>NC_070638.1:18362690-19052690 GCF_947347685.1 Pleuronectes platessa | reverse complement strand
TTTTATAAACAGTTGGTCGCTCAGGAAGTTAGAATAATTTGTGTTACTTCTACCTGGTTTAAAAAATGGATATGGAGTTTATATGGAGCTGCAAAAGATCTCTTTTGCAGCTCCATATAAAGCATTGCAGCAACAAACCACACCTTGTGCTTTTACTGTGAAGACAAATAGCTAAGAGGAAGTGATTCAATGAATGTTGCTGATGGAGATCAGCACCAGGGACACCCGATATATCATTAAATCAGTTTGATATTTTACAATAGAAATAATCAAATTATCAAAATTATCAGACGCTGCTGGAGTTTATCAGAGGACGTAGACATTGCTTGTTTATTCAAATTGTATTATTTTTATTGAACATATTGTGTTTCCAAATCACTGCAAGTTTGGCACAGCCCTTCTCTTTGCTATTAAGAATGTAGATCAGAATACAGACAGACATGGAGTTGTCTATATATACAGAGAGAGAGAGAGAGAGAGAGAGAGAGAGAGAGAGAAGATTAAACTTTAAACCCTAAATGCAGATACACATCTGCCAAGATATTAGATTTATACACCGTGAACTAAAACCAACTCAAAACACTTTCAGAACTGTCTCAGTTCCAGTGCACCATGCATCAGTGTCTCACCCCCCCCCCCCCCCCCCCCCCCATTTCCCTTTAAAGGCCTAATGTTACGAGCCTTTAATAGAATCCTCACAGCAGAACAACCTCCTTACGTATGCTGTAAAGCGCGTTGGTAAATATTGAATTGTCAGGTAAATATTGAATCCGTGATTGACCTGAACAGCTCAACCCGAAGACTGAGCTGCTTTGAGGAGCAGACACTCATCGGGGCAGCTGATAGGATTACTAAACAGAGCTTGTCTCCATCACCCTCCACCCCTCTCTCCATTGGCCCTGCCCTGCTGTCGTCTTTCGAATCCAAATTGAACAATTCAATGTGGGAGGAAGTTTGACGTTTGGGGTAAAAATTACTTAAAAGGTAGAGCCCAAGGACCTACAGACAAATTGGCTGAACTTCTCTAAACTAACCAGTTTAGTGGGGGGATTTATGTAAAATAATAGCCTTCTTTTTCTGGCATAATTCAAAAGTTTTCCTGAAAGCAGTTCTCCTTACTTTTAAAAGGCAAGAGTGCTCCCTAAAAGTCCAGCTCATTTTCGCGAGGAGAAGCGGAGTTTAAATGGAGATTAGAGCACTCTTGTACATACAAACTGTTTCCTACAGGCACTCTGCAGTCACGCTCTGCATTACAATCTCAGTCACTCCAACATCTCACTGCAACATGAGCGCAAAGAAGAATTTCTCCGATCTCTGCCCTCACCTCTTATTTCACTCCCACTCTGAGTGCTCCTGTCAAACTGTACACCATCGTTCTGCAGTCAGAGAAATATTATCAGCTTAGCGCGACTGTGACACACACTTTGTCACCGCATTTCGAGTAAAAAGGAAAAAAGGAAATGGTTTTTTATGAATGTGTTTTATAACCATCTGTAGGTTCTCATTATGTTGGGAAAATGGTAATTTGTCATAAATGTATGCAATTACTCCCAAATCTCCCTGTATTTTCATGATACGACAAATTGTGCTGTTTACCAGGAACATAATATCTAATATACGGACACCGTTGTACATCAGGACTAATAGGAAACAAGACTGTAATTTAACATGAAGATCAAAACTCTTCCCTCAGATCTAGAATCCCCCCCCCCCCCCCCCGATGTATCCACTTTGATGGATTTTAAGGTGTTTACCCCAGAAAACCACTTTACTTTACTACCATAAATGTCACGGTGACTGAATTTATTCATTTTTAAGAATTTTTCGAATACAGTAAAAGCATTTCACGGAGCATCGCTTCGCAAACTTGCAAAATCGTTTGATTTTTTTCCTGACACTGGGGTGCGAGTGCAGGTGAATGTGTGACCAACTCATTTAGGTTTCGTAACGCGACGCGGAAAAGATCCTGGAGCAGCGTAAATACATTATTAGCTGGTGGAAGAGATTATTAGCAGATGTACGTGTAGAACCAGGGGCAGGTTTCACTTATGGTCGATCACATCAGCTCCCCCAGGCCGCTGAAAAGCCCAGAGTCCCAAAGCAGCAACGCAGGCTCCACCGCTCTAATATGAATCGACAGCACGGCTAATAGGCAGATCATGTTTTTCCTTCTCGTGATACACATAAACTGAGAGTCTGGATTTTAATTGGGGTCTCATTAACCTCTCAGGGCATTGAGGTAAATATCTGGTCAACCCCTGTCTTTTATAGGTATATGTATACGTTGAAGTCCAAACATCCATCCATCTATTATCTATAATGGTTATCCTTTTAGGGTCATGGGTGAGCTGGGGCCAATCCCAGTTGACATTGAGTGAGAGGTGTGGTTCACCCGAGGTATCGCAGGGCCAACGTACAGAGTCCCAAAACCATTCACACCCTGTTCAGACCTGGTATTAACATCTGTCCTGAGGGATCTGATACCAAGTGGTCAGCTCTAAATGCATCTGTTCACCCCTGGTACTAAAATGTGTCCTGAATGTGCCTCCTGTGACCACTTGTGATCGGAACCTCATTTACGCTGTATATGTGAATAACCACGACGGTCATTTGCTATGTGTGTGTCTGTGCTGTGTCGACGTGAGTGAGAGAGAGAGACAGAGAGAGAAGGGAGTGACTGGAGTCAGGAGGGGCTGAATGACTGAATGTGCACCAAAATGAAGAAAGATTTGACAAATTTAATAAAAAGGATCAATCAGCATGTGATGATCAGTGTTGATATTGGGGCAGAGGCTGCAAGCAAATCAGCATATGGACATTGAGAAGTGTGAAAATACATTTATACTGTGGCAGATCAGGGCCATCAGTCGTCTGAGTGATCAGATCTCTGGACCTATTTGGATACATTCAGAAGTAAACTGAGCGCTGACCACTTGTGATCGGGTCACTCAGAACAGATGTTAACAGCAGGTCTGAACAGTCTCCGTCTCCAATTAACCGCGATATGTATGTGTTTGGACTGTGGGAGGAAGCTAGAGTACCCAGAGACAAGCCACACAGACACAAGGTGAACATGCTCAAGTTATTAAATATAGAGTTGTCAGTTAGTAATATCTCTTTAATATATATTTAAATGCACACAATCTATATATATGCAAACAAATACTGAGATAAAGACAATAGTGTGTGTGTGCCATTTACATGATTACATAACCTGAGAGCTCCCTATATTAATAATAATAATACTGATAATAATAATAATAATAATACTGATAAAAATAATAATAATATTTTAAGATTAAGATACATTTATTTATCCCAAACACATGCACAGACATGCACAGGCACACTCATGCAGGTAGGGAAATGTAACCTCTGCTTTTGACCCATCTGGTGCAGGACACACAGAGCAGTGAGCAGCCATGTACGGCGCCCGGGGAGCAGATGTTGGGGGAGTAAGGTGCCTTGCTCAGGGGCACTAGATAGGGTAGGGTAGGGAGAATTGGATTTTTGGACAGATCAATCCAGGTTAGTCTTTTTGTTGTTTCTCCGTGTAGTCGAACCAGAGACGAACCAGAGACCTTTTCTGCCCATAGTCCAAGTTTCTGCCACTAGTCCACCGCCTCTCCTTATAATGACATTAGCAGAAGCTGCTCTTAAACTAGAGACTGGAGATGGAAGGTATTATATGTCGTGCATCATTCCTGCTGCTACAGGTATTTCAGCAGGAAAAGTGAAAGCCTTCATACATCCTACAAGCAGTATTGTAAAAAAAAAAAAAAAAAAAAACATTAATCTAACCCTTACAGATTCGGCCTGCATTGCATTTAACTTGCATTCATTTGCATTTTGATTTTGGGGGTTTTCGGGGCAGTGCACGAGCATGCACATCCGCCAAGTCCAGCCATGAAATTCCCTCTATGCGGTATGAGCCGCCATGAACAGAGACGCAATTTCATGCCAAGAGGAGGAAAAAAATTGAACAGCAGTGCCCGACCCGCTCGCTCCCAACAAGAAAGTGGAGACCAAGTGCATTTGAGAACTCATGTACTTTTAGAAAAACCTTATAATGTAATTCTGACTTTAATGCAGGTATTTGGATATTCTGGTTTCAGTCGGACACTGTTAAGGTGAGGCAAGGCATGTGACCTACATTTAAAGAAAGTATTGCTGTACATATGCCCTCGATCTGAAAATGGCACCCAGAACTCCCCAGGTCCCTGTTTGCAGACTCGTGCTACATGGACACAAAGCTCAGATGGAACAGTGCAGCAGGGAATGTTTCACTTTCCTCCCACTTGCACCTGCCTGTTTGCAAAGTGGCTTTGACTTGCAACGCCTGAAGAGAAAACACAGAAATGTCCAAATATACTTCTTATTAAGATATCATAAGGACATACATAACAAAAATGTGTGTTCATTCCCCCTAGAACGGGTAAGTCTCTGTTTGTATTTGATTAGAGGGTATTAAGTGCAATAATTTGTCATATGCTCGGGGAACAAGATGCTGCTTGTTTGGAATACAATATTGGTTTTACTCATTAGAATGGAGTTGACAACACTACAGGATTTAACTGCAAGTTAACCAGGCTGAATTTGGTCTCATTTTGTTTGAGAGGAAAAGCCACTTTGCACGCGGCTCATGCCGAGTTCACACTACACGACTGACAGGCCATGTAGGGTCAAACACTATCTTTCACTGTGGAAACCCCCTAGTACAGTCTGGAATCCAAACTTTATACTGCCTCATGAATCGCATCTGTAAAGGCGACTGCTGATCCAACACAGATTTCGGCCGATTTAAGGCCTTTGTCTGCGAGTTCCAAAATGTGACAGCAAGTAGAACATTTGTAAGTAGACTGCATATTGTGCAAATGAGAGCCTGTTTGTTTAGTTGTTTGCGGTCTTTACGTGCTTATCATAGTTTAGCAATGAGGGAATAAATTGCACAATCTCAAATAGTTGCTCTGCAAACCTAGCTTCAAAAGTTTAATATTCTCAATAACTACAAATAGTAATAGAAAATAAGCAACATTAGAAGTGAGAAAATATTGTAATATATCATTGTGTAATGTAAAACTGTGTAAAACAAACTGTAAAAGTCAGTTAATCTGCTTTATATCGTGTGTGTGTGTGTGTGTGTGTGTGTGCATTGATCATATTTGACAGTGATGAGACAACCATCCAG
Organism: Pleuronectes platessa; assembly: GCF_947347685.1. NCBI lineage: Eukaryota > Metazoa > Chordata > Actinopteri > Pleuronectiformes > Pleuronectidae > Pleuronectes > Pleuronectes platessa. The sequence continues at coordinate 19,047,502 of NC_070638.1, read as the reverse complement.
TGTGTCACCAGGTTCTCATTCAGATGTTATTAAATCCTGAGCTGTGTATTAAAGTACACGGCCAGAGTAGATTAATATCAGAGAGAGTGACAACATCTCCATTGACTCTGTGTGTGAGGACAAGATTGTCATTTTTGCCATCAGAGACGAGCACTGGAGACCAGCTCTTAACAATATAGGGGGAAGCAGCATCGCTCTTTAGGTTAGTGTGTTGACCAGAGGCCCTCACTATCAAAGTTACTGTATGTAATGATTCATATTTCTCCCAGGATACATCCACTGTTACAATGGATGAGCATAAAAATCTATATATGAATGAGGGTATATTCATATTAGTCCAAAAATACATTCACATTCTACATCACTATTGATACTGGCATTTGGAAGTTTTCAACAAATTAATTGAAAGTTTGACATTTTAAACAGACGTGCATTTTCAATTCACAGAATTAGTTTGCCAGCCAAGTCAAAGACAAGTCATCTGAAAGTGAATCTATGGAAAACAATGTATCTGTTTGAGCGTCACTAAATGAATCACATGACCTGCTCTGTTTTTGACCCCTCATGGTTATAATCCTCTCATCTAAAGACTCTGTATGTGACATCCCTTGGAGCCATCTGCTTATAACCATTAAAAAAGCAGAGAGAGAAACAGAAATCTGTCATGTGAAATAATTTAAAGTGTTTTTGCGAGAAAATATGCTGATCTGATCTCGGAGCCTTAACTCATCGTGAAAGACTGATTAAGAAAAGAAGCCTCAGGTCATTTAAAATTGTCATCACACAAATATGTATTTTTATGTACACTTATAACAAAAATGTACATAAAACAAAACAAAATTCAATGTCACTTCATGTTGGACTGGACTGAAAAGGAGGAATATTTAGTGACACATGAAAGCATCCTGTGATAAAAATTCATTCGACATGAAAAAAAGAGAAATCATGGAGATTGGTGCGTTTGCTGTGACCACAGCAGAGAAATACGTGGCACGAATAACAACCAACACAACATCCAAATTCAACATTTCTGCCGCAGTAAAGTTGTTTTGATGCTGGATGCAGGATTCAGGCTCCATGTGAAGCAGGAATAAACGGCCCCTCACCCGGTTTTGTGCTCCTCCAAGTCGAACCTGCTAAACAGGCATTAGGTTTTTTCTCTAATAAAAAAAAAAAAATCTATATATGATGAAGGCTAATTAGAAACTGTACAAAATGTCAGTGTGATCCCAGCAGGCACTAATGTTATAGCAGTGGTGTGCTGTCTAATGGCTCTAACGCTGCAGCTTTGACATCTGTCGCCATAACCATGCTGATTGTATTTCAAGAATGTATCCATGTCCCACCTCAAGTGCTTTTCATAATACGTCTTTACACTGCATTTAATCTAATAGAGCTTGTGCAGCGTTATTGGAGTCCATGAGTTATATTTCAATAGCTGATATTTCTTTGTTTTTCTATATTTCACATTTCTCGGTGTAAGGGACTTTTTGGTGCAGGTTATATAAACTACCATTTCAAAGCTGCTGCATGAAATAAACTCAGACAATAACCACTGTGACATGGCAGATCAGAAAACTCTGTAGCTGCGGACATGTGAGGTATCTGTCTTCTTCCCGCGTGACAGCAGCGACTTGGATAAACCAGTAAAAATGCTGGAGCCTGAGCTTGTCTGCAGAATGTGACTTCGATAAGCTTAATCAAATCACGTTCAAGACTGAGATCAAGTTCTAATCTTGGATATTGAGATTAATCTTCAGGTTTTTTGCTCTTGTTATTTGATCGAAGCATAGACAGGACGGGAATGAAAGGTCTGAGAGATGAGAGGTGACACGTGACAAAGACTACATGCTGAATTTGGTCCATAAACAAAATGGGCAACCTGGGGGAAAAATATCTAAATCCAGCATTGTAGCTTTGTTAGGCCATGTTCAGCTTTGCACATGCTGAAACGGTAAGAGCAGAGACATCCATGTTGTCTTCAGCTCGAAAGATTAAACGTAGTAATCTTTCTATGAGGAAAGAGGTTTCTGTCTGGTATTATAATAACAATTTATGCATGTTAAATCAGTGGGATAAATCCAGTTTTCTGTGGATGACTCAACAACACAGATCCCAGCAGAAAGATCAGACGATAATAGTTCTGCTTCCTCTTCTGGTGGTTACAAGGGCATTATACATTTAAAGTAAAAGATTTGGTTGAATCACATTATTGAAATTACAAAAAAGCCACATTATTTTAATTATAAAGGTTTTTTGGGGGGTTTATAATTCTTACCTTGAAACTAAAGAGAATTACCTTTTAATATAGTTATTGCGTAGTTAGCAGGATTACACAAACACTACTGGATCAGATTACCGTGAAACCTGGTGGAGGGATGTGGCGTGGGTCAGGAAAGAGGGAGTTACATTTTGGTGCAGCTCTGAATTATGGTCTGGATCCAAGATTATTTTTTTCACTTTCTTCATCATCATGGGCTCCAAATAAAAATCTGGATCTAGCGAATCTGAATGTGGTTCCTGTTGCTGTAGTTTCAAAATGCCTTTTCTGTCTGCCCTCGAGACACTTATTATTATAATGTCCCTTTAAATGACAGTGTGGCTGTCATAAGTGTAAATTACATCTGCCCTCAGCCTCTCAATAGGTTCTGGTCCAGCTGCCAGAGAGCTGGGCACTGTTGCCTCCAAAAAGAAATCACTTTGGCCATGTCTACAGCTACTTAATATATAATATTTACTCTATGTCCTATATTTTACTTTCACAGTATTTGAGTGAATTATGAGTGGGAAACTTGTCCAATATACACAGCCTTGTAAAATGAACACATAGTAGTAGAGTGGGTTTTCTGCTCCCAATGCTAAATACAGCATGTTACTCTAAAGCTGCTTCCAGAGAGGCACTGAATTCCGGAGATCCTCCACAGTTTCTTCAGAGGAGGTGTATGTTTGAACGCAAATGTCCAAGTGAGAGCCTCCAGACTTCCTGTGGACTTTCTCCACCTGGCCCTTATGCCGAAAGTCTACAGAAAGTCGAGAGGAGCCGATGTGAGAACATGCGACAGATGCAACATTTATTTTTTTAACTATACGAAAACAGGCATCTCCAAATGAAAAAGGGGAGCCACACACGTAGAAGACACAAACGAAGAGTTCAAGAAAGTTTGCGATGATAAAAGCTGTAGACAAAGTCATGGGATCTCTGCAGGGGACTTTAAATGTTAAATCCTGCGACTGTGTGCTGAACCACCCCTCGTCTGAATCCTGCGGAGGATTTGTTGTTATTGTGAACACGTCTGAGAAGAGAATCTCCCGCTGTGTTGTGCATGTGTGAAAGGAAAATTGCAGAGCTCCTCCACAGGACATGTCGAAAAATGGCTTCGCAGATTGCCAAATTTCCAGAAAGGACAGAAACTGATTATTATCATGCAAGTGTTTTCATATCTCAAACTAGAACGATTATCAATTAATTAATGAACAACGGTGTGATTTTGGACACAGCATCTGTTTGTTTTTTCAAATCTTTTTTCAGTCTTTCTCTGAGAACATCCTTAGAATCACAGAACTGCTGAGCTAACACTGAAGTGACTGAAGAGATATCTGTTGATGCTAACACTGACTCTTCACTTTAGTGCTAATTCATAAATCCAAGGTCACACACCTAGATGATTAGCTTGGTGTGGGAACATGTGGTTGGCTGTCAGGTGAGGTGGGTGGGCAAAGGTCTCAACTCCAATGTAATGAAAAGTCATATCAGGAAAATACAAATTAATAACCTTAAAAAAAATCTAATTTTTCCTCAGTTGTGAAATTATAAAAAAATCGTGGTTAACACAGATCCCAGCAGAAAGATCAGACGATGATAGTTCTACTTCCTCTTCTGGTGGTTATAAGGGCATTATACATTTAAAGTAAAATATTTGGTTGAATCACATTATGAAGTAAATAATCACATATATATATAAAAAAAACTTGAAATTACAAAAAGCCACATTATTTTAATTATGAAGGTTTTTTGGGGGGGTTATAATTCTTCTGAGGTGGGTGGGCAAAGGTCTCAACTCCAATGTAATGAAAAGTCATATCGGGAAAATACAAATGAATAACTTTTTTAAAAAATCACATTTTTCCTCAGTTGTGAAATTATAAAAAAATCGTGGTTATTTAAATATTTTCATCAAGGTGTTAATTTAAAGTTGTGGTTATTACATAACACTTTCAGGCTTTATAATCTGCTAATGCTTTCCCCTGAATACAATCCAAACCCACCCTCCACTGCCCACCCAGGGTCCCGTACCTATATTTGCCATCTCCGGCACGGTGGCGCTGTAGGGGCCGTCATCAAACAGAGGCGGGTTGTCATTGATGTCCTGCACCCGAATTATAAACTGTGACGACGGCTCCAGGGCCCGGTCGGTCTGCCTGTCCGTGGCCGTGGCGACGAGACGGTACTCGTCCTTCTCCTCACGGTCCAGCGGCTTTGTGACGTGGATGTTCCCCGTCTTCTCATCAATCACAAAGACCGAGCCGGCCCCCTCGCCTCGCAGGACGTACTTTGTGCGTCCATCATTCCTGTCCATGTCAGTGTGGAGCTAGGTGAGGGAGGAGGAGTGACGCGAGGCAGGAAAGGAGACAAGATGGGAGGAAATATGGTGTGGAAATTGAAAGGTGAGGACAGAGAAGAACAGAGAGGGTGCGGAGGAAAGACAAGAGTAAACACCAGTTAGAAATGAAGTTTGCTTTCCCGAGACTCTGTGAAGACAAAACAAGCAGATTATCCTCTGCATGCCTCCTGGATATAATGAATTTAAACAGAGGCAGACAAAAGAGATGTTCAAAATACGTCTCTCTCTCTCTCTCTCTCTCTCTCTCTCTCTCACACACACACACACTTTCATCTTATTGTGCCATGTCTCCTCTCTCTATTCCTCGAGTATGAGTATGTTATGAACCAGGATCTCCTTAATCTCAATGATATCCCTAACACATGCTCTCCCGCTCAATCTTAAAGCCTCTATTCACTTCCCAGCAGCTGTGGACGGAGAGAGCTTACTAGTCTGTGCACATGCGGCTCCACTGGCTATTTAATGAAAGCAGCAAATCAAAGAAATAATGAACAGGGGGCCAATCAATTATTCCCTAACTAATAAGTGCGTATAAGGGAGAGTGGAGGGGAGCTCGGCGGTGGGACATGTCGTATCGATCACAGCCCTGTGTTGTGCTTTATTGGATCAGCGCCTGGTGGGACGGCAGGGCGGAAGAGAGGCCAGCGTTCTCTCATGCAGGGAGAGGTAATACCAGGGAAGGCTCCACACTGCTCCCCTCGGTCCCCAATGAGACAGAGGCGCAGCGGCGGGATGCGCCCAGCACACAACAAGATTCAATCTCATTACCCCCACACCTACGTGGATCGAATAGCAACCGTGACCAAAAAGAAGAGTGTGTTAAATAAGCCCCAAGTTGCAAGAAAGTGTGACATTGTGACTTTAGATGGAGAAAGAGGAGAGCGGAGAAGCCGCTGAGGAGGGGACGGGGCTTTAGCTCAGGAGCGCATTGTTGCGTGGCAACAGCTAAGCACATAAATGAAATGAGAATGGATACTGTGAATCGAAATGTTCATTTACTTTGAGGATGGCCATTTTTCAGGGGGAGGAATGGAACGGATACGCCAGCTTCCCAGGGGGTAAACGATAACTGGCTGTTGACAAGGTTGTTTATGGCTAAGAAAGCAATCATAAGTTCGGAGAAGTTAAATGTTAAAAGTATGTGAGCAGTTCGGCAAAAAAGTCAAAAGTAAAGCACTTCACCTTTAGAAGATTTCCTCATTTAAATGACAATGCAACTTGAGAACGTGAAAGCGCTCTCTCCAACATAGAGGGTGTTCTGCGAGAGCATTGTGCACTGAGGAAACTGGAAACAACTCTGCTGCTGAACTGAAGGCTTTACTGTTGTCTTTTAATCAGCAGTGCTACAACCAGCCTGAGCACTTTTATAGTGAAACTCCAACGCTCTTTGTGTACAAGCCTTTTACTCACAGAGACACTTTGATTGGATGTAGCAGGAAAAACACTGGAGCAAATAACATTGAATATAGTTCCATTCCAGTCGAGTGAACCAGTAAGACATGATAGGGTGTGTGATCCAGCATGCTCGATATAAAGACCCTGAAATTATAGAAGCAAAATTCTTCAATCATTACTCAATTTACACACATATTCCTAAACTGGTTTTGTTTCAGTTTCTATGGCCAATCCCCGAGTCAAACGTCCCAATGAGCCGATGATGCTTCTAACATGCGACAGACACGACAGTCTTTATAAGCTGTGTGATGGCACATTTTGTATTTAGATAGTTTTAATGAAAGAATGACAAGTATATATATAGAGAATATTATTACAAGATGTTTTCTGCAGTTAGACTGGTGGCATCCTCTGCTCTGAGCAGAGGCCTGATGTAATTGTGTTGTGCGACTTCAAAGGGGTCCTCGTTCAGATTGAAGGTGACCAAATCTAAGCCTGATCACAACACTGCAGTGAGCTGATTGGATGAACATTCTTCTTCTTCATCTATGGAAGGAGGAGCTTCTACTTGGATATAGGAAGTGACTTGTAATTGTTCAGGGCCATTGACTCAAGTCTGACAAAGTGACGAGAGTGCTCTGGCCCCTAGCCGCAGCTAGGTAGTAGTAGATTTTATTTGGACATGGACATGACAATGTCATTGGACGAACCAGATGCATTGTTTACAGTGTATTAGCATAAATGCTAGTTTACAACACCTGTCCACAGGAGGCTTTTTGAAAACAACAAAAGAAACTGAACAAGACAGAAACAAGATCAAATACTGATACAAAACTGATAGTGATAATTAAAAAGAGTAAAAATGCAGTATACAGTAGAGTACAGAGCAGCAATATAATGAGTTGAATATATATATATAGGCTACGTAGAGAACAAAGGCAGCATGATCAAACAATAACCAGTTGTAAATTATTTGTGTGAGCACTGTTGATTTGATTTGAGCCGTTGTTTTAGTTCTCTGTTAAAAGTGTTGCTGTTAGTCTCTAGTTATGAATGACAGGTATGAATTGTATGAACCAGAAGATAATTGTTTGCTGTGTCATGTGTGTTATGTATTAAAAATCCCATTACAGCTGCTTCCTGCCTCTGTCTCCTGCATCACCCCTCACCTGAACGGCCCGAGGATGGCTGAGCAGAGAATCTCCCACTGCATCGTTGGTATGTGAAGGAACATGACCCAATTGTGCGGACGGTCTCCTGAGATGGTGTCTAAAAACAGCTCTGCTGTGTCGTGTCAAAATGGCTTGTGAAAACTATCCCGAGCTGGAGTCCTGCTCCTCGTTCCACCTAATCAGCAACTCTCTACATTATCTGCCCACGAACAACTGTCCTCTGACGTTGACATTTTGTTCCTGTCTCATTTTACCTGTCTGCTTCCCTACACTTCCCTTTTGGATTCGGTTGCCTGACTGACTCCATTTCCTGAACACTGAGTAAATATGCCAAACATGCATCACTTTTATCTTTCCTGCATTTGTTGTGCTTTTGAGCCAAGACAACCCACCAGACATCAACAGAACCTTGACAAGGCCCTTTTATGTATGGCACCATTAAGACCTGGCTGTGTAGATTGAAACACATGACATACAGCAGAGAGTTTTTGAATAACCCCTGTGATGCCTCGTAGACATGGTGATCTAAACTCAGTCAGTCTCCACAGGGCTTCTGACGGCTTCAACAGATTATTGAAGACTCTTAGGGCATTGAAACACATAAGACCAATGTCATGAAGGACAGATATGAAGAATTGCTGGACTCCTGGACTACTTGACTTTAACTTTACCATAATTGAAAACAGGGTGATGTAGCCAAGTGGAGAATATCCCTGGAAAAGCCACGTTATGGAACAGACTGACAGATACAGTAGGGATCCATGGTCTTTGCCACAGCCAAGCATGGTGCACTGCTGGAAATTCTGACCAAGTGTTTGCAGACGATCAATCATCGGCCTACTTTGGTCTTGTTTGTTTAAATTGAGCTATACTTAAATTATATATTGAATCAATACATCAATATCTTTAAGAAGCAACTATAACACACTGAGACATTACAAGTATGCATGCCGCCAAAATAGCAGCCAATCTCCACTCATATTATGATTCCATAATTCAGTTTGGTCTCCAACAAACTAATTTGATTGTTTATATGTATTAATTTACATGTGTGGGTAAGAGTCAAGCTCGGCTGTTGTCTCATAGCTAAAGCTTCTAAATTGCCCCCTGGTGGCTGGCTGCAGTGTAGGTCATAGATCCCACCTCCTTTGCAGATGTTGGCAGATGAGACATGGAACAAACTAAAAGGTCAAAGTAAACGTAAAATCTATTTTCAAAAAGATGGTGTCCGTCAAGGCGTTCTTATCACGCCGATGTTTGTTGAAGTGCTTTTTCACCCCTTTGATTTTAATGAATTTGATGCGACCAACACCTCAACATCAAAATTGACAGATGGGGGGTGATTGTACGGGCGTGATCTCGATACTGCTTGATCCCCAATTTACTACTACAAATGAACAAGATGGCAGCATTCATATCCAACATGTTTAGGCTTCATTTCTGGATGGTGTGTTTCTGAGGTCCAACCATTTGCTTTGCTTTCCCCATTGCGCCTGTGTTTGGTTTCCATGTTGTCTTACTCAAGCGAACTGTGTATTGTTGCAGTCAGGTTCAGGCCAGTTCACTGAAAAGTGTTTACATTGTGACCTACACTCAGTTTGGGCTCATCATCTGTCGGGCCCACCGGGGCCAATTGGCCACAAACACGTCTGGTCAGGACCACCACGGGAGCCCGGCTCCTCGCTCTCCTTAATGAAGTGCCATTAACAATCAAAGTCTTAACGGGCCTGCAGCTTAACGAGGGGACTTAACGAGCTTCTTAATGAAGCCCCGGCCATCATTACCACAGTGAGCGGTGGCAGCGCTGATTGAAAGCACTGCTCAGAGTCATTCTGGAGCAGGAGAGCCCGGCCTGAGGAAACCAAATCCATTTAAGGCTGACCTCTCACCCTTATCTGTCCCTCCCAGATTTATAGGATAGTATAATACGAAAAATGCACTTCACCAAATATAATAGCTATGGATATGTGATGGCTTCTGCGGTGGCCCAGCTTTGGAATATCTCTCAGCTACCTGTCAGTGTGCAAAAACACCCAAACATTATCATTACCCAACAAGACGCCATATATCACATCCGCTTAACATGAATAATATGACATCTCATAACTCCTACTTTTCATATCCCCGATATACTATCAAATATATCAAGAGCTAAACAATATGAAGCCACTGGCCACAAAAGACAAATTTACTGATGTGTCACCTCTGCTTGGAGAATGATTTCAGCCTGATAAGATGCCATTTCCATCCCTGGCGCCTCTAGTGAATGCAACACCCAGCCTCCCCAGACTCCTAAATCTGTTCAATTACTTATAATATCATAAGGTAATATGCTTATATTCATATACTCAATTTCACATTTTTGCAATAACCATAAATCATCAAACGAGGAGGAGAAGACTCTCAGCCAACCTCTAAATCACTTAAATAACTAATACCCCATATGCACAATTTCACATTTCTGCTACACAATAAATCATAAAAAAAACAGGAAAAAGTGTTTTTTTCCCCACAGCTTTGCATTAGTCTAATGAATGTGGATGTTTTACCCCACAAATGCACGTGTGTGTATATGTGTGTGTGGTCCCTGTGCTTGTGTGAGGCTAAGAGGGAGGGAAGTAATGCACCAGGAAAAATCACAAACTGTGAAAAAAAATCGACTGGCAGCTCACGTGAAGTGCCAAAAGGCATAGAGAGTAAAATTTGGGGCACCACCGAGTCGTCCGATTGGCACTGAGGTTGAATTCCCCAAACATATCAGGGAGAGTTTGCAAGGCCCCCCCCCCCCCAAAAAAAAATCTCCCCTGGAAGCCCCCGGAGCAGGGGCAGCTATTCATCTTCGGTGTGGCAGCTTCAAAAGAACCGGAGGCCTACGGACCAGTCAAATTCCACAACAAGACTGGGTGGAGGTATCGCCCGGGGCTGGGACTGAGCCAGCTCTTTCATATCAGCCTCCATCAAGCTCGAGTCAAGCAGGGCGGAGGGGAGAGGGTCAGCCAATCGATTTGGAGCAGAGACCTCCAACTCAGAGAGACGTCGGAAGAAACAGGCCGGTCAGGGAAAACAGGTCAAATTAATTTGTGAGGGCGCCCCCGTATGAGTTCAGAGAGAACGTTTAAAATGAAACTGTTGCTTGTGGCCAGTTTACCTACAACTGAGATATCCTTTTGTTTGAAGGAACGAGTGCTCTGGCGCCTGTGTGTTTGTTTGCATGTACTGTGCATCTTATACTATGACCCATGTAACAACAGTCCTTCCAGGTGTGTGTGTGTGTGCGAGTGTGTGTGTGGGTTGGCAACAGTCACTTTAAAAACAGCAGTGTAATGACCCTGGGTCTCCTTCTGCCCTGGCTAAACCTCCACTTGGCACAGTCATTTGCACAGAAAGTAGCAGGAGCCAAGGCGTGACTAAGAATGCCTGAGTCTGCGTGTGGCTGTGTGAGTCTATGTGTGTCTTTGTGTGTGATTGTTTGTAACTCTCAGTGCCGGCGGTGCCTGACCCTGAGAGAGAAGAAACAGTTTAGAGCTAGCCAGGGAGTTTGGGGCGTTTTTATAGAGCAGAGCACAAAGCTAAGGCCAACATCTACACAGTGACTAATAATTAAAGTCAACAACTCTCCGGCCCGACTGTGATCAGCTCTGCCATAAATGGATGTCTTCATTCTCTCACCCATCTGGAGAGCAATAGATCCCCATCTGGAGCTCAGGAGACACAGCTTCACTCATGTAAACACAAACCAGTACGTGCACACAGATAAGGCTGGCTTTTCGTTCTCCGGTGGCATCATGGCAGTGGAACAATTTGCATCTGCTGATACTGGCGTGTGCCCCTGTGTATGCGTGAGCCAGGCGTTCCCATGTGCGTTTATCTTTATCGACAATCCGCTGTGGTTTGGCTGATGGAGGATTTTAGAATCCGGCCCAACCCTAATATATATTGACAGGAGACAAACATTTTTAGCAGCCCTTGTATGTTCAATTACAAATGCTGTACAATAAACAAAGACATTTATAAATTAATGTTTTTTTCCATGACCAATACCAAAGCCTTCCACCAGGTTTTGTCGTACCTCAACTGACTGTGTTCATCGGATATGTGAACTGTTTTCTAGTGTTTTATTGCCCACATTAGAGATGCACACACACTTAGATGGTTAAGCTGGAATCCTCTTTCTTGCTGTGTCAGACTTACAGTGATTACTTTTGTCAATATAAAAGGTGTTAATCGAAATCATAACACAACTTTGCAACTAGTGCTTCATTTCCGAGTCTTTCACTGCAGTTCCAATAACGATAATAAGGACCTCCTGCCAGGAGAAAAGCAGTTGTTAAAACCACATTAAACAGCCAGAGTTACAAGAGTGTTCCACTCAGGTGTGACACACATATTATTCCACATGCATGCAAATTTCCACGCTGTCATTCAACTAGCCGTGCTCTCTACTCTAATCAATGCAGGAGCACATGACAAATACACCTTCCCCTTATGCAGAGGCACTGGCACAGAAACAGAGGCAGAACACAGCCAGCCGCTGAGGAGCACTTGAGACTTCAGAAGACAGACCTTTCTGCTGTGACAAGTTTTAAATTCTGTCTGAACTTTCCATCAAACCCATTCCCACAGCGGGGGTGTGGGGAAATTCCCTTTTGTTCGGCACTCACAGTGAAATGTCAAGACGGTATGGAAAACAGTCTGCCGCCTGTTTGTCTTACAGCGAGACACGGCTTAAATATGTCATGAGGAACAGTGGTTAATTGTTTAGCATTGATCCGCCATTGATTCTGCATTGGAGTTTGGTTAGCGTCGATTGCCTCTTTAATTCGGTTGTGGTGTGGACATGTTGCCCTGTTCCTGTTTGATCTAATTCAGTCTGTCTCTGGAGGCCACCCTGTGTGGTCTGCACTTCAACACACCAGAAAAGAGATTGCGGAATCCTTCCCCGTGTCACACACACACACACACACACACACACACACACACACAAACACACAAGCGCACACACTCACGCGTCCTAATAGAACATTCATTATTCATCATTATTAGACTTTTTCTTTAGCACCATTAGCTGTTCAGTGCATCTTGCCACTGTTCCCTTCCTCCGCGATACATTATTCAGGACAAAACTGTGCTTTTAGCTTCAGAGTATGCAAATCCCACTCTTGATTACCATAATCAGCTGATGTATGAGAGCGAGCATGTGTGTGTGTCTGCGTGCATGGCTAGTCGCATGATTGTTTGTGTTTTATTGCGTCGGTGCTCCACTCCGGTGGTGTACACTTCACATCATATTTTAGCCGAAGGAGACGAGCTTGGAAAAGGCCACTGGAGGCCTAACTCACTGCTGTACATTTAAAGGGCAAATCGCCCACATATATGCCAACGCGTGCCACTGACAAAAGGAATGGTTCCTAGCATCGGAAAGCCAAAGGTCTGGGTGTCCACGTGTGTGTGTAAAGGCAGGAGTGTGTGCTGGAATAAGAAATGAATTTCAAGCACTGTTTACTATCGCTAACATGGTTGAAAGTACTGTTGTTTTGCGCAGAGGCTGATTTTCCCAAATGTATAGAATGGTTACTCAAGGGAAAGAAATGCTGTAGAGTATTTATATTTTGTTAGTAAAATATATATATATACCATGCAGTGTTGTATAGTTGCAAAACCTGCGTAAATTGTAACACAGACTTTTGGGATGTAGAGCACATACTGTACTCTCATCTCACCATATGTGTGTGTTTGCACTGGCACGCCTCCCAAGATGTATTAAAAAATTAACCTGTGCGTTTCCCTGTGTCAGCAAACTGAAGAGAGGATTCCCTCCTCTCCTTCCCTTCTGTTTCCTTCTCTGCTGAGAACACACACACACACATTTCACACTCTGCTCTCCCCTGCCCTCTTGCTCGTCTCATCCTGACCCTGCTCACTTCTTCTGACCTGCCCTCGCTAAGCACTGCTCTTTTCCCGAGACTTTTCCATTTCTTCTTCCTTCTACCCACACCAAGTGTTCGTGGTATATCAATATTTATCACTGCAAAGCTAGAGTAAACAACAACAGCCAAAAATAACCCAAAGGTTGCTGGTGTAGTTCTTGCCATAGATCAAAGTTTCAAGCGCTAAATATACCAGAGCTTTGCTGCCAATAGCCACATGTTTTGGCTATTGGCCAACGGGTCTGTTGAGGTCAACAAGTCGACCTTTTAACTTTAACCATCAAAATATAAAACCTTTTTTTCGCAAATACCTGCTGTTAAGTGCCACCTAGAGATTGTCCTTCAAATAAAATGACAGCAGTTTCAATTTTAGAAAGTGCACCGAGACCTTGTGTCTGTTTTCAAGTTCAATGGAACCAAGGAGGCCCAGTTTGTACTGTGAACGTGGGAAAGAAACGTCACCTCAGTTCTGTGTCTCTTCACAAAACAGATGCGTTTTCCAAAAGCAATTTGCAAAAGTTTAAGAAGCCACTGACAAATTACTTTGTTAAAGGTGGTCAAAGGTCACAAAACAACAATTAATCAAATGTATTTTTGCACTTCTTGGTCAACATATGTTGATTTGTTGGTGGCCATACCAAAACATCACCACATAAGGATTCGTTTTTTTTAAATGGATAAAATATTTTTCCATAGTAGAGCTGCATACGACACATTGATTCACTCAGCCCCTCCTAACTCCAGTCTCTCTCTCTTGCATTTGCCAAAAAATACACACACACACACACACACACACACACACACACACACACACACACACATACACACACACACACCCCACGAACCCACTTACAATGGACACATCTGTATACTCAGACTGGGAGAAACAACATCATTTGGTTTTCGTGAACATAAATGATGTTGGTGCTTATTTGCATATAGAGTGGTGAAGTCAGAGCTGATCACTAAAGGGTCACAGGAGACACATTCAGGTGAGAACAGATGTACTTAGCATTGATCAGCTCCCATCGGGACAGATGTTATTATGAGATCCGAACAGGGCCTGGGTCATTTTAGAGAGCACGGGTAATTTAAATATTTTGTTGTTCCATTGGACGTAATGCCTGATTCGCAAATGTTAGCACATACTTTGCTCAATGTGTGTGCTTAAACATGCTAAACACAGCATGTGCTATAATGCCTAACAATTAAATGACATTAATTCTATCATAGGTCTTCGCGTGCTGGTTGTCTGAATCCAGCATTATGTCAGGCTGCCTCCCTTCTGCTCCTTCTCTCTCTGTTGAAGACTTCTTTCTCAGAAAAAAGCTAAGTTTAGACTCTTATATGCAGCCAGCCAGCTTCCTTTAACAAATATTGTTATGGTATAATGGAGACATGACATGCTGAGCATTGTTTGAAAGCAGGAATGTTTTATTCACATGGAATCTCACTGGTTACACTATTTGTTGTTTATTGTTCCAATGTTTAAACGCATCCCTGTCACACAGATATGTTGATGCTGGCATGTCACGTGACAGAGGGATCAGGGCATCACTAAGCATTATTATTATCATTAGTATTATTATTACTATTTGCCCAGAGGTACAGCTCTGCCAAAGAGGGTCAACATGTCCTTGTATGTTATATTTTTGAGTAAAACTTCATGTTCTCATTAAGTAGAAACTATATTTAGGTTAACCAAAGTTGCTGCCTTTAGTGCTGGAATCTGGTCCAAGAAAACTAAAGCTCCCAGCTCTGAAGCTTACCCAACAACCCAGATGACATCAGCATGTTAACATGGGAGTACAGCTCACTGACTAAAGCAAATATTAACATGTGTGATTTTGTGCTTTGATATTGATCATGCCTTGATCTGGGATCTAACCCTTGAGATTTTGGTGAAATGAAGCCCTCACTGTAACACTTAAGTCAGCTGCCGCAGTCAGCTTCATGATATTGATATAGCGCAGAGCTCATCCACTGTAAACAACTAGCTTTAAGTTGAAATCAGACACATTCAGCAACAGTGATGCTGCTTTTATCTTTTCCACTGCCCAAGGGTGAGTTAACCTCCCAGCCCTCGCCTCCTCTCCTTCTCCCCCCTCGCTCTCTCCACCTGTCTCTGTACTGTGCCTCAGTCTCTTCTTTGGCCTCCTCCGCCCTCTCCTCTCGCCCCTGCCCTCCACTCCCTGACTCCTCCAGGGCCAAAGGGAGAAGTGGAGCGCATGGTCCGGGCCAACGCATAAATTTAAGCTCAAGGTCGCGGTCACAGAGCTCACACTGGGCTATGCATAATCATGAATCCAACTCCTGCAAAGCCTCCTCACTTCACATATTCCCCATGTCATATCAATGCTCTCTGGCTAAAGCACACTGTATCTCTCACTTATTAACCTCAGCTACTAAACCAGCTCCAAATCCAGCTTGTGCTCTATTTTGTGTTATTGCATTACCCTAGGTTGTTACGGTTGCACACTGACTAACCCACAGTTCCAGCGTTACCTCCACAATGTGTTTCCTATTAAGATAAAAATAATGTAGATGTACTGTGAGAGGTTTGAATACTCTCAGAGATAAAATAGTGCCACTCTCACATACAGGAGAATGGTGCTTTAAATTCAGACGCTCACTTTGCTGATTTGTTCGACATATCCCAGGATGAAACGTGGGGTATAAAGAGAGCGGTACGATTGGAAGTGAAGGAGAGACTGGATGCCTGCATTTCCTTTGAATTCTATAGACTCCACAGATTCTCCTCCTGTCATGCTCGTCTTTTCCCCCTCCAGCCTTGTTCCCTCAGTCAACCCGTCTATTATTTGCTCTGTGATCCTGCACCCACTCAGCAGAGAGACACATTTGAATCAGGCCTCCACCGGGGCTTGCAGTAACGTGGTATTTAATGCTTCTCTCCATTCTCTTTCTTTTCCCTCTCTCTTTTCCCTTCTCTATTGTATCTACCTCCATGTAAACCTGCTCGTCCCTGCGCGGATGCTCTGGATTCCCTAGTGCCTCTTTTCATAACCCTCTCCTTCTCTCTCCGGTCCGTCTTCGACTCGGCTCCAGGCCTTTACGGGCAGTGAGGTCAGCGTTAGAAATGTGTGTGATCTCTCACTCCTTCTCCTCGTCTCTTTTGCGTTTAACTGCCTCACACGTTCTTCCTCTGTGCCAGTTGTAAACCATTAACCTTTCAACCACTCTCACAACCCATCCACTCTGCATACTTGCCATTAATGCTAACCTCGCTGTACTGAACGTCCCCTTTTCTGTTTTAACCTCTCTCCAGTTTCTTCTTTTACATCATCCCTTCTTTGTCCTGCATATTCTCCCCCGTCTTGTTATCTCCCCCTTCTCCTGCCTCCCCACATCACTCTCTAATTGCCGTCTCACCCCTGCTGCGCCCGGACCCACAGGCTAAATGATTTCTACGGGGAGCTTACGAGTGGAAGCACACAAAAACTTTTTATTCATTATTATTGATGCGTTCCTTTTCAGGCGTGTGTGTTTAAAGTTGGTGGTGCCCTCTCATTGGCACGGTCACACATTCTTCTTATTTATATGTTTTTATCGGCGTGCTCTACGCCTCTCTACCCTCTCCTTCCTCCAGTTTCACAAAAGATACTTTAATCCCAGTGCTAGCAGGACTTTCAAGATTTTTCCTTTTGTGATGTGTTTGTGTACGTACATAATGTTGATTTTACCAGTTTTTGACACAAATATGTCTTTAGAACCTGCATGTCTGTGGTTTTCCTAGAACTTGGGTAAAGGCCGGTCTCCACGCATGCCAAGGGATAAGACTAAGCATATGCTGACGTATTAAACCCATTGACTTTATATAAAGATGGACGATGCATCTCCTCTTCCTCCCACTTTACAAAGAATGAAGACAAATGTTATTCAAACCAAACTAGGCAGAAACATGAACACGTGAATATACATCGGTGTGATAAGAACTACCTGAAATGACAGAAACCGTCTTTGTAAACCATTGTCTATGATAACACCTGAGTAGAAGTAGCAATACTAGTGTAAAATAGTGTATTATTAATGTAAATATTATAATGATAGTAATAATGTGGGACTGCAAGTTTTTCATTTGAACATGTACATCAATTGTAGAATAAAAGCTCTGGTTTATTTAATGGGACCTGAGGTGAAAACATGTTTATTGATAATTATATTTAATACAATATATTATATAATATGAATCATATTTAATAATATCACTGGGCGGAGAACCCTTTGAACGGCTACATTGTCAGAAATATACTAGAAGATGTCAAGCAGCTCTCCTCCCTTCTCATGACACAGAGGTTTTCTATTCAAAACAGGTGCTGTGACAAATGCACAATCTAAGAGGAATGTGTTGATTGATCATGTGTGTGCATAAGAAGTTTCTTATGAATTTCATATGATGTTGAGTAAATGCTTTAATTGCCCATTGCTGAAGAAAAGTCAGCCATAAATATAATCAAACATTAGGCTATAATATTATTGAAATGTCAATGCTATAACTTTAAAGGGGTAATCAAACAACTCCATTTTATAAAGTCCTACAGTTATGCTAATGGTAAATGGACTGCATTTATGTAGCGCTTCTCTCATCGATCAAATTGCTTTACATTACAGATCACATTAATCCACACACAGATTTGTGCAGCTCTTGCTACAGTGCATTGTTAATCACTCACACAAACTATTCTTACACTGGCAGCACAGCTCTCTGATTAGTGGACGGCCTACTCTACCTCCTGAGCCACAGACGCCTGGAGTAAGATTTAAAAAAACATTATTTATTTTTGATTCATCAGGATCCATCTCGCAGATAATTTAATTACCTTCCTTTCAGTAACACTATTTTGGTCAAAAACACTGGATACAGGATAGTACACTTCCCATAATGCAACTTTCCAGAGTCGGGTTAAACACACAAACCAAGTTTATAACGTTCTGATAAAATTTTAGGTCTCAAGCATCAGCTGAGATATTTTCTCAGACTCATCCTCCATAGCCACGGTCGAGTTTTTACAAGTGTTTGATCTTTATGTGTGAAATTCCTGTGGAGTGCCTCTGTAAAGTAGCCTGTGAAAGATTAGCACCATACTCAGCATCCTCAACGGCCCATTTAGGAGTATTAGGCTATCGTATAAATAACATTAGTGTAAAATTCAATTGTAAGCTTTTTGATGTAAAATGCATATTAGTGGATTTATTTATTAGTTTAATCTACTCAAATGTATTTTGACATATTAGTAAAGCTAATAGTAAATATGACTTTGAAATAAATGCAGAGGAGTAAAAGTAAACAGTAGCATAAAACAGAAATACTAGTAAAAGCTATGTACCTCAAAACACTTCACTTGTGTAAATTAATTTAGCAACTTTCTAACACTAGCCTTTAGCTAATGAGGAAAGGCCTTTGAAGAACATAATGTGCGACGCACACGTACACGTTCTCAAACACCAGCTCTTAACTTCCTGTGACAGCCTCTCTCTCGTCCTTGCATCACACAGCCGACTTTCGCAATAACATGCGAACGCACGCTGCACCAAGAGGCGCCGCACGTAGACATGGGATTTATCAATAACAGAACGGTCAATAACCATGTTATTTATACATCTTTAAATGCCCTCAGGCTGGAGAAATCTTTTAACATCATTTTGCAATGTGGTTTCCAGCTGTGACTGTTGATGCATCGTAATAAGAACGTGTACGTTACTCGGGGAACTGGTTAGTATTATTTAGTATCTAATTACTGTTTCACATTAATATCTAGACTTGTATTATCCATATTGTGCTGTGGTGTGAGTGTAATGTGACACTAATGTGTTTTGTGTATTACAGGCATTTTTTACTTGCTATGAATTATGTATGTTCCTTCTGATGATAATGATATGCTAATGATGATGATAGCCTAAGTCCATTTCCTGTTGCATGTGAATAACATATGCAAGTTCTCTTGCTGGGTAGCTCATACATGTAAATTGATTTAAAGGTGAGACAGTGCAGGACGGAGATACTGGAGTTTCCTCACAGAGAGGAAACTACGATACATGTCACATTTTGTCCCTCTCAGCGAGTTTGCATTTCAAGAGAAGAGAGAGGAGGAATGAAAAGCTAATCAGAAAGGGGTGTTTTTTTCTTAATCCCAGCTCTGCTGAGGCGCCTTTTCTCCTCAAGAAAAATCTGTTTCTTTCACACTGCCTCTGCAATCACTTGAAACCCCATTACAGACCATGTGACAGCATCAATTAAATTCACAATTATCACGGGGCAGAGACACTCCAGCGCGATGAAATATAGTAACACAGCGTCATCTGCAACTTTGTATGTGCGAGTCCGTGTGTATATGCGTGTCTGTGTGTGTGTGCTGACATGCAATGCCAGCACTATTAATAAAAATTGAATAAACAGGCGACTAGCCCTCTGTAGCAGTCAGGTGTCTGCAGATCAATTGTTTAACAGACATCTGACAAAGCCAACATGCAATAAAAAGTAACACCGTCTAGTAAGTTGTTATTTATCATAGTTATCATTAGAACTTATATCAAACCACACACATGAGCAGGAATAAAGCAAATCTATGTAAAACATTGACAATAAAATCGTCACAGCAGATACAATTAACTTTGCAGCATAAAATGTATTAAAAAAAAGCTCTGCGCACAACATCCAACACACAAACAATAAAAAGTGACAGCTCATTGTAGAACTGTTTGAAGAGGACTCAATAATAACAAGAAATTATTCTGCAGTGGCTCCGGAGCATCAACACAGGCCAAACTGTCCATTCCAAAAAGGCAGGTTTGGAACAGGAACTGCACTGGTTTCCTGTGAAATTAGCTGTTTTTGATCATTTCTCTGACAGATTGAAATCCCAGTGAGTGCTTTTGAAAATCCCTAGAAAATTGCACTGGGTGATGCCACTGCGTATCCCCAAAGTTGGCCCATAATTCAGTAGCAGTTTAGCAGCAGGGCCTTTGTCTCCCTTTGACATCACAGATTAGAGTCTTGGCTCTTGTTTGCAGCTTCACCAGAGATTTATCCAGACCAAACTGTCCGAGAGCATACGTAAAAAAATCAGCATGAATCAGTGCTCTGGTTGTATTCAAACACAGAATCTCACCTTCAGATGGACGTGGTTTGTGTGTCTGAATGTGTGCATCAACGCAATATAATCGACTGAAGGAGAGCCACTGTGTTGGATCTGGCAGCTGAAGCTGTTCTGGCCCGTATAGTTAATTTCTTTATGCTCTCCTTCACAGCTCTCTTTATCAAAGCACAATCAGGCCCCGGTAGTGGAAATAAACAGGGAAGCGTGTCCGCATTGATCTCTCTCTACCTATAGTGCTGGCCTACACTGGAGCAGAGCAGGAGATTAAAAATTCATAAGCGTATTTAGATCTATAAGAGCATTATTCATGTGTGCCGTCACCATCTAATACAGAAGGGTACTAATCATTTGCATCTCTATCCCAGCACACACAAACACACACACACACACACACACCCACACACACACACACACACACACACACACACACACAGAGTCACAATAGTTTTCTGGGCGCACTCCAAGTGTCAGCACTATCATATGGGCATGTGTGTGTGTCCTGGCACTGTTCCCTCCTTGAGTGCCATACAATGTGCTGGCATAAACACCTGCTTGACACAGCAGATTGGCACTAATGGCTTTACACGCAGTGCCATCTGTAAGCTGGACCATTAGCTTGTGCATCTTCTCCATGGCCACTAACAGAGCTCTATAGCATTTGCCTCAGATCATCATCGGTTATGGTGCAAAGGCAGAAAACCATCCAAATTGAAAATTGTCTAATCATCCACACTCTCTAGGAGGCTGCACGTGAGGGCTGCAGAGCTCGGCCCATCTGTCTGCACCTGGATATTATAATCTTTAAAAAAAACAGAGCAATTCTGCTCATTTTGTCGACTGAGGGTGAGACACCTCCCACTGAGCCGGAGCTATAACCACCAATCCAACTCTGAGCACCCGCACACACCGACGTCCTCCTCTGTGGCTTCCAGCAGCCTGCAGCAGTCACACTGGGATCATTACCATTCATTTGCTCAGCAAACTGGCCACACAGACTTCTAGATTAGCCCATCTACCGCAGCTGGCTACTGAGACAGTCGGCGCATGCTGAGGACTGAGGGCGCGGCCATTACAGTGCGCGGCTCGGCGACACCTTCTGTCCAGTCAACGTGACCTCCTCCACGCTCGGCTGCTCACTCTTTCACAGGAGGGAGGAGTCGAGCACGGGGGGTTAGACGTGCCCAGTCAATGATTCTAATAAATGACCTAGCTGAGCAATAGGAAGACAAGCCGGCGCGTTGTGCTGAGGGAGAACTCGGTGATAAATCCTGTCAAACCAAGTGTAAATCAGTCCAAATGAAATAGCATTAGCGGGACCTCTGACCGTGAGGGAAGAGAGCTGACAGGTCTGACCTACAGTGAAATGAGGGAACACTCGGACTGCCATTGCTTTCTGCCTTGGGGGAGGATCAATGGGAGAAGGAAAAAGTAAAGCTATTAATTCTCCTGGATATGTCAATTCCCATTGGTGAGGCCAGATTGGTAGTGATCATGACTATCCCCTTGGGCAGACGGGAGCTTGGGCTCTTTTTGCGCCTCAGTACACCATTGATTAATTGATGTTTTTTATGGCTAACTGGGAACCATCACATCATACTGGAGAAAATGTAAATCAATTCCAATTGCGCGTTTATAACTCAGAGCGTGAATGTGGGGTTAAATTATGCTAACCACATCTCGTACAGGACCTCAGGTTAAATAAGCCTTGCACAAAACTTGAAACAGTGTCTTAAATAATCATAAAACATTTATAAAATAGGTCAGAGACCTTGTAAATGATGAATGAAGTTTCTTTTTCCTTACCCGTCCGATGAGCACAGGTTCAGGCCCGGCGTACTCCTCGATCACAAAGAACTGGTTCCAGATCCAGCTCCTCCTGCTGCGAGAGCGAGACCCCTTTCCCTCCATGCGCTCGTGCACTTCCTCTTTCACCTCGGACTCTGCTTCCTCGAACACGAGGCCTTGGCCATTTTTGGGATCGGCAGCTTGTGTCCCAGGGTTTTTTGCCTTGTAGCTCCATTCGGGAGCCGGGTGGAGCCTCAGGACATGACTGCTGTTGACAGGCGTGTTGTCTTCATCTGCTGGGTACTGGGCTGTGCTGAGTTCTGTTTGAGCAGGGTGAACTGACTCTGTTAATGGGTCTCTATGGGAATCTGCCGCTCTGTTCCCCAGCCTTAATCCCGAGTGCTGCATTGTCAGCACAGAAGGAGGGGAATCATTTGTTTCAGAGGGAACGTGCACTGGGTGATATTTTGTCGATGTGAAGGGCGGTTCCGTTTGGCTGATCATTAGTTCTTTCTCCGGGCTAAGACTGACCTCGCTGCGAGGTGTTGACAGCATGCGCACAAGGTGTTTGCTCTTGCTATCGCCATTATCGGAATCCTGCAATCCCAAGTTGTCCTGCTCTTTACTTAAAGCTGGCTTGACTTCACTTAGCGGATTGATACGAATGTCAGCACCAGGGTCTCGATTAAGATCTGGAGTGGTGACTGGGCTAACATAAGGAAATGCCGTCTGATTATCAAATCCAGTGTGAGACTGAGTGACAGCCATATCTTGTCTTGCCACTTTCTGAGCCTCTAACTGTCTGTGATTAACGTCAATCAAATCTCTCTTCCTGCTCCGGCTGCCCTTGCTCGGAAAGCTCAGGCTGGGAACGCTCTGCATTTGGGAATTGACGATCCTGACTAGGTTTTCTTTAGACAGCAGCTTCAGAAGGCCATAACTACCAGTGAGGTTCAGCTTTCTGTTTGAATCTATGCTGAATCCTTTTCGTGGCACACCCGTGGTATAGACACTCAAATCCGGCCTGACCCTAGACCTGGAGCCTGATTTAAACCTGGTTTTATTGGAGTGTAGATCTGGTTTGTGGTGGATTGTGAATGCTTTCTCTGACCTCCCTGTTTTCTCAGCATTCTTGGTGTTATTCCTAACTTTCTTCACATCCTGGTTTGACTCCTTGTCAGTTGCTAATGTGTGCGGAGTCACTTCTTTATTATAGACGGAGTCAACCTCACGCTTGGGCTTGGGGGCCTGCTTCTCCTTGTTGGCAACAGATGGAGCAGCGTGATTCTGCAACATTTGGGAATAAGACAAAGATCCAGCGTCACCCATCTGCTCGTGATTGATCAGGTTTCTGAGAGTCACCACGGGCATCGCATTTGCATCCACGCTTGCATCCCGTTGGTCGGCAGCTCTGCTCTCCCCCAGCTTCACTGCGTGCAATCCGCCAACTCCTCTTCTCCGTACAATCTTACTGGCAGAGGAACTCCCAGCAAAACCCTCCCCCAGGCCCAGGAAAACCAACAGGAGCAGATTTCTTGGAACCATCTTGTCTTGTGGAGAGATGTCCTAATTTAAGCGAGGTTTGCTGTGAGGCAGACCTTGTTTTCCAGGTATCTTCATTCTCTCCCTGGTTTTCTCCCTCGTCTCATGCAGCTCCTCTCTACTCGCCCATCCCGTGCCCTTCACACGGAGCTGGAGGGCAGGTGTCAGTCACTCCTTCCGTGTTTTTTTCCACACCGTCTGATATCTTCCTCTATCTCGCTGAGCCGCTGTCTGCTGTTTTTTTCTCCACTCCTCTTGCGAAGCGTCTCATTTAGTTCCCCACAGAGGGTTAAACGCCCTGAGAGAAAAGATAAAGATAATTAGGTTAAAACTTTAATCATTGCACTGCGTTAATTAAAAGTGGAGCAGCGTAGACAGGTAGGAGAACTCTCCGACAAGCAGGCAGGACGGACCTTTAACAGAGCGGCAATCACATTTTCACAAGCACAGAGGGCTTTTTAGGCCCAGAACACAGATCCTTTCATACCTTCATAATGACCCAAGTGCTTTCTATTAAATCTATTAGATAGACAGGGACAAAGTTATCATCGTACTATTCTACAGGGAAAAAGATATGATAACAATATTAGAACTCGCTCTGAGCATTTATTAGCGGGAACAACTGTCAACTGGATTTCTGACTGCAATGGAAAAACAACGATCAGCTACAATGTGAAACTAGCTTCCCATCACTTTGATGTGTGATTAATTAGCTGGATTCATATTGTTCTTTGATCACCAAGACAGATGCAGATGCACTTTGTTGTAGACAACACCTTGAGCTATCTAAGAGGATCTTCACCTCGCACACGTCGGATTTCCGTACTTTCAACATTGAAGCCCCGAGTGGAAATCCTACAAACAACATGTCAGCTATCAATCAGTGCGCTAGTTTTCCGAGACAAGATCAGAAACACTTAAAGGGATTGTTCACCGAAAAATAAAATTCACTCATCTACTCTTAAAGGGTGAAGTGTTTGAGTCCAGAAAACACTTCTGGAATCTCAGGGGTAAACAGTGTTGGCGTGTCACAGTGTCCGTAAGCCCCGACATTCATATTCAGCTCAAGATGGCGTCATTTACACCATGTTTTTAGCTGAAATGTCCTCTGATATTCTCAATGGAGGCGCATACAGGTACCCTCGGGCACACTGGGGCACCTCACACAATCTCGCCCAAGGGCACGCGCGGGGTGCACATTCGTGTGGCTATTTTTTTTCTTCCGGTAGTGGAACTTTGGGCTTAAAACATGGTGTAAATAATGGTAACATGATGTGTTTTTTACTATTATTTTACTATGTCTGAAGAAGAGGTCACTTTGGCTGCAACATTGTTTACTCCTGAGGCTCCTAAAGTGTTTTGTGGACTCAAACACTTCCCCCACCGCCTCCATTGGAATAGTGGTGAGTAGATAATGAGGGAAATTAAATTTTTCAGTGAATTATCACTTTAAGTGGCATCCCGGTAACAGCAGCTCATGCATCTGACAAGTCAATGATATGACCTTTGTTTAAGAGTAGGCTTAAGACTTTCCTTTTTTGTTGGGACACATGAAACATATAGAGCTTCTCTTTCCTCCTCTCCCTCTTCATCACATTAATGTCTCTTCAACACATTTACTGACTTGACTTCTTCCCTGGAGTCCTTGCTCTTTATTGATACCAATCTAGACTGTATAGATATAACATGTTCCTTGCCACATATACAACTATAACTGAGGTTTTAATTAATTGACTATTTGCCAGATTGCATCAATATAAATAAACCATTTGTTTATGTGAGTGTTTTTTTTAAAAATACAAGTAGCTTTAAGTCATTATTCTATTTTATACAGCTCCCTAAATAGATATGGTGGACACTATTACTGTCTACAGGTAAAAGGTATTCTAATGGTAGGTAAGCTGAACTTTATGAGTATAATTGGTGGAGTACCCTTTAAAAACCAGTTTCTAAAACACTGGAGGACTGGGGACAAGGCAGAAGCAGCAAAGACTAATGTATTGTTACTTTTAGTCCCTTGAATGGCTCAAGCTCCAGAAACAGTGGATCATACATTTATCACAATGCAACTTAAAGGCTTTTTATTCGTTAGACATTCCCTTCTAGCTGGCTCTTTAAAGTAACATGTCAATCAGTCAATGTCAATGTATAAATCAGATACTTTGAACCCAGTACTTGTTTCATTTTATAGAGCTCTCTAAAAAGATTCAGAGGACATTGTACAACTGAGAATAGTATTTTTATATTAAGTGAGCTGAACTTTATGAGTACAATTGGTGGAGTATCTTTTAAAGTTACACTTCCCTGTGAACAAAAACGATCAAACTCTGCATGTGGGTTAGAAACCCGAAAAATCCAGTTCCTTAAACACTGAAGGACTGGAGCCAAAACGGAATCAGTATGACTAATGTGTTGTGACTTTTAGTTCCGAGCATGTCTCAAGCTCCAGAAACAGTGAATTCAACACAGTACAACTTAGAAGAGTTTTTTTTTTGTTAAACACCGCCTCTGGCTACTTAATTCCCACATCTTCAAAACTCCACATTTAAAGTGTGTAAAATAATCTTTTTGGTATAAATGTTAAGCACGGAGAATAGTGAAGACATCATAACCACTTACTTGACTTTACAGATCTCCCTAAGGAGATACAGAAGACATCATACGATTGTTCCTACAGGTACACTGGTATTAAATAAACTGAACTTTATGAGCTTAACTGGGGGAGTGGCTTTCAAGTTACCTCAATTCAATTCAGTATTAATCTTATGGCGACAAATCACCACAAACATTATCTCAAGGCATTTTACATAGTCATTTTTTAGAGAATTTACAAGAAAACGAATACAACCAACAGTTTCCACAACAAGTGAGTGTTTGTCAGCTGTGGAGAGAGAAATCTCCCCTTTACAGTATTTTACAATATTTGTGTGTCTTATGGGTTAAGCAGTGGCAGTGCCATCGTGTCCTGTGCAGTGCGATGTGGTCTGTTGGGTGTATGACACTTGCTCCGCTGTGGTGCAGACAGACCCTCCCTGTCAGCACACTCACTGGGGCATGACTGGAGTTTGGGCTGCTCCTCCTGGAATACTGTTTTTACCCTTTTTTCTTTACTCTATTTCTCCCCAACATCTTCAGCTGTCTCTCTCGCGCACTCTCTCTCTCTCTGTCTCTCTCTCTCTTTCTCGCTGTCCTCCTCTCTCGCTCTTGCTCTCTCGCTCTCTCTCTCACAGCCTCACTTTCTCTGAGCAAATCCTTCTGATGAGCTGAAAATGGAGAAAAACAAGATTATCCTCCCCTCCCTCTTCTCTGTTTTCCCACCTCTCCCACTCACCACCTGCTTCTTCTTCTACCTATCTATCCCCTAAATCTGGCTCTATCCCCCTCGCTTTAACTTGCTATTGTTTTAGCATCCCGTCCTTTTTTACTCTGCCGTCTCCTATCCTCTTTTCCTCTCTCGCCTGCTCATCTGTGTCAATCACAAGCCTGTCACCGTGTCCCTCACCCTCTGTGCACTTTGAACGCTTCAATCAATCAGCCAATCTCCATCCTCGGCCTTGCAACATTGGAAGTGACAGGTGTCTTGCCGGCTACCATCTTGACGACAGGCTACAGCACCATAATTGTGCATATAAATCCAGTCATCAAATGATAAAATGGTACAAACCCAGTGGTTACCTGGGACGAGCTGCAAAACGCCGGACAGATTTTTACAGAATAAGTTGTGAATAAACGCCACAGAGGCCGTTATGGAGGATGTAAGGCTGGATTTGGCCGCGTCTTATCTCCAACGTACAGCATGAGGAAGCGATTGGGGTGAATTCAATGACAGAGCCCCTACTCTCTCCCACAGGAACTTATCAGCTGGGAGTTTGATGGCCAGGCAATCATTGCCACGGGCACCTTGTTAACAAGCCCGGGGCAGGAGCAGGGATGCAGGGCAGAATATCAACACCGCACTGTCACCAGCCGAGCACAAATTTATTACATTTTTGTGTGGGAGGTTCTGTCAATGTGAGGTGTTTTTGTTAAAGCAGCAAAGCAGGAGTAGAAATGGCTTTTTCCCTCTTCGTGCTTTTATCTTCTGCACCGTTTCCACGGCAGAAGTTTCACTCGGTGCAGAGTTAAGGATTTATGTAACATACTGATCTGTGTCGCAGCCTTTCACATTATGCTGTGCACCTCTGTGGAGAGCGATTGTATTGCCATTACCCTTGGTGCATGGGCCTGTGCGGCAGTAAGCGAACGTAATTGGGTGCTCCGAGTTGAAGCACAAGGGAGCTCATATTTCTTCATTAGAGTTTTGTGTAATGTTACACAGCAAAAGTGTTGTTTTCATCTATGTGAAACCACCACAGATCAGGACGGGGATTTCACCCATGGCCTTTATTTACAGCAACTCGATTTGGAGTAGAGTAAATAAAGACGACAGGGTGCTGCACACAGTGACTCCAGGAAGCCCTCGCCTCCTAATTAGTGTGATGAAATGTACAGTGGAGGTGTATTCTCAAACAGTTTAAACCAAGAGATTGCGCCTGTACTGTATTCATTTTGCAAGTTCTGGGCACTTACAGCAAGTTTCTCTGATTAATTGGGGCCATAAATATCTTAATGAATTTCCCCTTACTGGTCCCATCCCACCTAAAAACCCAAATGATCTTTCGGATCGTTAGGATTGGAGGCGAATCCTCGCCATCGATTGCGAGCTGTCCCTACTTAACGAGACAGAACATTTTAATTACGATTCACCTCCTCGCTTGCTGTCTATCTTGCCTTTTTTCTCCCAGTAACCCCCCCGTCACACACAGAGAAATGCGCCACCACAGCAGCAGCAGTGCGCCCACACACACCCTCATCGCAAGCAATGAACAAACACATGTATGCTGTGTGACTTCCAGCCCTGTTGACAAAACACTCTCCAGAAAAGAACTATTATTTATTTACTCTAGCAGTTAGAAAAAGAAAAAAAAATAAGAAAAAATAAACCACATTCCTGGACACACAATGCCACATTCAGCCATCCTCTCAAACCCACATTCAGGAAGACACATTCAAACATCCTTGTGCACACACACAGGTCCTCCTGCCAGCACTTGTATATGTGCTGCAAAGCAAAATAAAGAAAGCTCTGAGGACTACTTCTGTGGACGCAGTGAAAGTCAAAGTGAAGAAAAGGGAGCACTCCCTCACACCAGGAGGCAAGAGAAAAAGCAGCCACCCCAAAAGAATTATGCATGGAGTAACAAAGGCAAGCTGAAGAACAGAGAGGGATGAAGGAGGAGAGGCAGGAGAAGTTTGCAGGAATGGATGTGTGTGAGAGGCGGATCAGTGGTGTAGAGGGGCAGCAGGTGGAGGGGGGGGGCGACTGGGTAGTTTTTAAGTGCAAAGCGCCGTAAAGCAGCTCCGCACTCGCCTTGAACCGTGGCAGATAAAAGTGGACCTGTCAGTGTGTGAGGAGGTGAAAAACAGCAGGAGCCCTGGTCTGTTAATGTATGAATACCTCCTTCGCCCGTGTCCCCAGCCTTGTCTCTGTCTAGGCCTCACTGATATACTGACAGCAGGTGCTAGCGTCCCCCGGGAGGGGTGCACCGCACCAGCCTATGGACATGAGATAATTCCCCCTGGAGGCTGGAGGTGTGTAGAGGATGAGCGGAGGCAGGTAAACAACATAACAGTGTCAGCTTTACAGCACAAACACAGTGTTAGGAATTCACAGTTTTCCATGGCTGTGAAATTTAGTCCACTTATGGGTGGCTGTTTGCCTATTGGTGAGATTAGGACTTAAAAGACTCAGTGTAACAGAGCGGCGACAGGGGGCTTTGGATTTGCTTGGCTTTCAGCTAGATCAATGGGGTTACATTCGTGGCAAGAGTCAGAACACTGCCTTTCAAAACACAGAGTACACTGACAAGAGAAAAATATGACAGATATTTAAAATACAGTCTTGTTAAACGTCATTTTTTTTACAATAAGATGCAAGACAGGGCGAGATATTCATAAATCATTTCATAAGCCTGTCCACACTGAGCCGTGGCCAGAACAGCAGAGGCCATGTACGTACTGCTGCTGCTGCTGCTGCTGCAATTCACTGGAAATACTCTATACCTATGAGATCACAACAGAAGTAGTACACCACTCCTGGATAACAGGTAAAAAAAAGTTTGTATTTCTCCCTTAGGGTTTGCACTGAAAAGTCTATGTGACTTAAGGCGGAAGTCGCATTCTTCCTGGTTTAAACTTTTCAGAGTTAGCTGTATTTGTGCTGTACAGCAATGCAATATTCAGCTTTGGTAACCCAGCTAATGCTATTTGGTCCATTGGGGAATTGTTATTGTTTTTTGTGATTTATTTTGCATTATTTTTGTGTATTGTAAGGGGTGAAAGGGGCCTCAATCCAAAGGGCCCGAATTTAGATCAACCAAATTAG
Organism: Pleuronectes platessa; assembly: GCF_947347685.1. Classification (NCBI taxonomy): domain Eukaryota; kingdom Metazoa; phylum Chordata; class Actinopteri; order Pleuronectiformes; family Pleuronectidae; genus Pleuronectes; species Pleuronectes platessa. The sequence goes on along the minus strand of NC_070638.1, from coordinate 19,017,520 downwards.
GCCGTCTCAGTCTGAATCTAACTGAACCATGGTTCAGACTTTTGAACCAATTGCGGGATGTTGAGACAACAGAAGAACAGAAGAAGAAAAAGTAGCAGATGCAGCTCGAAGGATTTACTTGCTCTACCATTTTTGACCGACAGGGATGTTCATTTGACGCATTTTCACTAGTGTCGAGTATTGCAACTGAAGTTAATGTTGCTGGTATTAATAACCTGGATGATATCAGTGACGATGCAATTAAGGATAAGAACCAGTTCATTGATTTCCTCCACTCAAATGAAAAGACCCACCAACATGACAACGGTCTGAATTCTATGAACCAATCATTGTGAAGCGTAGGAAGACACAGCCTACGATGACATGTATGTCATACAAACTCCTTTACTGCGCTACATTTCAATGTGAAACCAAAACTAACCGGGTCGGATGAATACAATGTAACAATGACATAAATTTTATTCAGACGTCAGCTCTTCTGCTCCTCACTCAAACTGCTAACATATAAGCAAGCCAACTTAACTTTGATTGCTCAGTTTGCTATAGCAGCGACTGGATATAAATCTAATTTGCATACGGTGTAACCTATTTTACTTTACGAACGGGTAAATTCATTCATGGATATATTCTGATGCAACCACTTGCAGCTCTACTTCTGTGTGTAGTGCGAATGCAATCTGCTCAGCTGCTGCTTTATCTTAAGCTACAGTATATAAACTGTGAGGGCTGCCATAAAGATCAAATAAATCTTGACAGGAGACGGTCCAGAGAATCACGGTTCCAGGAGACGTGCCAATAGGTCGTGACAGGGACAACATTTGTGGTCCATTTGTTACTGCCCTGGCAGAGGTTCAAGTAGCTCTGGTCTGATGCGTCTGGTCGTACGCTGACATGCTGGTTAAGAGCGAGTGAATATACAAACTGTGAACGCCTGTGATTTACTGCTGAACTCTTTTCATCATTCAAAAGCTATGAATTATGGATATCAGTTTATGCATTATTGGTATGAAGGCCGGGATTTACATTAGTGTTCCATGCATCTGCTCCAAACAGTGATATAAAAATAAAAAATGTTCCGACTTTTATTGAAACTTCCCAATATATTAGAAATGGAAATTGCCCACCCACACATCTGTCAACTATCCTGGTTATTTTGTTGGCAAAATCTCAACACACTCAAGACAGACGTGTGTGCAGTCTGGTGCGCGCTCCTTAAGGCTTTCCCTCTCTGTGTGCTTAGTGTTTTATGATACATCCAACGTGGAGCTGCAGGTTATCTTCAGTAAACCCTCACAGGACCTGAGGTAATACTGAAATATTTACACTGGTATTGGATTGTTCTTACAAAACTTGAAAATCAGTGGCGTGTGTATGTGTGTGTCTTTGTACTCGTACTGGTATCTCTGTGAGCACATTTTGAGCAAAGGTCTTAATGAGGACACTGTGAGGAAGTGAAGACATTTCTGACCCATTTTCAATAGGTTGTTTGATGGTTAAGACTTGGCTTTAGGACTACGTCTGTAACAAGGTTTATGTTAGGTTAGGATTAGGGGATAATTAGTGTGACATCTACATATCCTGTAAAAATAAAATGTATATTGCATCACAAGGTTTGGGTTAGGAAATGGTTAAGGTTAAGGATGGTTAGGGTTAGGAATATTAAAGGTTAGTGACGGTTAGGGTTAGGGTGGTTAGGGTAAAGGGCAGGGGACCGTAAGGCATTAAGTTGTGATGGTTAAGTTCAGGGTAAGGGGCTAACAAATGCATTATTCCAATAAGTGTCCTCACTAAAGCTGCTTTAGTGTCCTCATGCAATGAACTACAGATAATCTCAGGACATTCACCCGAGGGGCGGTATCTGAGAATGAAAATATCAAAGTGAGACAATCCAGACTTTCTGTTGAGTTTCTCCTGCCAGTGTCCACATAAAAACTGAGTCTGAATGAGCCGATGTGAGAACACAGCAAGAGCTCCTCTGCAGGTTTCACCGCAAGCAAAGGAAAACACGTTTAGACACATAGATACCTTTAGGAGGCTGACAAATTAACTTCCAGATGATAAAAGGTACTACAGTAACTTTAATCATGGGTTATTTATTTGAATTTGTCATCCAAATCTCTGCTTCTTACATTAAACATAAATAACATAATTTCTTGGTGTGTAGGAGTCTTTATTTTTAGTGCTGAGAGAGCAACATTTTAATGAGTGAGTAAATGTATAAGACATTTCATGTTAGACGTCAACGTCAACAGGAAACCTTATTCTCATGTTTTCCTGCTACAGAAATAATAAATCTTCCAAAAAAGTTAATGTTGGAATTTAAGTAAAAAAAGGAGAGTACAAAAAGAAAAACATTAAATTGGGATGATGTGTGGGAGAACTGTAAATTCTACAGGGAGTGTTGTCAGCCGTCATCTCCACAGAACTGAGGTGATCATCTGCTAGAGCTGAAAAACCCAACTGGATTATTAAATAATTGTATCTTCCTGTCACAGCACAAACAAGCCCAGACAAAAACAGACTTGGTCCGACTTGCTCCAACTCCATGTCAGATGCTCATTCATACAAATCACTGGTCCATAACTAAAGTCAATATAACAAGTCATTAAAAAGTAATAAGGGGGGGGGAACAATTTGCTTCAGCTGGGGAAAAACATGTGTGTCGGCGAAAGAATCTTCCTCTCATTATGCTATTATTAATTCAATCTAGTCAGGGTCATTTCTATTTTGGATTAGACACTAAGATTGATTCTATCTCAAATGGAGTCTGTCATTATTTGTATGACTTTGGAATAGTCCTTTAATATCAAAATGTGATATAATATTCTATTCATGGCCGATGATCCTGTGTCTGGCTACGTCACACGGACACCGCCAATTATTACTGTCACTGAACGATAACAGCATCTGACGTCTCTCTACCTCCAGGGCCCTGTGCTGCTTCGGACAAGATTTAGGAGCTGATCAGCTTCAATGATCTTCAAGCAGAAAGGTCATGTTAATGCGTCGAGCATCTCATCCGGCTCGAGCCGATGTCTGGAGGTGCTCGGTTTGCCTTTTCCGAACAGTGAGTCATCAGCTGCCAAAGCCGTTACCGAAATTACACCTGATGCCCATCAAGCCTCCTGTCTCTCTTCCCCTTCCGCCTGACTGCGTGTGCAACATCAAAAAACTATCTGATCCTTTCAACACACTGGCTGACATTTCAGCAGGAGTCCTCAGGAGTTGCGATGGACTTTGTCTGCCCGATGCCGCGTGCGTGCGTGAGTAGCATGTGTAAGTGTCCGTTCAGATGTGTGTTAGATAATGAGTAAAGACAGAATTTTTCTTTCAAGCAGTTAAAGGAAGTTTCCAAGAAAATTGCCAGTTGAAGGAGCGTATTGGTACAAACTCCATGTACACTCACCCCGTCTCAGAGAGCCACAATGCATAGGTTAAAAAGTATTCCTCTAATGGACAGTACTTGAAAATGTTTTTGTCTAAGCTTTACCTCATGACACCCTTTCTTCTCCACCTCTGTTGTTTAACTTTCAAGGTTGTTTCATTTCGAGAAGCACCGTGGCTGGACAAGAGGCTGGTGGCGGAGGATCGTTTCAGAGATGAATAAACACTACACACCCAAGGTTGTCTGGGATAATATGTGATGCATCGCTTTAGCAAGAGACGGCACATCGCAGAACAGCACCAAGGCTGTCGGCCCAGGAAGAGGCTCCAGATTCTCTTTTTCAATTTGCATTTAAGGCTCTTTTTAATGTTTAGCTTCCATCGAGGCAGACAATGAGTGCAAACCAGCAAGATGGAGAGGGTTTACCTTGATTGGCTGGCTGACAGAATCAATAACCCACTGCTGTGCACTGAAAACTTTCTCTTGTTGTTGTCCGCAGGTGTTCAGGGTTTTTTATGTGTTCACTACGTCTCTCACACAAAGATTAGAGGTTTTTTCAACCAGGGTTAACCCACTTAAAAAGTTGATAGCTCCTTTCCCATTGCCAGTTGAGGAATTTGACAGTGTTGCATTTTGCGCAATAGCAAAGAAAAAATGTTTTTATAAAACAGATGTAAAAAAACAAGTAAACAAACATTCATAGCTGTTTACAAACCAATGCTCTGATGTTCAATATGCCCATTAACATGGCATGGGAGAAGATGCAGCATCCCCAAAAAAAAGAAGGATAAAAGACAGTGATTGCTTGAGATTTCAATATATGACCCAAATGTGGTTATAGGTCATTAGATTTGAGGTATTTTTAGGTATAATTGACTACAAACTTGACAAATTTTCCTTGAACATATTTACTGCATTTGCCCCTGCATCCACCCTACTTTGGACACTATAGATCTGATCACTAAGACCGCATCTGTGCTGCATGACTGCCTTCAAGGAGAGAATGACAGAGAGCAGCCATTGTTATCTCCCTTCCTTGAATTCATCACGACCCAGTGGCCATGAAGAGCCTGTAGAAACACTCTGGACGGGGTCTGAAAGCACTTTGTATGACCCCGTTCCCTTCACACCTGCCCCAGCCATGGCAGCTTGTTGCCGCAGTGGCAATGCCAATAGGCTGATGTTTACAGATATAGCACCCACAGAAAATGCTGGGTTACTGTATCCATCCAACTGAGTTGAGTCCTGGGTGTGGTGCGCACCGTGCCGTAGGGATGCATCTTCTGAGTCATCTCTCGTCTTAGAACAGAAAAAAACTTGGACTTAAGAATAACCAGGTTATACTTGGAATGAACATTTAAACTAAAAGTTGTGGCTGTAAAACTATGGAACAGGTGACACATTAATATGTAAACACCAGTATATGAAACCTAAAGATGGGTGACTATTTTTGTGACTAAATATTCTCTTCTTCAACGGGTTCATGTGTTTATAAAGTGTTATCGTTTGCAGTGTAGACAAAATAATCTGTGTGGGTTCTCCTCTTCAGCACTTCCATGCACTTTATTCTTGCATTGTAGAATTAAAAGCAAAACAAACACTGACTAACTGAAGTGTGTGCGGAAGAGTGCTCTTCAGTTGGCTTAGATTCTGTTCTTCAATAAGAACAAATCCCAGTTAAGAAAACATCGGTGGATATTAGAATCTTTGTAAACTGCGTGAGTGGGTTTTAAGAAGAAATTTCCTCCTAAGAACGATGGGTGAATGAGGCCCAATGGGGTCAGATAGCTCCTGTTTGGAAAAACTTTTTTTAAACCAAACTTTGTGAAAGGCATTACACCAACCACCCCATCAATTCAGAATATACCGCACAGCAGTGCTCCCCAGCCTGGGAGTTGGGACCACAAAAGTATTCAGAATGTAGAAAGAGGAAAACTTGTGTTCTCTGAGAACGAGAAGTGCTAGACAGACATTGAATTGTACGGTGGACTCACCATCCAATAAGGTTGGGATACACTTATTGAACATTCATCATTATGACTCATGCAATGAATAACTATTTTCACTTAATTCCCTAGGTCTCACTTGAGGACCCCAGCAGGCCCCTGACCCGCTCTGACCTGACACGCTGCTCCACCAAATCAAAAATATCACACAATACTCTGCTTGCAATCATCTACTGACTCCTTATCAGAGTTTTGTCAAAACCATCTATCCCAAGGATGTTGTTGTGTCCTGTTCCCTTATCATCCTGCCACGTTCATGCCGCTGTGTGCGAGTTGAACGCTGTGTGACCACGCGGGCCTGGAAGCCTGTACTGTCACAGTTGTTAATCCCCCTCGACTCAGCTTCATTAGCGTATATACACACCCCTCCCCTCTCCTCTCTTTGTATGAATTTAATGCTCCGTAGGTTCTCTCCTGCTTCTGTATCATCACTGACAGTGTATTTTTTGTAATTCTGATGGCGCTGCCACAATCTCAAATTAATTTCGCTCTTGTCGCCCTCTATTTGGGTCAGTTTGTTGCTTTGTTTGTTTTACGGCGGCTCAGGGAGACAGAGCAGATTGTGGCCTGTTTAAGTCACTATCGCTGGCAGGTTAGAGCGCGGGGTCACCTTGGGTGAGGATTGGATAAAGGAGGTTGGAAATTGCTTTATGCAGCAACATGTTGCGCAACATCCAGTCGTTCAGCTGTTGTCTCCTTCTCAGCTGAGCAGTGATTGGCTGAAACTCGGCCTATGCTACAGGAGCGAACAGCATCCTCATTCCTTCTTTTTATTACTTTCCAATAGTATTTTTGGCAGCGTTATTTATATTGGGAACTTCTTCTGTGCTAGTTCAAAGATATACGACAAGGCAGTGGGTGTATGTGGAGGGAAGATTTCCAAGCAGGGTTTGTCAGTGGTGTGTTGCAGGACGATGCAGGGGATCAAAGTCGTTTTTTTAGGGCGATGATTTTTTCTGCAGGGTGCATTCATGTTGTGTAGTGTTTGGGATGTTCCTGCATCGCTCCAGCACTGGGACTATAAATTCTTCAAGACACACTGACAGCAAAAGACACACATGAACCGAAATATCTTTTCAAAATCGCGATCGCCTCCCACCAAACCTTATATCAGGAGGAAGCGGTATTGTGATTTTCTTGTCTCGCCTTCCAAGGTCATTTGTTCCTGGTTCGTAGGTGCAGTAATGATCCCACCTCCAGCTTATGAGAGCTGATAGCTGGGTGCATCAAACCTACCCCCTGGAAAAGCATTTACCCAGCTTCAAGGTGGGAGATAGTTGCCATCAGACGGCGAAGACCGCAGGGGGTGAATCCCCTCCACCTTCCTCCGCTCTCTGCCTTTGTCTCTAATGTGGAGCAGGGATAGCAGGGGCCGCTGCGTTTAGAAAAGCCCTGTGTTTCGTCCATAAAAACCACATCTCTGGCCGTGGAGAAGCTCACACTGTAATCCTGCATGACGGATTGAGTCTGCCACTGCGGCGCTCTCCCTCTCTTTCTCTCCCTCCTCGTTTCAAAAAAGAAACTTCTATGGCAGCGGGCGTGTGCTCGAGTGTGTGGGGGGGCGCATGCATTCGTCAAAGACAGGGGGATGTGTGCGTGCAGGCACCCGTACGCCTAAGTGCATTTTGTGCATTCCTTCCATCAGCTCTTCCTCCCTTAAAAAAAGAAAGTGTAGGGTAGCCTATGGGTGTGTCTGTTTAAATATCATATCAACAGTCAAAGAGGGAGAATAAATAGATGTCAGTGGCAGGGGAATGGAAAATAGGTTTTCTCTTTTTGCGAGTGAACAGAATGTAACCGGTACCGTCAGACTTGCACCGTAAAACAGAATGAATCCCAGTGGGAAAACAGAGAACACAAGTCCTGGAGAGGTGTATAGATGACCTGGATTTTCTATCTGTACTCCCTTGGCATGGATTACTGTGCATTGGTACAAATGGCCCCTAATAGAAAAGACATTTATATGCTTACGAATCACTACTATTAGTACCCCTCTGAGCCTGATTTGCTCCTGTCTTTATCTATCCATCCTCTTGTCACTCCAGCTCTCTGTCTCTTTCCTCTTCCTGCGCAATCACTCTGTGCGGATTTTTTTAAATATCTCATTCTGTTTCATAATCTCCCTTTGTCTGTCTGTCTCTCTCTCTCTCTCTCTCTCTCTCCCTCTCTCTCTTGCTCTCACTGTCTCTCTATTTGGGTATTAGGCATTCAATGATCTTTCCGCGGCATGTGGTAGAAGTTATCACCCCATCTCACTCCCACCCTCACTCTATCTCTATAATCTTCCTTAATCTTCCAGCCCAGAGTGAAGTGAGAATTAGTTTCTCACTCTCTCTCATCAATCTCTCGCACCTCCCCTTCTTCTACTTCCCCCCTGAACACCCCCTCAGACATGCCCACCCCTAACTCCCACTTCTCTCTCTCTCTCTCTCTCCTCTGAATCATCCTCGCCAGCTGCTTTCTTAATCCTTCGTCTACATCAGTTTGTCTTCCCTCTTCTCTCTGGTCTCTCCCCTCATTCAGCTTCATGTCATCAACAAAACTGCAGAGGTCATTTCTGCTTTGCCCTCCCGTCTCTCTCGCCTTCTCTTTCCATTTCCACGTCTCGCTCTTGGATTTTCTTTTTTTTCACGCCATCTCCTCAAAAAGCTCTCGGGACTTTTGTATTCGACCCAGGCTGTTAACCCCGAGCTTCTTCCTTACCTGCTTACTGTCCTTAGTGGGTAGAAACTCAGAGAGAAAACAGATGTTTTAACACCCACTATGCACAGGCTGCTCTCACCAAATGCATTATGAATAGCACTCCAATTTCCTTGAGCCATTCTCCTTGTTGTTAATAGGAATGTTTTGCTTTGAATGTCATTTCTCACCAAGTTATTTCTCTGATGACTAACCCTAACATCCCCCAACGTTAACCCTGGCAGAGAAGGTATTAACTGAAGAGCAAATAAATAATATGCGCAGATGTGACTTGCAAAATGTCCCTGACAGTGGTGTGCTTGTTCAGCACAATCAGGAGATCAAAGAATCACTCGAAGGAGTCAAGAAGCATAACAACACTTGAATCAACACTTGGTCACATCTATGCAAGACTCCTTTCAATCCACCATAAAAACACAAGAGCTATGCTACACTAGAATGAAAAGCTCACATTTATTACATGAGAAATTGTGTCCTATATCAAAAGGCCGCTTCTCATTTTTAACCTTTTCATCTTTTGTGCTGATGAGTTTTGCCAGTTGTACTGGACTGCACTCCGACTCCCTCTCTACCCTTCAAAGCAGAGCAAGCACTTATCACACCCAGCAGTGTTCAGTGTTGGCAGGCTACAGCACCACAGAGAGGAATTAATAAACTGCAAAGTTAAAGGCCGGGAGTGAAAACTGTCCCCTTCAGCCCATCACCTCACAAATCCCAAAATATATCTTTTCACCACCACATCTATGTTTCCGTGTAGAGCTTCATAATCACGATAATGATTAGAGGTAAATTATGTGAGATTCCTTGTTGTGATTTTCCGCCCTGCTCCATTTCAGAGCTATCTGGGGGGGGGAACACAAGTTTTGTTCAACACACACGATGTTGTTTTCAACTTCCAACCCTCAGTGGAACATTGTACTTAAAAGCACAGAATGAGCTCAGGAGAGGCGCAGCCACAAATGCAATACTTGAGCAACCACCTGGAAAATTAGGGGCAGTTTTCCAGATCCTTATATCTTTCCTTATTTTCTCAAAGTTTTGCCAATAAAAGTCATTTCTGACCCCAAAAATCTTTTTCATAATTAGTAAAACACTTTGACTACAAGTGTTAACTTCCAGGTCTTAATAATAAACACAACAATTATAAAGTCCATATTCACTGAGCTACATGATTGACAAACTCAATCAATGTTCAAAGTAACACCACGCACTTTGAGCTCATATACATAAGCCGCTATGCTACACTAGAATGGTATTTAGATTTTTTAGTCCCGGGGGGAGAGAGAGAGAGTGAGAGAGAGAGAGAGAGAGAGAGAGAGACAAATGAATATTAATTCCACTATTTCTCATTATCAGGGCGGCTTAATCATGATGAATGTGATGCTGTGTGGAGTGAGCCTTCAGGATGGAATAAAACTAAAAGTAGCTACGGCTAGAAATGCTTCCAAGTTTACAAGTGGATAAAAAAGGAACCAAAGAAAAATGAGTTTCAGTCGTGACCTTAGAACTGATAGAGTCACTGAAACCTCATTCATCGCTGAACTATGAGCCGCTGTGTTTAGAACAAAACTGACCCGCCCGCCTCACTGTGGCTGCTCTGTGGGAATGCACATTGACACAACGTTGCTGTTGACAAAACACTAATATCAATGATAATAAGCAGTAAATATTAGCAAATTACCGCTAAACACTGAAGCTTGAGGAGATGTCAACAGCTTTTGGTCATGAATTCAAATGGTTAGGCAAATTGAAATGATAATCTGTAGATGCTGCTGGCGAGAGGTGAGGACCTCACCAGAGTGGTTGCAGTTCAACCAAAGGGGGACAAAAATATCTGTTTCATGATAAACCTATGATGGAGTATTAGGGATATTATAAAGAAAAAACATTCTGAGATGAAAGTCATAATATTATGATACGCTGTAGCTGAGAGGACAGTCCTACTGCTAAAAGTAATATCACATCATTTATTCAGTCATAATATTACAAGATACATTTGTTATTTAATGACATAAAAACTCATGATATCATGATAGTAAAGCTGATATTTCATGAAAAAACTTATGATATGAATAATGAAGTCGCAAATTGTTAAGAAAAAAATTCACGATATTAAGAGAATAAGGTTGTAATTTAATTAGAAAAAATCTTTTTCCCTTTTTGAGTGACCCTAATTCTCCATCTTACAAACCATCCAAGTAGCTGTTGAAATACTTAAAGCTAAAGAATAGCTTTAAAGCCTGTAGAACTGTGGTACTAAAAACAAAGTATATTCACATGAAGGTTGAAGCTACAGTAAATTAATAAGTACAGTAATAATCTCTTCACAATCACAACAGAGGTTTCTCTTCTTCAGATACATATTCCAAATCCTGTTGGTCTTATAATTTGTCCCCACGGACCGTCACACTTGATGCCAGACCTTGCTGCGAGCAAAATGTGTCTCTTAGTTCCCGTGCACTCTATTTGTTCCGTTAAGAAGACGCGTCATGTAGAAATGAAGAGAAACCTTGAGCAGAGCCGTGGCACGCACGAGAGTGGGAAACGTTAAGAGTCAGATAAAAGCAACAAAAGGCATTAATGCAGAGAGCATGGCAGGGTAGCAGGTAAAAAAAGAAAGGATTAGCGAGAGTTGGATAAACAGATAAGGAGGGTGCACACATGATGAGACGCAGCAAAGTTAAAAAGATAGAGGGATGAGGGGAGACACTGACGTCTGATAACCTCCCCTCTTCCTCCTCCTCTTCCTTGAGTTGAGGCAAAAGAGAGATGTACGAGAGGTGAGAACCAGAGAGCCAAGAGTTGATAACGGCTGATCGAGGTGTAGATGAATGCTGGATCAGGCTGTTGCTTTAATCAGGAGTGGATTTGCCGTCTGCACACTGTGTATTATCGCCGAGTGGCTTGAGGAGTCAGGTTAATTCAGTGCCAGATGAGTATTGAGGGGGCGCTGCTGAGAGTTTGGGCTGCTGAAAGTAAAGGCGGGAGCCGGGTGCGAGCCATTAGCATGCATGCGACAAAGCATAAGAAATCACATTAATTGCGGAGAATGCTAATGACAGTGATTGGCGTAATCACAGCAACACGGGCGGAAAGGGCGAGACAACAGGAGGTCAGCCTTCCTCCAGTTATTATTCCGTCGTGTTATTTCATCCCCGCTGATGTGGCTCCTCAATAAATAACCACACTTTGTCTCACATCCTAACGCCGGTGGTGGAAGTACACGCCGTCAGCCTATTAATCCTGATGATTGCAGAATACTGCGTCCTTACAGTCTAATTTTAACAACTCTGTCATCAATTGTCGGATTTTGAAACTGACGGCAAACGTGATTCAACACCGCAGCATCCCACATCCTTCCTGCTCACCAGCCGGTACGAGCAGGTTCTCCTTTATTTATGTAATGCGCACGTGTGTTTGAATAGCGTGCATGGTTCAAGAACAGCTACCGCAAAAAAAAAAAAAAGAGACTGCAGGATGCGTTCCCAGTGGGGCGGCGGAGCTATATCCACAATCAAAGCAATTAACCTGCACACGTCTGCTGGGATCTCCAGCTGTGGGCGAGACTGAGTTTAACACTGTAACCTACCAAAGTCTAGCTGGTAGAGGGCATCTGTTCAACAAATCAGCAAAGCTACAGTATGTAATCACGTTTCACACCACGCTAATCACTTCAGCCCTAATTTATCACTGCTATGAAAACAATCTTTTGCGCTATTTAGGGAAAGCGGACGAGGAGGAGGAGGAGGAGGAGGAGGAGGAGGGGAGATGGAGAGAAAGAGGGAAGAGGAGGAAGCAAAGCTACGAGAGGGGGGACGGAGAGAGAAGACGGGGCGGTGGAGGAAGAAACTTTGCCAACATGTCCAAAAGGGCCCTGATTTGTCTAAAGCTCACTAATTCAATCTTGGAAGTCTGATGGAGTGACTGAGCCACCCCCCCCCCTTGCCCTCCCCACTCGTCATCGTCCTCCTCCTCCCTCCCTCCCCTCCAAGGCCTCATCTTCACCATTCGAGAGCCGAGCTCTCAAAGTCCCTAATCCGGCTTCTGATAGCAACACCCTGCAAGGAGGGAGACATCAACACCATGCAGGGGGTGGGGGGGGAGCAAGATGAGTGGCAGAAGATGGAAGGCTGCAGAACAGAGTGGAAGACACGCAGGAAAAGGAGGATGAGCGTTGAGGGGAGAATAACAGGGGATTGTGTGGCAATTGAACTCCAGTCTGTTGGTCGCATCAAATTTCTCTTTAATTAAAAGTCTAAATCCTCCTCACTTTAAAGCCCCTACTTTATAATTAACACTCTGATCTTGCCCCCCCCCCCCCCCCCCCCCCCATCCGCCCCATCCCCAAATCGAAAAGAAAAACAATTAAAAACTTTTGCGATTTTTACTTCAAAACCCATTAATTAAAAATCGCCAATGAACAATGGAGCAATATAGAGGCAGACCCCCACTTTGCTCATTAGCCGCTGGTTAATTGATCCTCATGGCAATGTTTACCAAAGGGAGGCTAAAGACGAAAACATTATAATTTTTACCTCGCGTAATTGCAGCCTTTAAAGGAGGGGGGGGGGGGGGGGGGGCCATAAGGGAATTTCTGGATGTCTGAGATCATAAGAAATGTGGATTTCAGAGGATCTCCTCTGTGGTTTCCTGTCTCAGGGGTTTGCAGTCGTTTTACAGCACTTATAAAGGGTTATGGGATATTCGATATTACAACCCTAAACAATTTACTTAGCAAATTAATCACGGTGCGTACAGAGAACCAGAGGCAAGGAGGCTGTAATTTCTGGTGGTCTGGTCTCAACACAGTGGAGTCAGATGTGTCCGCCCTCTACTCAGACCCCAGCGCAGGCCAGGACACCACTCATCCATCAAAACTCCATTACCCAAGATCCATCCTAACAGCTCCCAACACCAAGGCTTCTATTTTTCAGAGGCCCATAAATACACTCGGTTCCTCAGTATTAACTTTCCTTTGGCCTCCTTTCTCAAAACAATTTTGAGTTTTTTATCCCCAACTCCTATCCCCCCCCCCCCCCCCCCAAAAAAAAAGGGGTCCGGGGAGAGCTCATGAAAGGCTGCTCTCACAGGAACATGGGTGAGACGTATCATAGTGTCTCTCAGCCATCTCTCAGCTGGCCATAAAAAATTCAGGGCAGCAGCCGCTGTCGCCACCGGAGAGCTTCCCTGTGTCACTGAGCCACCTCAGGTGCAGCGCCATGCACCTGTCTTCTTCCGACTCTCTCTCCTTTTTTTCTCATTCCTCTCTTCCGCTCCAGACATTATCATCACCTTATCAATATTCAACCCCCTACCTCTGGCCGGCTCTCTCCTCCTTTCCCAGATTGCTTCGTCAGAGCCCTATTCTCCTCACCCCCCCCCCCCCCCCACCTCTTTCTTCCAACCACATTTCAATTTCCTTCCTAACTCCCCTCTTTTCTTGTTTATGTATTAATTTATTTATTTCACGTCAAGCGGAGCAGGATTTGACCCTGATTAATGTATTCCTTTTCCCACAACGAGGCAGAAACAAGGTGCAGATGCAAAGATTGATTTTTCCTCAGTTATGTTTTTTTGCCTCTCTTTTTAATACCAGCAAAGAGAGAAAGGGCAACCGGAAAACACGGCGCTATATTAAAATGAGTGATGACGTCGTTAGCCTGATCCCTGGACCTGTCTCGACGCATTGTTAGCATGTTTGCAGTGCACCGTGACAATTTGATTAGCGGCTTCGGACGTGGAGCCATCGCACTGCTAAATTAAGTCCATCAAAAGGGGCCTGGCACAGATTGGCCGCCCTCTAATGTTGACTCGCAAATTCATAAAACGAGCTATGAGCACACTGTGACACAGATTTGTGCCTCCACTAAAATGACATGAAGCTGCACTGCTCCCGACACACTGTGTGCTGATGGCAGATGGAAGCAGTGTGTTTTCTTGTCCTGCGTTGATGCTCCGGAGCTACTTTGGAATTATTCTTTGTCTTAGTGAGTCCTCCTCAAATGGTTCAACTGTTCAATTGTCACATTTCAGAGTAATGCGCTGGATGTTGTGTGCAGAGCTTTTTATAAAAAGTCTGTGGTGCAAAATTAAGTTAAAACTTTCAACGTTTATCTACACTGAAGATATTATAGCCAATGTTTTTCATAAAATGAAACATGTGTGGTTTATAAATATGTTTGAATGATTTACTGGTGATATTTCGTCATATATTGCATGCCGGCTATTTCGGAGGTCTGTTAAGGAATTGCCTGAATCTTCAGACCCAAGTTCACAACTTTAAACAAAAGATCTCTGTGATTCAGCTGGATATGAGGCATTGCAGCCAAAAAATGTTGTCCTTTTAATTAAAGACAAATTGCTGAAGAGGAAGTGACTCAATGAATGATGTTGTTGGATGGAGATCAGAACTTTCTCTGCCGAATGTCTGCGTCAGTCCGATATAGAACATTTAAAAAAAGAATCTGCTGCTGTAGTTAATCCATAGACCCCCCCCCCCCCCCCCCCGAGCACAGACCAACTACTATAGAGCGCCGGTTGCCTGTATATTCAGTTCTTACTACTACTGAACATATCGTGTGTCAAGCTCAACTCTGCATTTGCACTTCTACTGGCAATTTACAATAGACATAACGCTTTGGAATTAGTGGGAAGATGCATCAACATTGTCTCGGCAATTGTTCTATTTTAAGAATTACCTCAACAAAATCGCCTCCCCCCAAAAGCTGTATCTAGTCAACAGTAAAGCTTTGGTTGCATGTGCCAAGGTTTTGAGATCTTAGCCTCCACCCACTACACAGTGGAAGTAAATGGAGTTGTGTTTGTGGAGCTTTGAAAAAAATATCACCATCTATGAGTCTTCCGAGGACTATGTCCTTGTTTGTCTGGATAATCCTCGGACCTCCCTGTGAACTATTTTTATTTGGACTGCTTTCAGCTGAGGAAACAGCTGTTATCAAAAACTGTTACATGCTCGGTGGGCGATACAGAGTCCAAGGCCCCGTCACACACCAGCGTTCAAAATGGCTTATTTTGCAACAAAATCAATTCACGCCCATGGATTTGCTGCGATCAATAGATTTGCTCTTAGGTGCAAAGTAAATCTCTGTGAATGTTTGTGAAGTATGCCTTTGATACGTGACTTTGCACCACTGACCGACAGCAAACTGTTTTCGTGTTGCTGACCTTGAGAATGGTGAGGCAGGAAGTCCAAAATGAACTCACATTTGTTGCTCAACTTATCGAGAAAGTTTTGCAAAGAGTTATGAAACAAGAGTCATCGGTGCAAATATGTTTGAGTTTTTTTTCGATAAAAGTTGCAGTCTTAAATTCCTGTCATGCCCTGTTCAGACCTGAATCTAACATCCATCCTGGGAGATCTGGTCACAGGTGGACTGTCTGTTCACATCTGTTATTAAAATGCGTGTTTCATTTTTATCCTGTGACTAATTGTGATTGGATCTCACTTCCCCTGCTCAAATACACACATAAGTCACGTCTGTTCCCAAAGTTCAACTATCCTTGGTCTTTGTATTTGTGTGTGTCAGTGCAAGGGAGAGATAGAGTGAGAGAGTAGAGTCTGGAGGGCCCATTGGATCAATGTGCTTCGGGCAGCTCTGCTATGTGATATGATTTTTACCCTGAGGGGGGGAAAAAGAGACCATTATGTGGCAGTCACAGTAAATTTTGTAGTGGTCGCCACAAACCCATTAGCGTGTGGCCCCTGAGAGGAGTGAAAACACTTTGTTCATTGTGACGTCAGCTGAGTAAGCTGTCTTTCACGTGGCCCGGGATCCTTGAGCTTTGACACAACAAAAACAAGGTGACCTCTGAATGTGTTTCAAGGAATCGGATCTCAGGGCAAGTTGAGGTTGTATTAGAGCCTGAATCAACAAAAGCTCTCAAATCTGATTGTCTTTCCATGGTGCCACATTACTACTGGTTCTACGGTGGTAAACCAAATATCCACGTGAGCTGTCACCACTACATCGAGCGTGGCACCTGATCAACAGAGTATAAATCGTGACATGCGTCTTTCTAGAATGAAGGGAGCTCAACTTGATCACTTATATCAGAGAGATCTTTTTTTGTACGTGTTGTTTATACCTATTTTTTAGGTTTGAAAACATAAAGTGCAAATCCAACTAAAAATGTTTTCTTATTTTCTCCGTCTGAAATAAGCCTCTTACCAGGAACACTGTGAGACAAAACTTAAACAAACCTATTTATTCATAACTCGTCCTCGTAGAATCAATATCCCAAATATGACTTAACTAAAAAGAAAAAGAATCACACAATCTCAAATATCTCAATCCTAAATAAATAAAACCCACTATCCTCGTAACAAAGTGATCATTTGGAGTTATTGTGTGATCTGAATAAACCAGAAACACTAAAACCCTTCCATTATCTCCTCCCTGGGCCTGTGTTTCTGCTCTGTGCTTCCCTCTACTCTCTGCCAGTCCATTCTCTGCTCCACAGTCCTCATTTCTTCCCTTCTTCCCCCACTCAAACAGAATGTTGTCAATTATTTATTCATCTCTCCACTCAATAAAAATGTCCTAATTGTCCATGCTCCTCTCTCGCGCCCCGTCACGCTCATCTCAGAGCACTCTCTGCCTTTCACACTTTCCACCTCATGTCTCCCACTTTTTTTCTCCTTCTCTTTTCCTGTGCATGTACACTCCATCCTTCAGTGTATGCATCTCCCCCCTCTGCTCTATTTTGCTTTTTCCAGTTTCTCTTTCTTCACTTTATTCCTCGCTACCTTGCCATCACTCCCACCCCGTCCGCCCTTTTTCTTTATTTCCAACTCTCCCACACTGCTCCTGAGTGGGAGACTGGCTGCCAGCGGCCTTTTTCATTCAATTAAGGTCTGAGTGTTGCTGTTATTGTTACCACTAATAATGAGAGCCCTCCGTCTAGCCTGCTGCCAGGCGGACACAGGCACGATCATCAATAGGCCCCATTCCTCATCTCCATCTCTGGCAATCACTGGCTTTATTATTACCATCTGAGGGGATGGGGGGCACACACGCACTGCGGTGCACAGTCTAATGGACAAGGGTGTGTGTGTGTGTGTGTGTGTGTGTGTGTGTTTGCGTGCGGACAGAATGAGACAAGTAGGGGGTGGATGGATGGATGGATGAGGAGCCTGAGGAGTGGAGAATGAGAGAAATGGTTTTGGAAGACATTGGAGGGGAGTGACAGTGGAAATGTGTGTGTGTGTGTGTGTGTGTGTGTGTGTGTGTGTGTGTGTGGGTGTGTGTGTGTGTGTGTGTGTGTGTGTGTGTGTGTGTGTGTGTGTGTGTAAGAGAGGATGCTGGGTAGTTATGTGTTTGGCTGGCTGGCTGGCTGGTAGGTGGGTGTGTGAGTGAGTGTGTGTGGGTGACAAAAAGAGACTAAGCTGGAGGGAGTGATGAGATGATTATGCGTGAGTGTGATATGTGCATGCACAGCGTCTGCGCATGTGGGTGGATATGTGTGTGTGTGTGTGTGCGTGCATGCAAGTGTACGTAAGTGTGTGTGTATGTGTGTACTTGTGCGTTTGTGTGTGTGCGTGGAGATTGCTGGAGTGGCAGGCAGGCAGAGATGTAGAGTGTGTACCAGGAGAATGAAGGCCCCTCAAGGCTGTTGTTGCATTTTGAATCCAGGACACACACTGACGTGAATGTAACTGGTAGAAACTAGCTGGGTTTGTGGTTCCGTGGAAATGGAGACACACTAGTCCTCTTACTATCCGTCTCTTTCACTTTGTCTCTCTTTATCTCGTCCTGCCCTGCGCCGCCTCCATCCACTTCCTGGTTCCTTTCTACTCTTTCCCTGCTGCCATTTTCTCGTCTTGTTGGTTTTGCCATGGGTGTTGTTGAACCCACTTGTGTTAAGATAAATTCCCTTTGGAGCAATTAGAGTACTGTCTTACTTCTGTTCTCATTCACAGTACCACCTCCGCTCTCTCTTCCTTCTCCCTGTCCTCAGTTTTCATCCTTGCCACCTCAAATATTTACGCAGCATCTCAGTGGGTGAATGTGGACTGTCGTACTTTTCCTTTGACTTTAGTGCAGTGTGTATATTCTCCTCTTTTTCTCCTTAACCGCAGCTCACATGATCCTGGCCTGTCTCATCCTAAAACCAACCCCTCGGCTAAAGGGATGAACATCTCCATCAGGACGACATGCAAAGAAAGTTGATGTTTTTTCCCCCTGTCTTTATATGAGATTGTGGTCTTTAAGTTTGAGAGCTGGACATATTGATTTAACATTAAGATTTTTGTAAAGCTCTCATTGAAAACCCTGCGCTCACTCTCAAATATACCCTGCTTGCGCTCAGATTGTCTGCGCTCCAGTTCTTTTCTGCGCTCGCACGATTTCTCCTCTCCTCTGACTTCTCTTCTTTCTTCCGCTCTTTCATCCTCATGTTGGTCACTTTTGCTGTAGGTGCTGTTCCCATAAAAAACAGGGGGAAAAGAAACAGGGCGGCATCTATTCTGTTTTTGTAGTTGCCAACAACAGTTTTCCCACGGCATAAATAACTTGAGAACCTTCATTAAGACTAAATGATGACCAGGAATTGGCTGAACTCCTCAGTGAAGGTTTCATCGTCTTAAAGATCGATGTAAGCCGTGGAGGGGGCGAGTAAACACCCATGCAGAACTCTCAAAGATGTAAAGCTAACATACAACACACACAACAAGAGAGGGACAATTTCACTTGCAGAAAAAGAAAAGGTAGAAAATGTAAATGCTGTAAAGATCCTGACCTTAGCCTGATAAGGTTATATCCTACAGGTGGGAGATTGACCATCTGGTGACCTGGTGTGACAAGAACAACCTGGAGCTCAATGATCTGAAAACAGTGGATATGGTTGTGGACTTCAGAAGGAACCCGGCCCCACCCACCCCCATCACCCTGAGAGACGCCCCAGTCTTCACTGCGGAGTCCTTCCGCTTCCTGGGCACCATCATCTCCCAGGACCTCAAATGGGAGCTGAACATCAGCTCCATCACCAAAAGAGGTCAACAGAGGATGTACTTCCTGTGGCAGCTGAAGAAATTCAACCTGCCAAAGACAATGATGGTGCACTTCTACACCTTCATCATCGAGTCCATCCTCACCTCCTCCATCACCATCTGGTTCGCTGCTGCCACCGCAAACGACAAAAGGAGGCTTCAGCGGATCATCCGTTCTGCTGAGAAGGTGATCGGCTGCAATCTGCCATCTCTACAGGACCTGTTTGCCTCTAGGACCCTGAGGCGTGCAGGCAAGATTGTGGCCGATCATTCCCACCCGGTCACAAACTCTTCGAGGTTCTTCCCTTGGCCAGGAGGCTGCGGGCCATCAGGACCAAAACCTCACGCCACAAGACCAGCTTCTTCCCGGCTGCAGCTGGCCTTATCAACAAGGTCCGGGACCCCCACCTGACTTGGAATCTTATCCCGCCCCCACGCCTCAATTCTGTGTTACATTAACACACAGAACAGTATATGGCATATTGCACATCCACATTCTCTCCCGTTTTGCATTTTACTTTTTATATCTTGTATATATTTTGTTTTGTTTTATATATATATATATATATATATTTCTTTCTTATGTGAAGTACTTATTGTGTTTTGAAGTACTTATTGTGTTTTTATGTTCTATGTTCAATGTATGCAACTATTTTACCAAAGAAAATTCCAGGTAGGTGTAAACCTACTTGGCAATAAATCCTTTCTGATTCTGATTCTGATCTGATATCTGCTTTCCCATGTCAGATTCAATGTCATAATAACAGAATGGTTTTAAAGAAGGATCCAAGTGAAGACTGCTGCACAAACGGCTGGATCATCAGGGACAAGGCAGGATTAAATCCTACAACTGCACTTTTTCATTACTTCCACATCTCCACACTGCTTTCTACGGTAGTAAAATCCTCCCACCAGAGTGAAATATGCTGAAAAGAAAACAGGATGAATTGCCGCTGCTCGTTTCTGTCTTCTTCAGTAAAGAGCTCCAGTATGCACCCAGTTGGTTTCCCAACTGTGGGTAATGAGACAGCTCCATTGCTCACGCAGGAAGGTGTTGAGTGCTTTCCACACCCAACCTGTCACTCATGATAAATAGCAGTGAACTGAGTTGAACTGTGGTGGTCTCCCAGGTCCCAAACTCTAAATATTTCCAGACCAGCACAACAACTTACTCTCGTGGAGGGGGGGGGGGGGGGCAGCCGCACTGCAGCCGCACTTCACCATCCCTTTTTACCGCACCCTAGTTGAGAGAGCACAGGTGCAAGGGTTAATCCCTGAACTGTGCACTGTTACTTCTACATTCAATTACCTCAGGTTAATACCCTGTCAGCCAGCAGAGAAGCCATTTCCCTCCTAATGCCGTTCGGAGGAGTGCGTCTTCGAGGAGAGCCAGGTATTAAATGCTCAATATAATTCTGAGACTACTGAGGCAATAGAAAATTATTTCGTTTCATAAACATGTTCCCTGCAGCAGCCTCACGCTGATTGGTGTCAATCTGATTGATGGAGTGCGAGGGCAAGTTAATATGTGAAGCCACGAGGAGGCAAGCTGCGAAGTAGAGAAGTTTCATAAAGAGCCACAGAACGACAGCCATCTGAATGTTGTGTTCTTCTGGGTGTGCGCATGCATACACAAGCGGATTAAATTGAATGTCCCTCTTTAAAACAGTGCACACATGCATTTGCACTCAAGTACAAATGACTCAGGGAGTACACTATGTCTTCTCGCCCAAATATACTTACACACACACGCACCGACACACAACACTACGTCTCCCTCTGTGTTTGTGGGCTGTGTCTCTGGGATAAGCGATAGGTCCATGTCTATGCTGGAATGAACCCAGAGTTATAAATACACACTGGGAAATATATCCCTGAAACAAAGCACCGATACCGAGGCAATGCCGCTATTTATTGCAAAAATCTCTTTCACAGTTTATGGTGAAGGAGTTTCTCCATAAACACAGGAACTCAGAAGCTCAAAACTGTCTTTAAAGTCATTCACTTGTTGTAAATAACTATATATCACTGCAGGGGAGGATAACAGTGGCTGTCTGCCGGGTGACCGAATGACCTATCAATACATTCTGATTTTATTTTGACACAATCTGGAGTGATGACAACAGTTTATGACCCTTTGTTATTTATCCGGGGCAGCTTTTTGCTGAGCGAGCATGCTGCTTTTTAGTTAGACCCTGCTTCACATTCATACAATTCCATATATTCATGTCCATGAGCTGCCCAGTACAACCACAGACACCCACTGTTGGCCAGTCAGCAGCTTCCCCGGAGCATTACTCATTCACTCTCCCCACTTTACCGATAGGCTTTCAGTCACCACAGATTTCTCCATTTCAAAAACCATCTTGTTCACATTCAAAACTTGTGAGGTGGTAATACATCAAGCGGCGGCGGTGGCTTTATTGGGCCGATTGCGCATTGCGGCTTCACGGAGTCACTGTGCATTACGACGGCAGTTCCATTAATTGGAAAAGTGTCTTTCTATTCGGGGGCACGATTAAAATGTAGTGTGCTGTGTTTTCGCGATAAAGACTCGGGGAGATGGAGAGATACGAGGGAATCGCGCTCAGGGGAAGGAGAAGAGAAGAAGAGGCCCCAAGGCCCGCCACGCTGGGTTGCCATCCAGCGCCTGCAGGGGTTCAGCGACAGGAGGTGGAGCATCGTTCGAGCAGGCCTTAGGGAAACAGCACAGAGAGGGGGCTTCAGAAAGTCCCCAGTCTGGTCTCTCAAAGTCCACGAGGACCAGTCCTAGTGGCAAGAGGTGGTAATTTAACCTATAGTATCAGGGAGGACATTTTCATCTGCAGAGGAGCAAATGATCTGACACAATAATATCCAGTTTCACAGCGGAGAGGATATAAAAAGGAAATCTGAGTTCCTCCTCTGAGATCTCTCACTGCTTCTCCTCCACAATGCTGCTGCTCGCTGACTGATGAATATTCATACACTTTAACACAAATGATCTCGGCTCTGCCACGTTACACTGCTGGTGATACTCTGCATGTGTGTGTGAGAATAAAGATGGGGACGTTGTGTCTTCAATGGGGAAATGTGTGTGTGTTTTTTTGGGTATTCTCTCCCTACTTCTTGTCCCTGATTCCATGGTTTGTTTGTCTGACAGGCCCTGAGATGTATGGAGCTGGTGTGAAAATAGGCTTGGCTGTGTGCTCTGGCTACACTCCCTTTTCCATAGCTCCAGGGGGCTTTGTTACCCCTCTCCCGTGTCACTCTCTGCACCTCAAGGTAGCTGGATAGTTATCCATCCATGCACCACGGCTCTCAGCTCCCCGAAGGCCAGGCTGGCTTCATATGGGGGCCAAGCCCTCGCTGCTTTTTGGGAAGGGGGAGCAGCAGAGCCGGGCTAGAGGTTCTCTTCCTCTGGGGGGGGCTCAGTGGGGGCTGAACCGCAGCCAGGTGGTAGGGATAGATCACGGGTAACCACAGGGTTGGTTAGAGATGCACAGCCCTCAGACTGAGCACAGCGTGGCTCCGCCGCATGTCCTCCCCATCTCCAGCTCCTTACAATCAGCTGCGCACTTCAGAAGCCATTGTCATGATGAAAATGGCTCCCATTTTCACCGCAACTTTGTTCAGGAGCAGTGAGCTGAGCCGAGGAGGTAGAGCAATTACAGGAGCCGGAATGAGCACTCTGATTGCAAAATAATGTTTCAGGGAAGAACCCTGTTGCAATAAGAAACAGCAGGAGAAAGAAGAGAGTCGGGAGAAGTTCTTTGACAAAAGAAAACGAACACAAATGTTGTCCTCTTTTTAACTACAACTGTACAAATGAATTGTTGCAATTAGCAAAGCATATTTCTGTAGCTATATAAACTCTTCTGAGACTTGTGAGTCTTTTAGCTTTTTCCTGTCAGCGCACGTTTATCCTTTTATCTGTCCCCACTGACCTGTCTGTCTTCTACAAAAAACAACATGGCCCAACTGGTTTCAGGCGGAAAAAAGCCAACAAAGTCACAGCTCGTCCATTTTCCATCTACGGGGACGCAGCAATCATGTAGTAGGAACAAATCAAAAAGAATCTTCACCTGGTGTGTCGACTTCAACTCCCAAGTCTGGAGGCATGAGACGCACGCGGCACAACAACGCTGTTCTCCGCCAGCCATCGATCTCAGGCTCTGAGACTTGGCTAGAGAGCAATCAACCTTTTAAAGTGTCACTTTCAGAGGGAAATGGATTGTCGTGGTGGGAGGGGGGGGGGGGGGGAAGAGGAGAGAGAGAAGGAGAGGTGGAGGATAAGATATCAGAGGACAAACGACTGGTGTAATCAAATCACTCCCATAAGCTCATCATCCGTAGCTGAACGGCTCACTTCAGTATATGAGTGTGTATGTTTGTAGATCATCATATTAAGGTGTTCTATCCTGTTTGTTTGGTGTCGTAACTTGTATTTTTTTTTTTTTTGTAACTTTAACCTGCCAAGGGATTGCAAATCCAAATAATCTTCAAGATAACTCAGTAACAGGAAAGTGGAAATTTATGTTGAAAAGAATAGTTCAAGGGCAAAGTGCGAGATCAGAGGGTAAGCTACAATTTAGTCATTATGCAAAGCTATGGGCTAAAAGATCTCCTTCAGACTGAGGAGATACAAACGGGGGGGCAGCTACTGACCGACTACTTTGACTTCAGTGACTGATTAAAACACAAAGCCATATTTATGATACATACCTCCACCAAGGCTTACACCCTATCTCGCCATGTTAAAGAGAGTGAAAAACAGAAAGAAACTGGATCTGCATTTTTATCTGGATCTGCTCCAGAGGTAAATGGGTTCCTCCTTAAATCATGCCCTAACCCTCCACTAACGTCTTTGCATAATCCAACTGGCTAACAAACAGACGAACACTGCTGGCTCAATGAAAATAAAATCATCTTGGTTTTATCAAATATTGTATTTAGCTGTGGAGGGGGCTTGCTCATATATATATATATAAGTCCAATGTAAACATCAAACGCTAATTGAGCTAAAGAGTTCAATTTAAAAAAAGCTTTGTTTCTTTATGTTTGAGTTGTGACGACCCCTCCCTTTACTGCTAGCATCATGCAGCTGATTACTTCCTGCAGGAGTTGGCAGAAAGGGAGGGTCGTTAGGGCAAGGTGCTCACACCTGGCTAGGCCTCTACCCAAGGTGATATAAGCCAGCCTGGTCTCATTGTCTCTCTCTCTCTCCTAGGCTCCACGCCGCTACAGGTTCTTGGTTCTTGGTTCTTTTTGGCGTCTTCCTTGTACACTCAACAGGAGCACACACATCTCACTCATCCATACACTACATTCACCACTGATGCCACTACTCTCCACACCTCATGCTTTTTGTACATATAATTGTTCAAGTTATAATAAAACCTTTTCATTTAGCACTTTCAATCCTGACTCGTCTCCCCTCCTTGTCACATATGTTGAGCCAGTTTGTGACAAGTGGGGGCTCGTCCGGGATACAGTATTAGGATTAAAATAGCTTAAATTTGGTCTGTACTGGTAAATTGGCCCGGTTTAGGTTGGTGTGTGCTTCCTCCTCTTGCAGACAATGGTTTTTGGTTTGCTTTGTTGGAGTGTACACTACTTGTTGTTGGACATAGCTGACTGTGCGTTGGTTAGTCATCAACTGTTCTGGGAGGGGAAATGTCAGGTTGTTGTCAGTGCTGGTTATTTCTTGTAGGAAATTAAGGAGAGGTATTTGGTCCATTTCTGTTTGTGGTGAAGGTGATTGGATTTGACTGGGGCTTTGCGTTTAGCCCTATCTGGGGTATGTTGGTATCTGTTGGAGCAGGAGTTTCTACCCCCTGTTAGGTTTGGTAGCGGGTTCCTCTAGGGGACTCGTGGTGATCACTTTAGGTGGCGGCGAAGGTGGGTAGAGCTATTAGCTCGGGAGCACCTCTAGGGTTGGGAGAGGGTTGCCAGTCCTCTGGTGGCCTTCTTCTCACCACTGGTTTCGCGTGCATAAGTACCCCCCACCATTAACTGCACGAAGACTAGGATAAGTTAGTTAGCTAGTTTTAATGGTTGTAGTTAATATCAGTAAAGGGGGGAGGCTCCTGTTCACCTGTTACCTCAGGTTTGGGTTTTCTGCGTGTCTCAGTCAAGGTTTGTAACTTGTTAGGCTGATTGTTTTTGAGGATGGCTTCCCTTGTGGAGAGTTTCATCCAGGATCCTTCACAGGCTTTGCTGGACCAGTGCACTAAAGATCAACTTCTTAGGATAGCAGAGCACTATGAAGTTGACATTTCAGATATAAAGTTAAAGGAGAGTGTGAAGACCTGCTTAAGGGATGGTCTGTTTGAGGCTGGAGTTTTGTGCAGGCAGTCTGTAAGCAGTCCAGTGACCAGTGTAGTGCCTAATCCTGGAGCTCTAACATTTGAACAACAGAAGGAGTTGCTGCAGTTGCAGTTAAAACAGCAGTTAGAGTTGGAGAGGTTGAAATGTGAAAAGGAAGTAGAGTTGGAAACTATAAAGCATAAAACTGAGTGTGCCCAGTTGGAAATGCAACAGCATCAACTACAGCTGGTAAGAGAGGGTAAACTTTCAGATATGGGGAGAGTGGATAGTTTTGAGGCCTCAGGGGGCAAGTCTTCCCAGTGTGACCTGGTTAATAATCTCCGCCTGCTTCCCAGGTTTAGTGAGTCTGATCCAGATTCGTTTTTTTCTCTGTTTGAGAGGATAGCAGATGCTCGAGACTGGCCAGACGCAGACAGAACGATGCTGTTACAATGTGTTCTGACTGGAAAGGCCCAGGAGGCTTACTCTGCTTTAAGTGTATCAGAAAGTAAGGTTTATGACACAGTGAAGGCAGCAGTGTTAAAAGCTTATGAACTTGTGCCAGAGGCATATCGCCAGCGTTTCAGATCTGGGAAGAGGCGGGATAATCAGACCTACACTGAATTGGCCCGTGATTTGACTTCCCAGTTTAACCGCTGGTGTGCAGCATCTGAAGTTGTTGCATTTGATGATCTCTGCAACCTGGTGGTACTGGAACAACTTAAGAACTCTGTACCTGAGCGGGTGGCTACCTACATTACTGAACATAAGGTAAAAACCCCGAGAGATGCTGCAGTCTTGGCTGATGAGTATGTTCTAACACACAGAAGTTTCTGGGACACAACGGGAGCAGCTGGTCATAGAAATGACACTTATTCTAGGCCAGTAAAGATAAAAACAGCTAACGAGGCAGATCGGCAAAAGTTTACTCAGGGTGGGCGGAGTTCAGTAGTAAATTCTGACACCTGTAGGTACTGTCAGGCAAGGGGGCACTGGAAAAAGGAGTGTCCAGTGCTGAAAGCCAGGAGGTCCTCTGGTCGGGTGAAACCTGCTGTTATGGCTGCTCCAGTTATAACATCTGAGAGCAGGGCGTTAGGTCAAGTGCAGGCTTGTACTAAGCCGGTAGCTCCTCAGGATGACTACTCTGCTTTCATTTCGGATGGGTGGGTCTCTTTGGTAGGAGGTGGGGTGCAGGTTCCCATTAAAATCCTAAGAGATACTGGAGCACTAGATTCTTTCATTCTTGAGTCTGTGTTACCATTTTCATCCAGGACTGATACTGGTGGATGTGTAATCACACTGGGGATGGGTATGGTTCCATTCTCGGTCCCATTGCATCGGTTGGTTCTAAATTGTGGTCTTGTTCAGGGGGAGGTGTCAGTGGGTGTTCGTCCCCAGTTACCTATTGGGGGTTTGCATATGATTTTGGGGAATGATTTGGCTGGTGACAAGGTGTGGGCCGATGGTCAGCCTAATGTAGTGCAGCCCCCTACATTCCCCACTGTAGTAGAGCCCTCTGTGACACCACTGCACTTGGGTGACATTTTCCCAGCCTGTGCCGTCACTCGTGCTGCCAGTCGTGATGCTCAGAGGATGGTGGAGCCAGAGTGGTTGGAGTTGCCAGATTCTTTGCTGGTTGACCAGTCAGCGGGTTCTCAGGCCGAGCTAGTGGCAGAACAGAAGGCTGATTCCTCTTTAATGGAGCTGTTTGACCAAGTTGTGCCAGCATCAGAGGTGAGGGATACTGCCCAGTGCTATTTCCTCCTAAATGGGCTATTGGTTCGGAAGTGGCTGTCACATGGTGATGCATCTGTAGGAGAGCCAATCTTCCAAGTTGTTGTCCCTACAAACTGTCGCAATAAAGTGCTCCAGACGTCACATGGTGACGTGGCAGGTCATCTTGGCGTCCGTAAAACTTACCACCGTATATTGCAGCATTTCTTCTGGCCACGCTTAAAGAGAGATGTTGCTCTTTTCGTTAAGACGTGTCATACCTGTCAGATCACTGGCAAGCCAAATCAGGTTGTTAAACCTGCTCCTCTACAGCCAATCCCCGCCATTGGACAGCCATTTGAGCATTTGATTATTGATTGTGTGGGGCCCCTACCTCGGTCCAAATCTGGACACACATATTTGCTGACTGTAATGTGTCAGGTTACCAGGTATCCTGCTGCTTACCCACTTCGCAGCATTACAGCCAAAGCCGTGGTTGGAGCGTTGACTCAGTTCATTTCAGTATTTGGCATCCCTAAAGTCATACAGTCTGACCAAGGTTCTAACTTCACATCCCATCTGTTTGCTCAGGTGCTTAAACAATTACACATCAAGCATAACAAATCAACAGCCTACCATGCGCAAAGTCAGGGTGCGCTTGAACGTTTCCACCAAACGTTGAAATCACTGTTGCGAGCTTATTGTACAGAACTGTCGGGTGACTGGGGGGGTGGGCTGCCCTGGTTGCTGTTAGCAGCTCGCGAAGTTATCCAGGAAAGTACTGGATTCAGCCCGAATGAACTGGTGTTTGGCCATAAAGTGCGTGGCCCACTTGCAGTTTTGCAAGATGGTTGTTTGCCAGAGGATCCACCTCCAAATCTTAAGGATTATGTTAGTGGTTTCAGATTGAAACTGTACAGGGCAGGTGAGCTGGCTAAGCAAAAGCTGCAGAAGTCACAGGGCAAGATGAAGCAACGATATGACCAACGGGCTGAGGCTCGCCAGTTTAACCCAGGTGACCGTGTACTTACTCTTCTGCCTCTGGTAGATTCCCCTTTTCAAGCTAAGTACAGTGGTCCTTTCTCTGTGGTGCGTCAAGTCTCTGATCTAAACTATTTGATTGAAACTCCTGGCCGTAGAAAATCTACAAGGTTGTGTCATGTAAACCTCCTGAAGCCATATCACACTAGTGAGTCTGTGTCTCCACTGCCGAAGAGCTCTCCAGCCAAGCCAATGTTGGTCTCTGGCCCTGTTTTGACCTCTTCCATGTCTGAACTAGTGGTAGTTGAGGAGGAAGGGTTGGATATTGCTCCAGATGATGGGTTGTTGCGGGGCCGGTTGAAAAATTCAGAGACGTTACAAGATCTAAATATCCTTGTCGGGCACTTAAATGTGGTTAAATGTGATGAATTGATTAAACTAATTAACAGCTATCTATCACTGTTTTCTGATACCCCAACCCAAACGCACTTAATTGAGCATGACATAGATGTTGGAGTTGCTGAGCCCATCAAGCAGCGTTTTTATCGTGTGTCAGATGAAAAAAGGAGACAGTTGGATGCTGAAGTACAGTACATGCTGGATAATGATATTGCTGAGCCTTGTTCATCAAACTGGGCCTCCCCATGCCTCCTAGTAAAAAAGGCAGATGCTAGTTTGAGGCCCTGCACTGACTATCGTAAGGTGAACAGTATCACTAAACCTGATCTGTATCCACTTCCTCGTATGGAAGATTGTATTGATATGGTAGGTTCAGCCACATTTGTGAGCAAATTTGATCTTCTCAAAGGGTACTGGCAAGTCCCACTCACCAAAAGGGCAAGGGATATTTCAGCCTTCATAACTCCTTCTGGCTTGTATTCGTACACTGTTATGCCATTTGGTTTGAGGAATGCTCCTGCAACATTTCAACGGCTAATGAATCGGGTTGTTTCAGGGCTTACAGGTTGTGCAGTATACCTAGATGATGTTGTGGTGTATTCTGACACCTGGGAAGAACATGTACAGCGTATAGGTGCTCTCTTTGACAGGTTGGTCTGGGCCAACTTGACAGTAAATCTGGCCAAGTGTGAGTTTGCCAGAGCCACTGTGACCTATCTTGGGAAGGTGGTGGGTCAAGGCCAGGTTCGACCTGTGGAGGCCAAGGTCATGGCAGTGCAAAAGTTTCCCCCCCCTACCACCAAGAAAGAGCTGATGCGTTTCCTAGGGTTGGTAGGCTACTACCGCAGTTTTTGCAAGAACTTTTCATCTGTGGTTGCACCCTTGACCGACCTCTTGAAAGCTAAAGCTGAATATATTTGGTCTTCAATGTGTCAAAATGCATTTGACAGTGTAAAAGCCTTGTTGTGTTCAGCCCCAGTGCTGGCAGCGCCACGATTTGATCAGCCCTTTAAACTTCATGTAGATGCCAGCAATGTGGGTGTTGGGGCCGTCCTGTTGCAGGAGAATGCGGAGGGTGTAGAGTGTCCTGTGAGCTTCTTCTCAAGAAAATTTAACAAGCATCAATACAACTATTCAGTGATTGAGAAGGAGGCTTTGGCACTTGTTTGGGCTCTGCAGCATTTTGATGTCTATGTCGGCTCAGGGTTATCTCCGCTGACTGTCTTCACTGACCATAACCCCCTCACCTTCTTGAAGTCACTGCAAAATCCTAATCAGAGGCTAATGAGGTGGGCGCTGTTCCTGCAGCCATATAACCTAGACATCCGACACATTAAGGGGACTGACAATGTAATGGCAGATGCCCTGTCTCGGGCACCTGTGGACCCTTAGTCTATTTATTCATGCTGTCTCTCATTTCCATGTTCTCCTCTGCTCATCTCTCGGCTCTTCATTCCCTTAAAATGCTCCTTTGGTACCAAGGCTGCTGGGTTGGTGAGGATGGAGGGATGTGCTGGAGGATGCAGCCTGGGGGGAGTGCAGTACTGACTGTCAGTTATTGGTAACGTATGAACCATGACAGATTGGAACATATTGACACTTATTTGATGTATAACACGAGGTGGAACCTCGTTCTTATGGAGGGGGGTGTGACGACCCCTCCCTTTACTGCTAGCATCATGCAGCTGATTACTTCCTGCAGGAGTTGGCAGAAAGGGAGGGTCGTTAGGGCAAGGTGCTCACACCTGGCTAGGCCTCTACCCAAGGTGATATAAGCCAGCCTGGTCTCATTGTCTCTCTCTCTCTCCTAGGCTCCACGCCGCTACAGGTTCTTGGTTCTTGGTTCTTTTTGGCGTCTTCCTTGTACACTCAACAGGAGCACACACATCTCACTCATCCATACACTACATTCACCACTGATGCCACTACTCTCCACACCTCATGCTTTTTGTACATATAATTGTTCAAGTTATAATAAAACCTTTTCATTTAGCACTTTCAATCCTGACTCGTCTCCCCTCCTTGTCACATATGTTGAGCCAGTTTGTGACAGAGTTCACTTGTTAATGAAGTCCTGTAAATTAATGAAACACTGTATGTGTAAAAATACTAAAAAGGTATTTGTAGGGGGGGGGGGGGGGGGGGGGCAGAGCCCCGTCTTGCAGTTTCTCAACTCTCCCTCTCATGATTAAATGCCTCGAGTAATCTATAGAGTAACATTACCAGTCGTCTGCCATGCTGTGGCCCATGGGAGGCATATGTGCAGGTGCACGTGGGCGTATCACAGCTGACATTAAAACACCGTTTCCAACTCTTATTATCCACAGATAAGCTTTAGAGACCATGAAAGTACCTACAAAACAAGCTGTGTAAAGTGTAACTAAGCAAATGGAAGGAGTTCACTTTCATGGTTTCCATACCTGCGTGTGCACATGTACATCCTAGCCTATGTGGGTGTACACAGTGTGCTCTGGCTTGCACTTTAGATGTTTGTAGCTTGCCACTGTTTCTTTGAACTATTGACCTATATACTGAAAATTTGAATAATTCAAAAAGCCTATACAATGCTTCATTGATCTGTTCTTTTATGTATACGATTGTTTGACAGGGCAGAACCTACAGCTGGTCCTTGTTTTCCATTTTTATTCTGTGCTTCCCGTGACTACCAGCGCAACAGAAAGAGTCAAGAAAGATGTATAAGTTTATTCAATTTGTGAAGGAGAAGAAGGAGGAGGTGGAGCACAGAGAGAGTGACTTCTTCTCGGAGGGGTCAAAGACTGGAGAGCACTAGTCAAGTTTTGCATCTCCATATAGATGTTGAGATATTGTGTGAAGGGAAACTTTGATTTGGCGGTTATTGCGATGAGAGAAATGCTGGCGTGAGGAAGAATAAACTTAAAAACATTGAGTGGGAGAATCAAGGTTGCTTGGCTGGCTTTGGCTAATGGAAGAGGATATTAAAGAGGATATTCAAAGCAGCACTTCTTTTGCGCTAGTGCAAAATGTGGAGTTGTGGCATCCCTGTGACGAGACAAGACCCTCTGGCCATGGGAACCAGTGAAGGACCTGACAAACAACCACACATGCCCACAAACATACACACAATGCAATAGTGCCAGCTTACACTCGGCCACGAGCAACGAGGACTGTACTGCATGAATACACACTCTATATCTCCAGAGGTAAGACAGAAATCCAAAGACCTGACAAGACAAGTCAAAGGGATCCAGCGCCTTGAGGCAGCAGGGAAGAGAGGATGAGAAGAGGGAGCAAGAGGATGAAGGATGAAGGGAGGAGAAGTATTCAAGGGGGATCGAGAGAGTGACACCGGACGAGATGAAAAGAGAAAGGAAGGCAGAAATTGGTGAAGGCAGGCAGAGGAAGTGGAGCCAGTGTGGGCGGAGAGATGGAAAATAACGGCAGTGGAGAAAAAGTGTACGGAGAGGTGGAGGTACGAGGAATGAACAAGTGTGGGAGGAGTGGGAAAGACACGAACACTGAGTGTTAAAAGAGAGAGAAAAATAGGGGAAAGCGGGAGCTACTTTTGGAGGTACTAAGTGAGTTGAGGGCTCGGGAGGAGCAAGTGAGATGTGTTCTGTACGTGTCCCCGGATGAGAGCGAAAGAGACAAGGAGATAAACTGTCAAGAGAAGCCAGTGAATTCGGAGCGACAGAGGGGGGGCATGTATGCATTTAGCTGTTAGTCTTGCATGTTCGGGAGGCCCGGCCGCGGCTAAAATATCCGGTGAGAGATGTCTGAAAGAGAGAGGGGAGAGGGGGAAGGCAAAAGAGGGACAAAGTGACTGAGCGAGATGGTGGCGGTGATTCGTTGATGCTATCTGGGCGCAGGGAGATGTGTGTGACACAATCTTAAATTGGAAATCGCTGTTTCAATCTCGCCTCACTCTGTGGCTACCCGCTCCACTGATAACAAGAGCGGCCTAATTCTATTAAAAATATCCCGTGAGTGCAGTGGTGGCGGGGACGAAAGACAGTGGGAGAGAGAAAGGGGAGAGGGGAGGAGGAAAAGTAGGTGGCGGGGGGTAAGTGACAGAGGAAGACAAGAGACCGAACGGGAGAAGAGAGAAGGCCGACTGGCGGTCGGAACAAACCCGAAAGCACTTGCGGAGAAAGTTTTGCCCGACTTCGCCCGTATCTCTGCAGCCCATCTGCCCATCATCTCTCCCGACCGCTCCATCTCACCACATCAGGCCCCTCCATCTATCTAACTACCCATCTGTCTATTTATCACTCTATCCATCTGCCGACTCTTATCACTCCCCAGAGGTTAGTATTCTCACTTAGCAAAGCTCTCCTTTTCTTTTTTCATCTTGCCCTCCTCTCATCTCATCTCTCTCTCTCCTCCTCCGTATTTTGACTCTTTAAATCGGTGCTCCACTCCTTCCTTGAGCGCTAACTGAGCTAACCTCGCAATGAAAAGCTCGTCTGACAGCCAGTCGCACTTTCATCTCGCTCCTCAACCTCCTTGGCAAACCAGCGTGCGCCGAAAAGTGCTTTGTTTCTCTCACATATGACTAAAGGAAGAATTCAGCAGCTAATCAACAATCAGCAAGTAGATCAATCGGAATTTCCCGAGGGCCGTGAGGGAATGTGTAGCCATTTGACTCGTGCTCTGCAAAAATACGACTTTTAAATAGTCTTTGCCTCCGCAGCAGTCAGCCAGTGGAGACGACACATCTGAGATCGTTGGTAAGACAAAGGATTTGATGAAGATGGGAACAAACTAGAGCCAAAGAGCACACACACACACACACACACACACACACACACACACAAACATACACACACTCAAAACATCCTCATTTCTGCTATTATTTCTCTGTGGAGAAAAAGAGTCGGAAAGAAAGCAAGAGAGAGAAAGTCAAGAGGAGAGTGTGTACATTGGGGTTGTACTATAATAAAAAAAAAGTAAACAGCTATGACTCCAGCAGCCAAGCAATAAAGTTTCAGGCTAATGAATTAATCAGACACTCATTACTTTCTTTCTGCTGAGTCTGAGCCAGCCTCTTTTTTCTCCTTTCTCTCTTCCTTAACAGATAGCGAGCAACGCACAGGCAAGGAGTGAATGCTCATTCAGCTGTGAAAGAGTGTTTTTGTGTGTGTGTGTGTGTGTGTGTGTGTGTGTGTGTGTGACCGTGGATGCCGGTGTGCACGTGGGTGCGTGCTCGCGCCCATTATGCTTTGTAGCTTCTGCTGATGATCGCCTGTCATACTAATAAACTCAGTCTGAGGCCCTAAATGTGAGAAGGAGTTGTGATGTGGAGAGCTCAAAGGCAAAGTCACGGAAGAAGGGGGGAGGAGGGGCAGTCAGGGAGACAGACGGAGAGAGAGAGAGAAGAAGAATTAGGTGGACAGTTGGGAGACAGTCAAAGCTGAGAGATAAGATACTTGGATTAGTGGGGAGAGAGCTAGAGAGTGCGAGATGAAGAGGTTAAGATACGGAGAGAGGCAGTTGTGTAATCTGAGGCTTTAAAAATGAGTTGGCTACTGCTGTGGTCACAGGAGCTCTAAATTGAGATTATAATGGAGGGGATTGTGGGAGAAATAGGTAGCGATACGGAGACACTAATAATGACAAAGATAAAGAGGTCTGCAAGGCGAGGATCAAGACAATGGCTGTTTACGAAATCTGCACGGCGGCTGATTCCTAATCCTCCTTTAAAATATCACATCATTTAGCCCGAGCAGAACAAACCGTCGGCGAGACACAAACCCACAGAAATGCATAAATAAAAACTCAGTGTTTGTCTTAGATAAAAGTCCTCTTCTCCGCGGCTGCCTTTGTAGACAATCAGCCTCGGAGTTGTAACCTGTAACGCGTAGCGCGGTAAACGACACAGACTGTTCCACTGATGTATGCAAATTGAATGGAAACTGGGAAAAATACAGATCCTAAAATAGAAAAACAAACGAGACGGAATAATGAATTCAAATTGCCATCGCCATGAAGACAATTACTTACACAAGAGAGCGGCCACTTAACACCAATGATTTGAGGTCTGACCAATAAAGGTTGCTTTAGCCAGAGCTTTCACAATCAATCAATACACTAATAACCAAGGATATGGAGTTGGGTGAAGACACATAAATGAGTTCAGAGGGTTCATTTTAGCAGGACTAGGTTTAAGCACCTTTTAAAACTGACTCATATAAAACTTGTGAACAAGATTTTTGAGGGTTTGTTCATACCTAACGTGTGTGGTGCTGTTTCCACGCACAGATGCATGAATGGTTTGGGTTCACTAAGCTGGTTTGAAGTCAGTCAATCCCACTTTCCACAGGGATAAATCACCAGATCCACATATCTAGTTTTTTTAACAAAGAAAACCTTTTATTGAATTAAAAAGCTCACATCCCATTTCCGCACAGTCAGAGAAAGTATAAGTTCGCCACATGGAACAGTCGTGAAATTCCGAGTGTCTCTCTGCTGTCAGCGCTGACAGCCGGACAGAAAGTCTAAAAGCACCGGCACGGTGGACAGGGATGAGTTGCTCTACCCTGCTTGGCGCTGTCGCCGTTGCTCTGCCTTCCATTTCCGTCACTGGCTCTACTTTCATCACAGTTAGCTCTGGGATTTGGTCATTTTAAGACAAGACTGGGGTTTAAAGTGTACAGGCTGCCACACTGATGCTGCTGCTCTGCTCTGTGTACTGTGAAAGAAAGATAAAGTGACTCGTATTTTTTGTGAGACTTCTCGGCATCTTGACGGATGCATTGACGCATCAAACTTTTAGGGAGGAGCCCAGGACAGATGCTGGATCCAACATTTGCTTCCAAGTGGATTGTTTGCTGAAGATGGGAGAACACGTTTGC
The DNA here is from genome assembly GCF_947347685.1 of Pleuronectes platessa. Classification (NCBI taxonomy): domain Eukaryota; kingdom Metazoa; phylum Chordata; class Actinopteri; order Pleuronectiformes; family Pleuronectidae; genus Pleuronectes; species Pleuronectes platessa. The sequence continues at coordinate 18,982,207 of NC_070638.1, read as the reverse complement.
TAAACTTATGAAGTCCATCTCTTACGTGCAAACTGTCAAAAGAGTGATTTTATAAGCCATTGGTTTTTATCATATATATAATTTTATCAGTATTTATCATCAGAGGCAGTGGTCTGGAGAGGTGGTGGTCTAGTGGCAGAAACTTGGACTATGGGCAGAGAAGGTCTCTGGTTCGTCTCTGGTTTGACTCCACGGAGAAACAACAAAAGACGAACCTGGATTGATCTGTCCAAAAATCCAAGAGTCTCCCTACCCTGTCTAGTGCCCCTGAGCAAGGCACCTTACTCCCCCAACATCTGCTCCCCAAGCGCTGTACTTGGCTGCTCACTGCTCTGTGTGTACTGCACCAGATGGGTCAAAAGCAGAGATTTAATTTCCCTACCTGCATGAGTGTGCCTTTGCATGACTGTGCATGTGTTTGGGACGAATAAATGCATCTTATCAAAATGTCATGATCATCTGGTTACAATTGCATGATGCAAATGTGCAAACTTTCCCTTTAACAATAAGAAACTCACAATAAAAAAACTGGGTGTGTTGTGGTTGTGTCCACTTTTATACTGTGACTATATAAAAATGGTTAAAGATTCCTTTTTTACTCTTTTTGATCCCGTTTGTCATTATTAATGGTTGAATGGCGTTCTTGAATAATAATGCCAACAATTACTTCAAGTTTTGTTAAATCAGAAAAGATTTATTCAATACATGTTATTATTCTCTTTGGTACATTGAGAAGCAGTGCAGTCAGACAAGCCTACTCCAGAGTGGACCATTTATAGAAATGCTAGATCTGCCAGAAAATACTCACCTCTTTCAAGGGGCACTCAAAGAATCAGAGGAGCAACGAGGATTCTGCAAGATCAGCTAATTCCCCCTTACTGAACACTTATATGTACATTAATGCTCAGTTAAATAAAAAATATCAAAATATAGCACATAAGGAGGAGGATGGGGTGTTGACGGAATCTGCAGCAGCAAATGTATCCGCAATGTCATAGTGATGTTGTAGTGACTGATGTTGTGTTAAACACCTGTAAGAATACACCTGTATTCTTACAGGTGTATTCCCCCGCATATTCTGGGTCCTAATGATGTGTTGACGCAAGATGGCAGTGTTGGCACCGGCGACATTTTTTGGCGTCATTTCTACATAGTGGGAGGAAGAGGAGACGTGTCGCCATCTTTATGCACAGTTTATATGCCATAGCATGAAGCAGCTGTCAGTCAACAAATACATCACCATTTTAAAGCCTCTAAACTCATACTATGCCAGTGTTTTCAGCCCCTCAAACTTAATGTTGAAAGCATTCATTTGTGAAAAGCCAACATGAAAATGGACTTGAGCCAAGTCGAGACAGACAGACTATCGAAACTAACATCTAAAAACCAAGCTTAAGTAAATGTTGACAGTAAATAAAGAGCACTTGCTCTGTCCGATCGATGACCAAACCTGACCAGAAAAGTAAGGATGATTGGCATTTGCCATGGATTTGATCTATCTGGTCATCTCCATACCTGTCGCCCTGTCCCCCTGTTGCAAAGGGCAAAAAAGAGAAACTGATCAATAAAGCCAATCGATGGCTTTAAAGATTTATCCTAAGCTCTGCTCCGTTCTCAACAGGCTGTCATTCAGCACTGGCTGCACAGACACATCTTATTCCAACAGGAGACAGCTATTCACTTTCCGCTTTCAACTGTCTGTGGAAAGTAAAGCGCTCCCTGTCGTCCATTCTGAAGCATTCTGACAAGAGGCAGTGGTGTGTTTTCGGGGGGGCTGAGCGCAGAGATAGGGATGGAGAGGGAGGAGAACGCGGGGTGGCGGATGTGGCGCTGCAGAGAGGCTTGGCTGTAAAAACAGGCACTTAGCAGAGGCTTCGCTCAGGAAATCATCAAACAGCAGTTGGTTAAGGGTCTCTCTTGTTCTGTTGCATTGAAAGGACCCTGATGATATGACACCAGCCTGGGCTGATGAATGCGACTTTTGGCTCTGGTTATACATAGTCCCATCTTGGTTCGACACGGGCCGCCTTTCTTCCACTGGTAGCGAGCTGAATGGAGGCTTGGCATTTGAAAGGAAGCCGAGAGATTTGCTGGCGGATTAATCCTTTCATTAGGGAAAGTGAGAAGTTAATTGCGGCAACAGCTGCATCTCTCATGTTTACGGGAGTGACGGTTTAAACACATCCCTTTTAACGGAAAAAAGCAATTATCAATAAATGCAGGGCAATCTTGCGATGATGAATTGAGCTCAAATTAGCCTTTCTTCGTCGCTGCCGCACATGCGGGCACAAACAGCCGTGTTGGCTGGCAGCATGAGGTCTTTTTCCAGAGTCGAATTGTCACACAACAAAGATAAAACACTTGACTTTCTGCGATGAAGAGTTCCAAGGGAGAGCGATCAAAGGTGATCTGTAGTCGTGATTTCGAGATGATGAGGAGAGATGGGGGAGATGAGGAGAGAGCGCGGGGAGGCATGGGGGGAGCGTGAAAGACTGAGGGGGAAGAGGATTTGGGTGTGTTGGTACACTGAGGAACAACAACCTCAACAAAAGAAAGATCTTGCCAGAAAAACAAGTCACATAATGCCAGCAATTGAAAAACTGAGACAGTGTGGATGTTGCAATAGAAAATTCTACTGTTCCTGTAGTGCCTTTAAACACAACACAGGTACAAATGTACCTAATCATAATTTGTAATCTGATACATCTGCATCAGTGACCAGGCTAACATTAAAACATTGCTTGAAACAATGTTTGTCACCACGAGTTTCAGATGAGTCATTGAATGTGTGTGTGTTCTGAAACTTTCTCTAAAAATCTATTGTTGGAGACTGTGCCAGACTGTGTCTAGACAAAGTTACTGTTTCAATGCTGTTTCTTAAAGGTTGAACCTCTGTTTTTTATATACTGTTACTGTGTTTATCAGATGATCTGCCTGCTCCACGTGTACAGCACATGTGTTTTTGAAAGTTCCTGCTACTGTTTTGCGGAACTCGGGGGGGGCTTCTTAAACTGCCAGTTCTGAGAGGCTCTTTGCACTCTCAAGCAGACAGCCTTGCTCTGTGTTTGACTTGTGTCCGAAGCTTCGTAATAAAAGACAAACAAACTTTTTGTTTGATTCACTCTTTATTCTTGACGACGACGTAAAATTGCCATCACAATGTCAACATCTTAAATTTGAGTTTTGTAAAAAGGAGTCTCTAAGAACTTTCCGAGAGGGGAGAGATAGCTGTGGAGGAAGTGGGGCAGGCACGGAGGACGAGAGCTGACGGAGAGGACAGAAGGTAAACGTAACGCGATCATTGAAAACAAGGGCAGCGGGGGGGCTGACGGTGAGAGGGGATGGATGGGGAAGGAATGACGTGGGGGAGGACAGCGACGGAGAGAGGAGAAAGAGGAAACAGTGGTGCTCAGGAAGCCGGAGCAGCGTTCACCGTTGGAGACGATCAATTTCCAATCCCCTCAATAATAGATGTGACTAGCGCGGTGGGCTGTTATCTTTCAGGCTTGACCAACCGAAACACAATCCCCACTGGGAGCCCATGCACACACCTACACACGCATGCACAAACAGACACACCCAATCAAAACAGGTCCGATCTTGACACGTACTCTAAGCGTAACTTGTGGGCTCACCTTGAAACACACGGAAAGAAACAGAGTAATTGGAATTTAAAGGAAAATGGAAATTGTTGTTGTTTGCCGAGGCCTTGATATCGTCTCCATGGTCACACGCCGATGCCTTGCCGTCACTGAGGCTCTCATCCATCTACTGACTGTCCATTTTGCACATTGACATAAAGCGGCTCCCACCTCTGCCTCTATTCTCCCGTCCTTGTGCCCTTTTAATCTCATGCCTCATCTTTCATGGCCCCCGTTACACACACTCGTGCACATTTCCAAGGCCAAGTTGCACTGACAACTTGCACTTTAAAGAGCCGGTATCAACACACATACACACACACACACACGGTAGCATCAGGTAACATAACAGCGAGCGTCAAGTGGGAGGCAAGCATGTGGAAACCTCAGCATGACAGAGCACAACAGGAACAGGCTCTCACTCAGCCCATATCTGTCACGACCACCTCGTGCCGCTTTACCCAGATGTGTCACACCAGAACCGGCACACGCTCTCCCTACACAGCTCCAGCTGTTCCTTCTGCAAGTACGTGTGGAAGAAATTGGTGGGTTGGGGGGTAGGGTGCGTGTGTGTGTGTGTGTGTGTGTGATCCTACAGATTGAAGGAGAATCTGTTCGCATGCGTTCTTTTATCTTTGCTGACATTTTCCATATTGCGTGTCACAGCGTATCTGTGCAGGCGCACGCAAAGAAAGGGTGACGAAAGCAGAGCAATAGGAATATGCTAGAGTGCGTGTGTGTTGTTGGGACAAACCAGGAATGGTTCAACAATTGAAAACATGTCAGCCCGACACACTCAAAACCCATTAAAGCACATGACAAGCAGTGGGAGAGCAGAGCTGAGACTTGTGAAACGCTGAATCCATGTGTGACGGGTGCATCCAGCGAGTCGGATTTTTGCGGAGAAAACAATCATTAGGCGTTTGCTGGTGTTTCGATCGCCCAATCGAGAAAAGAAATGGAATCTGTAAAGTTTCCAGACACTCGTACCATTAAAACATTTGAGCCAATTTGTGGGAGTCAGCTGAAAGTCAGCGGCACAGTCATCATAACAGCCTGTGATAATAGATGACAAGCACTTGGCCAGAAGGCCGAGTGGATCCTGTCGCAGTGAAAAGCACCACACGAGCAACCACCGGCAACAGGTGAGCAAACACCTCAGTCATCACACAGGAGATAACGTGGTAATTACTTAGTTTGGATACAGCTATGATTTATTTACATGAAGATAAGGAGATATGTCAAGTAGCTGAATGACAATCTGTTCCAGTTGTGGGAAAGTGGAATTTGTGTTTGCTGTGTGACATAAAATTCGACATATTAAAGCAATGGGAGCTGCAGTAAAAACAAGTTCACTTCGAAAAACAAATGAATGCAAGTCTTTCGTTATGTAGGAATACAAATATTCAATTAGGAGCTCCTCTTTAATTACAATCCAGAAAGAGGAGCTTTTTTTCTGACAATACATATTGTATAAAAACTAGCTTAAAGTCACTCCTTGCATTGAAAAGGTCAGGAGAATTCTGTTGCTCCTCCACAGTCGGGATAAAACAGCTCTATGTTCTTTTGGTGCATTACTGTCCCCACTGAGTACTCCAGTATTCAGGCTCTCTTCTGCCTGGTAGCACGACTTCTTCATATTCTCATGTTGAACTAAGACGATTGGACGATACAGGGATTCACTATTTCTTCTTCAGGTACAAAATGTTATCATATAACTGGACAGGCTTGGGCTAGCTGATTATCATGCTAACTTCAGTATTGCATAACGGGGTTCTTTATTTACTAGTGTAGTGCCCTTTGTTAACCTGACTGTTTTGTATGGACTGATCTCTTGTCCTGTGTTGAAGCTCCAGAATTATTCCTTGTCATTAGTGAATCCTCCTTAAACAGAGGCAAACTAGAAAAACGTTATGTTCATCCTACCTGGTTTAAGTGCAATTAAGATCTTTAAGTCAATGTTTTTCATAAAGAGAAAACATTTGCTTGTGCACGGGTTCCGAATACAGACAGACGAATAGACGATTGCGGAATTTAGTAGGTAGATTTATAAATATATCTTTGTAGCTACCTTGTTACATAGGAATATGTAGTCCTTGTCCTTACCAAATTTGTCAACTGTTTCTCCAACTTGCTGAAAAAACGTTGCTGCAGACAACACCGGATCTATTTTCTGAACAAATCTGAGAAGCAGTGTGTGATTGCCTGTGACTGAAGTCTGGAACCAGTCTGGGGAGATGGTTGATGCAATCTGTCTGGAGTCTGAGAGGAACAGGCTCGATTTAGCCAAAGAAGTGAAAACACCTGTGTGGGTCCACCGTGACAGAGTAGGGGCTTCAAATGTAGGTGTGAAAAAATGTACTAAACAAAGCTGTTCTGCATTTATTGATTTGTATTCTAGGTTTTAGTTTCCCTGACAGCGCCTTTTTTATGCCCTGCATTTGAACCAAAACGCCAAGCTCCACTGAAAGAATCATAATTTGAACCCTGCCTCCATTGGACAGCCATGCGATGGATTGGCCACCAGCCTAGAATTCTCATTCCCGAGCCTGGGCAGAAAAAGTTGGCCAATTAAATGAATCATTGCAGATTTGTTAGATTGACAAAATACCGATTGCTATTTGATAATGGGATCAGCTATGTATCCCTAAACATTGTGATAGTCTGTGTTTCATTTTGCAACATTGTGTATGAATGCTTTCCACAAAACTTATTTGAAGAGCAATAACAATTCAATCTCAAAGAAATCAAAACAAACAAAAATCTATCATTTTTAAATTTATTTTTCATGAATCCATTCCATTTATCAGCCCAACATTATTCAGGCTTTCATTCATCTTCTTGCAGCATGTATAAAAATTGCTGGAATCATTGTACAGACACAATATGCTGGGGGGTGGGCAGGGAGGGTATTGTATTATGATAATGAGAAGAATCAAGGCATTTCTAGGCCAGGACTAGGAACAGAAAAACTGCTTCCCAAGAATCGAGCTCGACTCCCCAGTGGGCAGCTCGCCTGGTCTGTAGCAGCCGTGCACGTACAAAACAGGGGGAAAGAAAAATTACAGGCCACTTGAGGAGAGACGAGTGACGAGATTGTAAAGAACAATCAACCTCTCTGCCTCACATTGTGTACGACAAAAATAAGAAACACCATCCACAGCGTGCTCCATCAAGCTCCAAACACGTTTCCTGCTTCGTAGCACTGTGAAGTCCCTGCCATGTAGGCCGAGCCAAAACAAATGTAATGTCAATGCAATAATAAACGAGCTTTGTGTTTGAGTGCGACCATGATAATTAGTCTCAGGACGGTATGTTAGTAGAGAGAAGGCTCATAAAATATAGAGGCCATTTGGCGAGCACTCAGGAACAAATCTGTATTCTAAGAGCGGGGGTTGTTACACTAATGTTCTACACCGTCTAAAACTGGCAGAGGCATAGTCAGAAAACTTTGTGTAGACTTGACGGTTCCCAGCGGCAGGCGAGAGAGATTCCTGAGTCAGCGCACGTACATGCATGCACACACCCCCGCAGACACACATGACAAACATGGAGACTTGCCACATACTCTTTAAAAAAATCCTTTTAGTTGACTCGATTCCCCCATGGGCCCGGGGAGACTGTGCGCATCACCATTCAAGGTTCCCTGACAAAATTGGGGTCGCCGCTGAACGGCACGAAAACTCAAGGTCACGGAGATGATAATGATGTTTATGAGGTCTAAATCCACAAAATAAGATTTCCTCTGTTCCCCCCCCAAGTGCAAACCTGCCGAGCAAGCAGGCATTGTGACGAAAAGTCTAAGGTCTGCTCCGCAATTTCAGCTAGAAGCCGTGTCACATTTAGCAATAGAGGCGAGAAAAAGGAGGGGGACAGTACACAGAATCCTGAGAGTCCCAGGACTCATAGTGTATGTGCCAGTTGTAGGCGGGTAGGAACAAAAGACACATTCCCACCGTTTAATGCTGTGAATCATAACATCTGCAGGGAATGCAGTGACATTTTGACAGCACTAATCTCCTCATGTGATCCTGAACCAGAACCTCTTCTGTTTGGTTAGGTAACCGAAGAAATCTCCAGCAGCCGAGACCACGGGAAACATTGTAGGAAAAAATCATAAGGCGTATATAGCAGATATCTTTGCTGCTCACTGGGTGGTCCAAAAAGCTCCTGGTGGGCTCTTTGGTTGAAGACGCTACCTGCTTGCTCAAATTGTTATACGGTGGGTTTTCACAGCTTCAGTTCAAACAACCCCCCCCTCAGTCGCCAGAGAGGGGGTGTCATGGTCCACTGTCTTGGCCATCTCCTAAAGGAACTGGCAAAGGAAGAAGAAAAGAGTTGTATTTCTTTGAACGTTTAAGGCTGTTTTCCCTCTTGTCCTTTCATTTCGGTAGCATTGATTATGCTTATAAAATTAGATTTTTTTTTTTGTTTTGATTAAAGCATCAAAAACACAGCAGGAAGGGAAACTTGCCAGGCCTAATTGAAGCGCTATTTAACAGCAACAAAACAACGCACAAAATCAGTGACAACTCAATCGCTGCAAGTACACACAGCTAAGCTGCCAAAAACATACACTGCTTTTAGTAGATCAGTGTAGATAATGCAAATATATAAGCAGGGAATTATATATAATGTATTGGAAAAGCAGCCATGTGCATCAGAGTATGACTGGGGCTGTCCGGAGTTACCACAAAAGTGCTCACACACACTCCCGACGTAAATACGCGCAACCTCGACCCCAAAGTGCTGCTACAGACCCAATTACAATTAATTTCTTTTCTCTGTGTTCCTTGGGGGCCGGCGTATCGATGATTCATTTTCTATTTTATCAAAGTAACAGGAGTGCCATTAAAAAGAGATCAGTCAGCCACCAGGCACGAAGAGGCTGCTTCTAATTGGCCATTCATCAAAAAGCCTTCTCAAGTAGATCACAGCGCTGGAATATCACGCGTGACAACTGAATCGCACTACATTAATTACACTACTGATGAACCTCATGCTCTGCCGCTCGCCCCTGCGATTCTGGAGAGGCTGGGAAACGCGCAGATGCACACACACACACACACACACACACTGGACGCGTGTGCACCTGGATACACTCCAGGAGAGTCACAGAAGGCAGCTCGTTCTGAAACGTGACGGGATTCAATCGATCACACCCCCAAAAAAAATCTTGTTTTTAATCGATGCAATTTGAAACTGAGATGAACATGAGCAATCTCTTCCTATGCTTCTGTATTCTTGGCTCCAAAAACCCGTCACTGAGTTGCTGCCAATTCATCTACTCAATATAACAAGTCAACCCTTTAAAAAGATGCTTCCAACCATTTCAGCTCACAGCATGTCCGATGTGTTTTCATGGAGGCAGAGCACTGGTTTGAAAAGATATTATAGTCACTGTCTCTCCGTCGTCTTGGTTCAGCTTAGCGGCAGGACACACACAGAGGAAGGATTCTGAGCTCGAGCTCTCTCCTCTCGAGCTCTCTCCTCTCACCACGTGCAGGGAATTCTCCCTTTCATCCATTTCCTGATGCACTCTAACTAGACAGTTTTCGGTCATGTCCCAGAATTATGCTAGCTATCTAGCTTCCCTCACGCACACACAAAAACACAGACAGCTGCAAATCCGCTGACAATTCATCCATCTCGGAATCTCTAATTTTCTGGTTTGAGCACTTTGGTGCCTTATTCCCCTCCTCCGGCTGCTGGATCAGCTGGGGCCGGTTTCATCACTAAGCAGTTGCCCAGAGGCCAGGAAACCGAGAGGAAACCACTGTTAGTATGGTTACTGAGCAGCTACGGGGTTAAAATGGGCATAAAAGGAGCCACATGCAGGCTAGTTTGCATGTAAGTGCACGCACATACATTTATCTGCCGTGTTTCCTTTAGGCACAGGACTGATGAGGAAGGAATCTTCAAAGTGACGGTGTGAAACCCAGATGGCGTTTGATGTGTGGATAATGATTTAAATAAGGCTACGCAACACTTTCTCCACATCCAAGCTCAACAGAAACCCGAAAACTATTTTGTCTCGAGCATGAAAACTACAGTAGAAATTGGGAACTTTACGCGGCACAGGGTACGTAGTTCTGAAGTTTTGGATGTGCAGATTGGTCCTAAACCAGCCTCTCTGTGTAACGTCTTTTCCTACATCAAGCTGCGCCCCGGGGGAATCAAACTTGTGCTCCGGCAGACTCCTGTGCACGTCATCTCCTGCAAAGGAACTCTGGGCTCGGCTCGGCAGCTTTCGATTCATCATTGTCATACAGTAATTCAGTATGTAATGTGCCACGAAGTCCCTAAGAAACAGAGGACCAGACACACTGTCTACACAGGGCCTGCTAAGCCCAGTCGGTGTCCTGTAGGACCCTCTATTCAACACAGGAATAAGCCAATTATCTTCATGGAGGAGGCAAATTTACAAAAGGATTTACTCAATTCCTACAGGACCCCTATGCCAGAGGTGGCAGCTTATAATGTAGGTTCCCTCTCCGTCATGGCCCCTCACATACCCACACACAGACACATCTGCAGTAGATGTGACACATGCAGCCGTGCAGATGCACATCACCACCAGCCCACCTCAGGCACACGCACGCCTCGTTTCCAAGAATTACCGGCGGCCTTGATAATCATGAGCCAAAACACAGACGTGATGGATAACACACACAAACAAAACAAGCCACCTTCTGTGCAAGCAAATTTTATTATTCACGAGCAATTGTTCAGGATTAGTTTTTCCTTTCCTGAGTAGGATCAGTTACTGGTACCAATCATTGGCACCTTATGGTGGTCCTCTTGATCTCTGTCAAACCATAATGAATTAATTAAAGTAGCTACAGTTGGTGCATTCAATTATATTTGTGCTCCTGAAAAGAGAGATCAAATCAAATAATAGAAAAGAAAATTACAGGAGTGAAATTTTAAACTGCCATTCCACCATGTGTTTTAAAGACTTGCAATCAAACTTTGTACAAAGCTTAAATGTCTAAACTATGGAAAATAAAACCTAACATTGATTGTCATGATAATGGATTCCCGGTGCTAAAAGCGCTAATCGTAGCTTCATACGTTTCAGAGCAGCTCAGTGACGTTTGACCCTACTTGGGTATTCCACCCTCATTATCGTTAAGTGTAATGCTGATGCAGGCCGGGCTGTGAGGATGATATTCCTGCACTTTGATCTGTTCTTCACTTGTAGACCTTAGTCCTCCCACCACCATGACTCATGATTGCAACACATGTTGTAGGAAAGCTTAATTCTTGGGATAAGTGCAACATCCACAGAAAAGAAGCTGCAATTTTTTGGATGAATGTAAAATGTATCACAACATATTATTGAGACCAATGTTATGCTACACAAATACCAAACATGCCTACAAATCATATTGTGAAGATGTAAAGGAACACTGTATGGCACACACCCAGTTAATAATTACATCATTAAACAAAAAAAACGTGAAAATGAAATTCAATCATCATTCCCATTGAGATTGGAGATCACATTTTACAATCACACTCCCTGTCAAAATACTTTGATGATGAAAACAGTTGTTTTTTTGTTGTGCAGTTTACAATTTTACTTAACAAGGTTTGAGTCTAGATTGAGTTAAATGTGATGGATTTCTGTACTTACAATCTACTGTACTAGCGTAGGTAAGCATAAATCAATAGATAAACCACAAGGCCCATTTGAGTGCAGCCTGATGGGTCTGACATTGCCTCTGCTGAGAAGTAAGGGCTGAATTAATGCTACACTAGCTCTTTTGAAAGTTTGACATGAATGAATTTAGGATAGATTGGTCAAGTTTCTTGTAAAATGTATTGAATCACTCAAACACATTGCTAACTGAAATACTGTACATACAGCAAAAGCTATTTATCCCAAAATTGTGTTTATTTTACACTTACTATTAATACTTTAAAGTAAAAAAAATGTATTAATCCCTATTTGTTCAGCTCTGCTTCTATTTAATTTTAAGCGACAGGTTGGGCAGGTCTTCTGCTCTCTCTCCTCTCGTCTCTCCGCCACAAAATCAATCATGATAGTATATATTGCTCGGAGTGACAATCAGTTGTGCACTACTTTTCAATGCATTGTGGGAGAAAAAAAAGTGCACTATAGGTGATAAAAAACTAAATGTTATGACACTGATACAAAATGGCAAACTCTACTATATTTGAAGCAGAAAGTGCTTTGGACATCCAGACGTATTAAGTCATATTTACATTTCTCATAGACGATATCACATGACTCACTATTGAAGCCCCTCTATAGTTTGGATTGGCACTAAACTCAAATTATGAACAAATGTGTTAGAAAATATCTGGTTCGTTGTTTAAAAAGTACAAGGAACAAGCATTTGTTGATAAATATGTCTCAGGCCAAGAACACCACGACTTCAGCAGGATACATCGAATCACCGATCTTAAATTGATTCTACTGTTAATGCCACTGTGTACTCTTATAGTCCGGATGAAATGAATCTGTAGTTATTCTTAGTTAACTTGTGTTTCTATGCTGTGGATATAGAATGCATCATTTTGTTGAAAGAAAAGAATGAAATTGGAGTTCACAATGGAGAGTAACACTTCTGTGCCAGCGGCCTCTCCCACTTCCCATTCCACTACTGTGTTGATATTAACCCTCAAGCAAACTCCCTCTGAGACAGCAACTATAGAGTCAACTCACCAAACTGTTGAAGTAATGGAATACTACTGGGATTACTAACTGAAATGTAATTCCAGGGAATGAAATCGTAATCCTGACCATACTGAAAAAAACAATCGGGACATTATCTTTTATATCTTATAAAATGCATCTCTCTGCCCAATACTGATTTCTAGTTCATTATTTATTGCTAATTTTATATTTTCCTTCAAGGAGCCTGAGAGATTCGCCATTAACACAGTGTTCTTCCTCCACCTACGCTTTCATAAATTTGACATTAGCCAACATTGAAGACTTGTAGGAAAATGCTCAGTGTCATTATCAAGATCTCAATTCCTGGCTCAAATTCAACTTTCCATCAGAAATATCAAGAAATATTATTCATTTCAGCTCACCGCAGCACTACTGCAGCCATATCACCAATGCACACACACACACACACACACACACAGACACACACACACACGTACAACCCACAGTCATAAGCTTTTGCGTTCCTGTCAATGTCTGACTCTCTTGCCCTCTCCCCTTCTCATTTCAACCCAGTGGGGTATAAATGTAAATACACACACACAGTCCAGAAAAGCCTCCCTTCTTTCTGTATAACAATGTCTCCAGTGGAGCGAGCTGGCGTTCTTCTTTCACCGCCGTCTTCATTCATCCATCCAGTCCAAAGAGCCATCCACCAGCGAGCTGGGAGTTGCCTCCCCCAGTCCAAATCTCACTCTGAAATTCTGTCCACTCCAGCAGTACCACAGACCTCCTGCTGGCCACAGATAAAGGATGCCCCTCCATATTTTAATTTTTTTTCATAGGGAGAGAATTGAGGCAGATCAGAATGACGTGCGGCCTCTTCAGAATGTGTGGGTGTCATTATATGCCTCCCCACCTGCCTGCATTACCACATGCACGCGAGTAAACAGCGATGTTGGTCTGAGAACAATCAGACCGTGACAGACTCTGCAGCACCATCCCACAGGCATCCACAGAGGAAAAACACTGCACCGCCAGACATAGCCATTTCCTCTAAATGACCGCTCCCCTCCCCTCCATTTCTTCCGTCACCACCAGGGAGTGAACGGCTCCATGTCTCGACGTAGCCCTGCTCCGCCTTGGGGTCAGCGTGTCCTGCTCTAGCCTCCGTGTGGGGGACACTTGGGACACGACGCTGCACTGGGGGACGATTGGGGAGAAGCGTGAAGGATGTTCAAGTTAAATCCCACACTTCCTGGGAGACGCTCGCTGTGAAACCCTCGGTGAATTCCCCCTTCGATAAAAGTTAGCATCAGTAATCATGTCCTCACCTCCTGTGATGCACGACCACCATCAAAGGGCACTGACGGAAGGAATACTGCATCATCCCTCACATCTATATGGAGCTTAACCGGGAGCGTCACATATATGGATGAAAAATTGCTCATCAGTCCCTTTCCTTGAGTACGTAAGTGGAGATGATAAAGCTGAGATTCAGTTCTGCGTAAAAGTCACTGCAGAGAGGCAGGCTTTTCACTCACCCATTCGAAAGACTGACACCAGAGGAGAAGGACTCTGCCGAAAGGTTTTTTTTTACAGCTCATTCCACTTCCCCTGTGCCTGGAAAGCAAGAAGAGGGGAGCGCATGCCTGATCTGAGGCAATGTTAGATCCTGGAAGCATGTTGTTTCACTTTGAAACAATCGGAAAAGGGAATTCTGCCATTACATTGTCTCTGTGTGCAAGGGCCCTGGGGAATGTTCATGTCTTGAGCACTAAGCATTTATTTCCTTGTTCTCCGTGAGGATCCCTAGGAGGCCATGTTGTTTGATTCATTTCAGTGAATTGTCAGCTAATGAATGGTACGCGTCCGTCGACTGCCACACACTCCGTCGGAAGACAGAAGCCCCTGTGGGCCTGCATCTCGGGGGTTCTCCCATTCTCATTAGGAGGGAATCAAAAGGAAATAGAGACTCACTGATCATTTACCATGATCCTTGTGTGTGTTTCCCACGGGGGGGTGGATGTGAAGCCATTATTTCTGACCGTAGAAGAGTGATCAGCGTGTTTAGAGGTGTCTCCGACAATTTCAGGGTGGCCCACATGGCTGATGGAGTTTGATCGAGTCCTTAAAGAGCGAACGCTGGTGGAGTCTGGAGCTGTAATCGTAAGTAATCTGTCTTTCTTATCCGGTATGAGGCACTCCCGGCAGAAGGGCCATCAAGGTTATGTAAGAGTGGTGGGTGAAAATGGTTAAAGAAAATTGTATTCAAGGATTCAGCTCCTCACTTCATCTTCTTCTCTCTTGCTTCTCTCCTGAACTCATAAACCCTTTTTCTCTGCCAGCGTTGTTCCAACCTCCCTTCTCTCTCCCACCATCTATCCAAGACCCCCCCATGGGTTAGATGGAAGGATACTGTCCCATCTATCCCAGACCCCTTCCTCTATTGTCAGCCTCAATGCACATTGATGTCCACTAATGTCTCTCTCATGTCACAACAACACTGTCTCTCCTCCCAGCGTCTATTCTTCAGGCAGTTTTATCGCCTGCATAAGTCACCGACTCAACGCGACCAGCTTCCACTACCTCGCCCATTTCTCTTCCTCTCTACTTTCCTGCTACACTCCACTCATTTTACAGGCTTACTTCTAATCTGTCCTCATGGTCCGTCCACCTTTCATCTACTCCCCTATTCTCCATCTCCACTCCTCTCCTCCCTTGATGTCTCCGTCTGACTCCCTCCCCCACCCCTTCCTCTGCTCTCTCCTGGACCTCCCTACCACTCTCTGGTGCCCATCTGGGTAAATGCAAGAGTTATATCTGATATAAACAATTACTAACTGAATGCTGACACACAGATTACTCTGCTCCCCCTCTCTCTTAACCACATAAAGAGCGTGCGTCCGTCCAATCACTGGTTTCCCACGTCCTATTTTCTCCCTTGAAAAAAGGACAATAAAACCTGAGGACGGCTCGTCCGCAGATAATTACAGAAAAGTGCTCCCGCAATCAAAGACACTGACGCACACTGTGAGAGCCACACAAGCAGGGACAAACACATGCACAAAAACAGATATCATAAAAGATGCACATACACAAAAACAAATAAGAGTCGTGTTGTGCGCACACATTGAGCTGATTTTACCCATGTACCCTGGTGCTACAGTCATGTATAATAAATGAGCCCCTCCACATATACATAAACATGTCTCGCACTGATCAGAGCCATTAGTCGCTTAAGGCTCATCATGTGCGCGCGCCCGTGGGGATGTGAGAGGCATTCATGTGGAGCATTAGTTTTTATCTGTATGCCCAACAAGGGTCCACCAGAGCACAGACTGTCCACTGGAGAATTGGCCCAGCTGCACAGAGGACTGTATCAAAAGCTCGCTGCGCTCCCTACAACATCAAGAAATTATATATAGATATGGCAGACCCACTTTTCTTTGCTCTTACAAAAGATATAGTACACGGCCGGCTGCCACAATCGATAGGACCTGAGAAAGCAGGTCATAAATCCGAGCAAATTTATTTTCCCAGAAGGACAATGGATGCTTACTGGGTGTCACACAGAACACAACCATTATCCCATATTTTGCACAGCGTATGAAAAGAATTAAAAAGAGGAGCATTTCGCACGGGCACAGAGCGCATCGCTAACACCTCTGGATATGAAGCCAAATACTTATTATCAGGGATTTAGAGGGTCGCGTTATGAATGGACGCAATTAAGCCGGATTTTCTACAGCGACTCGCAGCCGATCAACCTCATTGGAGACGCGCTGAACCGCGGAGAAGTTGCGCATTCGGACGGCGCGCAGGTGGAATGCATCTGCCCCGGGCCGTCTGCGTCTGAGCTCGGCGTGTGACAGTCTGTCAGTCGCTGCCCCCCCCCCCCCCCCCCCCCCCCCCCCCCCCCCCCCCCCCCCCCACCACCACCAACACCACCGACCTCCGGTAACTACCTCTTCCAGACAAGACAGCGGTGCGCACACACGCACGCTCGTCTGTTAGGAATCGGTTCGCACGCGTAAAAAACGATTTCCCCCTTTCCAATTTGCGCAAAAAGTGACAGCACCCTCCTCTCTCTGGCCAGTCTTCATAATAAAACACGGACTATGAATCAGCTGGGGTCGATACACGGATCGATACAAGGATCAATCAGTGTATACAACAGTTATTATGGTGAAATTCCCCCACGCATGGAAGCGCGTGCCAGCGGACAGGTCCTCCATCTCTCTGAACGGGGGCTTCCAGTGAGGAGCCCCGTGTTAATTATGACACTGGCTCCACCGTGATGTGTCTGATCACCTGTTATTTCTCATGAGGCTGCAACAACGACTTTTAGAAGGACGGAAAATCCAGTCCAAAAAAAGCGTCGGGATCTCGTAAATACGCGCGGAGTCAGAATCCGCCGGGAGAACAGACGCACGCGTTGAATTACCTGAAAACAATTTACAGGAAAGCACAAATTGATATTGAAGTGCATCCCCATGTAATGCGATTTCAATTAATAACGCGAATTGTTGTTGAATTGATGCCAAAGAGCGAGCACAGGCAGGCAGACGGCGAGAAGACGCAATTCCCAAAATATCAAGCGAAGGGGAAACTGGGTCTGATCCCCGGTCGGTCTGACCGCTGTGAGGATGACAACCATCATACATGATCACAATGACACACGTGCTAGAGTCAGGTTCCGGTTGGATTTACCTCTAGATGTCGGATCTCGCTGCGATGGACTCAAGTTTCTTCCGTCCGTCGCCCGCGCTGCCCGTCAGCAGGTCACAACACTGAGAGAGCGAGAGAAGGACGAACGGTGAAAGCGTCTCTCTCTCTCTCTCTCTTTCTCTCTCTCTCTCTCCCCGTCTCTCTCTCTCCGTCTCTCTCTCACTCACCCTCTCACTCTCATCCAATAACAACGTGAACTGGAAATCTCAGGATCTTCTCTCTCTTTTTCTGTTTTTCTCTTTCTTGGAAGTGATTCATATTCGTAAAATGTCTTTCATCAATCATAATCACCACAATTTTCATCATCATCATCATGGCATCCACAAATCAATATATAATTCTATCTAATATAATATACATGTGGTTCATAATGAGTCGGAACTTAAGCCTGAATTCATGGTTTAGAAATATAATATTAATTCATGATAACAGTTATAAAATACTGTTATGATGATAAGATGAGATGAGTAATATATTTGTATTAAAAAGGTGTCACCAGTTGATGATGACATGTATACAAGTCGAGACAGAAACACATAATACTGCATGAAATATTGGAAAGAACTCTTGATACTGATTTGTAATGTGGCACAGGTTTCTAAATGTGATTAAGGCTTAAATTAATGGTAATAATTATTTACTAGTACTTTATAGATTAGGTACCATCCCTAATGAGACACACACAGAAATTAATCTCACTATATGAAAGGCCAATACGTGTTAATGGCTTATTGTATAGCTGTTCTATAAATAATTAGTACATTAAAGCATTAAATGAAGGTGTCACTCAAAAAGAATAAAGTCTTTATGAATGTAACCTTCCTTGAAAGCAATTGAGTGTTCCTGTTGTAACAAACGTTCATCTGTGCACGTTTTAATTTGCATAAAAAAACACCCTGAAACCTCACCTGACTGAGATCTGATTTCTGGTGAAACTCATAAAAAGAAAGGCACTACATCAATAGTTTTTCAAGGATTGATCCATTACTCTGGCAGCGGTAAGGGACAGACTGTGAAAACCTGGTGTTTACTCAGAGTCGCTTCCGAACTAATTTTAACCACACAGAAGTCGTCAGTGTTGCATCTTTTTGAGACAGAGGACCAACCAGTCTTCAGTAAACTGGCTCACAGCGGATTGTATATCAGAGCGCAGCAACCAACATGTAACATTAAGTAACAATCTGCATAAAGATTCTCTAGTATGGCTTTGAGCGTGAAGACATCCGAATGGGCATATTTTAACTAATGTTAGGTTATGGTGATGTGGAAAAGGGCAGGGTGGGGGTGCAGTGGTTGGTATTGTCCTGGTTCCTGTCCCAATTCAACCGGAGAGTTTCTGTCAAGATCAAGATTCAATTTTTTTTTTTGTCAAATGCACAACAATAACATTAAGCAGTCGCTGGCATTGAAACGCTTGAGTCTCAGGCTCTCTTCTAACAATGCTCAAGTAATTACAATCTATAAAATAAAATGAAATAGAAATAGTATAAAAAAGAATAAAATAGAATATCAAAATTTAAAATAGAAAATAAAGTATATATATCTAAATATGTATATAAACAGCTCAGGAGAAAATAAAACAACAGTAGTGCAAATATGCAAATATGTGTGGGCTTAGCATGGTCTCAGCATATAGGCGCTATCCAGGGGTGTCCAAACTACGGCCCGCGGGCCAACTGCGGCCCGCCATCCATTTTTAATTGGCCCGCATCAAAGTCTAAAAATATAAGATATTAAAAAAAATTACAGTGAGTGGCCCTGTCCTTCGTATTTTTTTCTGTATGTGGCCCTCGGGAGAGTTTGGACCCCCCTGCTCTATACGATTATTCCAGCTTCCTTCCACAGTCCAAGTAAATTGATTGGAGAGAAAATTGTCCGTAAAGGTGTGAGCGTGAATTGTTGTTTGTCTCTGTATGTTGGCCCTTTGATGGACTGGCGACCTGTCCGGGTTGTAACCTGCCTTGCACCCAATGTCAGCAGGGATTGGCTGCAGCAACCCTGCAATTATAATTAATCGAAGGCTGTTGAGGTGCACGACATCCACCTCCACCAGTGGATTGATCCGTTCAAGAGAAGATTTCAGGCAACAAAGATTTTCTTTGGTTAAATCAACTATTTTAATTATGCACAATATATAATATTTTTTCAATTTTTTTTTTTCTACATCCTCAGTGATGAAGAAGGTGGATTCAGTGGATGATTTTTAAAAACAAGTACAAATTGCTGCCTTGGTGGTTAAAGTTAAAACACATTCCATTATTGACAAAGTGAGTCATTTGAAATGGAAAGCCACGGATTTTTTTAATTCATAACACTGTCCCCATGAATCATTACCGATCTATTTCAAACACGAACCATCCTCATCATTAGCATCGTCATTATCAACACCAAGTCATCATCTGATTGCAGGCCAGCGATAACACTATTGTACTTGCATTAATCAGACCATCTTGATCATCGTCACGGTCCTATTTCAAAAAGCCATTACCTCCATCCTTATCACTTAAGAACAAATTATACCTCATCATCTCCACACACACATACCCACACACATGTGCACACTCATTTCTCATTAGGCTGATACGCTCTCCTCGGTCATTACACGTGCTGCGAGTCCCATATCTCCAGCCTACAGTGGACTTGTAGACCGACTCCACCAGAAACCCATTGAAGAGCAGGGACACCGAGAGAAGAAGAATGTGTATGTGTGGCCATTAGAATAGTAAAAGAGAGGCAGTGCTGCTTCTCTATTATAGAAACACAGTAGAACAGGGCCAGCAAGATGACGGAGCATGAAAGCACTGATTTATCCACTGGCGAGAGAATGTGTGTTTTTTTCAGTGTGAGGAGGAGAGGAGGAATAGAGAGAGAGAGTAATGTATGCTCGCCCATCTCTCTTTAGTATTGAACGTGTGTCTAAGTTATTAAATTTAACATGTACAAAGGCGTGTGTTTGTGTTTGGTACATTGTGTGCACACTGATTGCTGCATCTTCTTCTCCTCCTCGGTCCAGGGTGCATGTCGGCCATACATGTGTTTGGCAGGTAAAGGCGGTTGGCCCGGCAGTAGAACCAGGCTGGGTTTATTGTACACAGTACCAGAAAAACGGCTTTTAGGCACTGTGTTAAGAGACAACTTGGACTAGATAAAATAGTTTGTTGTATTTACGGTGTACAGTGCAACGTTTGGTGAATGACTCAGACTTCACTTTTTAAAAACCAAGTTAGCATCAGCATCAGGGGCAGAGTTTTCTCCTATTCAGTGACGTACTGTAGCCTGACATCTGCTAGAAGGAGGGGTGCACATTTTCTTTACTGATTCAAGGTTCTCAGAAAATGAATCCCACCATAACTTTAGCCAGTAGAATTTTAGGCAAAATGGATCGTCTTGATATCCTTCACAGAATTTCAAGGACGAAGATGGATTTTTATTACTTATAACTATATCAAGTCAAAACCTAAATCGGTAAATGTTGGGAGGTTTAAGACCAAAAAACCAACAAAGTAATGATATTTCCCTAAAGTGTCAGCTGTACTTTGTGTACTAGCTCACATTACCATGCTAACAGGCTACATTAAGATGGAGGAACAGTAAACACTATAAATATTCAACAGAAGGCCTGTGTTACCTTTGTCACTGGGTGAATATCAGCATACTAATGTCAGCTTTTAGCTCAAAGTACTGGGTAATAAGGTCAGGGTCATGTGACCCAGGGAGCCAGCCAAAGACACACTAGACATAAGGTTGGTTTCTGCAACCCCTGTTTTCTCTGTCTAATGACTAACAATGACTAAGTCAAAAGGAAGGGGAATTGAAATCCAGTAATTATAGGTTTCATAGCTATCACTGCTTTTACCTTGGGTGGGGGGGCTTACGCAAAGTAGTGGGTGGGAATTTAAAGTTGTGTCTATATGGGATGTGTCTTGGACTCTGTAATTGTTGCTGCCTACAGTCTATCACTAATCCCAATGAAAACTCAATGAAAATATTTGTAAAGAATAAAATGTACGAGGGGAGCCCCAGGACTAAGATCTTACGGGATTTTAAAGAATATTTAACGAGAACACTATATCCCCCAACACTAGACTTACAGTGAGAGACACAACAACAAACAGCACACAATAAACATTAAGCAGTGGCTGCTCATTGCTGCAAAATCACTGTGATGTCTGGAGCATCGTGAAGTCACAGTTACACAGCTCTTCAGAGGGCTTTTAACTTGAAACAAGTCACATGGCGACACCCATTCACGGGGAGAGGAGATTATTTGTCTGGAACTACTTTCTACCATAGAAATACCACAGTTCCAACTATTGAGTGTATATGTGTCAGGTTTTTCTTCACAGCCATGGATGCTATTTATGATTGGAAGTAATAACATGGTCTCTGATGTTTATTAGGACTCTCCCTCAAAATCTAAATATCTCCCTTTCTATCTGTATCTTTTTTGCGGCATGTTAATCAGGGTTAGAGAAACGAAACTGATGTTTATTTAAATGACCGTATCAGAGATAATTGTTTGGTGCGTTGTTTGAACTCAGAAAGGCTATCCGGTAAAGCTGGTGTCAGGTTCAAATCTTAATTGCTCTCTTCGCTTCTCTTAATCAGGCCACAGCTACTGCTCATCCCCACAGGGATCTAAAGAAAACATGGAAATCAAACCACCCCTGACACATACTGTACATCCTTGTTCAAAAGCATGTGTCAACTTGATTTATCCTCCGCCCTCTCAATCTTCTTCCTCACATTTTATTCCTGTGCATGCCAGCGAGTGTGTATGTGTCGCGTGTATGGGGCTAGGCTGACAGCGTGTGTTTTGAAGGCCACTGTCATGTGCTGGGAAATGAGGTGGGGGGGGGTTTGCTCCCTGCAGCAACTAAGGAGCTTTGATCCTCGTATATCTCCCAGTCATCTATCAGTATATAAGATCCACAGGGAACGCAGGGGCAGGCCGGAATACGCCCATCACATACAGAGGGCTGCAGTGATGGTGCGTTGAGTGACAGGAGGGCAGAACAGCTATGGATGCATCAGATAGACGAGCAGGTGGGTAGAGAGATAGTGTGCAGGTGTGCCCACTGCAGGAGCCTCACAGACAGACGGACAGGAGGACAGACGGGCAGGGTGACAGATAGTATGACGATAACAGACGGCAGGACAGATGCATGATGGTACTCTGGGATACAGTGAGACACTGGCCAGGTATAGTGTTTAATAGCACAGCACTCAGACGGACGCGGACAGCTGCCGCACGCTACAGTCCGAGTCGAGCAGAGACGGACAGATGCCCTTCTCTCGGCTGGAACGATGCCGCACCTCGCCGCACGCACACACACAAACACACACACACACAAACACACACACACGCATACGCACACACACACACACACACACACACACACACACACACAGGCTGCTCTGTCCTTTCTCCACCTGTCTGCTCCTTGCTGTCAGAGAGCCAGACAGGAGGTGATGTTTGTTCCCTCAGGCCCTGTCATTTTCTCTCTTTCTCCCCTGCTCACTTATGTGTCCTCTTCCTTTTCTTTCCTTTCCTTTTCTTTTCCCTTCCTTTCCTTCTCTTCCCTTTGCTCTCCATTTTCATTTGAGTGTGGCATTCACCATTTAAAGTGCTTCTGCACTCAAAATAAGACCGTGGGTAGTTGGGTACACAGCTCCCGATGGACTGTAGTGTGTCCGTCGGTGGCAGGGCTCCAGGTATGAATGTGACAAGGGCTTGGTGCCAGGGAGAGAGCCTGAGTGATTGTCTGAATGCAAATGACCATTGTTATGTAGCTTTTCTTTCCGCCTCCTTTTTTCCTCCCTGTCATCCATCCAATTGGCAGAGATTCTTTCAGCAAATTATTTCAGCCTTTGAAGAGCTGTTGACGACCAGAGAAAGAGAGAAGGACATGGACGGGGAAAAGAGGATGGAGGAGAAGAAGCCTGTCAGAGAGCTGCTCTGCTGCGCTGAATGTGTCCCTCTGTCCTTCACACAGACCTGTGTGGAACATATTCAGAGAATAGCGGTGTAAAGTGTCTGATATACCGAGTGTTAGTGGCCCAGCTGGTCACATTTGTACGTAGCGGGATTGTTAAGTCCAGCTGGCAGTTGTATTTTTCCACATGAAGCCAAATGTTATCTAAACGGATATTTGCCAGCAGACTGTATTCATGTATAGAAATAGAAACTCTTTGCTCTTTCCTTGTAATAAATCAGCAAAAAAAGATAAAGGATTCAATAAAACAACCTTCAACATAAAGTGTTAAAGTGTAAAATTACCCTCACATAAAAAAGGCCAATATTTTGTTTTTTGTTTTTCAATCAATGCAGAGTTAACGGCTATTTTAAGCTCCACTTATGATCCACTTATAATCAGTAACTAAACTGACTGCAGTTTGTTTCTGAGTGGGAAGGGTACAGTGGATATTAGAGCTTACCTCCCCCTGTGTGTCCTGCTCGCATATCTAGACCATCCATCTTATCGGCTTCACACTTGCAATGTGTAGTGTTTAAGGGTCCCAGGAACTGTTTGGGCATGTGATATGTTAAATATTAATACAATTTAAATAAGTAGGGCACCAGCGCTGTATAGCAGTGGCGGCTGCGACAACATAAGTGCCATTGTTAATCACAACCACTTGTTCACCACAACGGCAATGACAACTGATTCTCTGGTTCTGGGTTCAGTGTTCCGAGTCAAGCTTCGCCAAACTTAGAATAAACTGGTGAAAAGCTCTTGCAGCGGCGGTGCAGAAGCTTCAGGATTCTGTGACCTGAGTACAGCAGCAGGTCTTTATTTGCTGCCGCACAATAACTGCAGGTTCACTTTTACAGTTTCAGAAAAAAAGCTACAGCCTGCGTCCCCACAGGCCAAACAAACAGCTCATTCCAAACAGGCAGGTGTAGAACAGGCACTGCACTAGTATGTATGTATACAAATGGACAAATGGTTGTTACCTAAAAGAAAACCCAAAGCATCTTTATCACCACTTGGTTCTGACTGCAGGATAGGTCATAACCCTGCCTCCGCAATGTTGGACGGAACTTGGACCCAATTAAAAAGACAAAAAACGTGTCAAATAGATTGTTATGGATTCTGTCAGACTGATGATTGGCAGGACCTCGCGTGGCTCTATCCCCTGATCAATATTTTAGCTTCATTTGTGGATAGTGGGAGGAGGAGATCCAACCCCCATCTTCATGTACAGCTGCTGATCTCGACACAACGCTGATGAATCAAAACACTAAAGTTGTGGATTCTTAAGCCCAAAAGATTTGCTACAAGATTCAGAAATGCTTTAAAAGGGGAATGGTAGAGCTGTGTGTTAAAACTAAGTCAATTCTCTCAAAACTCAACTCTTGTGTTAAGTGTATATTATACCCAAACATAATGATGCCTGGTTGGCCAAAGGGGTTGTCTGGACTCATCCAATGAGAGTTTGCCCGAGACAGACGAGTTGTCTCTAGTGAAACAATCAGAGGATCACGTCACATCCACAGCCCGTCAACTTAACAGTTCTGGGGCAGGACCTCTGGTATTTGGACCAGGCATGAAAAATGAAACACAAGTAGGCTACGGCTGGTGTTTCAGCACGTCAGATACAAATTTAAGAAACATCTCTTCTTTGTGTGCTGCTCGTCTCATGTTCAGGCTGTAGCTAACTAAAAAAAGAAGGTGTTTATGGCTCGTCTGCAAAGAAAAGAAGATTAAAGTTGTCAGCTGAATCTATGAGTTTTACTTATTTTAACTTTAGTCATTAAAAAAAGTGAGATTTGGTTTCGGATTTGATAAAGGTTATTGACCGGAAAACCTGTCAAATACATTTTGATCATATATCAGAAAATACAAATATTGATTTTCTTTTGGCTTGCTAATAACTGCAGTGTTCAGCGAGGTTTGGCTCTGTCTTTAACAGCATGTGAGTCACAGGCATCTAATGAATTCCAAATGCAGCCAGAGTGGTCAGGGTCATCTAAGAAATGCTTAAATCCAAATATTCATGTATTGGCCATATGCCGACAGCTTCTGGAGTCAAATAATCACTTAAAAAAATTGCGTAGCTATCGACTGGAAAAAGATGTTCATGGGAGCAGAACGTGTTAAGAACGTGTTTGATTTGCACATCAATTTGTTCTCTCTGTTTTCCCTGGGGAATGAGGAAGCTTTCACTTATGTCAAAGTATTTCTTCATCTGTAAAATGTATATTTAGCTTTGCCAACCATGCAGTATGGTATACTTTAATTTTTTCCTTGTTGTAATTATTTGAATTCTGTTGTTCTGTTGTATTTTGCAATTTCAAATTATCATTCAATCCTTGGACAATTAAAACACAGGATATTCTGATTCCTAAAGGGTGATGAGTTCATTACAGCTGTCTACTCTTTTGTATTTTAGGATAGGATTAGGATTAGACTTTATTGTCTCCCTCAGGAGAAATTTGTCTGGAGCATTCAAGGGAAAGAACAAACAAACACAGCAGCAGCCTCTTCACAAATGTGCACAGATATCATTTAAATTCAACTTCCAACAATATTTTAATTCAATACGGCCCCCCTTTCAGAAAACAAACAAAAAACTCCTAATTTTACACATAGCACAATGCCCTATATCCAATATTGTATTTATGACACCAGCCTTCCTCCTACAAACACAAAATATATATATATATATATTAAAAAAACATACATTTACATATTAGGATGAGCTGTGGAAATGTGAATCATTTGACCAAGACCTTGATGGGATTCATGCAACCTCACAATCTATCGTCGAAAGCACCAAATTCGTTCGAGTACACAGCAGCGGTATAAGCAGTATAGCTGTGCTCAGGATTATTTTGGTGTGATAGTGAGCATCTGTTAGACGGAACTTAAATGACCCTTTTTTTGTCTGAGCAGCAAGAAGCACAGATGCAATGTCAGGTCTTTTTTGTTGTTTTCTTTCCTTTAGACCCACAAACCACACAGAAGCTCTCTTATAGTTATACAATTTTGTTAAATATGTGCTATATAATGATAATCATATAGTAATAATCAAATTCATGCTGTGTACAATAATGACAATAATAATGACAAAAACATAAACAACGATGATATGAAGACATGAAACAATGTCAAGGTTAATGTGCCACATACAGTATTAAAGTCGATGTGCATATGTCTTTAGATCCATGTCTGTTTGTGTGTTTGTGTGTGTGTGTCTCTGTGTGTGTGTGTGTGTGTGTGTGTGTGTGTGTGTGTGTGTCTGTGTGTGTGTGTGTGAGTGTGTTTACGTTAACTTCAATTATATCTAGTGATGAGAGCAGAGTGGCCAAAAGCCATTTGTTCAGTCGAACATTATATTCTTCATTTAAGAAAAGTCAGACATGTTGAATATTATCGGTGCAAAATGTATCACATCTGTTCAAAATTATTGACATTATGTTGGACCCTGACAAAGATCACCAAAGCATGGTCAATAAATTACAAATACAATTGCATGTGTGTGTGTTGCGGGAAGGTTTTGTCATATGTCATTTTACAGCTTCTATAACACCTTGCATTAAAAGCCTATTGGTCATAACCCCTGGAGAACATTACATTCATATTCACGAACAAAGGAAACCACATAGAACTCACTGAGACCCATAAAACAAACAATGACAGACAAACATACACACACATATTGAGTCATACGTGTACAATGTCAGCAGTGCCAAAAATCGATAATTTCTAATCATATTAGCATTATGTTGGTGTTAAAGCCGGACAACTATCACCTATTTGGTCAATACGTTTCATAAATAATTGCTTGATGAATATAAGCAGTGTCAGTGAGCATATTAAATTGCAGAGTGCATGCTGCAGAACCAATATGCCAATGCAACCAGATGCTATAGCTGCCCACCAGCTACATATGCAAAATTACCTAACAAAAGTCAATCTGAGCCTATAAGCAGAAGATGTTGCCATCAGTGGAGTACAAAAAGCAGGTGAAACACCATGGCTGTTTTCTAAATCAGACCAATCACTTGCCTTGTAAGTTGATCCTACGGCAGGTTAAATATCCTCTTCCGTCAATCGAGCATGCAAAGAAATCTAATCCATCAAAATTCTTCTTTAAGCTTCATTTCATGATTTGAATCCAGCAACAATTGATTATGTGCAGCCTGTACTGAAACTGAATGGAGGGAAAGGGCTCATTTGCTGGGGGATTTATGTATAAGGGAACCTGGGGTGTATTTTTCTGTTTCTTTTCATTTCTAATTATCGCCTCCCATCCATTTGACGTTGAATCCTTTCATGACCACATCAGCTCAGATAAGCTTTGCTTCAAGGTTGTTCAATTTCCTACTGAAACAAAGTGAGTTAATGATGTTTTTAATGGAGTGTTGAGTAATGTGAGACAACTGGTGGCATTCGGTATGCACTGTTCCCGAGTCCTGTTGCTAGGCACATTTCCTTTGGGACCTTACTGTAGGACGGTGGTATATTAGTGTCATAAACAGATTTAAAGATGTCAGGCCACTATTAAATCTCTCCATGTGAATAACGACTAACAATAATAAACAGCTTTAACTTTTATTAACACCTGGAGCTTGTCCAGAAGTGCTCTATACTCAAGGAGCTGCTCAGTCTAAAAATAAGAGCTCACTTTTCTAAGCTGACTCTTGTCGGCGAGTCAATTCATCTTCTCTAGCTAACAATCAGATATTTCAATGATTCACCTCCTTAGTTAGCAGGATCACGCAAAAATGACTCAACCTCTTTCCATTATATTTTCTGGAGGGGGCGATAAATGGCCTAAGAAAGAACCCATTTTATTTTGGTCAAGGGGCAGATCGAGGAATTGTTTTCAAGAATCTATAAAAGATTAATTAATACCAAGGCGGTAACTGATTCTGAGTTACAGGTACACAGAGTGAAACAGTTTTCGCATGAAAGAGAGAAATGTATTTTATGTGCATAGCTGCAGCTGAAACCCTGACGTCTGACCACCTGTTGGATGGTGAAACCTTTATTGACGAAATGGAAATTAGCGCTGCACACATCTATGAAATTCAAGTTAAAGATCTCTTGTGTTATTATGAAAAGTGTAGAAAAACCCTTTGGTTCATTTTGAAACTTTGACAGGAAACATTTGAATATAGCGGATTGCCCCAGTGCAGATAATTAATGGGAAACATGGCTTGGACATGGAATCCTCAGTGCACCATTCTTGTTTATTATTCAGCAGTTATTCACGAGAAGTACTGAACTGATTTGCACCAGACCAGGCAGATCACTTTCCATGACACTGCACGCTAAGCCAATTTGCGACATACTCTTAAATGATCAGATCTTGATGTAAAAAAATCGGACATATTTATGGTGTTGAGATCTGAGCTTCTACGATTTGGTAGAGATCCTATAAATAATTCCTATCTGGTGGGAGAGAATGTTGAATCTGCAACTGTTCTGCCCTGGCAGAGGTGTACCCTCTGCTGAGAGCTAATTGTACACTTAGCTAAAAATAATGCAGTCTAATGCAACAGTCCTGCAATAAAAGCCTGCAATAAACGTTCTGCCTCTGTTTAAACAGTGGGAGGTAAACACTGCGGAGGCTGCAGTTTGTGGTGGTTGTGTATTGTATTGGTATTAACAGACAGGTGTTTCTACTGCACCTATATCAGAGAGGGAAGGCTTAAAAACAGAAGCACCTTAATGTTTTATATATTACAGTTTAACGGCAGTTATCATAAAGTTAAATCAACATCTCTAAAAACTATTTCAACACAAGCTGAACATTAGAATCATTAATAAAGGTTTTTTTGCAGAACTTTGTATATAATAAGGAGTCAGCTGAGTGTACTTAGCTATACCATAAAGCAATGGTTTGGAAAATGTTGTTGGAAAGAAGCCGGATGTTCCAAACATCCCCATTAAACAAGACGATTGCTGAAAAAGGACATGTTAATGCAGATAGTTACAGTGCATTCCAGGAAACCTAGTCTTTAAACTGACATTATGCATCTCCATCTCAGGATTTATTGTAAGATTTATTGTAACTGCTGTCAAATATCTGCTAAACCTTGGCATTGCCTTCACTTCTCGGTTGCTGGGCTCCTTTTAAGGCCACCTGTCCTTCATCTTCCAGCAGCTCCAGACCAGAGCCTGTGCAGGACTCATGCCAGCGACTGTGGCTTCTGTTGCCTCTCTCCTGGCAAGCTCACAAAACAGCTCCCATGGTAAAGAAGGCTTCACAGCCTAGCTTCCAGGACCACTGCCCAGACAACAGGCAACAGCAGAGGTTCCCTGTCATATAAACATGAGAACGTTTTTTATTTTTTGGGGCCTGATGGAGTTGAAAAAGGGAAGATGGTGAACTTTTACCCTGGTCCAGCTCAGTGACACATGCATCATACATCAAGAGATTTATTATACACTACTAAGGACTGTAAAAAAAACTAAAAGCTGACACTAATGCAAAGGCAAAACATTTGAAATTCTGTGAAATAATGCTTTTGTTTATGCAGAAGGATTTAACAATTCCTGCTTATGTTCAGCTTCTGCCAAGGAAGTTCGACGAGATCCAGGAGGATGGAACCACAATTTATGGAAAAAGTATTCAAACTTTGCAGATCCTCTCACCAGCACATACCCAGCCAATCACTGCTAGTGGTTGTACTTGAGAGATTTGGGGTTTCAGGAAGTAGCGGACACAGGTCTCCACAGTTCCAAAGTCTGGAAGGTGTGTTGGAAGGAGGGTCAAGATGCTGCTCGATACATCAATGAGCACTTCGAATTTAGATTGATCAACCCTCATCATTCATCATATGGAGCTGAAAAGTGGTAAATTATTGTGAGCTTTTCTTTTCTCCAGACATTCATAGAAGTGTTTAGACCAATGCAGTGACACTCAGCTGCATCCTCTTTGCTTACGTTATCATTGAGATGTGTCTTGAACTTGATTGGAGACCCCCTGTGGCAAAATAAACTAATGGGATGTAGTTTAGAGGAACACAATTGTGCAACCTATGTGTAGGTTGCACAATTCAGAGTAGGTGCCAGGACAAAAACCAATCCATGAAGTTTAGGAAACTCTCTGTGTAGTTATCACAGTAAAATTGCAGTGAAGCATATGCAGATCAGAGTATACTAATGGCCTGTTTTAGTAATGTGATTTAAAACTTAAACATTTCTAAAGCCTTGAGTGTTCCCAGGAGCCCAATGGCCTCAATAACTGTGAAAGAAAAAAAAATGTTTGAAACAACAGGACATTTTCTAGAGTTGGCTGTTCAGCAAAACCAGGTAATGGGGCAAGAGGGACCTTAGTCAGGCAGGTGACCAAGAGCCCAAAGGTCACTCCGACAGAGCTTCAGAAGTCAATTGCAGAGATGGGAGAACCTGCTTGAAGGATGACCAATCAATCAGGCCTTTATGGTAGAGGGGATAAACATAGGCCTCTTCAAGTTAAACCCATGTGGAAGTCTGCATGGAGTTTGCCATATAGCATTTAAATCACTCTCAGAGCTCAGGGGAAATGCTTCTTAGGCCTAAGTAGATGATACATAATCTAGTTAAGCAGTACTGGAAACACTATGTCTGGTAAACACCAGGCATTACCATCCCCATGGTGAAACTAGATGGACATATCATCATGTCGTGGGGGGGCTTCCAGGTGGCAGGGACAAGGTGCTGATGGAAAGTTGAATGCAACAGAAAACAGAGAGGTCCTTGAAGAGAACATGATGAAGAGTGCCTGCAACCCGTACCGGGGTGATGGTTCATGTATCAGCTTGACAATGACCCGGAGCATACAGTCTAGACAACACGACAACATGTGGCAAGACCTGAAGGTGGCAGTTCACAGATTGAAGCCTGAGAACCTGCCAGGAAGAAGAATACATTGCCACAATCCCAGTGTATAAAGCTTGCAGAGACTACAGGCTGGTTTGGTTTTAATTAGAATTGTAAGCCCATTGAGGAAAATGTGCAATAGTTTAAGTCAAATTTAGTCATTCCATCTTTGTCAACCAAAACTGAAAACATAATAGTCTTGTTTTCATCAGTGAAGTGTTTGTCTCACTTTTGTAATACATTTTTTCCCACACTTTACTGACACTCGCTCTAAACAGATCTCTCAGGTCCTTCCTATTGCATATCATAACTGTTGACTAGCAGTACTGCCTGTGCTGTTGGCTGTAGAGCACTGACTCATTCAGAAGCTAGATTCACACACTTGTTAACTAAAATACTCTACTCTATATTTTCAAGGTTAAAATGTGGAGTCACCGTTACCTCCATATCCGCAGCACTAGAGAGTTATAGTAGCTCTTTAATCAACATTCATATGCTGCCTGAATTTAGTATACCCCAATGGCTTCGTACTTTGACCCTGATCCAATTCATCCCTTAGCCCGACCACTTGGCTCGACCCCTTGTTCTGTGTGTGATGGTGAAGTGGTAGTGTTATCCCATTTCTCTATGTGATGTAGGGGTAGTGTCATGTACGTCTGTTACTCCCGTGTCCTGTAGGGTGTCAATGAGAAGCACCCCCTTGGAATTGCATAAAAAGGACAGTGATAGGATGCTGACAAAATAAAAGCGTCTTTATATCTTCTTCTTCTGGTGTGGTTATAAAACAGGGTAAGGATTACAGGAAGGAATAATATGAATGTGTAAATCAGATATCGGATAAGTCGCAAAGTCAAAATTGCTAAAAATCTAGTTTACCCAAATTAAATAAAAAAATGTAATTTGCTGCTTGACAATTTTTCAAGCTTCCCGACTCGTGTTATAACGTTTTCTCTGAGGGCCAGTAATCAGCATCGGGTTTTATTGCCAAGCAGGTTTACACATACAAGCAATTTTCTGTGGTGTATTTGTGCAAGTATAAATATAAAAAAATATAAAAGGAAACAAAAATTAAATATAAAAAATACTATAAGCACAAGAGGTAATTTAAAGAACAGATATAATACAATGTAATAAACACATTCTCCTCGTCTGACTACCTCATGAGACAAAAGAAACCCCTCATAAATACAATTTAAGCAAAGCATTGAGTACCTTGAGAGCCACGTATCTTTTCATCCACTTTAAATCAAAGAACATTTCATCAGAATTTCAAAGTGAATTGTGTAGTATATCTCACTATGCATTGTTAATGCATAAAATGTCTGGAAATGTATGATCTGAGTGTGTGTGTGTGTGTGTGTGTGTGTGTGTGTGTGTGTGTGTGTGTGTGTGTGTGTGTGTGTGTGTGTGTGTGTGTGTGTGTGTGTGTGTCCATGTCGACATCTATTGTCACATTCCATCTTCAGAAGTACAGGCTCAATGTCAAGGCTTTTGTGTGTTCCCCTTTCTGATCTGTGTTAAATAAAGATATTTCATCAATCCATCCCTAAAGGGAAAACGACCACTCTGGAAATCCAATCCAACAAAGCCCACGCACACACACACACCTGCATAAATATCACAGGACGTGTAATATAAAAAGAGGAAAAAAGCCTTTATACATCTGCACCATCACTTGGGATGTGAATACAAGGAAAGATGTGCTCATGACTAACAAACACAACAAGAGCCAAGTGAGTGATAATCACAGTAATGATGGTAATCATCAAGCATCCAAGCAGAGAGAAAATAAAGTTTGAACAAATTATATGGTGGTTAATTTTCACCCCACCCAGCACACCGAGAGAATTGAGTTGGCAGTGGCTGAACAGCTAACAATGATAAATTGTCCACATACCTGCGATCATATTAACAATAATTAAAGCATTAGTGCGTTTCATACAGTGATGAAAGCAGGGTCCTCGAGCCCCGTGCCGAGTTGCGGAGGGAATGTGGAATCGGTGTCTCTCCTCCGTGTAATGTCGTTTCCCGCCATGTTCGCGCTCTCTTTCATCAGCGGCCGGTGTTGTTTCGGCACTGCTCCGGCAGACAGACTGTAATTTACAGGTGGAGTCGGGCTTCCTGCCAGCCACAATAAATTGGTCTCCATTTTCTGACATCTAGGCTTTTGGGAGGATGATTTCTTTGATCTTTTCAGCCCTACCAGACACTTTCTGGTATTTTACATCATCACCTCGACTCTGTTTCTTTTTGTCCTGTCTGGCTCTCTCTCTGTCTCATCAAAACCATCTTCTTCCCCCTTTATGTAGTTTTTTTCAGCCCTGTCACTTATCTGTACTTTATCTGTGGTTTACAATCCAGTTGTCTTCTTTTTCTTCTCCTTTATGCTGTGATGCTGCCAGTGTAACATTCCATGGTATGCCTTTGGCTTGTATTGTATTGTCTGCATATAATTAGGCATATGCAACTATGTCCCTAAAAGGCATGTAAAATGTGCATTGAGGTCCTGACTTTCAAAATTACACCTTCCTCTAAAGCTTAAAATAAATCGTATGTGTCTAATCTCCACACAAACACCTCTAGCTCTGTACATGGCACACAGTAACACATTCCTGAGTCATGTGCGTCAATAAAGTGATTACTTTTTCAGTGACAAGTAATATGACAGATTCAAAATTTAAATTCAGTAATTCTACAAAGTTGCCATCCTGTTGAGGCTGCGTTCCTTTGACATTTTGGGGGGTGAGCTTGTTTGCCCTCTTGCCAGGAGCTGGTAGCTGGAGTTAATTTACTAAATTTTTGTCTTACACGCTCAGTGGGCAGACTGGTCCAGGATGTGGACTCTTAATTGATGCTGGGGCTTGAGATTGGCAAAGTGAAAGCCCTCCTTCAAAAGAGGAGAAAATCTCCCAGTTCCCTTCGATACCTGCTGTGTCATGTCCACACTAGTAAGCTCACATTAAGGAATCATCTGGGTTTCAAAGAAGGGATAGGACTTCAAGTGTTTTATGTGCACGTCACTAGGATGAAGGTGCAGTCGTTATGGATGGTCAGATAATCCATACACACACTTTTCAAGAGGATTGGAGAGCTGTACAGAAGCATGTCCAGAATCTTGATTTGTATTCAAAAACGTCAACCCTGAAAGGACCCTAATCAACCACCTATATATATCCGTTTGCCTGTTCTATAGGTGTTTAGACAGGGACAGAATGCTAAGCTGGCCCAGTTCTACAGGGATGCAAATGCATGCATCGCATCTTCAGTTCAAAATTATTACATTAAATGTGTCATCATTAAATGTGTGTGCGAAACCCTGCCAATTGAGTTGCATGATGAATAACAATATTGGACTCAAGTGCCTCTAAACAGGTGGCTGGATAACTTCAGTCTATTTTGACAATTTTCTAAATATCGTTAAATGGATATATGAAAATGATTGGGGAGACGAAGTCGAACACCAGCAGCAACACAGCCTCCACAGGTACAGACACTGGGAGCAAGGAGCAAGGCTGGTATAAAGCATAGAATGTTAATAAAGATGGATGACGTGTCACAACTTCCTATCTGTTTATGGATGCCCCCATCTTGCATTCTTGACGTTACTGTATTTGAAGCTAGAGTCGGCGCAGAAGCGATCGTGGTGTGTAGCCACGGTATGGAGGTCCAGCCAATTCACCAATTTTGAGACGGTCTCAGCTGTTTCTACAGTTTTTACAACTTCAAATACTAAATAAAAAACTCATAAACCCTACAGCAAATCGACGTGTAATGTGAGCACAGATCATTGGGAGAGTGAGGAGAGAGGACCTGCAGCAGGGTCATACAGCACGGTACAAGCCACTGCCGCAAAATGAACATAGCAGAAACCCGACATTTAATAAATGCACAAATTGGGCAAAGTATTAACCGAGATGAGCAAGTTTAGGTCTGTCAGAGGTTATAAATGTCAGTTATGATACATTTTCTGTTAATTGCCCTGCCCCAGCTTTAACACTTTAACAGTAAGATTCAAATGACTCTTATTCCTTTATTTGGTAAAGAAAATGTTGCAGAGCAGTTGAGGCTTGATCCAGAACACTCATCATGTGTCAGATCCTGGACACAAGCTGTGGGCCGCATAACTTCATCAATCTGCTGGTCTCTGGGCCTCTCTGGAAGGAGCTAGCTCCAGGGCCAGATGGGGCGAATTTGACTCACTTCTGCTGGTCAGTTTCAATTCATTTTACACATGTTAAAATGGAATTATTTTTCAATTCCCATGAAAATACATCATCTGGGGAAGTGATGCAATGAGTGTTGTTAATAGTAAATTCCCTTTTTTCTTTTATTCTACCCCCATCTAGGCTTTGGCTGTTTTTCTCACCTGGGACTAAACAGAGCTGGTTTTAGTACTTGTCCTATTAGATTTATGCACAAATTTTGTTTACTTCATTTTTCGATATAATGCTGAACCCTCTAACCTACTCATAAATCATTACGACAAAAGTACAGATGTGTTTTTGCCACTTCACCTGTGTGTGGCCACTGAAATCCTCAAAGAGTCTGGGCAGAGTGGCTTCTGGGGTTTTGTGGGGAACCTCTTGCTGGTTCAAAACATAGACTGAGTATAAAGTTAGACGATGCATCCTCACTTGATACCACTTTTCAGACATGAAGCCCAAACCTCCTGGGTACACACACTGCCATCTTGTGCATTGGGAGTCTGTGCAGCAGTGATCAGGGGATGGAGCTGCAGCAGGAGTACCTTCCTCACCATGGTGATGCTTAGAGAAAATGTTTAGGACTGACACTTTGTCACGTTTAAACTTCAACACGGCAAGTGTTAGCAATCTGGAAACAACAAGGAGCACAAGGCAACTGTTTAATTATCTCCTCGGGTGTCTGCTTATTTGTGTGTGTGTATTTCTGAGTCTGTGTGCTCAAATGAAATGCAATCTTAGCAGGGAATGAAAAACGATTTTATATTTATATCTCAGTAAAAAAGTAAAAAACACCATTAATCTAAGAGGTTATTGAAGTCAGTTGATGCTTGTGGATTTCTTTTCAATTATATCCTCAAATAAATAATTTTTCAGTAGCATTAAGCTACATTAACCTTGGCTAGCCACAGTGAACTGCTGTTTAAGAATTAATACAGTTTTATTCACAGCACATTATGGGATAATGTGGATGGTTTACTACAGTGCGTGGCTCAGCTCGTGACTGCAATATCTCACAAATAGAAGCATGTAGTGCATTTGTTAGGAACTATTTTCAGCTTGTGTATTAATACACATTTGGTTCCCAGCAGGACAGTGTATGTGGGATTGACTCATACCGTAATACAGTGCCCATGTTCATGGTAATGAAGAATGTGTCACCCAGCGCAACAGTGTGGCTCATCCATGTAGCTGTGAAATAGAAAAATAAAGTATAACAGGCTATGAGGTAATTGTGGGAAGAATAGAATGCAATAATAGAAAGTAATGTAACTTAGAAATAGAAGTCCTGGGCTATTTGCCAGCTTTTCAGCAATAATGTCCTGTATGAACAAACAACCAACCTCTTAGACCCAAAAATTCACAAGAAATCAAATTCGATACGTGAAATAATGCCGTTTCTTATGGAAACGACAAAAATCCTTATTTTAGCATTTTGAAATTTGAACATTTAAATACAGGAGGCAAATGTGAAGATATAAAACTTTAATAAATAGTAATGTATACACCTATTTCACATGAAATGCAGATTTAAATGTTTTCTTTGTAGTATACGTTGTGTTTATACTATCGTCTCTCTTTTCCTTGGCCAATCAACACTAAACCACAACAAACACCAACTGTTTTCAGAAATAAACTGACACCCGTTGTTGCTCATATCTGAAAGAAAGGAACAGTGGTCAACATATTTATATTGTATTATGGTGTACTTGTTTCTGAAGCTATTTTCAGACTTGAACTCTATAAATATATGGAAAAGTGGGTCTTGATGTTTCCTTTCACATTTGAACAACACTGCAGGAGATTTTAGGGTCAGACGCTTTCAAAACAACAGAAGCGTATCTGGAGAGTTCAGGTGTTTATAGTACATTGACTCCGGCGTCAGCCCTTATCAGTACAAGCTCTTTTTTCGACATTAACATCTTCTATATTGTCTTCTACTCGTGTGGCTCCGCTTTCTCACCCTGAGAGATTCAACACAGCCACTTGCTCGCGGTGAATCCTGTGGAGGATCTCCTGCATTTTGATAAGATCTGCTCATTCAGACATTTTTTTTTTACTGGCGGCTGGCAGGAGAAACTCCGTAGAATCTCTGGAGGCTTTCACAAACAGCCCCTCTGGAGACTGTCAGGAGATCATCAGGATTTCAGTGCATGTCTGAAAGCAGCTAGAGACTGATCTTTTGACTGTGGTTGAAAACAGCACGTCTTGATTCAGTCCTGTGATTTGATCACTTCGGCGTGATTGGTTACGTAATTGACAACATGAAAGTAAGATGTAGGTGTCAATGTGTGTGTGCGTGTGTGTGTGTGTGTGGTGTTTCGTGTGTGTGTGGTGTGTCGTGTGTGTGTGTGTGTGTGTGTGTGTGTGTGGTGTATTCAGCAACATGCCAGAGCGACTCAACTGCACTGTCCACTGGCACGTGAGTCTCATCTGAACCAGCCCGGCTGCACACATAAACAGTCCCACGCAAACACAACACACACACTCCTTCTCCATTTACACACACATCTCCCATGAAGCCCCCCTCCACAAGCATCCCTCCAACTCTCTCTCTCTCTCCCTCTCTCCAGTGCACCCTCTCTCTTCTTTTCATCTCTGTCGCTTTTCCTCCATCCACCAGATGGCTGACCCATCTGCTCCCCCTCCCTTTCCCACACTCTCCACCTCCGTCCCTCTCTCTCTCTCCCTCTCCCCCGCTGCTCTATGCTTCATGCGGTTGAGATCCAAGTTCTACACACACAGGGACCCTCACTTCCCTCTGACGCTGTGCGCTCATGGGAGTGACTCGCTCCCCTCCTGCACTGATTGCGTGTGTTTGCCCGCATCTGCTCGGTTGCCAGTTTCTGTGCACGTTTTAAAGCCATTTCAGGCGGCACTTCTTAAAGCTTGTGTGTTTCCTCTAGTGTTTGTGCACACATCTGCTTAGGTAGCCAAATTTGTCTGGGTGAGTTTGCGACACACCAACCATCTGTTACAGTATTTCTGCGTTTGGAACGTGTTTGTCTGACTACAGACTTAAATGGGTTTTGCCTGGGTTAGAAATCTGCCTGTGATATGTGGGACAGCATTGGCTACGCTATATGTATGCCGCCGCTAAATAGTTTGTCTTCTAGTTATTGTTTAGAATTTAATGAATCAAGACTGATGATAATGATAGAGACAAGCACAGATCAGCTTAGCATCAAGATTTAAAGCCTGGGGAAAAACATAGCATAGATCTGCCCAAAGGTAAAAAAAAATCTGCTTTCCACCTCTGATTAATTAACATGGTCTTGTTATAAGGGATGCACCGATTTATCGGCCGAACATCGGTAGCGGCCGATATTCGCCTCGTTTACTGATATCGGCTTATCGGTAATAAACTTGACTTTCACCGATATCATTGGCCGATGTTCATATTTGTGGTAAAACCGCTGGGCACGTGCCGCTGGCGGGGGAGCAGTCGCTCCGTCGCCCTCCTCTTCGCGCCGCCGGAGGCTCAGTGTGCGGCACCGGGAGGTCCTCATCCGGTGGCACCTCACGGCGTCACTGGTGCGGGGGCTTTCTTTCTCTTGGACCGCGGGGCGGTGTCCATCGCCAGCACGGAAGGCGGGCCGTTGGAGGGGACCGGGTACGCGGTCAGCGGCGGCCACTCTGGACGCGTGTCGGGCCCTTCTCGCGGATCACCTCAGCTACGGCGACCGCTGGGGGAACCCTCTGTTCGCACGGGGGGGGCACCCTGCGGTGCGCCTCGGCTGGCGCCTAGCAGCTGACTGAGAACTGGTGCGGACCAGGGGAATCCGACTGTTTAATTAAAACAAGCATCGCGAAGGGCCACGGTGGGTGTTGACGCGATGTGATTTCTGCCCGACACTAAAAACAGGTAAAACTGAGGAGGGCTTGTTAAGTTATCTTGACTCACGCAGTGTAACTTGGTGTAAAAAGTATGAGCGTAGCGTCTGTTTAAGTATTTTATTCTCATGTGCACCGGCTCTATTCATCCGTCTCATGCACAGGTGACTAGGGAACTGACAACATACGTCATACACACAGAAGCCGTAACACATCTAATAAACGGGCAATACTGCTACCGTAAATCAATGAGAAGAGCGTTCTCTATAATGATACTTTAACAGGGCTGTTTTAGGTAAAAAGGTAAAAAGGTGCTGTTTTAAATTATCCTTGTTGTATTTTGACCAAAATATGTTACAGACATTTCATTAAGATCCCAAGGAACCATTTCAACTTGCGGTAAAATGGGCATAATATGTCTCTGTTAAATAAAGTTTAGTTAAATCAAAGATTGTTTCATAAATCTGATTCAATTTGTGCTCATTAAAAGATAAGAGTGATGAAGGGCTGACATTTTTTAAAATAGTGCTTTTTAAATAACGATTTAATTATTTTCTGGCACAAAAGGGTGAATGAATAACAACAAAAAGAAAATAAACAAATATCGGTATCGGTATCGGCTATCGGCCAGATTGTTATTTTAAATATCGGTATCGGCCAAGAATTTCCATATCGGTGCATCCCTACTTGTTATACATATTTTAAGCAGTTATATCAAAGTCAATCAAAACATCAGTTAACATGAATACAGGGTTTACACCAAGGTTTTGAAAACGTTTTGATCCATTTGTTAATGCTGGGATCTGGGAATGCAGAAACATCTCTAACATCTGTGGCAGGAGGTCAGACAGGTTGCGAGCATAGAGAGTATATAAAGATGTACGACATGCCTGTTCCCCAAAAGTGAAGCCAAAGCATCTTGATTCCCCTTTGATGGAGGGATGCAGTATAGGTCATAAAACCTTCCTTCTCCATGTTAGTGGATGTGACAAGGCACAAACTAAAATGTACACCTTGAAGATATTTACTGTCATTTTAGGTAGTTTCTACAGCAAGTATGTATGTTTAGGTGTTCATGGTTCAAATAAGTTTGGTTTAAGTTCAATAATTGACAGCTGAGACTGGTGGAGCGCTAACATCATGGGACCTCGACACTGCGACTCAATTCACTGATGGCTACTCTCCAGACTCTGGCTCCAAAGGACATGATCAGCACGAGATGGCAGCATTGTTATCCCGGATATTTTGGAATCATTTCTGGATAGTGGGAGAAGAGAAGGCACGACGTCCGTCTTTATTTACAGTCTATGGTTGTGAGCATTATTTCTAGAGATGTAAGCAATTATCTGTCAATGCATAGAAAACATGTTCGCACCCAAAATCTTTTACTGATGTTTTCCCAAGCATGACAAATTTATTAAGCCAATAAATAATAATAAAAAATATCCGTTTCAAGTTGAAATAAAAAGGACATCTCCCATAATCCCACCTCCATCACGCTGCTGCCTTGAAGGCTCAGTGGTAGCTCTACCTGCCTCTGCATGTCTGAGTCACCGTGACCTTGCCTTTACAGATAGCTAATACTCTGTCAAGAGACATTTGACTGACGGGTGGACGAGCCGTAGCCTCAACACAAACACACACACTGACTTGCAAACATGCAGACACACACACATCCTAACCCGCCATGCGAGCGGAGAGGAGCAAACACATGGAAGCACACACGAACGATCCATGAGACAGATAGCGTGAGCAGGAGGAGGGGAGCGACTGCTTCAGACAAGCGGCAAGAGTCAACTAAGAGAACGACAGAAGGGGGGGGAAAGGGCAAAGGAGACAGTCTGACAGGCATGCTGGACAGTGACACAGACGCACAAATGGGCAAAATGACAGACAGACAGAGAGGCAAGCTGGCAGCCTGATATTTTACAATCCACTTCTGAATTACCCTGATATGAATATCTAAGCACAAGCACGGGAATAAAAACGATACAATTTGAAAACAAACAGAATTCTGACATTTTCAAAAAAAACTCATACACCTACATAACCTTCAGCGGTGTCAGATGTGGAGACAATGATATTTGGTTTGGGGATAGAACTGTTGTGTCACAAATGTGATCACAGACTTCTGAGGCAGAGGAGAGGGAATAGAGGGTGCAGTGACAGGACACGTTCTTAGATGTTCTGCTTGTTCAAATATTCAATAAAGGACCGAAAACAACGCATAGCATGAGTTTGTGTTGCTGGCACACACACTTTAAATCTGTATTCGTCTCAGGTGCTATTAAGGACACACCTGGCGGAGAAGGCCTGTGCCTCGGAGACTTCAGGTGTGGCTGAACAATGCAGAGGATGAAGAAAGGGAGGGAGTGAGGAAGAAGAGCAAAGAGGTCACAGGGGTTGCTATGGGTACCAGGCCAACTGTAATCAAGTGGAAGCTCGCGTCCCCCGACAGACAAGACGTGATCACATGGAAAATAGGGAACGGCGGTCTAGATGCCATCCAACTTGTACAAAGGCAGCATGCACAGATGCTACCCTGCACATGCACAGCCTCGCACAACATCCAGCATATACAAACAAATTACAGCGACCACCACAGGCGAAGACGAGTGAGCAAAAGACATCCCACATGTTAACAAGCATCATACTGCTCCATGGTGAACCCTGCGTTTGCTACCAACCCCTCTCGGTTGCCTTGGGTAGGGCCCTGGGTCGTGTTGACAGCCTGTCAAACCTCCTGCCCCTTTCCCATCTCGTCATCTGCTGCTTTAACCCTTCATTAATCCCACGCGGCGCGGTTTAACTCCTCGTCGTCTGCGTCTAGCGAGCGCCGCAGCATCTCTCGCTTGAAATTCCCCACAGAGGCCATCAGAGGCAATTAGCCAAGATGAAAGCCTGCGTGGAAACTGGGCTGCCATATCACAGGCAGAGGAGGAGAGATTATCGAGACGCAGGTGAGAACCGAAACAGGCAAACAAACAAATTTAATTTAAAGCTGCAAATCACCGATATCATTAGCAGCTCGAGAGGAGGGACAGACAATGAGAGGTGGAGTGAGCTTCCCCTCTCCTTTCTATTTCAACCGAGCTTACATTTACTGTTCAATAGCAAGCAAAAGATTGAGAAAGAATGACAACATAAAAGGGCTGTGATTTGACAATGGATAATAAGTACAGACAATGTTTGTATTTATATATATATATATAAATATATATATATATTTATGAAAGGAAAAGTATACAAAGAGAAGTGTTGCCACACTCAGAGGTGAGAAAAACACTTTAATGTTTTATGTTCCAGGACAGCAGCAGTGCTGCTTCCTGTGCAAGACACACTGTATAAATATACCTGAACAGTTTTACAAGGTTGTGTTGAAGAACAACAATGCACAGTAGCGGTGAGACGCAGTGGTAAATATCCACAACACCCATCAGTACCGGAGGACCATCCCAAAGTAATAAGGAACCCCCCCTACTGAATAGTTAGATGAAGGGTATTGTAGTAACAAGCACTGCAGGGATTACAGGCAAAGGCAAAGCAAAGACTGGGCTTACCCTGATATGTTTTAACAGGAGAAAAAGGAAAGAAAAAGCAGAGCTGGCTCGGAAATAACAGACGAGAAGTGGAGGAAACAGTGCACAGCAAGACTCTTAACATCTGGTAAAGACCACGCTACCCTCTGAAGGGAAAATCCCCAATTAGATACCCTCAGATTAAAAATGTAATACTAATATCAAGCAATGCCCCGTGATATTTCATAATGACATGTGGCCAGAGCAAGAGTTTCTGCTTTAAGAAACATCAGAGATGTAGTCCACTACTCAAAACACTACATTCGATTTTTGCTGCACTAAAGTCTAGTTTGAGGCCACTGTTGGTGGAGTAATTGGTATCTCTGTGTCCTTAATGACAGGTCTCGAAAGATGCTGAGAGGGGCCTGTACTATGGTTCTGAGAAAGACACCCACAGCTGATATCTCCCTATGATGCCTCGGACAGCTGTAAATTTTGTGTCGTGTTCTCAGTTTGACCACAAATCAACATCAACTAGAAAAACACGCCATGGAAATCAATAAACCCACATATCATATCAAAGGATATCAAAGGGT
Organism: Pleuronectes platessa; assembly: GCF_947347685.1. Lineage (NCBI taxonomy): Eukaryota > Metazoa > Chordata > Actinopteri > Pleuronectiformes > Pleuronectidae > Pleuronectes > Pleuronectes platessa. Next base: position 18,939,221 of record NC_070638.1, on the reverse strand, counting down.
TCTGCTCACTGCTAACGTGTTCTCATGCAGAGAAGCACTGAGGGGAACTAATCTCATTAACGACAGCTCAGGTCCATCATGTGTTACAATGAGCCAGTGACAGTGAGTCAACATGTACAATATCATAGATTCTCAATTAAGATGGACAACGCTTCTCCACTTCCTCCCAATATCCAGAAATGAAGCCAAAATATCCCAGAAACAAACACCCCCATCTTGTGCCAATAGCGCCATCCAAGACGGAGTATGCTCAGTAGCGTCCTGCAGATACATCAATCGTGTGTCAGACTAAGCTGTCAATCATGACATTTCACCCGATTTTCATTGAATGAAATAACTCACCAAACTTACTGGGAAGATGAACACCTGGACATACAACATTTATCTGCATTCATATGCAGATAGCTGTTAATAGAGATTAGCCAAAATGCCCTCTGCACCTTAAACACCTACAAAAGTGTTACTGTTTGTGTTTCTTGTTTGTGTTCGACTTGCGTGATAAAAGAAACTGGTAGGACTGTTGTTGTGTACAGGGAACAGAAGACCGACCCTTGGCCCGAGAATCTGCTGCCACACCAGAATCCCCCAAATATTGGCCGTTGACCCCAGAGGCTTATTCATCATCTGACGATAGCCGATGGGTTTCAAGATTGCCCATACAATAACATGGATGAGGCAGGGTTTATGTTTATGGGGCCATGAAAAAAATATACTGAGATCTCAGGGGAAACAAAATGCAAATTAAATGTAATTCTCCTCAGTGCAATTTAAGGGAGCTTTCGTGTCATCTATCTTTATTTCCAGTTGACTGGGGAAAAAAAGAAATAAACCCATGTATCAAAGCACATTGTTTACAGGCCTCTCCTAAGATAATGTTGTGACTTGTCCTCGCATGGAGAATCACAGGTGGAACTAATTACATTATTGGCAGCTCAGTTCCAGTCATGTGTTACACGGAGCCTCTGGCAGTGAGTCAACATGTACAGTATTGGGACCCTGGAGCTGGTGCACCTGACTGGAATGCAGCTGCTATAAATGCAATAAATTCACCTGTGATTTCCCAGACAGACTCGTTTTACAGTGGACATGTTTGAGTCGTACAGAGGCATAAGAAATAACGTGAATGGCTGCTGCTTTGGATGTTCCAGTTCTAGCACCAATGCATGTTGGCTCTCTGTCCTGATAAACTGGCCCAGTTGAATTAAATAGAGCCATTTATTATGTTATTAGTTACACTTGTGCTTTCCCTGCAGGGATTAGTCAAAAGCACCTTTTATACATATTCTTGCTTCTTTCCATTCTGAAATAAAAACATGGCGACACTGGGGATCACGTACTGTCCCTAACTTTCATGTGCGTCCTGTATCTTACAGGTGTGTAGCAATCATTTCTTAAGACATGCACAACAGCAAACCCAAGTATGTTGCCAACCTATATAAACAACCCTAATACTGCTACCTCTGCATGGCTACACTGAACCAAAGAAGGCGGCATCATGCACAGGACGTAAGCTTGCTGTGTTCCTGGACGTGATGTGTAACAGCGTTAACATCTTTCCAATTGTTCCTACGCACCCTCTAAAATAGACATTGATTCAGCTCTATAAATATCTCTGCGGCTGAATAACTCTCTGTGCCTTATACCACATTCTACAGCGGAACCAGACTAACTATAAAAATGGATGTAGACACCAATTCCAGAAACTGAAGCCAATGTGGAAGTGCACCTATATTCTCTTAAATGACCAGCAGAGGGAGGCTTTCTGTAGAAATCTATGAGAGAACTACTTCTCACTTGAAGCATAACGTCAGTGTGTAGGTGGGAGTGAAGTCAGGCTCACACCCGGCTCATCCAAATATGGATACTTCTGGTTTCAAAAAACTAAGATGACGCTGAACAAAATTCACCTCTCAAGGCTTCATAGTTCAAAGTTCACAAACAAATGGACAACATCATGGTGGGTTGCGACTCGAGTGGAATTGAAATGACTGTGTATGCTTAAATGTCCACTGTTAGAAAGGTGTGTTTAACTCAAGATGTTGTATGATGGACCTTTAAGATGCCCTTATCAATATTTTTACATTAACAATGGCCCAGATGTCTAAGTGTAATGTGATGAACCAACAGATAATCATGACCCAGCTCAGTGTCACATTAAGTCATAGCCCGGCACCAAATGACAAAGGGAAAATGTTGAAAACACGCTGGTGAACATACTGTAGCAGAGCATTAAGCAGCCATGCAGGATTCTCCTCAGGCGACAGAGATTGTTGCATGTCTGCAAAGATTGTCATCCAGGTCAGGGTCATCCAAGGTAAATGGGCTACGCATGAATTCTGATCAATAACCAGCATGTTTAATGTATTGACTTGAAAGTGATAATATGACAGTGCTGTGTTTCTAAAGCTGTGACGTGGACAGACATCAATGGATGATATGTGTCATGAGCTGTGTCCCAATTCTATAACACTTAGCGCTTCTTTCTGTCTGTTCGGTTTTGAGTTTGTTCTGCATTTTCACTAAAAAGCTAAATTATTTATATTGGAATTTATCAGTATGCATACACTATTAAATATGCACTCACAGGTTCTGAGGGTGCTGCTAATGGACCCAGTGTTCTACAATGAAATGCATATAGATAGGAAATGGGAAGCTGCTCACAGCAGGAAGAAATTTAAACAAATTGGAGATGATGCCGAGCTACAGGATAATCACTGTAAAACAAACAATACATGTTTTCCAACACTGCCAAACATTGTAGCACAAATGTATGATCTTAAATTTGACTGATTTCCATGATTTCTTGTATTGCCTTTATTTCTTATTTGTTTATAGATTCACTTTTTTCTCTTTTGACAGTGTCTGGTCTAAGGTTGTAACTTTTACCTTTTGTTTTTGCTATATAAATACTGCATGGCGAGTTTAACTTTGTATACCAGTAGAAAACCTTAAGCGATCAAGATCCCGAAATATGAGATTATCTGTCAACATCATTTCACAAACCCAAATTCTTCTTTACCCTCATTTGAGGCCATTCAAGTTTAGCCAACAACACTCAAAAGGTTTTTATTGGATCCAAAAGACACACTAATTAGGAGGCCTTGATGTAGAGGGGAAGAGCTCATCAGTGAAGTTGCATGCTGAGTTGATCTGGTGGAATGAAAACCTGCAGAATTTTGCAGGAGTGGCATATGGTTGCCCCCCCCAGGTTGTTGTACATATCACTGTATGGTATCAATCTGTAATGGGATTTGTACCAATACACCCCCATCATTTCAAAGTCACCCTGGCTTACAGTGGCTCCCACTAGAGAAAGCTATATTGAAGTTTCTTGTGATCGACAGCGTCCTGCCAGAGTTAGGTAGTTTACAGATCAAGTTTAAATTGTGCAGCTCACATTTGCTTTTGAAGTTCACCAGTAGCAGCTATCACAATTAAGTTTGTTTGCATATATATTATTATCATAGCACTGGGTCTTCATAAATTTACATTACTCTTACTCAAATATACCCTGCTTGTGTTTAGACTTCCTGTGCTGTAGCTCCAGGGGGACATTTTCAATTTAAATCACTACATCTGGCATTCTATTGGCCGGGGAATTTCAACAGACTTGTTGCACAACAAATCTAGGCGCAGAGAAAAAAACATCAGGGAGCAGAGGAAAAATCAGAGAGTATACATTTCACATGCTTACAGAAGCAGCATGAGTGTGAGAAGAGTTGAAGCTGGAGCGTAGGAAAACTAAGCACAAGCAGGCTATATCTGAGTGAGAGCGCAGGGTTTTGAGTGAGAGCATGACAAAATCTGAACATGAACTCAAGAAGTCCTGCTCACAAACTGAAACATGCACTTGAATAAGGATAGGTGGAAACACATACGAGTTCACAAGCAAAATGGGACTTAAGTGTCAAAAAGAGAGATTTGTACAAACTCCTTCCAGATTTTTAAGATCTCCGATTTCGGTACATGTTAAACAGAGAATCAGAATCGTGTTCCCATGTCGTTTTTTTACATAACACAAAGAGTGAGACATTTCTAGGAATTTTCAGCACTCAGGGTTGGGCTTTAGAGTGGCTCCCCAGGCTTGGCTGGTGCTGGAGAATTTTTTCTCCCATGTATTTCATTTTTCCCTAACAAAACGTGTGGGACATTTTTAGGCATTTTTGCTACACTGTAAAGTGCCTACAAGTGTCCCATGTATTTTTTTTTTTTTTACCTAACACAAAGAGTGAGACATTTCTAGGCATTTTTCAGCACTCAGGGTGGGGCTTTAGAAAGGGTCCCCGGGCTTGGCTGATGCTGGAGAATTTTTTATTCCATGTATTGTATTTTTCCATAACAAAACATTTGGGACATTTCTAGACATTCTTGCTATAATGTAAAGTGCCTACAAGTGTCCGATGTATTTTCTTACATAATACAAAGAGTGAGACATTTCTAGGCATTTTTCAGCACTCAGGGTGGGGCTTCAGAGTGGGTTCCCGGGCTTGGCTGGTGCCAAGAAAGTTTACACATACAAGGAATTTGCTGTGGTGTATGCGTGCCAGTATAAATATAGAAAATATAAAAATAGGAAACAAAAATTTTATTTAAAATTAAAAATATACTATAAGCAAAAGAAAAAATACTTTTACTAAGAGGGATTGTGCAAAATGTACAGTTATTGTTGTTTGTAAGGTGTCAAAGTGTCACAGTCGCAGGCGGGGACATCAGTGCAGCTCAGTTAAGCGGCCCCAGGCCTTATTGATGAGGCCAGCAGCAGCCGGCCTCATAGGCTTGGTCACGTTGCCTCATATCAGACAGGAAGTCGGTGATCCACCTGCAGATGGAGTCAGGCACGCTCAGCTGTGAGAGCTTGTCCTGGAGCAGATTAGGGATCATGGTGTTGAATGCAGAGCTGAAGTCCATAAACAGTGTCCTGGTATAGGTTCCCGAGTCCAGGTGCTGAATGATGAACTGGGCATGCCCTAAAAATGGCAGCTAAATATCAGTTGTCAAATGAATAAGCCCAATGAGCGTGCTCACAATGTCCTTCTCTGGTATTTGACAGATTGTTAATGATGACCTTATCGCCACCTACTGGTCCCACACGCTTGTTTGCGTGTTTGTTTTGTGTTCTCATCTGGACAGAGGTCATTTGTAAACGTAGGTCGGCTGGATGGAGATTCTTTTAATAAAAAATCTGCAGTAGCGTTGACAAGGCCTGAATGAGACTTACCTACCTAATTTATTTGCTTGCACGGGTTCTCTAAACAAAACCATAGAGCTGCCAACATCACAGTTTTTCAACCCAGTTTACCCAAATGAGAAAAATATCAAATGTTGCCTCGATTATAGAAATGAACAAGTGCTGAAATACTGTAACTGCTAAAGTCCTCATTTCACAAAGGAGAACACCATGAAATGATGCGCTTGTTCAGCAAAATTGACATGAGAGATGTCATTAGTGAGGGGTCATTTAATGGAATTCTCTCTTATCTGCTGCTTCGCTGCGGGAAGGGTTTTTTTTTCTGTCCAACTGATCTACTTTAGCAAACCGAAAGATCCATTCAAGATATTGTACTATTCCTTATGGAACAGTTCTTACATATTTTGTTCACTCGCCGAAATAACAGCCAGTTTCTCAGTCCCCAATTCTCTTAAAAACTGGGAATAAACCATGCAACAAGCATATTGTTTTCATTAGAAAAACTCTACTTATAAATAGAGAGGTTTAACTCTTTCAAAATATGTTTTTATTGTTGTTATTATTATCCTACTTCTTTTGCTCACTGTGGAAGCTCTGTATTGTTGATTTCATATTGAAGATATTTTGGTGGTGTAGAAGAGGAAATGTAGCAATGTCACTTCCAGTCTATTCTTACTGCTTTTAAAGATGCAAATTCTCACTGCTTTTATGATGCGTTCTGGGGATTTTTATCAGGTCCACAAGGGCAATTTTGGCGATCCAATCCCAGCTGACATTGAGTGAGATGCTCTATCCGGGACGTCATTATCTCGTACGGCCAACATATGAAGAAAATCAACCACTAACACAAATTTCTCACCTTTGGACAATTTAGGGTCTCCAGTTAACCTAAGCTTCATGTTTTTTTACTGTGGGAGAAAGCTGACATACCTAGAGAAAACCCAGGCCTGTATGCAAACTCCACAGAAAGACACCGGTTGGCCCTCTGGTTTGAACTAGGAACCATCTTGCTGTGAGTCAGCTGTGCTAACCATTTAAATTCAAATATAATAAATGTGACGGTTTTCTCTGATGTAATCACTATAAGCAATAATTACACACTAGCTTTTTTGGGACAGTTGAAAAGCTAACAAGTCTTCTTGCGTCAGTAGCCTGCGAACTTGTATCCAAATTAAAATTTTCAGAAACAATTTAGAAAACTAGGGGAGCAGTCAGAACCTATATATCAGGAATAGAATATGTGCTGCTGTGTTGTTGTTTTTTCTTGTACCAGAGATACCGGAGATACCAAACATACAGACCCACTGCATTGATCATGTGTCCGGGTGTCTGTGGCTTTTTCAGCCTGCTTTGGATAAAACCAGGGAAATAGTGGTATTTATGTGGCACTGAGCTTGATAAATGTACGGCTTGTCAGACCACAGACAGCAGTTAGGTCGGAATAGCGATAAACGCAGCCGGAGCGCAGAGCCTTCGTTTGCCGAAACCTCACAACAATAATGGCCCCATAGATAACACAGCTGTGCTGAGCCCAATAAACCCGGCCGTGCCCAGATGAACATCCTGCAAGACGGACGGAGAGACTGACAAAAGTGAAAACCGTTCAAAGGCTCCGACCAAACTACGATCGACAAATGTGCGTTGAAATCCAAAGACTCGTGAATGGAGTTTGGTGTGACAGCCCTTGAAGCTAAATACTAGAGTTTTCAGCAAATACATATTTGAAGATATTTTCTTTACACATTTTCAAATCCAATTACACACACACGGATTCTGAATACATATTTGAAGATTTATTTTTACACATTCATAAATCTGATTACAGACGGATTGAGACTCACATTTGTCAATAGTTTTATTACAATAATGGCTCCAAACCTGTGCTGACTTAACATGAAGACGGTGGACAGCATCACTTGTCCGAGGTTATTTGGAGCGGGCAGTGCTTAGGGTTTACTTTGTGTACATTTGATCCGCTTTGGAGTTTATGAGACACGTATTTAAACAGCGACAGAGACGAACAGACACTCACATGCACGCACTCCTGCGGACAGAACAGAAGTTCTTCCAGCAGATTGTGACGCAACGCAGTGTTTTAATAGTCTTTTTTTTTTTATTTATCACTTGAAGGCTACAAAGCCACTGTTATAAAGGAGTGTGTGTTGAAGTAAATGAGATTTATTGTTTCGTTTTTGCTGTGGTATTGAATTGGGCATCGAGAATCGTGGCAATTTCATGGTATCTGTATCGACTACAACTTTTTGGTATTGTCACAACCCCACAATCTAGACATGCCAACACTAAATGATTTTGTACCAAATAAGAAAAATAACAGACAAAATATCCGCTTAAACATGGTCAGTGGCAGATTTTAAGTTGTTTTGCTGCAGTCCATTAAACCTCGACGTCACACCCGAATAATCCCAGTTGATAGTGTTCCAGTTGCACAAGAACAATGTTTACGTTAGCCAGCTAGCCATTGTTAGCTATACCAGCTCATAACAACGCAATACATTGCATTTCTCTTATACCAACACCTTAGTAACACGTGCACAGTTAGTAATTGGACTTAAGTGATTGTCTTTGGATGTAAGGACAAATAACTAACAGTCAGGAACCAGGCTAGAACTCAAGGCTGAAGATGTTTCTATTTCACTGCCTTTTGTTAAATTATATAATCACTCTTTTTTTCTATTTAAATGTTTTTATATAGTCTTATGTTCCTTTTACACCTAGTCTTGATGCCTTTTGTGTTTTAAGTAATCTTGTTTGCCCAGCATTGACTCTGTGGGCAGATCACCTATTTAACTGTACAATGGACCACTTAACCTCTTCTACTAAAACAGTATTTTCACTGGGACTGTTTCTTCAGGGAAAACAGTTCCAAAGCGAGCTTTTCAGGGTTAGTTGCACAACAAACATTTTATTCATCTTTGTTATGGTTGGTTTGCAGAATAAGATTCAACAGGGTATTTCTCAAAATTTAAGCAGAAAACTTCTGCATCTGCTTCCATACTTACCACTAGGATTAACTTAGTAGAGATTTTTTAGTTTTAGCGCTGACCCCGTAATAGTAGATGACATTAAATTGAATCATTCATAACCAAAATCAACTCTTGCTTTTCCCTCTTAACCTTCAAAACTCCCCTGACCCACCTCTTCAGAATTTCCCTCTGTGCTGACAAGCATTGTTCAAATTTAAATTCTTGCTTTGAAAACCAAACTGCTAAAATATACTGAATATGACAGGGTTGACTTTTTGAAGAGATGTATTTAAAAGGACGCACAAGACATTTTGAATAATTCCATTTGATTGAACATTGCATAACAACGTGGAGTCTTGGTGTTAGAATATTTAACCCAGTTTGAACAAGCCAACACTGAATATACTGCATATGATAGGGTCAGGAAGTGAGGAGGGTTATTTTTTCTACAATGACTTCATTCATCAGTGTATGAATACAGGTATGGGAAAGTACTACTGCAAATGCGGAAAAACACTGAATACATTAACTTTACAGCATAGACTGCAAGATGGATTAAATGATAGCTTTGAAAAGTGAGGCCAAACCTTCTCTATCGCCTCCTGCTGCCTGGCTGCAGTATTGGTCACAATTTCTGCCTCCTCCGTGCTAATGGATGGGGCATCTAAAAAGTAGTTTTCTAAACCATGGTTTCTGCATTTTATCACAATGATGCATGTTCAGGTATTCATATTTTTAATAAGTTTGGTATTAATTAGTTATTTGATGCTATAAAAACAGCATTCAATTTCAGCTGAGATTAACTCTCCATCCCATGACAACTACGGTACAGACTCTGTCTTCAAATACAACAGTGTTGTATAGATGTGGATCTTTGTATACAGTCATTGCTCCAGAGGGAGGTTCACAAATGTGAGTCAGCACTGAGGCTGAAGACAATAAGTTTAAAACAACCAAAATCTGAGGGAATGGGGTTTGAGGAAAGTGAGCCCACCAGGTCTCTGCAGTCCGCTCCTGCATCGGTCCTCATTAGCTTTGACAAGCAGAACATGCTCACACACAAACCAGACCATCTGCGGTAGAGTTGAGGGTATTGTAGGCACCGGGAAGTGGAAGGGACATATGGAATAAAACATTTCCGCTGAATTAGGGCCCGAGCACTGACAGTGGGAGGCCCTATTGAAATCGTAATGATTATTATTATTATTATTCAGGCAAATGAATTGGCTTTTTGAGGGCTTTAACCTGCTCAAATTCGTACCAAAATTTGCAGAAAGATAGATTTTTCGTTTTTTTTTCGTCACACGGTGTGACCATGGCGTGGCAATCACAGGCCATTAAAACACGATGTATCCACCATGAATCCTTTGATGCTGAGCCGTAAACAAACAACTCCACTCCTGCAGTGTCAGTGTTCAAAGATCAGAAGAATCTGTATGTCTTGCAAAGGTGACGTCTCTCTCTCTCTCTCTCTCTCTCTCTCAGAATTGTACATTTCCTCAAACCGTTGAGGTGCATTGTCCTATCACCACCAAACTTCTGTCTCGTGATCAGAGTCCAAGCCTGAACAGCTCTATGTGTCAATATTTTCTCAGTCATTATTTATTTTTTTCAGGCAGAACGATGCAACACTTCAAAATGCATGTGCTCGGGCCCGCTCAGTACTGCTTTGCAGTCCTAAAAATTTTAGAATTTGTATTTATATTTATTTTATTAGGGCCCGAGCACGACAGTGGGAGGCCCTATTGAAATTGTAATGATTATTACTATTATTATTCAGGCGAATGAATTGGCTTTTTGAGGGCTTTAACATGCTCAAATTCTTACCAAAATTGGCAGAAAGTTAGAAAGTTAGTTAATATACACATTAGACTATTATTTCAAAATAATGTTTTTTGACAAGTTACAAAATAAAGTAATAATACCCAGTATTACAGTACATTTGTGTCAATGTAACCCGTATGTTTCCGCATTTGACCTTGTTACAGTAACTGGGTGTAACCTTTATTAATTATTAAGACGATTAAAAATAAATAATATATTTGATATGTTCTGGTTAATTACACATTAGGATGCCACTTAAAAACTATATAGTTGCTACCTTTATATAACTATATAAGTACATAACTTAATGTTTTAATTATTTTTATTTCTGTTGCGCTTCAATGAAATGGAGAAAAAAGAGAACACGAATGAAGAATTCTGAAGACTTGTTAGGGAAGAGAAAGTTCATCATATGCCATTCAAATAAACACATTAGTGTATTATGATATTTCAAATCAATTATCTGAGTTAATTTAATTGGGTTAATAATTTTATAATTTCAGATTTGTAATTTTCAGTATATGTGTATATATACCTTTTTAGATTGTGCTAGCATTGAGCGTGTTATCCATAATTTGCAGGTACATGATTGTCATTTAGGTCTTAAATGAGGGGGAGGGAAGCTTTATGGACTGGTGATTGACATGTTTAATATGGATCATTGTTTGATTCTGTATTTTCTTTGTGTGTAAAAAAGAGAGAGGTTGAGCTGCGCAAATGCCATTTATTTGCCTTTTCTTTTAAATATTTATGACCTTCAGTTAATAGTTTAGCTTCACAGAGCAGGCTATGTTTTGTGATATTGCCAGAATAGCAAACTGATAGCTGTGGTAATATAATATGGTGTTGTAGTAAAACGCAAAGCTGACTCTTCTTTCCACTTCTTTTTCCTGACTAGAGGGTGAAGTGAAATATAGCAGGAGAGAAAAATGAAGAGATGAAAGGACTCTGTCAATGGTAAATCGAAGGCTCGTTTGAATGATGCAATTATGAGATGTATCAGTTATATGGATGGCGGACTGAAACTGAGTGTTCTCAGTCTAATGAATATACAGACATATATAGCTTCCAATAATAGCTGCCGGGTGCATTATGCGTTTGTGTGGTAATCCAGAATCACTGGCTACATCATACTGCTTTATGATATGAAAGATCTTTAAATACACAGCCTGCTAATAAGACAGGTCAGGTGACCAATCTTTAGTTTATTGGCCAATTATTCTTGGTTCTGCACCATTAAAACAACACAAAGCTGAAACTTTGCAAGGCCTATGAGGAAACTGCCCCAAATTACAATTGGTTGCAAAAAACAGGTAGGTTGCTGCATTAATTTACAAATATAGAAATAATGACAAACATCTTTTCAGAATCAGAATCAGAATTATTTGTATTGCCATGTATATTTACACATACAGGAAATTGCTTTGGTGTGGTTGGTGCACTGTACAAACAACAATATAAAAACAACAATATAGAACAACAGGAGAGGATCTTAGGATACTTTGCCTTTGATGGCTTCAAAGACAATAGGCTGTTCCTTTGTGATCTCTTGACATCATAGGAATGATTAAAGGCCCCTGTTTTATTAAATACTCTTGAACAGTGGATGAAGTCGTGGTGGATTTCAAAAAAATTTCAACTCTGACCTCAATCATGAGCAGCCAGTCACGATCCCCATCACATCGCTCCAGGGATGCTGATGGCATGGAGGTGGATGAGGATACCCCAGCCAAACTTGCATTTCTTGCACTTTTTGGACTTCGACCCGTGATCTCTTCACCCAAATCCCCCCCATCTTCAGCCACACAGGAGCCTTCACATCAACAGAGGGATAACTTCCAGGACCTCAACAATGCCGAGCTTCCCGGCGAACTGGAGGTTCAAGGTCAGTGTACATCTTTGAAATGTTTCAGTGTCACCTGTAAAATAGGTAAAAGAGCTGAATCTGAAATTTTCACTTTTGTCGGTTGTTTGATCATGAGGATTATCTGGCCACCTGCACAAATATGTGAGATCACTTTAAGATGTTCCCAGCTCAGTTACAATAGAGTTTACTTCAAAAACCATTTTTTCAAACAATGTCACTGGTGGATGTTTTGGTGTCAGCACCACAAAATCAAGTTGTAAGAGTTGCCCACCTTGTAAGAGCCACCTTTAAAGAGGCGCCCTTAAACATTAAGCACATTCAGCAAGGTTTATATCCCATCATGTTTCAGAAGTGGCTCGACTGGTAGCCAAGACCAAATTGAGGTGGAAACTGGAGGCACAGGCCGTGGCACAAGCAACCAAGGAGCCCAGGAGGCAGAAAGGTGAACAGCCACAGTCTCATCTGACTCTAAAGGCTGCGAAGGAGAGGCAGAAAAAGAGAGAGCAGAAGAAGCTTCTCGAAGAAGCGGGTAAGGATCCTTCTTTGCATGCTCTGTTTAATTTTCCGTGCAGATCTTCCCAACTATGAGCTGTTGCATCTTCAGAATTTGTGCACTCTCGATGTTTTAAATTGAAAACCGTTGAACTGCTCTGAAATACCACAAGGAAGTTGCTATCCTTCAAAATGCTGCACCTTCCTGATTTGCATAGTCCCACTGTGCTTCCTCACCCCACACCCTGCTCCCCTCCTCCTCTCTATAACATGCATGACTTAACAGTTAACTCATTTGATCTTGCCCTCATCCTTTTACCAGAGGAAGATCAAGCGCGCTCAGCAAAGGAGAATGAAGATAGAACTCCGTGAACAGCAGATTCTTGAGGTTGGTCCTGAAAGTTTTTGCAGAAACAGCTGCCATTTTGTCTTTGTGTTGTATTGGGAGGGATCATCTCCTCACTCCGCATGTCAATGTGTTAGATCTGATATTACCAGTGAGACCCTACCTCTATTCAGATTTGGGTGGAATTTTTCTTAATATTGACATCATTAAGCAAACTTATAGTAATAAGTATAACACTTAAGTATTCCTTTCAAGAATTTTTTCACATTTGTTTCATATTATACCGCTAATCAAGGAGATGATCGGTTGATTCATTAATCAAACATTGTTGCTCCGGTTAAATGTTAATTTATCTTTTCTGTTCTGGACATACTGTACTTATTTAATGAGTGTATCAGCCAACTCAGTTTCTTGAACTTTTTGCATTCACAGGCTAAACAAAAGAAACAGCAAGAAGCAGCAAATGCCAGAAGATTGCAGGCTGAGAAACGAAAAAAGATCAATAACTGCTGTTTATGAGCAAATTGTGTTTTTCAATGTTGCTTCTGTTGTCACATCTTACAGAATCTGCCTTGTCAGCCCGGTAATGTTTTGGCCCCATTTATTATGTATTTAGCAATTTATTATCCCTTCTTAGTCCTAGTAAATGGACCCTTACTATAATTTTATTTTATTATTTATAATGTTTTATTGTTATGTTTTATTATGCTTTGTTGTGTCCTGTCTGTGTAGTTTGTAAGTTGTCTCTCAAACGGATCCATCTTTCTTAGACTGCAAATCAAAGCTGCGGGTTCAAATAAAGTAACCTGAACTTGAACTTTTGTTCCATTTGTTATTGCAAAGCAGATTTTTCTTACCTTGGTTTATGACTATGATTAAAATACCACCTCCTGTTAATTAGGGCGTTTTTATTTTCAGATTAGCTCAACCAGCAAAATCAAGATACCTCAAAACCTTTTCAGGCTGCTGCTGGATGGGATGCATTTATAATTATGTATATAATATAAGACAGAGGTCTTCAACAGGGGGTCCTGCAGGGGGGTCGCGAAATCTTTGATTGGTTAGACAATTTTTTTAATTTTTTATAATTTTAATTTTTTTATTATTATTTTCGAACCAATTTTTTCCCCACGAATTTAAATGACTTTAAATACTCATTTACATGCATCCAACATATTGTGAGGCTGGTATGACACTCTGCCTGACAACCTCCATCCGTCCAAGATTAGATAAGTTGTGTGCTACCCATCAGGGTCCGACATCTCACTAATGTGGGAGTATGTGTGCCATCCACAGATGGCTTGAGGATTCACTGTCTCTTCTACATGCATGTTTGAAATAAAACATGAATCTGTGAATTACTTTAATAGCTCAGTGTTGTATGCAAGATGTATGTTTATAAATGGCAGTGGCATGGCCACCCTGTACCTTGCACATGTTTAAATTAAAAACATGAATAAATGAACCCTTGTAATATTTGATAAGCTTAGTATTGATTGGACAATAACAGGGTAGCTATGTTTATATATGGCACTGGGCCCAGTCTAATATAAAACCCAATTTTATAGGGGAGAGCGGGGCAATGTGGGACATCAGGTAATAAGGTGATAAACCCCCTGTATCTAGGCAACGGAACACATTTGTGGTCATTTGACCAATATGTTTTCAAGCCCCTCCCATTCCCCCCTTGTCATGAAGGAGAAGTTGGTGCTGGTGCTCTGGAAAGTATGGTTTTTCACAAAAAAATGTTTTTTTCATTTAAAAGTAAATTTTCTTGCTTTGAACTTAATCAACTGTTGTGTCAAAACAAATTGAATCAGGTAGAAAAACGTATATCATACATGTTGGTGAACTTCCAACATATAAAACCATGTGATTGATGCTAGCTGAAGATTAGCCTGAATTGCTAAGAGATGTTTTTTCTAAAACGGTGGCTGTGGGGTAAAGCGGGACAAATGCTGTCGGGTCAAATGCTGTCACCATGAAGCACAAGTTAAGTTTAGTCTTAAACATATTCTAGTGTTATATTACATTATATATGTTTTATTTTTAATGTCATAAACATTGTAGAAATGCCATCATGCCAAGAAACTACACCAGGAAGACAACCTGGGGCCAAACACCCTTCACAGAGATGGAGAGTGTAGCCGCTGAGGTCATGCAAGGAAAGAAGTCCTTAAGAAAAGCTGGAAGGGATAGAAATATTGATAAGACAACACTCAAAAGATTCATAAGGAAAAAAGAAAAAGGGAAAGTAAACTCAGTAGCCTGGGGTGCAGTAGCTGAGGTAAAGAGAATATTCACAGATGAGATGGAGGAGGAGCTTGTCAAACACTTGAAACAACTAGCTGACCAGTTCCATGGCCTTGCTCCAGTTAAGTGCTGTGAACTGGCATTTGAATACGCAGAGAAAAACAATATCCCTGTCCCTGCCAATTGGACAGAGAAACAATGTGCCGGTAGGCTAGGGTGTGCACGATCACATGTATCTCATTTACATGCATCCAACCTGTATCACGTTTCCTAGATACAGGGGATGTCTCACATTACCCCACTATCCCCTTCCCTTGAATGCACTGATTGCAAATCGCTTGGGATAAAAGCGTCAGCTAAATTAATTGTAATGTAATGGACTATGGCCCACTGTATTGTACTACTCAGTTTTGACACTAGGTGGCGCCACGCCCCCCCCCCAGACCTTCAAATTTTTTTCTGTATGTGGCCCTCAGGATAAAAAGTTTGGACACCCCTGTCATACATGTATGTGGAGAGATTAAGAATTCAACCAGGCATGTGTTGTTTTTTTACAATGGAAATAAATCAGTATAATCACTGTTGGAGCTATAGGCATGAAGATTAGATGTTTTGACAAATTGATGGTTTCATTGTTTTACTGTCACATACAAAAATAGATTGCTTAATATCACTGAAAGCATCTACGTTTGATCAAAGAGAGCAGGTATAAGTCAGAGGACTGCTACCAAGTGGCTACTGAAAGCATAACAAGTTCTACTGATCATATACTGTTTTGTGGACTAGTATTTATAACACATTTTACCTATATAATCTGAAACAAGAAATACTTGGGTCAGATAGATTTACAAATCATTTCAAATTATAATATAACATTGAGCTTTATTTTTTATTTTTTTCTTCAGAGTCTTCCAGTGCTCTCACGAATCCCTGGTCTGGTCTTGCAAGAAAGCACCATATCTGACTGCCTGGTGGTGCTGCAGTTTTTGCACAGCTTTGGAAAGGTCCTGGGATTAGACAATTTAAACAACCTCGACTTAAGTGTCCTTCAAGAGAGTTTTCTTAACACTGGGGGCAGTATCGGGAAAGTGCAAGACCTGCTGGTGAGCATGCTGTCTTCAGCCGTACAGGATCCCGGTGTACCTGCAGGACACAGGGTGAGTCTGTCATTGTCAGTGTAGTATTTATACAGTTGTTGAATTGTAAAGGATTTGTTAATCATGTATTTATGCACACACACATTCATACTGATCAGGCGTCACTTTTTACAGGTTTCACATTTAATTGCTTTAGACATTGACTTTCACCATTTCTGTAGCTGATGCAGAACAACTGCAGTAGTTATATTTCAATATATTTAAGGAAGACCTGACAGCAGGGACACTCTAGTTTAATACATTCTGTATAACTACATGTTGGCAACAGCATAAAAGCTGAGCTGACAACGTTTTGTTTTTTACTAGCAGTCTGCCTCTTCTCTGCTAACCAGTCAGAACACAATTTAGGGTTCTGTTCCTGTTCTGTTTGACTTTGTAGTATACAAAAATACTTACTCTTCACGCTAAGTAGGTGAAGAAACATTTATTAAACACACTGACTGAACTTATCAATATTTTTTCTTTTAGAGCTAAACCTGTCTAGGGGAGGAATTCACTGATGTGGAGATCAACAGAGACAATGTGTCTGAGATCCTGCAGATCTACAGGGCCTAGGATAAGTATTCACCCCCTTTGGACTTTTCTACATTTTGTCATGGTATAACCACAGATTAAAATTTATTTCATCGTGAGTTTATGTAATGGACCAACACAAAATAGTGCATCATTTGGAAGTGGGGGGAAATATTACATGGATTTCACAATTATTTACAAATAAAAATCTGAAAAGTGTTGAGTGCATATGTATTCACCCCCTTTACTGTGAAACCCCTTAACAAAGATCTGGTGTGACCAATTGCATTCACAAGTCACATAATTAGTAAATAGGGTCCACCTGTCTGCAATTTAATCTCAGTATAAATACACCTGTTCTGTGACGGACTCAGAGTTTGTTGGAGATCATTACTGAACAAACAGCATCATGAAGACCAAGGAGCTCACCAAACAGGTCAGGGATAAAGTTGTGGAGAAATATGAAGCAGGGTTAGGTTATAAAAAAAATATCCAGAGCTTTGAACATCTCTCTGAGCACCATAAAATCCATCATAAGAAAATGGAAAGAATATGGCACAACCGCAAACCTACCAAGAGGAGGCCGTCCACCCAAACTGAAGAGTCGGACAAGGAGAAAATTAATCAGAGAAGCAACCAGGAGGCCCATGGTTACTCTGGAGGAGTTGCAGAGATCCACAGCTGAGGTGGGAGAATCTGTCCACAGGACAACTATTAGTCGTCTACTCCACAAATCTGGCCTTTATGGAAGAGTGGCAAGAAGAAAGCCATTGTTGAAAGGGATCCATAAAAAATCCCGTTTGGAGTTTGCCAGAAGCCATGTGGGAGACACAGCAAACATGTGGAAGAAGGTGCTCTGGTCAGATGAGACCAAAATTGAACTTTTTGGCCTCAATGCAAAACGCTATGTGTGGCAAAAACCCAACACTGCCCATCACCCTGAGCACACCATCCCAACAGTGAAACATGGTGGTGGTAGCATCATGCTGTGGGGATGCTTCTCTTCAGCAGGTACAGGGAAACTGGTCAGAATAGAGGGAAAGATGGATGGAGCCAAATACAGGGAAATCCTTGAAGAAAATCTGATGCAGTCTGCAAAAGACTTGAGACTGGGGCGGAGGTTCATCTTCCAGCAGGACAATGACCCCAAACATACAGCCAGAGCTACAAAGGAATGGTTTGGATTAAAGAATGTTAATGTCTTAAAATGGCCCAGTCAAAGCCCAGACCTCAATCCAATAGAGAATCTATGGCAAGACTTGAAGATTGCGGTTCACAGACGGTCTCCATCCAATCTGACTGAGCTTCATCTTTTTTGCCGAGAAGAATGGACAAACCTTTCCATCTCTAGATGTGCAAAGCTGGTAGAGACATACCCCAAAAGACTTGCAGCTGTAATTGCAGCGAAAGGGGGTTCTACCAAGTATTGACACAGGGGGGTGAATACTTATGCACCCAACAGATGTCAACTTTTTTGTTCTCATTATTGTTTGTGTCACAATAAAATGTATTTTGCACCTCCAAAGTACTATGCATGTTTTGTTGATCAAACGGGAAAAAGTTTATTTAAGTCTATTTGAATTCCAGTTAGTAACAGTACATAATGGGAAAAAGTCCAAGGGGGGTGAATACTTATGCAAGGCACTGTACATGGAGGCTCACTGTGATCAGACAGAGTCAGCTGGTGTGGCCCTCAGTCTCAAGACTAAAGCTTTTCATGCCCACAGTCCATCTCAGAAGGCTTTCATATTGCTCCTCCTGGTCAACGAGCTCTGCTGCAGTAAAGCTGTGATCAGGTGAGGGGTCCATTTCCTTCTAATCCTCACATATCTCACTTCTCATTTATTTTTGCTTATATTCACAATATAACAAAATTATGGGGGGAAAAAAAGTTTTTTCACAGTGTGGTTAAATTTGAGTTGAATGAGCTATTTTTATTTTGTAAAGTTGGTTGCTTGCACAGTTTAAACAAGTGTTTATTATGTGCCTGGAGCTTAATCTCTGACCGAGAGCAGAAAATAGTCACTTGTTTTATTCATGAGGGCTCAAATTGTGAAGAAACAGTGGATGTATCAAAAGGAATATGACAAATCATGGTTTGATGGATAGTTTCAAAAGGTTGCATCAAACAATATTTCATTAATCTTTCATTAGTACCAGCAACCCTTTGAAAGGCATCTCCTGCCCGCTGCAGTGTGCTGCAAATTTATCAATCTAAGAATTGAAGCATGATTTTCAATGTTGCTTTGCAGTGAGATCAACAAAAGCATGGATCACATGACCAACCTGAGGAGCTCCATGATGATTGGACAGGACCGCTACAAGAGGCGTTACTGGCTTCTCCCACAGTGTGGCGGCATCTTTGTTGAGGGCATGGAGAGCAGCGAAGATGAAAACTCACATTGAACTATACATTTGAATTGTTAAGTTTGTTATGCACTTTGAGCTGATTTTTTAAATGTTACTCAGGTTATGAAGAGTTGAGGGAGACACAGGGAACGGCTCAGGTGACCAGAATAAAGGAGGGGCAGCTGGAAGAGACTGAGATGGAGTGGGTGTGCAGCCTAGCAACGAGCACATTCCGAGATACAGCCACATCAGAGATCCAGCAGGACAAAGACGGTCTCAAACTCATCTTAAAGAAAGTGGCCAAAAAGGCTTGATCTTCCAGAGCCCATCCTTACAAACGGCAGAAAAGTAGCTCCGCTAAAATCCCTTCCACTGCAGAGGGCCTGGGTGACATGCTACCTTGTGCCTTGTTCCCTGCTGGGGAGGCAGCCAAGACCCAGGACTACACCATACCTCAGCCTGTCCCTAAGGGTAAGAATAGCTCACTGCCAGTAAGCACAAGTGAAATATGCTGGACTAAAGATCATCACTGCCCAGACAGTCCTGGAATACATGCTGTGATGACTGTCACTCAGCTTTACAACTTCCTTATGCTGCTAAAATTAAGCAATTAACAATACTTCTCTCTTTGGTTGGCAGAGTTGCTGCACGGTTGGGGGCGAGTGTCAGACGTGCAGGAGCTCCACAGTCTGGTGGAGGCGCTCCACAGTCGAGGCATCAGAGAGAAGGTCCTACAGAAACAGCTCCAAGAACATATGGAGTATTTGTCCCAGCTCTATGCCAACAGCAAAGATGGTGTGTCCACAACTCCTCTGATCACTTTAATTATCTTTAATACAAAACATACTGTTATTTGATATTTTCACGTCACCTGCTCCCAAATGAATATGTATAATTATGCTGCTTTTCATAGACAGTCATTTGCTGTATTGTTTGTATGTATCTATGGGGGCAGCGTTGGATGTTGCGAAGCCGGAGAAACAGGAAGTGAGGGAGAAGACCGTGGCGAGTTGGTGTGTGGAGGAGCAGGCCATGGAGGTGGACATCCACCAACAGCAGCAGGTGGAGAGGAGAGTCATCTCTGCCAGTCTGCAGATCAAGTTAAAAGAATCCTGAACGTTTGTCTACTTACAGCTCATACAAATACAAATATCCCAGATTGATTTCAAGACTACTTCTCCAGTATGTGCTCAGATAGGATTTCGGGTCCTTACTTTATCACCAATCACCATATTTCAACTCCGTGTCCCTCAGGGCAGTGAGGAGGAGGTGACTCCTGGGATGAGCTTGTGGCACCAAGCCCTAGAAGAAGTCCGCAGCTCGGCTCAGCTGTCGCTCTGTATTAAGCAGCTGCAGAAATCGGTTCAGAAATTGGTTAGTGATGCCTCTTTTCTCTCGCTATCAAATATTTGTTTTTATTATGTCCATGCCAGCGACAGCCATAAACTGCAGCAGTATCATTGCGCATTATCCTTCCGTCAGTGTGTCCCAATTTCTTCTGCCATTAATAAATAAGTTATGTGTTGTTTGTGACCGATTTTGAGTTTTATCCAAAAGGTCAAAGGTCAATTTCACTGCAGTATCCTAATGTTCTTCTGGCCATATTTCAGCACCGTAGCTCAGGAAGAGTAGCTGAAGCTGTGAGCTTATTTCAGTTAAATTAACTGGTTATCAGGGACAATTAAGGGACAAGCAATTATACAGGCTACAGAGGATAAGAAGAAAAATACACTATCATCAATTTATAATGCACCATCACCAGGAAACAACACTGCCACCTTTGTCAAAAGGGGGATAATGAAGAACTGCTCTTTCTTTGTCATGGCTGCTATAAAGGCTGCCACACCTACTGCCACCGGCCTAGGATCCCCAAAGTTCATGACGGCAAATGGTTCTGTCGCTTTTGTGAAGCAAAGGTAAACCTGAGACCCTTTTCTCTTGTCTTTCACTTAATACAATCTCCTAGTCCACAAGCAGTGCAGTTCAACGAGCTTCAATCTGTTCAACTGTCCAATGATATCTTCATTGTTCCACATGTCCACATCCATTTAATAAATCCCAACAGAACCGAGCAGCTGGGGGAGGGAAGCGAGGCAGGGCCAAGCTTGACAGCCGTGGGTCCTGTGCCAAAAAAGCCAAACTGGCCAAAGACTACAGAGATTGGCTGGAAATGTACAGGTAGGTATGAATGCATTCTCCCTGCATGGATAGAAAACCGCATTTATTTCATCTCACTGTTATAAGCGCAAACATTGGGGGAGTGGGACTTGACCAAAGGAGGAACCCATCAGATTAGATTTAGTTGTGGATTTTTTACTTTAACATTGCAAGAGAGGATGTTTCGCAACATTTTTGCTAATTTCTCAGAGAATGATTTATGGATCTTCGTGAAAAAAACAGGACTGGTATTGTGCCTGTGCAGATCCACATAAAATTTCAGATGTAAAGAATCTAACTGTGGTTTTGTCAGGGGACTGTTGTTGGTCATCTAGTTAGATGAGCTGTGATGACATGACCAATCATCCTTGTTCACTTAAAAATCTCTTTCAAACTTTCACAAATATCTGAAACTATATTAAAATATCAGCTTTGTTGACTGCTCATTTTCCTCCAGAGTTGTGCTGGCTGAGCTGGAGGCTCATCCGGACGCGCGGCCCTTTCTCTTTCCAGTCAACCTCAAAGCCGCACCCTGGTACAAGAGGATCATTAAGAAGCCCATGGACTTTTCCACCATTGGAAACAAACTCAGCAACAACCAGTACATTTGTGTTATACATACATTCATACATCCTTTATTTCAGATACTTTTCTGATTTGAATGCTGTCTCTGAATAACAATTAAACCATTTCCAATCTTTGCAGGTAACTAAATTTCGAGACAGTCATCATGGACGTCAACCTTGTTTTTGACAACTGTGAAAAATACAATGAGGACGATTCAACAACCGGACGAGCAGGACTGACCTTGAAAGAGTTCTTTGCCAAACGATGGGCTGAGCTGCTGAGGCAAAACTCAAGCTCAAATATAGAAAATCACTTGTTCTACTTTCTACTTATCAAACTCTTGTCCTCTTTGGTGTCGGAGGCCTTCTCTACACCTGTGACACTTGATGTGAGCTGCAATAAAGCCGATTGTGCAATTTGAAATAAGAAACACTCCATGGATCCGTATCTTCAAGTGCAATACTGTTTAGTTCATGAAAATAACTCAACACCTGCACCTCCTGCGAAGTAGCGGACTGTGCACTTCATGTGCAGAGGTGGACTGCGCAGGAGGATGACAAGATGAATGCTGCGTAAACGTTGTTAAAACAGACCAAAGGCTCAAATTGAACCGGATAAGATTGTTGGATCTAGGAAACTAGTTACTAGACCGTCCCACAATCAACAGAGGGAATCTTATTGAGTAGCTCATAAGCAAATTCCAAACCATACATATTTATGACTTTCACATATAAAAGGCTTATCAGCCTAATCATCTGTTTGTCTGATCGACAGAGGCTATCAGGGTGCGCAAAATGGCAAACCTGAACCAAGAAGCACGACACTTGAGCAGTTTTAGGAGTAGCAGAGGTCAAAAAACAGGCAGACAGACAGAGACAGCAAACAAATCCGACAGGGAGCAGGCAAAAAGGGAATCCTGGGTCCAGGCTCCAGTGAAACAGGGATAATGCTGGAAAGCTAGGAAAAACACACTAGACGAACTGGCAAAGAACAGAAAAAAGGGGCCGGTTTTGATACTTGATAAATTACGCCAAGGAGCATTTGTTATTTAGCAGGACCACGCAAAAAACTACTGCAATAACGTATGTATCCAGGAGTTCTTTTCTCTTTCTTTGCAGCATTTCCCACAGAATTAATTTAATCTATGTTGGTAGCGGGGGTGTACTTGCCCACACACGAAGGTCGCTCTCACGCCTAACAGATTGTGAGTAACAGGTACACAGACTAAAGAGTAAAAGAGGAAGAGAACTGCGTCTGAGGTCCTGAATGAGTGATAAAAACTTTATGGACAATAACGCAAGCGAGCACACAGCTATACAATGCAGTAAAAGAGCAAAACAGCAAGTGAAAGTTCTCTTATGTTATTATGAGAAGTATAACAAATATTTGGTTCATTATGAAACTGTGGCAGGACAAATTAGAATTCCTTGGGCCGCCACAGTGCAGATAACGAATGGGAAACACTGCTTTGACTGGGCATCAGCCTTGACGTGTGCATACTCAGAGCCCTTCTAGTTTACAGCTGTCACTCACAAGTCAAGACAATGTTTTAGGCGTGCCGTGCTAAATCAGAGGATCGACTTGAGGGGAGCTAAGAGGGCAACAGTAAATGTAAAGGGGTGAAATTATCCTGTGAATAAAACATTGCTTCAAAGAAGAGGGGGAGGGGTGTACAGTTACCTCACAATATTGCTATATATTCGTGGGGAAGCATCGAGGGTGAGGTCACAGGGAATAAATGGGACACGGCAGTGGGACACCATTTGCGTTTCAGCAAAATGCAGTGAGAGGTATTGCAGGTAATTCTGAGGGACTGAAACATGCGCCATTAGGGATGAATAAAAGAAGGTGGTATTAGCTCAGGCAGTGTTCAATGCTGGCTCGAGCGATAGGTTCAGAGGGGAGGTGTTGTGTCTGAGATCTGAAATAGACTACTTCAATGTGAGAAACATGAGCAAAAATACCCATCCACTGTATTAAATACTCCCACATCCGCCCGTACATGTCAGCCTGTGAACCTATACTCCCCCCTGATTAGTCTTCACGCTCATTGTTTGCATTAACCTCTTACATCCCCATTTACACCTGGAGAGTGCATCAGTCCATAAATCTCCCTGCGACCTACATGATGATCAATTTCTAATCAGCCTTCGAGAGGTCAGAAGGCTGAGGAGAAAGTGTCACACTGACATTGTGCCCACAGAGAAAGAGCCAAGCTGCCGAGGGAGGCCTTGGAGAGGCATCGGGGAGAGAGTGCACCATTCAACTGAATCATAGGGGCCATCAGTGTAATGAGAGCAGATCGGTCCTGAGCAAAGAAAGGCAAGGAGGGGGAATATTGAGAAAGGGAAGAGGGGAATGGGTGAGATGGGGTGGGGTGTAATGGTGAAAAGAGGAAGCGGGAGGAGAGGGTGGATGGCAGGAGGCGGTGGGGCAGAGAGAAAGAGAAAATGGAAGGGAAGCAGATGCATGGTGGTGGGGGTGAGGGAAAGTTGCTGATAGAGGGATAGTTGGGAAACCGAGGGCTATGGTAAAAATGATGAATAGGGGTAAATGCTTGAGGAGAGACAAATAAACAATTATCTTTTCTCTGATGAAAACATGAGAGACTGAATAACACAAAGACACAACTGCTGGGCGCTCAAGACCCTGGTACTCAAACCGACACAAAGGGACAGGGAGAGGATGACAAGATAGTGAAGGACACAACGAAAGAGGCAGTTAACATAAGAAAGAACAATGGACCATATTTTTCTTTGTACCACAGGAGCCACATTGTTAAGTGTGAGAATGTCTCAAATGTTAAGATGTTGTTCATAGCAGGGTCCTGATATTTAATTAAACAGCCATTTCCATGATGTAGTCCATTAGCTTCTCATTCTCATAATGCCATCAATTCTGTCATTTCCACAGCAGTGACAAACGGCTATTGTTTGCGATCACAGAAGCCGAACTTCTTAGAGGTCATTACTCATTTCTGGCATTTGTCTCGGCTCCGGAACAGAGAGTCATAAATTATTTCTCTCACACATAATCCCGGTGCCAAAGCTGCGTGTCAATCACTTTTCAGAGTCACTCCCAACCTCCTTTCGCGTCAGTTCTGTCACGTCCGGCCCAGCAGATCATCTATCAGCGGGCGATCGTCCGTTTGGATGGGTACCCTCTGTTATTACCCTCACGTCCTGCCCCCTGGCGGAGTTACAATTGTGTAGTAGGTGACGAGCCAGAAAGCTGAGAGGGCTGAGCCTGGGTAACAAGCTCTGGGGTGGGTAATTAGTGCCTCCATTTCCCCTGCCGGTATCGTCAGGGGGAGGGAGGTGGCATTGATCCGAGCAGGATCATGCCGGAGGGGAGTGGACGACGGGCCGAGGTCACCGTAGGGGGGATTGAGTCAATGTGTGGAACAAAAAAAAGGCGCATGCAGGTGGTGAGGTGCAAGAGCAGGACGGATTGGTGGGAGGTGGTTGGGGCTTCAAGCCTGGCAGAGTTGTCCCTCTAGAGATGGGTCTTCCGCTGGGGCCGGCCACTCTGTCAGAGAGCCTGCAGCTCTGAGTGACACTTCAAACCAATAAAGAACAAACTCTAGTTCAGTACTCTTCTATCAGAATTGTAAAGCAGAGACATCCAGGGGGGAAATAATGTGGAATCCAAAGCTGCGTTTACACAGTAGATGCTGTACTCAATGATTCATAAAAGAATCACAGCTTCTACGTCCACACATTTCTCCAATTCAAAATTTCAACAGATAAAAACTACAGAAGCAGAGTATAGGATATCAGCTTCCACACAAGGTCAGTCAGCAGAGAAAAACGGGCCGTGTAATGGTGCGTCACATAAACAAATGTAACTGCTCACATAACCAGAACTGAACTGCCACTAAAATAGCAAGAAGCCGGACAAAATGGCCATTGATACTGTGAAACAAAAGGATCCGCAATTCACTTTTCTCTACCCCGAGGGACTTAGTCACCACGTATTAAAGGACGCAGTGCAATATAAAGAAAAGCCAGAAGCCACATGGAGTAAGTGGAGTGACCATGGCAGCCACCATCGCTCTAACTGCCACATCTTTAGCTGCAGTCTCTCTGACCCTGTCTCTGTTTGCCTGGGAGGCAAGGCCTGGCACTGTTGACGATAAAACAAACAGACAAGCCCCATTTATACAGTCAGGTGTCATGACAAGGGATAAACAGCCGACTGCTTCGGGCCTCTTGTGGCACAGTCTGCACTAATAGTGGGGACTAACATCCTCCTCATCCTTACCATCACCCTCATGATCATCATCATCAAGCGTGCAATAGCAATGTTGGCAGAAGCTCCTATAAGTGCCTGCTGGGAAACGGACGAGTCCTGACTCACATCGGACAGAACTCAAGGGCTGCACTGTTTACTTTACTGGGCTGTGTTCATTCGTGTCACTGAATTAATCGAGTCGAGAAAAAAAAAAAGCAATTGCCAAAAACATTACTGGAGAAGGGGCGGAGGGCAAGGAAGAAAAAAGAACAGTCTCGAGTAGAGCGAGGCGGCCGTGGCCAGCACGCGGCGGGAATGACAAGAGTGTGGCTGTCAGCGTGAGGGATGAGAAACAGCACCTCCGGAACGAGGCGAGGCGGCAGCTGCCTCCTGCGCCGGCGAGGACGGGGATGCACAGGGCCCACAGAGGCAATTATCTACATGCCAGCTTTGTTGTTTTTCACAACTGGCACGCATTTTAAGACTTGGGTTTACTGATTATATGACACCCGAAGAGCCTTCGGGCTGGACAAGAGGCAGTCTGCCGGGAGTCATTACCCAGGCCAAATAGACTTCTCATTTGTTTCTCCGTCGGGCTCAAGCATCAACAGTAATAAACAATGGATGCCGGATACTTAATCACCGAAGACGTGCATGGGTGTTTTTGTTTTTTTTCCTTTTCAAGATGTGGTTACAAAGTCCGAGCAGCCAATCAAGAGAAATAGCGCCTGATATGTGAGATACATGTGAATAATTGCCAGGGCGCCTCTGTTCAGATAGGATCTGGTGTCTGGGAGGGAAATCACATCACCTGACAGATGGCATCATGTGGGCACAGAGGTTATTTTCTCACAGTGTGAAAATCATTGTGCTGGCACCTTTAAATCTCGCCAGCTGGTCTTTTTCATAGCGTTCCATCTAATTTACCCCCCCCCCCCCCCCCCCATAAGAAGAAAGCTATTTTCTTCTTCGTTTTTGTCATGTCTCCCATTAGTGTCATCTTGTCCCGATTATAAAGCTTTGTGAAAGTATTCTGAAGGGTGCTGCTGATAATAACATCTACTCTGAAAATACCTGTTGACAACCTGTAATCTCAGCACCAGGCCGACCACTGTGTCCACCGCACTGCCCGCAGACTGCTGGTCCAACGCCAAGGTCTCTCTCTCTCTCTCTCTCACACTCACACACACACACACACAGTGTTTCCTCTCTACATGACTACACAGGCCAAAAGGGCAGACAGGTACATTCATACAAACAACAACAGCTTTATAAACCCAAAGCTATAAACAGAATCATTTCAACAAACAGGGTCTGCTTAGGAATTCAACCTGCTTCAAAAGCATTCTGTGTATTCTGAGCACGTCTCCAGGTAAAAAGGTGTTTGCACAGCCCCACTGCAGGCAGGGTAAAACGGCCGCTGTCATAAAGAGAAGCGACACATGATGAATCCTACACCCTCTTCAGAGCAGCCATGATGTTACACTGGCTTCATGCAAGACAAACTAATGAGCTAAATGCTAACACCAGCAAGCTAACAGGCTCAGAAGGACCAGGATAGAAGAAAGTATGATGTTAGCACGTCAACTGTCTCGGTTTAGCATGTTAGCATATTTGCTAAACTAGCTTAGAACACACACAAACAAGCCCAAAAAGTCCTACATGTCTGTCTAGATCTTAAAAAGAAAAGGAAACCGTACACACAACTGTGTAAGCATGAATGTGTTGGATATGTTCTAACTAAGAAATAGGATAAAAAGCTAACGCTTGGAAGGACAAAATGTAATGGGTTCTTACCTGGTCTGAGTCAAAACCCTCAACCCACTTTCACAGGTGAAAATAGCAGAGGTAAACAATGGCAGATCATCAGAGGGGTTCATGGGATCCAGCAAAGTACATGAATATCTGTACCTGACTAAATGCTCATCCATGTTCTAGTTTTTTCCAAAATATGAAGCCAAAGTTTCCTGGTGGAGGGCAGTGCCATATTATCCGGAAAGCTTCTGTCTTCACTGTGGTGATCGAGGGGCGGAGCCGTGTAATCCAGGCCCCTCCCACAAACGCAGCTCCACCAATTTTGAATGAGTCTCTGCTTTCAATCATGGCGTCCGTTTCATCAATTAACTCGTTACAATCCCACTTAGTGAAAATGGCACTGTAGAGTCCCCATTTAAATTGGCAAGATCCACATTTTTGTTTGTATCTGCAACATCTTTTACAGACTCATAAATATCAGTCCGATAAACATGTGCGATTTTCATCCTCAAGATCTGTGAATTTTTCACTGAGAATCAACAATAATCGTGAAACACTACCTATCTCCCAATGTTAAAGGAAGTCAGAAACATGCACGGATATTGGTTGGGTAGTTTTTGCGTAACTCTGCTGGCAAACAGTGGTAGATAAAAGCATAACCTCTTTGGCGGAGATAATGAATACATCAGAGTGATTAGAATTACCTAAAATGACAGAAAACCTCTTTGGAAATAATGTATTTCCCATGTACTTTGATTTTTTTTCTTTTTTTTTCACGTCGCATCTAACAACATGGACGGTCCATGGTTTATGACCGAAACCACAACCAGCCACCAGAGGGTGATTCAGAGCTATAAATTCTTCAAACTTCACATAAAGTCTGTGGTTTTAGCATATTTCACCATGCATGTCAAAACCCATGGTGTAGCTAGAGAGAAGGAATTGCGAGAGCTGGTCTGGAGGATGTTTTTAGTGGAAGAGTTATTGATTCTTTTTTTATTCCGCCCCCACAGCTCAAGGATGTGTTAAATTAACACATTATATTATATTATATTATACTGCATAACATTGCATATTGCAATCTGACACTGTTCACTGTCTTGCATCTTGCATTTCACTTTTTACTTCACTTTTTATATCTTTTATCTATTATATATATTTTATCTAGATATGTTTATGTCTAAATAAATGTTACTTTGTATAAATATTAGAAAAAGGGAGTAAATAAGAAGTAAATAGTGAGTAAATATATATTGTTTCTTTTTATTGCTTTTCTTATGTGTGTTGTATTTATTGTGTTTTTATGTTTTTATGTTTCTATGTTCATTGTATGCACCAATAACCAGAGCAAATTCCTTGTAGGTCTAAACCTACTTGGCAATAAATACTTTCTGATTCTGATTCTGATTCTGACATGGACGGTCCATGGTTTATGACCGAAACCACAACCAGCCACCAGAGGGGGATTCAGAGCTATACATTCTTCAATCTTCACATAAAGTCTGTGGTTTTAGCACATTTCACCATGCATGTCAAAACCCATGGTGTAGCTAGAGAGAAGGAATTGCGAGACCTGGTCTGGAGGATGTTTTTAGTGGAAGAGTTATTGGATATAGCAAGATGATACATAACATTCTGCAAGCTGTGACCCTGAAGCATCTTCTGAAGAGAAAAAAATCCTTCAGAGACCGTCTCCACGACTCGTTGCCTTACATTTCTCCCACAACTGAAGTGATAAGAACGAGATACGCATCATCTGTGCAGACAGAACAATTACTGTGTTCTGAAATTCTTCAGTCACTCGCTCTCATCCTCTGACCTCCCCACAAATTATGAATCACCCTGTGCCATCCTTTGATCACAGCCTGAGCTTCAGCAGATATGGTTCCATCCTGTTTTCTGCATTCAAGGAACATGTCCAATTTAGACCCTTTCACCTCAAAATCGTTTCTGATGTCTTTATCAGTAGTTGTTGGTATATCTTTTTTCATTCAAATGCAAGCTGCCAGGGTTTTAAAGGGAACACAGAGACAAGACCATATTTAAAATGTATTATAATTTTTACTTAAGCCAGGTCTCCAGTCCAACGACTAAATAAAAGAGAACCGATGCCAATCCATTATCCAGCCAATGTCTAATCAGTATGTCTCTGGTTGAGGTGCGAATTTTACGCTGGACACATCTGCCCCATGTTCACACATTCACCATTATGCTTCTGCTCAAATAGTAAGTTGAGCAATTATGGAGTATAATTACAGGCTCTAAAAGTAGCCTTTATTTGAATCAGGACATTTCCTTTCCTCCACTGTGGTTTAGTGACACTGTAGTTTGTTGGATGTTTAATGGATGCAGCCTTTATCCACTTTTCTGAAGATGTAAGACAGTCCATCCATCTGTAAAATAAATCCTTTTTATCTTCTAATCACAGGAGGATGGTACGTTTTTTTTCTTTTTCTTTTTGTTCCTTTTAATTTTCTTATGCTTGTATCCACATCTGCTGCCTTTTAGCATATAGTATGTCTATAGGGGCATGTGCAGCCACTCTACCAGTATCTGCTTCTATTGATGCTGCAATTCCCATCCTTTAATTTACCCGCAGCACTGAGGAAACCCGCTCATTTCCATTTATCGAAATCCTATTTCTATTCCATCTGCTAACTAGTCACCTGTGAAACTAGTTTTTAACCATTGTTTGAAGGTGCGCTGGCTGCGGATGTCTACCCCATCCCCTTTATTAGTGTTTATTCCCGACCATAAAGCCCAGTGGAGGGGCGCAGACTGCCAGCGTGGGTCGTTACATTGTAAAACACCGTGGCAGGGTGGCACACAACAGTGTGCATTCAGGAGCGAAGTGCGTCGGGAGGAATTAAAGAATACATTTCTCCTTCCAATTAAAAGAGGAATTTGTGCAATGCGAGCTGAGGCAGGGAACATTCTCAATGAGGGGAAGAAAACGCACTGTTACAACTCAGGAGGCACAATTACTGAGGCTGGGGCTATGCAATTAAATAGTGCTATTTAGACAGTGCTCCGCTCAGCTAATAAACGCAGAACATATAGGAGACAAAACAGGCTTTGCATCTACCTCCGAATCCCAACAGCTGTTGGAACAGCTGACTGAAATGTAAACACCAACAGAGGCAGAGCGACTACATCAGAAGCAGGATGTGGCGTTGGGTACATGCATTTACATAAAGAGTAAATTCAGAGAAATACAGTGATTCACCATTTCACCTCAAGGTAAAGTCAGTGCTCATAATAACACAACAAAAACAAGGCTCTTGGAAAAAGAACATCACAGGTTTATTGAGAAAGATGTAGTTTCCCAGGGTATGATCCAAATTAAATGTATGTAGGGCAAGCAACACACTACACCCACACTGAATTAAAGCATGTTTGAGTCATCGGCCACCTCTCAGCAGACCTTCAAATCATACTAGCCGTGGAATGAGCTCACTGAAAGAATTAAAAATGTACAAAATAAAGCTTTGAGCTAGCAACAAGTCAAAACAGGTCGCATAAGTGATACAAGTTGAAATCAATCCGAAGATGAGACCGTTTTATTCATGTGTTAACCCTACTGACATTTCAGAACATCTTTAACAGTAGACACGAGAATTATCTAACCCTCTCTATTCCTGATTATTTCTGCTCTTTGTACTGATGGTGCAGCATGAGCACGTCTTCCTGGGAGACCCTGGTCCAGCCCTCGCTGTGAACGTGGTACAGGTTGACCTGCCCTCCGCTGTAGGCGTCGCGATATGTGGCCTGGTAAATGGCGCGGCGACCCAGCTCGCAGGCCTCTTCCACGGTCAGGTCTTGCCGGAGGCCGCTGTCGATCACGCCATAGGCGTACATGGAGCCCGAGCCTACGGCGAACAGGTCACCACACACCCGGTTTCCCTCTGAGTCGACGTAGTACAGCCCTGAGGAGAAAGGACGAAAGCAGTTTCAGGGAGTGGAAATGTAAGGGGGAGGAAGGAAGGAAGAAATGTGTAAAGAGAATTGTGTCGCTGCAGAAAGCATCCTTCGATCTCCTGACTTAGGTGTTGAGCTTTGTCAGGATAACTGAGATGAGTGGGTGGATCTAACATCCCCACTCTCGCACAAACAAACTTCGAAGCAAGTACACACGCACACCGCATCCTCAAGAGAGAATATGAACAGCTGCAACCTCTCCAAGTGAAGTAAGGCTGGCAGATCGGAACAGCTGCATCCTCTTCAAGTAAAACAGAGCCGGCCACGGAACCTGCTGACGAGGCACGGGCCACATCAGTGCCGGCCCAGGGGCGTAACTCCAGACCTTATTGATCCCTGTGAATACGCCAAAAATTAACTATCGGCCCGCAACCCCAGCTACGCATGTAACCGCACCTCCAGAGTAAGGGTGAAAAAAAAATCTACAACGTGCTCACATCATGTGTACATCAGACAAGTACAACACACTCACACCCACACCTACATGTGATCACATGTGCACTGCCGAACCCACGATGCTCTGACGGACCTGTGAGGGACAGTTTGCTCTACACCACGCTTCATGGACACATGCAAGACATTTTGTTCCGCGCCATGACACACTTGCTAGGCCTTATCCCAGAGTGACGTGGAACGGGTGACAAGCACCAGCCTGTGTGTGAGCTCGCCCACAGCCAGCCTGCAGATGGTAAAAAAAAGAGAAAAGGAACGCCTGCGAAAAGGCCTGTTTCTCACAGTGCCTCACACAGCGAAAACCTGTGAAAATGATAATCGCGCTGGGAAACACATGCATACAAAATGTTCTAATATCCACTGCCATCGCTCATCTTGCACATTAAAAAACACTTCAAAATGCCCACAGATTGCACATCCCCACGTGCACAGATCCTCTGCTAAACTAGTGACGGTCTATTACGGATGGAGAGCCACTTGCTTTTCTGGAAAAGAAGAGAAGCTCACCATCACTTTCAAATGGCAAATTGCAGCTTCCTCAGCCTGTCTTTAGCTTGCCATGATAATCATCCAGTCCTTGCCTATGCATGGGGGTAATTTGCCATTCTGAGACCTGCCTGTTCCTCTTGAAAACTGGGGGACTCGTTAAAAATATAATAGGCAGGGAGAGAGAGTTGTAAAGGCAGCCTCTTGTGTCGAGTAGCTCAGTTGACGGAGGTGGATGAGGACTCTTTAGGAGGTCCAAGTATAGAAGCGGAGCTGCAACCAAAGAACACATCCCACATCCATTCCTTTCCAAACACACCTGGGCTTTTTGTAGAGCCCAATGTGATATCGCTTAACGGTCTCGGCGCCAAATGCAGATGCAAAAAATATGCAGGCTTCAATTCAAGAAAAGAGATGGGGGGGGCGGGAAATTCATAAGGCTGATGCACTGCTGATGCATATGTGGGGGCACGCTCAGTGACTGGAGGCGCGTTGGAACAGTGGCAGCCAAGACAGACTCCTTCCACTCCATCAATCAACTGACAGGTGCTTAAAGAGGCTTTTATTTTTTAGAACAGCAGCCTGTGCAGCTGGCTCCACTGACAGCTTTCAGGGGTCAGTGAGGAGCAAAGCGACGGATGGGTGGCTAGCATCAAACAGGTCAGTGTCTGTCCGTCATCTGTCCGTCCCGGTAGAAATCACCACTGGATCAGGAGGGAATAAAAAGAGGGAGGAAAAAAACAGAGGCTAAACAGAGGGGGGGACACGACAGGCATCACACCATCCTTTGGGAGTGGCTGTAAAATCACATGGTCTCATATCATACATTCATTTTCTGTTTTATCTTGAGGCCACATCCCATTTAATCTCCTTTCTTTATTATGGAGACTACATGCCCTTACAGGGAGCGGCACAGGGGGCTTCCCAGAATGCAGCCACTTCTCTCAGTCAATGTAAAGCTAATTGAAAGCTATCTAGCATCAACTGCTCCCTAATGAATCCCTAAACAACTGTCACAACATTTTAAGTTATAACATGATATTGTCAAGCTCCTCAACATGGCTTTTATTTGATTTATTGTGCATGCAGTTTAAGACGCTCCATCAGGGGAATAAGCGTTCTTGACGTGATTGTAGCCGACTAATGAGCTTCCCGCCTAATCACGATTGATTTAATTTACATGACATTTACCTCTCCATTCAATCACTGGCATTGTGGGGGCCACGGCTAAGCTCCCACACCGCTTGAGCTTATAAAAGGATCATTATTTCCCCCAAATTGATTTCCCAGGATTTAACACGTGTCATTTACGTTTGTTGGCATACAGAGAGGGCCGTCATTGTTCACACAGGCCTCTCTGTTTTCCAGACAAAGCAGGCATCGATCACAGTAGATGTACAGGCATTATGCACGCGACCCAATTGTCCAGGGCTGAGACCCAACGTCCATCATCCCATCGTGCTGTTGCTGGCCCGCAGTCCCAGCCTCATCGATTTCCCATTACTGTGTCACTGTGGCAGCCTCTTTAAGCACACCTTCTGTGATTTACGGCCTCACGCTGCACATCAGAGCCACAGCTTTAAATAAGAGAGGCTGTACTACCACCTAGTGGATAAATCAGGTAACAACTGGTGTGGGTCGACTTCTATACCGCACATGTAACTGGAAATCCACAGGATTTGACAAGTCTATGCACAAAATATAATTACATTTATTTAAACACTGTAAAAATGTGTTTAAATTATTCATCAAATAAGTGCATCATGTCAGGAAAGAATTACTGTTGCTGAATTGCAACAAAAACAGAGCTCGACCTATACAATAAATAAATACATAAATATTTAACATAATAGAAAATCAAAAAAGTTTGATTGCAAAAGAGGGCTACAATGATTTCCACTGTTGATTAAGCAGCAGTGATTTTAGGTGAAAAACTTGTTCATTGTTTGTGAATGACCAGAAACGCAAAATCTAAGTTACATGTCACTCAAATTAAATTTAAAGGCAAAAATCTTCATGTTGAGAAGCTGGAAGTAGAAAATGCAATCATAAGTTGTAAAAATGCTGTAATGTTTAGTCAATTATTAAAACAGATTGATTCATCATTGCAGCTCTGTTGTCTTATGTTCCAAATCCCATCCAGTATGTTACACCAAACCCTGAATAGATGCATTGTTAAGAGAAGGAAAAAACAAAAAGGATCCTATTGAGTTTGAAAATAAGAATAACATTTATAAAGAAAGAATAAACAGCTGAATAGTCATCATCCTGTATAAGGTAATGTCCGAGGTAAGGCCTTATAGAAATCTACATTAGGAAAAATACACGAATACCTAGTACATACTGAGGAACTGTTGGTTGGATAAGCATGTCAGCTGTTGCATTTACCTGGGCCTCTCTTGTCCCAACCACACACCATGGTTCCCATGCTGAGTCCCATGCCCTTGTACTGGTACACCATGTTGGCAAGCAACTTGGAGGCTGCTGCCACCGAGATGCGCTCCTTGTTGCGAAGCTCGTAAATGCGGCACTGGCGGGCAAGCAGACGTTCCCAGAAGCTACAGTCTGCGGCTCCTCCGGCCATGGTGCCCAGCAGGTAAGGGTTGATCTCGATCACCTTCTTCACGGTTTGTGATGCGATGTAAGCTCCAGCAGTGGCCCGAGAGTCCACCGCAACAATAACACCATGCTGGAACTGAGAGGAGACAGCAGGAGAGGAAGACGTTAGTGGAGATCATTACAGTAGGAGGGGAACACAATACAACTGAGAAGTTATTACGTGATCAAGTCTTCCAAATATGGAAGCACAGTTTTTTATTTTTAACACCCTGGAGTCACTGAAAAATCTATGCAAGTCTGCATAATGCAATTACTGCCTCTGTTTGCTTCCCTTAAAAGAAAACAGATGTGCGGCTGCTGTACAACTGTCAGAAAGCAATATTAGGTTTAGCTCGGTCAGAGCGATACTGGTTAGGAGGTGATACTTCTATTAGACTTCTGTTAGACAGTACACTTGTTTTACTCCCTCCAAAACCCTCGGTCAGTGGATTTTCAGTGGATTCACCACAGCAGTACGTTACTAAAGTGAAGACAACAGATTTAGTGAGTCCGGGGGAGATGTCTGCAGGGGGAAATTGAACCAGCCTCCACCCCACGCAGGGATTAAGGGATAAGGTTGGCTTTATTTATCTTTTCCTTTCTTTAAATCAACAAATCCCCTGAAGAGAACAAAATGATAACCAAAAGCAGGAGCAGTGTTAACACAGCTCAGTGTGACAAACTGAGACGAGAAAGCAGGACGGGCTGTTTACATTATAAAGACAAGATGTGTCACTCAAAATGAATATTATGACTATTGTGCATTTTCAAAACAATGCGGCCCAAGTTAAATCATGCCATTATACAATCTTATCAGTGGCATGAATTCTATTGTTGGTTTTGGTGTTGTCCTCTGACTTCTTGAAAGTTGTTAAATAACAATATGCAGTTTATCAGAATGTAAACACCTGGACTCCCTTAAATCCACCCTTCTCCAGATATATGTGGCACAAATAAGAGGTTTACCTCGAATTTTTCAGAAATCCAATTCTCTGTTTTGATAGCATTTTAATCAGAGCTTCAATAACTTCTAATTTATTCAAGGAGCAGGTCCACATTGTGTGAGCGTGTAGTTAAATGCTCTATGTTACAGTTAAGATGACTGATTGGTTTCTGGGGTTTGAAAGCATTGAGATCTTGAAATGTTACAGTTTTAAAAGAAACTACACACAGTATTTCTCCATCAAAACGTCATATCTGGTACATCAAATACACTGAGAACATCATATGAGCCCTCACACTTTACATCTACGTTATCTTAAATAATAATAAGGTGAATACATAAACAAATAGCACATAACATAATACATTATAATTAGAAATTGTATTGGATATTCTCCTTCTACCATAGATGCTTAGAAAGCCTGCCAGGAAATATCATCCTTAAATATATGAACTCACATCTGACCTGCTCATGTGAAAAACATTACACAACCATAAGAGGGTTTGATCCGAAGGACAAATTTGATCAATAAACATGTGTTTACATTTCTCAGTCTCCTGTCTCTACAGATATATGATAATCGTGACAACTTGGTACCTTATTTAATTCTAATCCCGCAAAAAAGGAAGCACCTGTAGCAGTAAAAGTTCAAATTGATAAAGCATCATGTATAAAAACCAATTGAGGGCATATTGTCAGTCAGTGTGTTAAGTTTGAGAAGCATAAGTCAACCTGGTGTGTTGGTTGTGTGCCCAGGACGTTGACTTAACTAACAGCTTGTTGGCACTGGAAAGGAACTAAAGAAAGTGACAGAATAGCGACAGAAGCGGACGTGTTGCTCGTGCAGATTAAGTGATGCCATTTCTGTGAACCCCAAACAGTGATCACCTGCTTCACCGAGAATCAGATCCGTCAGACACAGACGTCACCAAGAGAACATGTGAACCTGTACCATGAGAAAGCCGTTTGTAGCCATGTTAGCATGCTAACATTTTAGACAAGTCCCGTGTTAGCTCGAATTAAGCGTGATGTTTAAAGTCGGAATTATTTCACATGTTTACGTTGACGACTCCTCGGCTCGACAGAGTCGTGCAGCACCAGCTACAGCTCGGTTCTCGGTTCTCGTTCACTTACTTTGAATGCTAAGGTGGTGGTTCCATGCAGAAACTCTATTTTCCTCTCGACGTCATCGTCCTCCCCGGAGCACAGCGGGTTTCTGACAGAAAAACTCAGGCTGTCTCCCGCAGGGGCCTCTAAGCCCGGGCCGCTCAGTCCGGCTTCGCATCCAAACGCGAAAGGCTGACCATGGTCAAAAGAAAAATCCGCACAATCACTGTTCAACACACTAGCAAGAGCCATCTTTGAAAGTGTCTGGTGAGCAGGCAGCTTCCGCCGTGTGAGGAAAGGATGATTTATCGAGTCATGGTGTCAAAGAGCATAGCGCCCCCTGTAGCTTTGGAGGACTGTAGCTTTATGGTCGATGGCTAGATAGATGGATAGATGGATAGATAGATAGATAGATAGATAGATAGATAGATAGATAGATAGATAGATAGATAGATAGATAGATAGATAGATAGATAGATAGATAGATAGAAGTTCAAGAAGGTAATGTTATATCTAAATACATCACTATTATTTACAAATGTTACCCTGACCCCACCTCTGCACCCACGCAACACTGTTTCATGTAGGAACTTTGAATCCAGTCAGTCTCTTTCTTTCCTCCACTATCATTGCCTTCCTTTTCATGTCTCTATAATATTCATCTTTCAGTTCCTCCCTCTCTCTCCGCTTCCATCCCTGCTCTGTGATGTGGAAGAGATCCACGTTGTTTCCTGAGTAGGCGTCCCTGTGCGTGGCTCTGAACACAGCCTCTCTTGCCAGGGAGAAGGCCTCGTCTTTGCTCAGGCTCCCCCTGAGTCCGCTGTCCAGGATTCCATAAGCATACGGAGAACCTGAGCCCACAGAGAGGACATCCCCCTGCAGTCGGGCTCCATTGCTGCACACGTATATCAGCTTTGGGCCACTGTTAGTATCACCTTGGCTACTAACAGCAACCGAGGAGCTGTCTTCCATCAGAGAGGATGAGTCTTGTGACCTCCTGGCACAGTCAGTGCTACCTGCTCCCTTGTCCCAGCCACACAGTGTCAGGGCCACACACACATCCGTCCCTTTAAAGGGATGCAGCATGAATGATAAGAGTTTAGCAGTGCCACATATCGACAGGCGCCGTCTGTTCCGCAGCTGGTACAGTCTGAGCTCTCTGGTCAAAAGTCGCTCCCACAACATGCAGTCTGCGCCACTACCAGAGGAGGTGGCCACCAAGTGGGAGTGAATGGGGGTAATCTTATTAACAGTAGGGCTTGCAACAAGCCCCCCGGCACTGGCACGTGTGTCTGCAGCAGCTATGACGCCATCTTGGAAAATGAAACCAAGGGTCGTTGTTCCATGAGCCAGAGGGAAAGGCCTGCGGATGGTCGCGGACTGGTTGGACGGGAACAATGATCTGGGATTGAAAGGGGCAGAGTTTGGCATAAAAAAATGGAGTGGGGCCTCAGGAGTTGTCTCAAAATTCCCACGTCTCCTTAATCCGAAGCTGTCATAGTCAGTCATATGAAAAGAATGGACCGCACCTTCCACAGAAGAAGCAGATAACCATTTGCGATTTTCCTGGAAACTGCAAATATCTTCTAAAGCCATGATGGCATACAGAGAGATTCCTTGTTGAGGAAAGTAGAGTGATCGGCAGGCAAAAAGTACTTGTTAAACACAGACTAAGACAGAGTCCGGCCTGGAAAAACGTCTCCCCCTCTCATCTACTGTCAACTTCAAAGACATTGATGTTCTGACCCTTTTATATCCCTCCCAAATATCACAGATTGCACAAATATATACATGCGCAGGCCTGTGTCCATAAGTATTTGAGTCGACATAAGTGATATTTTATCCTCCTTCCTGCTGTGAAAGTGATATTCACAGATGCCATTTTATGCTTACTGACAAATTTGTGCATTTTGTGAGCAAGCAACTGTTTCACATCATTTTCAGTTTGTTGTTTAACACCCACCAGCAGCGCTCTCATTTTCTGATGAAGCTGCTTTCCGCATTCCAGTGTATTAGAAATTTCCAAACTTTATTTACTTGTTTTGTTCTCTCTTATTCTTTATTTTAAACGTTAAATAGTCTTTTCATCTGACACACTATTCTTTACCATCTACGGGACAAGATAAAATAAAGTTTCACAGAGAAACCGAGGATATGATTCCTGGGAGGGAACAGCTAAAACAATTTTTCCAATTGTTCCGAAAAGGTTTTATTTCTCTCCTTCTTTATTTGACAATGAAAGTTTATATCTTTAGTGAGTCTTTTGGACATAGTACAATTAATCAATTTTATCCTTTGTAAACTTTTTTGAATGCACCTTGCCGTTGGTCGCCACCTGCCAATAAACCAAACAGAAGAAAAATGCTTAATTATTTTATTATTATTATTAGTAGTAGTAGTAGGCCTACATGAAGTCATCCACTGCTGAGCTCAATATTTACCAACCGAAGATATTGCTGACCATTTATTGTTTCATAATTTAAATTCTCCATAAAAAGTTTGCTCATGAATATTTGTACAATAATTGAAAAACATTGATATAGAAAATAATCAATTGTCGCGATAATTCACGGGCACTGTAACTGTCGGTCTCGTGAAGCCATTTTGGCTCAAAATCATTCAGCTACCCATGCTGCACGTTCGTCTGCGCAGATCCAAGATGGCGTAAGCTTCCTCGAAAGGCGGCGCAACTAGTTGGTCCCGACCATTCGGCTACAATCATGGCGTCCGGCAGCACGGGAGGCAGGCTGTCCTGCGGGAGAGATCTGAACTGTGTGCCGGAGGTAGCTGACACGTTGGCCGTGGTCGCCAAACTTGGGTGAGGATTGAGATGCAGCCTGTGTGTTGCCGTGCGGTGAAAGTGAGGTTAGGAGACGAGGCGCAGCTTTGTTAGCAACATGTCTGTGTGTGCTGATGCTAAGCTAGCCGGTGAATTACCAACACGTGCCCAGGCACAACGATGCTGGACCCCGATGTGCCGTGTCTCTACTCTGCTAAAGCTAACTAGCTAGCTGAGGGGACAGATTATGCTAACATGTGAATGTCTCCTTCCCGGCTAACGCTACAAATCATATTTATATTAGACCCCGTGCTTTCTCTTCTATCTCGAGCAGGTTTGACTTCCTGTGCATGCCCCTGTTCCACCCGAGGTTCAGGAGGGAGTCTGAACTCGAACCCGCGAAATCCCGATCCGGTGCTCCGACCCGCTCGGATCTGTTGCTGTGTGGAAGAGGTGAGTCAGTCCTCACTCAATCCTCTGATGGGACCTGCGCTTCTTTTACCTGCTGCCTAGACTCCTGCGAACAACACACCTCCATGCTGCAAAAGGCCCCATGTAGCACCATGGGTTGATGTTTGATCACGTCGCCTCAATTATAATCATATTCAAAGTTTCCGGTGATAAGTATTTTTCCTCCTGGACTCCAGATCGTGTTGAACCACTCAGATTAACTCCCCTCTCATATCAGCACGTGCACCAGTTGAACATACACCTGTTTTCTATGCCTGATCATTTTGTCCATCATGTTCGGTATACGTTGACATATAATCCTCAGTGCCTGGCTGTCCCGAGGTATAGATCCCCTAGATGAGTCCTCCCAGTGAGGGAGCTAACCAGTTGACTAGATGCTTTCAGACCTGCACTGAACTCTGAGAGGCCTTGGACTTTATTCAGGGTTTCTCAGGCCTCTAGCAAAATCTCTGGAGAATGTCCAAATGAGCCGATGTGAGAACGCAGCAGGAGATCTGTTGGGGGACTCGCAGAGAGCGTCTGTGTGTTGATGTTCTAACACGCAACAGATGCCCAACTGGGGGAAAAAGATAAATCAAATATCTCCGGATGAAAAATCCCAGCCACACATGAAGAAGACACAGCCGAATATGTGAAGATGGTGATAAGGGCCAACACTCCTGTTAAAACGCCATAAAGAAATTTCTGCAGAAGAAATAATATTGCTGCTTTTGGACATGCGCTGAACTCAGTAGATTCTCCTCACTCTGGAGGAGGTGCATGTGTGAATGCAAATGTCACAGCTGTAGCCAATGGATTATCTGCAGAGTTTCTCCACCTGGCCCCCTTGTAGGAAGTCTGCAGAAAGTCAGGAGAAGGAGGCTACACCGAGAGCGAGTGTGTGTGTGGGGGGGGGGTTGATGACGCTTCGAGCACCCAACTGACCCAAAAAAGAAAACGGTGTCAGTCGTGTAGAAGACACCGACAAAGCTGTCTAGAGAGTTTGTGGGGATAAGAGCCGAAACAGGTGTCTGTCAAGAAAATCACGTGATCCCCGCGGCAGAATTAAAACGTCACTTCCTGCCTCTGCCTGCTGCACCCAGCTGCTCCACCTCTTGCCTGAACAGTGTGGAGGATTTGTTGCTGTTGTGAATGTGTCTGTGCAGAAAACCTCCCGCTGTGTCGAGCATGTGTGGAAAGCAAACTGAGGTTAAAGTCCGGGCCCAGTTCTGCACACTAAAAAGCTGACTGAAAGCAGTTCATGTCTGAAAGCGGCTTCTGTCACATTCTCCTTCTGCCGACTTCACCATCGTTCACCAACGCTTTGTAGATTGTGTTGTGAACGGGTCTGAGCGACTCAACATTGTTGTTTTGGTTAAGTTAATTCAAACCATTTTAATATTATTCAAGACAATATTCTTTCATCTCCTCTGCTGGATAAAATCTGGATCCAATTCCATCGATCCTGCTTGTCAACACGAATCAAGAATCTTACAAAATGAGAAATCAAAAGCAAAAAATTCACTCGTATAATCTAATCATTCTCTGGTACATTGTTTTAAATGGCCTATGCTACATGGAAAAGGTCATGGGTGTAAGACATCAATTTGAAGGCATCATAGCCATCGACTCCAGGGATTGACAATAAATGTTCTTATGACCGTTAATATGCTTTTTCAAAATGCCCTCCCTGCTTTGTCTAGATTGGAACACTCTTATTGTTGGGAAGCTTTCTCAATGGATCGACGCAGATGCAGAAATCGAGACAGAACGCAGAAATGCAGAGGCAGTAAGTCTCTCACTTTGAACAACCTTTCTACCTTTTTATTGATTGGAAAATTCAGGTACGAGTGAACTGGAGGTAGTCAGTCTCTTGTCCTTCTTAATTAATGCTCTTCATGCTCTCATCAGTCTTTTTCCCACGTTTTCTCTCTAGGCCCTGACACAGGAGCTCAACTTCTCAGCCTATCTGGGTCTGCCTGTCTTCATGATTCCTCTGAGGGGCCCTCATAATGCCAACCTAGCCCGTCTGCTGCTAAACCACATCCAAACTGGACACCACACGTCAAATGTAAGACACACTCGGTTTAAAAAAACAACACTATATGCTCATGTAGAATGCTAATAAGGTGAGAGAGAGCCAAGACAGGAATCTGAAGCCGTCAGTTAACCACTGTTTTCCTCTGGGTCCGAGTAGTTCTGGATACGTGTGCCACTAATGGCATCCGAGGACATGCGGGAAGACCTGATTGAGAACGAACCAACCAATTCCATCGATGACTCAAGTGTTGATGAGAAGACCTGGAGCTGGTGAGTTTTCCGAAAGTCAATTTCCAGAGCAGCCGAGTGTCCTCTGCATGCTCAAACAGCCATCATTGATTTCCTGATTCCTGTCCTGACTCTTTTTGTTTACTCATCCCTGCTCTTTTTAGGTGGCACTCGATCAGAACCCTTTGTGATTACAACAAGAGGATCTGTCTCGGTAAGAGAGCGCACTGGGAAATAGCTGCCAAGGGCAAAGTTGGTGCCTTAGAAAAGAAAAAAAACTGTTGCTGAAATGTGACTTTATTCTATTCTTGAAGCTATCGAAGTTGGAGCAGACATGCCGTCAGACGCTGTGGTCGATAAGTGGCTTGGGGAACCCATCAAGGCTGCCATACTTCCCACCAGCATCTTCCTGACTAACAAGAAGGGCTTCCCTGTTCTGTCCAAAGCCCATCAAAGAATAATCTTCCGTCTTTTCAAGGTCAATAATGATTACAAGTTGTCTTTTAGAAAATAAACGAATCACACGCCAAATGTGGACGAGTTTTTCATGAAAAAACAATCTCTTTGCACAGTTGGAGGCCCAGTTCATCTTCACAGGCACCAGTCGGCACACTGACAAGGATTTCAGATCTTACCTGCAGTACCTGGAATACCTCAACCAGAACCGACCCGCACCAAATGCGTATGAGCAATTCGCCAGGGGCTACGAAGATTACCTGCAGTCTCCTCTCCAGGTAAAAGAGTGTGTTCATGTAACTGAAATATTTTTCACTTTTTGTAAAAAAAAGATGATGATGATGGAGTTTTTCTCTTCCCTGTAGCCCCTCATGGACAACCTGGAGTCTCAGACATATGAAGTGTTTGAGAAGGATCCTATTAAATACTCACAGTACCAACAGGTAAGACTATATGACAAAGTGGTGACGGCATTACTGAAAATCAGTTTGGGAAATCTGTAGAGGATAAGGTCACAATCCACAAAGAGTTTGTGTCATGCAAGCCTCATATATCCAGAGTACTGTTTTATCTATACATATAAAGTAGCACATCCTCAAAGTTCAGTCAGAAGTAACCTAAACTTGTCATTGAGGTAGAATATCTGATTTAGACCCACACTTAGATCTGTGTAGCTACATAGGATCTTCATGAATTTCCTGTGTATGTTATGACCAGTTCACACAAACATTTGCTGTTTACAAGGTCTCATCTCACATTGTTTGAAATGATTCCAATTCATCAAATGAATGCTGTACTCTACATACTTGGAGATGAAGCAGAGTTTCTTTCCTCCTCGTGTTAAGTAAATTATGAATCACAAAAGCATTCATTATACTCCGAAAACTTACAATCCTCCATATATGGTGACCTTATACAGCCTCTACAGCAGTCATTTAATTCCACTGCTTG
The DNA here is from genome assembly GCF_947347685.1 of Pleuronectes platessa. Classification (NCBI taxonomy): domain Eukaryota; kingdom Metazoa; phylum Chordata; class Actinopteri; order Pleuronectiformes; family Pleuronectidae; genus Pleuronectes; species Pleuronectes platessa. Next base: position 18,895,067 of record NC_070638.1, on the reverse strand, counting down.
TTCATTCACCTAGAGAAAATCTTTCACTTTGAAAAGTGCAGGTTTGTGAAAATCTTAACATCGTAAGGCAGATTGGTTTCCTGCCCTGGCCGTCGGTTTATTGAAGATTGACAGGCTTTTGACACTGATCAGCTATTGGTGGAAGGATGATGGAGACTCAGCAAAGAACTAAACTACAAATTTATTTAACCATTCTTGATTTATGGCAGTTGCAGCCAGTCATCGTTTAAGTTTTTCATTGAACAGGGAGTCAGCATAAATGCTATAGAACATTGCTTGTAGAATTTGCATTTACACATTGTTGTGTTAAATCAGGTTAGATGTGCGGGAAATAAAATGGTATAGGACAATATAATGGACTGTATACACACCACTTAGTTTAAAGGATAAAATGAGTATAAAATTAATTTAGTCTTTATAGGCATGCAACATATTGATCTATCTGCTTTGTCTTTGCAGGCTGTGTATAAATGTCTTCTTGACAGAGTTCCAGAGGAGCAGAAAGACACAAATGTCCAGTGAGTGGAAGAAACTACTTCTATGATTTTTTTTTTTTTTTTTCTTTTTAAGTGCCTCGACTTTTTGCTTTAATAGTGAGAGAAATCGTGCAGCAGTGTTCTCTAATGTTGTCTATTTCACACAGGGTTTTGATGGTACTGGGAGCGGGTCGGGGTCCGCTGGTCAATGCGTCCCTGCGAGCTGCCAAACAGGCAGACAGGAAGCTGAAGGTGTATGCTGTGGAGAAGAATCCCAACGCTGTAGTCACGTGAGTAAATTATTACTGCTCCTAATGTCCCTAAACACGTCTTTTGAATGCTGAAATATACCACCTACATAAGAAAATTATGACACACAAACACTTTTATCAGTTGTGCATGGCAATGGATTATATTGTGATCAGATAACAAAATGATGGTATTAAATCATCCATTTGTGATTGATGGTCTGCCATGGAAGGAGAAAATGATTGTATACTATTGTGTATAGTGACATTTTTTAATCCTCGTGGAATTTCCTGCAGTTTTAACCTAAAGTTTTCCCTGTAACTTGTTCAGGCTGGAGAACTGGCGCTTTGAGGAGTGGGGTGAACAGGTGACCGTGGTGTCATGTGACATGCGAGATTGGGCAGCACCTGAGAAAGCGGACATCATTGTCAGCGAGCTGCTCGGATCGTTTGGCGACAATGAACTCTCCCCTGAGTGCTTAGACGGAGCGCAGCACTTTCTCAAAGGTAAGCCACTGTTCCATGTATGCGTTGTAGCTGCAGAGTCATCGAACGCAGAGCACATTTGGATATTTGCCACATCAAACAATGTCGATAGCGTTTGTCATCCTCCATTACCGTCCATGCTTGCTTGCGTCTCAAATCTCTATCTCTTTCCCCCTCACGCTCACCTCCTCATGTCACCTTCAGACGGCGGCGTCAGCATCCCCTGCTCCTACACGTCCTTCCTGGCTCCCCTGTCCTCCTCCAAGCTTTACAATGAAGTACGCAACTGCCGGGAACGTGACAAGGACCCCGAGTGCCACTTTGAGACGCCCTACGTAGTGCGCCTCCATAACTTCCACCAGTTGGCTGAGCCCAAACCGTGCTTCACCTTCAGACACCCCACATCAGGTAGATAAACACACACCACACTCAACTTTTTCAAATTGGCTGCTTTCAGACAAGCACTGCAGATTTTCATTTCCAGATGTGCTGTGTGTGAGAAGGTAAAGTCAGTTGTTGAGGACATTTTCCTGGGAGTGAGTGGGCAATGTTTCTAACACGCAACGGATGCTAAACTGAAATTGGAAAGACTTCCAAGCTGATTCGAGAGCTTTTGGAGAAGAGGGCCAACACTGAAGTTGATAAGCTGTAAACAGAATCTGTGGATTTCCACAACAGAATTCAAACACCATGTTCTGCCTCTTGCACGCTCTCCCCAGGCGCCAACCCTGGTCTGAATGTTTATTTCAGAAATGTACCTGCTGTTTTGAAAGTGTCCGAAACAGCCATCTCCTGTTGTGTTTTTCATCTGTCAAAGGCAAATAAAAGACCCCATTTTCAAGACATTTTTCAGTGTTGTCTGTCCATGTCTGAAAACAGCTTTAGAAAAGTATAAACCATAATACCATATGAATATGTTGACCCCTGTCTTTCTTTCAGATATGAACAATAACCGGTATCAGTGCCTCAGATTCTCAGTGGGTTGTAACACAGTGCTTCACGGCTTCGCTGGCTACTTTGAAACCACATTGTACAAAGATGTCACACTAAGTAAGTCGGCTTAATAAAGAGGAAAGGCTTCTGTGTTAACAATTATTTTTTTTATTATAATATTGTAATTTTTTGTTTGTTTCAGGTATAAAACCAGAAACTCATTCACCCGGAATGTTCTCCTGGTTCCCCATCCTCTTCCCCCTCAAAGTGAGTTAAAGACACTTAATTAATTTACCTTTTTTATTTTGAACTTTTTTAGAATATAGGACAATATGCTAAATATCCCTTGTATGTTTGAAGGTCTTCTGCACAATCTGATAAACATGTTTAAAGGTTAATAAAACATTTTTTCTGTACTCCTCTCCTTTTAATAGCAACCCATTGCCGTAGCCAAGGATGATGATGTCACGGTGAGATTCTGGCGCTGCAACAACGGGAAGAAGGTGTGGTACGAATGGGCCGTGACTGAACCCTCCTGCTCAGCCATCCACAACCCATCAGGACGCTCCTACACCATCGGCCTGTAAAGATGACAGACGAGCACCCTCACCAAGCGTATACTCATTTGTGTTTCCGTACGACTCTGTGGCAGTTTAAGTTGGGCGGCCTGGTTCTTTTTTATACACGCGGTTAAAACCTGGACCTGAGCTGAGAGCCCTCTGTCAGTCTGGTCTGGGTTATAAAACAACCATTGGTAGCACCTTTTGAGCTAGAAGTGAAAATAAATTATTGGTTAAACCATATATTTTTATTTCTGTGTTCTCTGAGTATTGCCATCTTCAGCTGACAAGTCGTATCACCTGTACACAAAGTTGTTGCTGTGGCTCGTTGAAATTAGGTCAAACACCTAGCCAGTGGTTTGTTTGCTGTGTCGTCCCCCACCCCCCCCCCCCCCCCTCTCCTGTTCTGTGTATGCACTCGTACACTCTCAGTCCATCCAAACATTTCTATGCCTTATCCAATTCACATTCCATACTGCATCTTACATACTGACAAACACCCTTTTGGTCATCACTTGGGTTAGAAGAAGGTTGCCGTTCAGGTCACATCACATTGTTCCGGGACTGTCTCTTCATACCTTGATTTTGTTATTTCTTGATGTTTGAACCCCTGTCAATAAAGAAAGCACTGTAATGTTCTTCAAACTCTCTGAACGTTCTTGGGATGGGAAGAGTAGAAAATTGTGAATAATGTTCGAATGACAACACTGCAAGATTATATTGTTAAAATGGAAGTACAACATAAATAGTCAGGGTTGTATTTTGTCCAGTAGATGTCGCCCTTTGACACTTCACCCATGCTTCTCAGCTACTCTGTACCGCTGTTTACCATTACTTGCCTCTATGACCTCGGTTCCCAAACTGGGGTACATGTACCCCAAGGGGTACGCGAAGTGGTTCAGGGGGTACGTGGGGAGAACATTTTATCTGCATTTTCAAAGTGAAAAAGCCCATTACATTTTCAAACTGAGCTATAAATAATCGTGCAATATTAAATAGTCTGAATAGCCAACTTGCATTGCCAAAAATACCCATATTCAGCAAAATAATTACACTGCCAAAAAAAGTTACAGGTAGGTTAGTGACCGTTAGTCAAAACTAGGGATGAGCATAATTAATCGACAATCTATTAATTGATCCTTAAGAATTTCGTAGATGACATTATTTTGTCATCTACGATTATTATAAGTCCTGAAATCCCTGACAATTTCAAAGTTTCAAGTGTTATAGGCTGTATACGTGCGTCGGGGGTGGGGGGGGGGGGGGGTACGTAGCTGGAGATTGAATGTCTGAAGGGGTACGAGACTGTAAAAAGTTTGGGAACCACTGCTCTATGATATAAGGCGCCACAAGCACACCCCCTGTCTGGTCATATGTTAACCATAATAAGACCAGCTGTTAGCATGTGTCAAACTGCATTTGATGGACAACCAGTGCTTGTATGTGCAATACAACATGACATTTCGGTAACACTTTTGAGGACGAATTCTTGTTTTCTGGAAATTTTTATGTAAAAGTGTCAAAAAGTAATCTGATCACAAAGAGAGTAGGGGAGTTCCCATTATTAAAGATTATACTGCTGTTTTAAGTTTAGTATTAATTTTAGTTATAGTTTAGTTGACATTTTGAAGGGAATATTTGTCAGAACTGCAAATGGGGTGCTAGCCATGGACGTTATGTTGAAGTCCAATACACACTGTGAAAGCAGGAGTGCAAGGGATCAGGTGATGTCACACTGCCTACAGCCAACCTAATTATACACACCACCAATTAGGAACAAGTCATTTTATTTTGTGTTAATTTGTGTATCAGACTTTATATAAAAATCATTTTAAAGACAGTATTCAAGAGTAATCTCGTCATAATAAGACGTGTGTAGTTTTTTTTATATATTTTAAAATGTGTTACCATTGAGGCCAGTGTGAACTCGCTCCTACACACTATGTGCACCTTTAATTTATCAATGAAAGAGACGTCTGCTCCTCGCTGCAAGGGGCGGGGCCCTCAGGCGTGCTGCGCTGATTGGTGGAAAGCAACCACCTTTTCTATATATGGCCGGTCAGCTGGATGCTTTTCTGTTGTCTCTCTTGTCGCGGCCACGGGAGAGGAGCCTCATGGCCGACATGAACCCCACGGTCACTTAACATCGAGCTTCTCTTCCCACCACGTCACAGCTGCTGCTCCCAAGGACCTTGTCAATAAAGTTCCATTCAGGGAAACTAAGCGCACGAGGCTCCTGCCGGTGATGAGTTAATTAGAAGTTCGTGTCGGTAAGTTAACACAACAACTGGCTTTAATTCTCAAATAAATCAGTGAGTTTAAACTTGAACATTTAGTTTTTTGATATGATTGAGTTATGTTGTGGTAACAGGGGTTTTAAAGTGTGTGTGTGGTCACTGTATAAAAACGTCAGGTGCACGCTGAGTTGCTGAGGCTCATTTGAGCTTCACTGCAGCCGACTGGGAAGATGGAATCCGCCTCCAGCGATTTAATCTTGTATTTTTCTGTAAACAATGCCACGTGTGTCGGTAGGTTACAGGAGAGGAGGCGCGGCCCCGGTTCCCTGGAGCACAGAGGGGGACACACCGGGCAGGATGAGCGAGGATCCGAGGAAAAGGAGCATCAGTGGAGGAGCAGGAGGAGGTGGAGGAGGTGCAGGAGGTGCAGGAGGAACAGCTGACCCGGAGCCGCCCGGATCTCAGTGTGGTGAGGGCAACGATACAGGTGAAGGCTCCGGGGTGGCTCTGAAGAAACAGATCGGCCTGGTCAGCGCCTGTGGCATCATAGTGGGTAAGTCCACCGACAGGTGAACGGCACTGTTCGCCCCATGGCAGTGAAGCAGACACGACTTCAAGTTCAACTCAAGTTTGAGACACAGCTCAAGTGTCCCAGCATGTTAAACACCAGGACTCTAAAATGGAGGAATGGAACGCAGCCATCACCTTTTTGTTTTTTGGTCGTTCGAATGTTTGTTTGTTTGTAAGCATGATTACACAAAACATTGTGGAAGGATGCAGTCTGGGTCAGAGAAGAACCCTTTCAATTATAGCGTGATCCAGATCAGGGGCCAGATCCCCAAAAATGTTTCACTTTCTTCAACATTTTTTTGTTTTTCCAAGAGAATAATTCCTGGATCTTGATTCAAATAAACAGGCATTTTTAGGGTACTGTTATCTATGTGGGGGGGGATTTGTGGGCCATTTTTTACACCTGTGCTTTTCCTGGCGACAAAAATTAGGTCTTATTTAAGATGCCATCCACTATCTAGTAAAGTTAACCATTGTGACACACACAGATGAATGTTCATGTATTTTTTTTCATGTTCAAAGAAAATGCAGCTGAACCGAATTGTAAATCAGTTGATTGTACTGCAGGCTAAGTTGTCCGGACTGAAATCTCTCCCGTATCGACTTTCCATTCATCCTCATTCTTGCCGTGAACTGCTGAGCCTGCGTCTTGCATGTGCTCATTCATAGACGCCACCATGTTTCCAGGCAAATGTTGGCAGTCATGAATCCTCCTCGGTCCCTATATACCACCTCCTACACATGCAGGAAAAAAAAACTCAATAAAAAGCAATCCCTCTAATGGGCGTCCATTCCAACATTGTTGAGAGTGAAATTTCCATCACCATCAGAAACAATGGTTAAGTGTGGTGCTGCATCACTGAGAAGAAACGACTGTACAGTGAATTTTGTGTTGGCTCCCATTGTGATGTATTGAATAATGGATAATTTTTTTAAAGGCCAAATTCATCAGAATTAGCACCCTTGCAACTGGAAACAAGAAGCAGAAACTGGACCAGTTACCAGAACAAATGATCTTGGATTAAGTGAACAATCCTCTGACGAATTTATGTGCAAAATTAGCAGCTTTCAAAAGACCATATTCTGACAGAGGCCATGTTTTTCACGCAAGTTTCATGGCCAGCGAGTTAAAGGCTAAGAGGTTGAAACTCGTTCAGATGAGAATTTGAAGGAGATGCCTTGTTGCTATTGTGGAGCATTTTTCATCTGATTGTGATGAGTTAGTGAAACTCCTCGAGCCATTTCAGGTCATGACAGTTAATTAAAAGGAAGAGAACATATTTAGGATGTTTAATGTTGAAGCAGCGGATGTGTCTTACAACTTTTAAAACAAAATCCCTAAGCTGCAAAGCAACTTCGAGCTCAAAGCTACGTATACCCCCCCACCCCCCTCTGCTTGAGCTCTTTGAACTGTATGTAGTCCTGGGGATTTTCCCAACCTACTGCTGTGAGCACTTTTTAAACGCACTCTTTGCAAGGAGATAAACCTTGGTAACCAGCTGAGTAACCGTGTGTGATGTTTATTCAATAATTTAGAGTGGCCCTCCAAGGATGTTTGAAAAATTGAAACGGCCCTCGGTTGAAAAACTTTCCCCACCTCTGATGGATGCTGCTTTTTTTTAATACATTGTCTCAAAATCTAATGTCAGTCTCTTCTTATGGGGCTTCAGCAAAATAGACATCAGGACCTTTACACAGCACATGTCTGTCATGACATGATGGGCACATACTGGGATCATCTCATTCTTTAAAGTGAACTAAGGGAGATTTGTTTGGCCAGTTAAAGTGTAGGCTCTGACTCCTCAAACATCCATATTATGGTTTGGGTTCTTCACAAAACGTCTGTGTTTTCCAATTTCAAATGTGAATCACAGGATATGTTTCATATGACTGAGAATTGCAGCTTTTATTTTATGGTCTACGTTCAGCCTCTGTGGTCTAAGGATTATTTTCATTTGTTACTTCCACTGTTGGTGAACGTATCATGAACGCAATACACATCTTCTGATTATCTTTATAGATAATGATGGATGGATGATGGAAGTATTGTTTGTTAGTTGAAGTGTAGATTTTTTACTAATCTCGAGAGCTTCTGTATCTTACTGAGTTGTTCTATATCTATCTGTCTGTCTGTCTGTTTGACTCACCCAGGAAACATCATTGGATCTGGGATCTTTGTGAGTCCGAAGGGCGTCCTGGAGAATGCCAGCTCAGTGGGTGTTGCCCTGATCGTGTGGGTCTCCACTGGAGTCATCACGGCTATTGGAGCTCTCTGCTATGCAGAATTAGGCGTGACCATCCCCAAGTCTGGGGGAGACTACTCCTATGTCAAAGACATATTTGGAGGACTGGCTGGGTGAGAAGCAACTGTCTAATTATCAGAATAAGATCAAAGCTCTTATATGTAGGATTTACAAAATTTGGCTTTGGTGTCTCTAAGCATAGCTGCAGCAAAGATAGGATGTTGGGACATTGAAAGCATCATACAGCTCATACTTTAACCTGGGATTCATACTTATCTGCTTCAGAAGCTTTTCTAAATTTATTATAACAGTTCAAAACTGTAAGAATGTACTTAACAATAAAGTCTCCACTAAGACCATGCAATCCCCTTGTGTCAAATCTAGCTGCACCTGATTGAAGTGAAAATGTCGCAATGTTAAAGAAAGTGGTGAACAAAGGAATTCTTGGTGTGGATCTGATCCAGATCCACGCCAAAGTTGACTGAGTTCTTCCCTGACGCGTTCTGCATCTGTCCACCAAGCTTCGTGGACATTTTTTAATGTTTTCACGTTTTCGTCTTCTGATTTTTCGTCACCTCACTCCAGCACTGTGTTTTATGAAGTTTTGATGTGCAAGCTTTTGTAAACGTTCTCAAATAGTTTTTAAAGGGAAGTATGTAAAATATGGAGTGCTCTATAAGATAACAAGGTTTTGGCAAGCCTATTGTAATTCATGAGTTTTACTGTAAACTCCTGTCACACTCCCACCCTCACCGTCATGCCCACCATATCATTAAAGCGTCCAGCTTCATCATTGACCCAGATCCACTCTTTACTCCCGTGTGTATCAACAATGCTCATTACATTACATTAATGTAATGTAACAACAATGCTCCAATGCACTTTTGTCATGTACTGAGCTGATATGCTTAATACCCTTTTGTTTTGCATTTCATGTTCAATAGTAAGGGCAGTTCTTGTCTTACACAATGCTATGCTTGTGGGGTGTGTGTACAGTTGTATTTGCTTACTGGTGTGTGACAGAAATGTGTTTCCATGTCCCATTAACCCCGACTCCCTGTGTTGTCTCTCAGGTTTCTGCGTCTGTGGATTGCCGTGTTGGTTATTTACCCCAGTAACCAGGCTGTGATCGCTCTCACCTTCTCCAACTACATCCTGCAGCCTCTGTTCTCCTCCTGCCTCCCTCCGGAGAGCGGCCTCCGTCTGCTGGCTGCGGTCTGCCTCTGTGAGTGACCAATACAACTCAAGATTGAACTGCTGTTGGTTTAGGCAGTGCACTGACGGAGACAGATCTTGAAGTAACATTGTGGCGCGTCCTTTGAAAGATAATGTCAGGCATCGTATTTATGAGATTTAAGGCATATTTTCCAGAGTTTTTTTTTTTTTTTTTTTAACCTCCAAGCAGGTTGTTTTCACCCCTGTCTGCTGGCAGGATTACGTGAACTCTGGAAATTAAATTTCCCAGGGACTTTGCTGCTGGACATGGGCCAGATCTGGACAAAGTATCAGATCCATCCATGAACTATTTTTCATTTACTTTAATATTGTGCGAGATGTTGGACCTTTTCACCAGTTTCCCATGAAATGTCCTTGATTTTGATGAAAAAATCCTGGCACATTTAGGGGACTTGGCAGAAGTATTTGCTAAAATTTAAGATAAGATAATTTGAACTTGACATTTTGGAACAAATTTTGCAGTTTGAAATAAAAATAATTAAAGCTTAATATACAAGCCTGCGAATTTCCGCAAAAAGAAGAGTTGCATTATGGGTAGTTAAGGAGCTGGTTAAAACTCTGCTGTGTGGGTGGTGCTGGTGTATGTACAAGTTACACTCTAACAGCCAAAGCAATATTTGTGGAAGGTTTCAGAGGAATTCCAGAGAAAGGGCCACAATACAAATACTGGCTTTGTTGCCACCTTGTTATGGAAAGTTCAACACACTTAAGTGAGGAGATTCTAAATCCTTCACTTCGGGGCTTTTATTGATCTTTGGATAATGTGTAATCTGGACACTGTTTTGTGTTTTTCAACCAAAATATGAGCTTTTCTGATCCGTTTGACATTCTGTAACTGATCTTCAACATAAGTTGATCTCAAAGGCTTAAAATAAACTGCCAGTGAGCCCAAATGAATTAAGGTATGTTAAATATCTAGGGCAAAACAAATCTTGAGTGTGACAGAACTAAGCACATGGTCATGTTCATTTTAAACTGAAATCACATCCTATCTTGTCACATATCAGTTTTATCCTAAGATTTGTCATTAAGGGACAATTATTTTGATGTTTTGAGACAAAAACTTAATTTATTTCAAAACAATGTCCCTGTTTATATTATTAATTTGCCAATATTTTCTTTTGCATGCTACATAATCTTAAAGCCTACACTCTTCTATATTGTGTTCACGTTCTTTAATGTTTTCTGGAAATCTCTGCAGACTCTTAACTTTTAAACTTTTATTTTGTTGCACTTTATCTACGGGTCATGTCGTTATGTGGGGTTATACAGACTAGAAAATCTGATCCACACTAAACATTAGTAAATGGAAGAACTAGAAAAAACAAATATCATTCCCAAAACCTGATGTCATATTGTATCTTGCTGTCGTCAGTGTTTTTGACCTGGGTAAACTGCTACAGTGTGCGCTGGGCAACATGTGTACAAGATGTCTTCACCGCTGGCAAGCTCCTGGCCCTGGGTCTCATCATCATAATGGGCGGTGTCCAAATCTGCAAAGGTAGGATTCCTCCCTCTTTGTTGGCTCTTTGAACATCTGTCCGTCGTCCATCTTGCTCTCTTATCTACATCCACACTAATACATTTTCATTTTTAAAATTACGTTTTAGAGCTTAAATGATCCTTGTCCCCACGAATGTGTAAGCTGTGGGTCAGTATCAATCTCTCTCCATAATAACCCCTGAAAACATATCTCATGTCACCATTCATCTAAACCAAAGGCAGCCAGTTGCTTACTTACACCAAATACTATGAACGAGGAACGACAGGCATGAAAACAAATTTTTTTTTTTTCATTTGATTGATGATACGGTGTCTTTTACTAAATGTTCACAACTTTACCGCTGGTAGTAGAGTTCACCTACTGCTGTAGGTGAATGCATCATCTTTTTCAAATGTCTCAGAGTTGACAGAGTTTTCAAGCTATAATGGGGTCAGCTATGTTTAGGCGCTCAAGAACTCCAGAGTAGTGTGGATTGCAGGCGTAATGTTGCAACAGTGACTAGCATATAGTAGAGTGGATGTATCCTTAGGGGAGTTGTTACTTTTTTTTATTTTATGATTTTGTCTTGTTTTTTCATAAAGAAGCAGTGTAAACTTTGTTTGAATATTATCTTCAAAGTATTTACATTGCATAAGGGGAGAAGTCATTTTGCATTAAATAATATGTAATTTTTTCATCTTATTTCTGTTTAATCATCTTATCATCCCTCTTTATTTGTCTTGACTCCACTTTGGAAAAAACTGTTGAGACATGATGAGAGAAAAGAGGGAAACAGTTTTTGACGCAGCCACGCTCCAGCTACCATCACATTTTAGTCCCCTTGTGGCTTTCACAGGATTAATGATCACAACATGAAAGAGATTACAGTCCCTCGTACTGCTTCACACCACTCAAAATACACCCTCACGCAAACACAAACAGACACACACACCACCAGCCCCAGCCGCACACTCACTTAGCCCCATCAATCCCACTGGGACCGAGGCTGGAGATGTAGTTTAATTAATATGGCTTGTACAGAGATTTGACCTTGTTCAAATCTGGTATTACTATGTTAATATTATGTGTCAATGTTAAAATATTTGCTGGTCTGAACGGTTTTAAAATGATGAATGATATTATGGTTTAAAATGTTTGAATTGCGCTCTGCAGCAGGATGATCTTTGCATAGGAGTTGCCAGGAATGAGATATCTTTAAAAATGCATTATCTAATTTACTCTAACCTAATTTAATTTGGATTAAAAAAAAAAGAGTCTTTCATAACCAGTAAGTGCTTTATGAAATCAAATAGTTTTTAGGACAAATGTTGGATATTGTTTGGTGCCCTCTGCTGCTCAGATTGTGTTGGTGCAAAGCAGTTCACATCAAGTCGGATTTGATTCAGTGAGTCTTTTATCATGTTCTTTGATTGACAGGTCACTATCACTGGTTGGAGCCAGTTCACGCCTTCGAGACGTTCCGTGACTACGATGTCGGTCTGATAGCTCTGTCCTTCCTGCAAGGCTCGTTTGCATATGGAGGCTGGAACTTCCTCAACTACGTCACAGAGGAGCTGGTCGACCCAAACAAGTAACACAAGCACTTCTTAAACGCTGCCTTTATTCCAATATCATTTAAGTTTTATTTATTTGCACAAAATACGATAGGGGTGGGAGTGTAAGTTGTGTTAAAACAACATGCAAAACAATGGAAAAAGGAAAGCAATGATGGAATAAACATTTGATGTCTAATCTGCTCACAGGGATTAAATACAGAGAGGGTCACAATATTCACAATCAAAGCTCATCAAATATGCGTTAAAGCTCATTAACTCTTGAGGCGAAGATTGTGTTTCAATGATTGTGCTTATTCCATAACTAAGATTCTGTGTGTGAGTTGTTCTAAACAGTGCGTGTAGATCACTGAATGTATGAAAAGGTCCACTGTCACATCAGATACATAAAGGTAAAAAAAAAAGCATGCATATTTAATACGTATGTTAGTAATTGAATATCTAAATAAGGGAAGTGTTGGACTGAGTCCATGGATCTGACTACTAAATGTACTTTAACTGAATATATTTATCAAGAAAGGATCCTAATTATGTTGGAAATATGTGGAAGTTTTAAGAGGATTTTATTTAAAACTGAGAATTAGATCTAGACAAATTGATTCATCAACATTTAGATTAAAGTTGGGTTAAAGCGTTCTCCACTTTTAGCTATAATCATAACAGAGGTCACTACAAGTTATTACATTTTCAAATTATTCATCTATTTTAACAAATCATATTTCCAATTGTGTTCCCAATGTTTGACATGTTGAATCATAGGTTTCCTAAATTTTTCTATAGGAACCTCAAACTTCTGTCGCAGAAATAAAGCTTCATGGTACATTAACCATTATCCTGTGTGTTCTCCTCAGGAATCTGCCTCGTGCCATCTTCATCTCCATCCCTGTGGTCACTTTTGTTTATGTCTTTGCCAACGTAGCGTACATCACAGCCATGAGCCCCCAGGAGCTGCTGGCCTCCAATGCTGTCGCAGTGGTGAGGAAAACTGTCACCCTGTTCTGAGTGAACGTGCTGTTACACATTTAGTTAATGTTTGCATGTATTAGCATAATGCCTCTGACTCTCATTCTTTTACACTCGGCCTGGAAATCAATAGGTCGCTGTTGCTACGTGTGTTTTAACAGTGAATCTGTTTTATACTCCTCCTCCTCCTCCTCCTCCTCCCCCCCCCTCCTTTCTCTCTCTCTATTCATATTTCTCCCAGACATTTGGAGACAAATTGCTAGGACATATGTCATGGATCATGCCCATCTCCGTGGCACTGTCCACCTTCGGGGGAGTCAATGGCTCGCTCTTCACGTCGTCGCGGTCAGTTGCTTCTTGTTTCAGCTTCTGTGACCACTGTGCCTCTTTTATGGGCTCATTCCAATTCTGATATGGTTCAGATGCACACAGAGAAACTGGTTAGGCAGGTCGGGAACAATGAGCTGAACGGGAGTACAATGCTTCAGCAGCGTAATCTCTTGGGTCACAAGCTGGATTTCAGATTATAGGGAAAGTAGCTGAGTGGGGAATTGTTTGTCTGTAGAAGATAGAGCCTGACCGATTATATAGTAATAGTAATTTTTTCTCTATTTTTGAAAAAGTACATGCTGATGGAGGAAGGTAGTGATAAATGTCACCAAAAGTACTTCAATTAAGTTGAATTTAAGCAAAGTTGAAACAGATTCACAGAAATAAATGTTGCATGTTTTAATATATCTGTTTCCTACCATCATTGTTGTGGAAATCATTGTTCATAATTATTGTGAGAAATAATTAACATTTACGTGATCGGACCGTCTCTTCACATTTATTATTAAAAGGTGATCTTTGCAACCTTGTTATTCAGGAAGTTTGTATCAAACAAGTAGCCCTTCGTACTACTCAGTACCTTTTTTGAAGTAGCTCTTAGTTTCAAAAAGGTTGGTGACCCCTGCCGTAGACCATCGGGGCATGGCGGCGGTGAAAAAAAAAGGGGGGTGTACAAAGCTATTATGCTATGGTTTTACTGGTCTGGCCCACTTGATATCAAAGTGGGCAGTATGTGGCCCCATAACTAAAATGAGTTTGCCACCCCTGCTTTAGACCATAATGCACTGTGATGGGGTTTTTGTGACATGCAGGTCTGCTTAGCGGTGTATCCACACAGTGTTTTTATGACATTTCTAGACCTCCTTTTGTTCAGCTGAAACTCTGATTGACTCCTCTGCCAGTAGAGGAGTTTGCCCCTCAGCTTGAGGGAGTGCACGCTACACGAGCACCATCTGGCTCTGCTCTCAGCATTTAATTGTCTTCGGTTCTGTCTCCCAGGCTGTTTTTTGCAGGAGCAAGGGAAGGCCATCTCCCACGTCTGTTGGCCATGATTCATGTCACACGCTGCACTCCTATTCCGGCCTTGGTGTTCACTGTGAGTCATGCCACACTGGCTTTAGACAAAACTACATTATGTCCTTTGCCCTCTGCCCTTGCAACCAATACTAATATTGACCTCACCACATTCAGGTTGCCACATCTCTGCTGATGTTGTGCACCAGCGACATTTACACCCTCATTAACTACGTGGGCTTCATCAACTACCTCTTCTATGGCATCACTGTTGCTGGGCAGATTGTGCTGCGCATCAAACAGCCGGACATGTATCGACCCATCAAGGTACAGTCTTGTGACAACAGGCATATTGGCAACACACTATTTTCACAAGGAATACAATCACCACGCACTCTGTGAGGAACGCCTGCTTTTTCATCATATTATACAATCAACCAATCATGTGGCTGCAGGTGTATACAATCATGTAGACATAGGTCAGGAGCTTCAGTGTATGTTCACACATGAAATGAGGAAACAATGAGCAACTTGAGTATTTCTGAAAGTGCAACTGACAAATCTGCAGAAATGATGTGATGTGATCTTGTCAGTAAAGAGAGGCTCTAAGGCCGTGGACAACCAACTATTAACATCCAACAAGTCAGAAGGGGCGGAATGAATCAATGAACTGTACATCTGCTATGAAGAAAGATTTTAAAAATTTGAAAGTGTCGTCAGCTGAGTAAGTGGTCATTCATATAGGGACATCTGGTAATACCAGGTCTGAAGATTATTCATTTTGGCCAAACCTGATCTGGTTAAACTTTGATTTATGAGCAATTTATTCACAAATCCTTTAATTGGATATTTGCTCTTTACTTTTGGGTCAATGCTGACATCCAGGCTGCACAGACCGAGGACATGAAATATGTCACTGATGCCACATTTTTCATCAGAGTTCAATGTTAAGCCTGTTTTCTCTACAGAAATCTGTTTAACTTGACATCTGATTTGAACTGAATTGATGAATGAATGTTTGATCCCTCCTCCTTCTCCTCCTCCTCCTCCTCCTCTACTTCTAGGTGAGCCTTATCTGGCCGGTGATCTACCTGCTGTTCTGGGCCTTCCTGCTGGCCTTCTCCCTCTACTCTGAGCCTCTGGTCTGTGGTATTGGACTGGCCATCATGATGACCGGCATCCCAGTGTATTTCTTTGGAGTCTACTGGGAAAACAAGCCTCAGTGTTTTGATACTATTATTGGTAAGGCAGCACACTTCACTTTAACGGTTCAGAGTTGAGGCGAAGTATTTTGGATTCTTTGGTTTAGAACATCTTTTGATACCAGAACAATATATGGGGAAATTAACAAGGCTTAGATAGTTTTGTAAGCAATTGCAATAAACACCAACCAGAAATAATGTTCATACAGTTTAACTGTTGTGTCCTAAGCTCCTTTTAGACAGGCACTGAACTCCTGACATTCTCCTGGGGGGGGGGCTGTATATGAGAACAAATGTCCGAGTGACATCTCCTTTCTCTGGAGTTTCTCTGTCAAGGGCCTTGTACAAATTCTGCAGAATGTCCCAAGGAGCCGTTGTGAAGCCACAACAGGAGATAATTCGCAGAATTTACTGTGAGCGAGTGGTCATGTAAATGTTTCTAAACCGCGACAGACACAAAAACAAACCATTATCTCATCTAAAAATGATTTCCCTGTTCTCTCATTTGATTTCAGGTAAAATTACTCTTCTGTGCCAAAAGCTCTGCTCAGTGGTCTATCCAGACATGGTGGGGGGGGAACCCGACACCCCATGTAGCGCCAAATAAAGCCGGTGCTGGGGAAGATTGATAAGACCCTCAAATATCTTAACTGAACATGTGGACAGACACTTCCTCTCTTTACTCGGATGTGGATTAACGGTGGGAAAAGGATGCCTGGAGGAAGACTCCTAGGAGGATGAGTGTACTTAGTCACTGAATGGAAATGTTAACACTGAATATGTTCTACAGCACTGGACTTTATTACCCTGTCATTGACCGGCCCCGGTGTTTGAGATGAAATATCACATTGAATGGAAATAAGTTGGTTTTCATTGTCGTATTTAAATAATTTCCACTCTGTTTGTGTTGAATGATGTGCTGTTTGTCATTTGTGAGTCTTGGATCCAGAGAAAGCCAATATTTAAATGTGTCTTCATAAACCCATTATAATCAAAGTAGGAAATATGTCATTCTTCTTCTTATCTGTTGTTTATTTTGACCCTCAGTCAGTTATTTGTTGGCTGGGTTGTATCTGTTCGATAACCCAAAAATGAAACTTGGAAGGATGTAGTGTCGGTCAAGGAGGAACCCAATCACTTTTGGTGTGAATCCTAGGATTCTTTTGAAATGTCTGTTTTTATCAGAAGAATTCATTTAAGCCATTTGGGTCACAATGGATATAAGACATATGGACTCAAAAAAAAGGTTTTGCTTTAGGGAGAGAAGGTTTATTACTGACTGATCACTGGCTGTTTATTTTACATTTACTCGTATGAAATAAGTTTTTGTTCAGGAAATACGTTTTTGGTGTTTCCAAAGTCCTGCAGCTCTTTAGCATTAAGGAAACAAGCCACACGTGTGAAGAAAAAGCACAAGATGGTTTGTGTATTTTCAAGCACTATATATCAAAACTTCTCTTTAGCGCATCGCAGATATATATTTAGTGAAAACATATCTATTCTCTTCAATCGTACGATTATCTCATATTTTTGATAGACAGTAAGAAACTCTAAATATTGTGGTGCACTGTTGTCTTCGTGTGTCAGTGTTGTTTGTGGGGTTTACACAATGCAGTGGTATCTGCTGCACCTCATCAATGTTTCATCCACCTGTTGGATCACCCGACGTAGAAAGGGCTGAGCCGAAGAACAAGTGAGCGATCAAATTGCGGAAGTCACAGGAAGGAATGACAGGTCTAGGTGGGTTAACACGTCACAGTAACGCTGATATGACAGGGAAGAAGGGGATCATGCTTTCAAAATAAAGGCCAATAATACTCTAGTCCATTCAAATGTTTAAGTATTGCGTAAATACCTAAACCATACGATGAGTCAATTACATGTAGAAGTATATGCATGAGACTTTACTTACATTTTGACTAGATTGACCGTTAACCACCCAATATGCATTTCCCTAAATTACTTCAGATTAATCAATAAACCCAGATGAACTGCCACAGTAAACCTCGGCTTCCCAGAGTCCGTAAATGTGGTTTAAATGAGCCAATGCTGACTACAGATCAGTTTTAACCTTTATTTTATTACAGTGGATGGATGGAGTGTATTGAATCCCACAGACTGGGAAATGTATGTGCTACAGCAGCAAGGTATCAGGCACATGTATACAAAGTTGAAAAATAATAAATGTACATTCCATATCTATAGAGTAGAGTGTAAATAATGTATGAAAACATTTCTTAGGTGCTTTTTTGTAGGAATTTAGGCTGATAACCTTTGTATTTTTCTAGAAAATTTTAAAATAATTAAAGAAAAATCCCTCAAAGATTTTAATATTAATCCAAATAATACACAAAAATGTTCCTACTTTAATATCTCTTGAACCAAGTTGTATTTTGAAAATCCAACCAGGAAGTGCTGCGATTATTTACGGAAGCTTGGTCCCTACATGGACGGTGAGCTCGGGATCGTGGTTTCCAGCGGACTGACTGCTGTCGTGCGGAGGAGGAGGGTCGGTAGAACCGGTCTGATCCTGTAAACACTGTACGAACTCTGTTCAGCGACATAGGTACGTCCCATATCTCCCATTGAACCGCTCCCCGAGAACCCAGTGCGGTGCTAACTCGGCTAGCTCATTAGCTCCGGTGTGTCAGCTGCAGCAGGGTTAGCCGGGCTCCAGCAGTTAGCCTCTGGCTCCACTCACTGACCCGCAGTGTGGGAGTGTCCTGCTAACCTGTTAGCCAGCTCATGTCTGTGAGCGTGTCGGTAGTGTCAGTGGGGGATGTGTACAGGGCTATGTATGTTGTAAACTCTCTATAAAGGCAGCTGGATCCTTGTTAATCACCACGAGCAGCCATTGTTAACACGACTGCAAATGTAGTTTTAGTGGCTGTAAAGATATAAACTGTCATGTACTGTGTTTTAGTGACAATTTTTATTACAGTGTAGTAACAACATTGTATTTACCGTTGGAGCCTGAAACAACAACACTGTATGACTCACTACAGTATGTTTCTCTCTGTTAATATGTTGTTATCTTTTAACATTCCTCACACAACACCACATACACTCATACAAAACACACCCCTCCTCCCCCCCCCCCCCCCCCACACACACACACACACATGCAGCCATGTCTCCATCCATACCCCTCCAAGAGATGATCCGGGCCATCAGGTCGGCCAGGACCCAGTGCGAGGAGCGGGGCGTGATCCAGAGGGAGTGTGCCGCTATCCGGGCCCAGTTCAGGCAGACAGACAGCGGGGCGCGATCGCACAACCTGGCCAAGCTGCTCTACGTGCACATGCTGGGCTACCCAGCTCACTTTGGTCAGGTGAGGGGATTTTCTCTAATGCCCGTCATGGGTTTAATGGGGTTTAGCAGGGCGAAAAAACCATCATGGCAGCTGGAGGGACTGGGTTCAACAACCGACTATGTCCTGAGTGTTGATCCCTTACAGACATCATCCGTGTGCTCAGCAAAAATGTACACAATGGATGTCGCGTGCAAAATCATACTACACTAGTAATGTTGGGCGCTGTGCATTCAAACACGTACTTTCGGCCTCAGTCTTTCCTCTGTCATCAGAACTCTCTGAGCTGTGGTTAAGTCTTCAGGTCTAGGACTTAATGTCAAAGTCTGTGAGTCCACAGGGACGGACACCGCAACTGGGTCACTGACTCGCTCCCATCTCTGAGGCTGTGGCTTTGGAGCTGAGGCTAACCTCAGACTGAGAATTCCCCTCAGGGACATCGGTGCTATTAGTTTTTCTGGTAGCTTCACATGTAAAGGCATTGTTGCTCTCCTTGTTAGATGGAGTGTGTTCGGATGATCGCCAGCCCCCGCTACAGTGAGAAGCGGGTGGGGTACCTGGGAGCCATGATGCTGCTGGACGAAAAGCAGGACGCCAGCCTGCTCATCACCAACTCCATCAAGAAGTAAGGACAGCTCTAACCGGACAAGTCTTAAAAAATGATTATTACTCATTTAAAATTTAGGGAACACTTAATTTTTACATCTGCATTTGAGACTTTGTTTACAGATCCTGGGGAATACTGCTGCACATGTGGTGACATAACTGTATCAACCTTTTGTGGCTCTAGAGGGAGCTTGTTTAAGTCTGACAAATAGCCTCATGTGACATCACCTGAGGCAGTGTCTGTTTGACCGAATTTGAGTTTTAAAAAAATGAAGAAAAGTGAGTTTTACGTCAGAGGATGCTCCTCATCCTGGTTCGAGGCTACATCAGCCAATACAAGCCCAACACACTCCGATCATTGTGGGTAATGTAGGCACCAGGCTCTGATAAGGAAGAACAATGTGAGAAATAAAACTATAATAACTCTGAAACTTGGTGCATTAGCACATGAATACCATATTATTCAAAACACCAGTTCATAAACCAATGGGTGACGTCATGGTGGGTGGGCACATCAAATGGAGGCTGTTCTCATGTGATATCCATAAAATGCTGAGCACATCTTTGTGTGTGTGTTCCAGCGACCTGGCTCACAGTAACCAGTACGTACAGTCTCTGGCTCTGTGTACTCTGGCCTGTATGGGTTCTGCTGAGATGTGCAGAGATCTGGCACCAGAGATCGAAAGGCTGCTCCGAGCCTCCAACTCCTATATCAAGAAGAAGGTGGAGACCTGAACAGGGATAGTCGCTGTTCATTTATCTGTTATTACCTCCAGCATTGTTGTGAATGACTAAGCAAACCAATGCTGTGATTTTCTCATTAGTACATGTTTTTCTTAAAAAAATGAATACCATGGAATGAAAAACAGAAATTATGTTTAAAGCTAGAGTGCAATGTTTCCCTTTAGAGCTAAATAATTATAAAATGCTGCACATTTAGAAAGAATTATTATTGTATTATTATACACTAGTTATTCTTATTAGGGGTCAACCAGTTAGTTTTAATAGTATTACTTATGGGCATTAAAAAAAATGCTGTCTTACATTGATTTGAGTCTGTTTTCAGCAGTAAAACTAATTGGAACCCATTATCATCTGCTCTGTGTTATAGAAATGATGTATTTGTGTTGATAACTTGCTCCACTCCTCTTCCTCCAGGCTGCTCTGTGTGCTGTTCACATCGTGAGAAAAGTCCATGAACTCGGGGAGCTTTTTGCTCCCGCCGCTCGCTCCCTCTTAGTTGAGAAGAACCACGGTCAGTTGATCTTAATGAAATATGACGTATCAGTAACACCGTCACACGCGTATAGCTCTAAGTATTCTCTCACTTTTTCCCTCCTGTATCTCTAGGTGTGTTACATGGTGCTGTGGTGCTCATCACCGAGCTGTGTGAGCGCAATCATGAGACACTCGAGCGCTTCAGGAAGGTACGCGGGACACACACGTGCACGCACATTCACAGACAGATCTGATGAGTTCATTGTGCACTGTGTTGCAATGAGTTTTTTGCTGTGTGTTTCTCAGATAGTACCAGATCTAGTTCAGATCATGAAAGGTCTGGTCATTTCCGGTTACTCTCCAGAGCACGACGTGGCAGGAATCAGTGATCCCTTCCTACAGGTCAGTTACTTTCACTAACCTCTTGCAAAGTATCATATCAGTCCGGAGTTTGATTTACTGACATTACAAATTATTATGATCATTTCTTATTATCTATTTCTTTTCTTGTTTTTTTCATATGTGTGTATTCGCACATTATCTAGACTTTTTTAACAGGAGAAAATCTGGAGAATCTCCAAAGCCTCTGATTTGTCTGAAAGCAGCTATAAACATAAACACTTGTTGTCTCAGTCGCCCTCCTTTTCTTGCTGATTTGAAGTTAATTTGAATAAATATGAGTCCAGCTGTTGACTCTCACCTGCTTCCATCTTCAGGTACGAATCTTGAGGTTGCTGAGAATCCTCGGACGCAACAATGAAGTAGCCAGTGACGCCATGAATGACCTTCTCGCTCAGGTCCATTATTCACTCAGAGTCTGTAATTAAACTATGTGCCCTGCAACAAAAACAACCAAGAAAAGTAACAAAGAACTGTAAAATATTTTGTTTACTCTCATTAATTGATTGTCATTGTGTGATGTCAGCCATGGTAATGATTCCCATGCTGACTATCCAGCACTAAGTTAAAGGTTCAGTGTGTAGAATTTAGGGACATCTAGTGGTGAAGTTGAATGTTGCAGCTGAACACCCCTCAACTCACCCTCCCCTTCCAAACATGATCTAAATCGTACACACTGGACCTTAAAAAAATGAATTACTTACTAAGTAAGACAGAATTTTTTTCCTTGAAAAGATTTAACATAAATTGTGTGGTAAAAACTGTACAAAGTAAAAAAAAAAAGTTAATGGTTACAAGAAGCAAATTATTAGTTAGTACATTATAAATGTATCACAGGTCTTTAATGGTCTGTTACAGACACAGGGTGATGTATTGACGTGTGTGTGACTTGTCGTACAGGTGGCGACCAACACTGACAGCACTAAGACAGTGGGCAACGCTGTGCTGTACGAGACTGTTCTCACTGTGCTGGACATCAAGTCAGAGTGCGGCCTCAGGGTGAGACACCAGCAAATCTTTTCACCGTGTTTAACCACTTTAATACACAGAGAACAGTGTTATCTAATGAACATGTGCTTCAATTCTGTTTGGTCACAGGTTCTGGCTGTGAACATCCTGGGAAGATTCCTCCTGAACAACGACAGGAACATTCGGTCAGCGCCGCCTCCTTTCCTTCCTCCTTTCCATCTCTTCCTCCTTCCCTCCCTCCTTCCTCTCTTATTGCTGTGGTGTCATTTTACCTCTTCTCTTGCTCAAGGCCAATCATCTAACTCCCCAAACTCTCTGCAGCCACAGAGAGAAACCTCCTGCCATCAATCCAAGCTAATTTCTTCTGGAGCTGAGCAGGCGGCTGCTGTCTGTCCCTTTATGCTGATCTCTCAACTTGGAGACATTTCATTTTTCATCAGGCAGTGAGGAGGACTGTTACGGCTCCTTTGGGTTTTATTATGTTCCTATTTTTTTTAGGTTTGTCTCCATGTGTCGGGCCTAACTGGTCTTTTATCTGCTGTCAGCCTGAATCTCCCTGTTTCTGTGTGGCAGTAATAGGACTGGGTTATTCCTGCCAGAACTGCTCCACTAGATCCGAGCTCTCCTGTGCTCACATAAATACTTGATCAGCTCATGAGACCTTTTCAAGTGGTCGGATAAATAATTTATGTGGTAATGCTGAGGAAGATAAGTCTACACAGCAATGCGAATTAATCTCTATTGTTAGCCGATGAAGAGCATGAAGGTTAAAAATATAATATCGTAATTTTCATTGTTGATTATGTGTGTCCAGGTACATCGCCATGACCTCCCTTCAAAAGATTGTTTGCACAGATCACAACGCTGTGCAGCGCCACAGAGGAACCATAGTGGACTGTCTGAAGGACCAGGACGCTTCTGTAAAACGGTAACTTTCACCTCGTTCAGTAAACATGACTCTCTGAATTCCTGCTTTTCAGATGTCATAACCTAATGTGTGTCTTCTGACACGATTTAGATTGTGTAGATGCAGTGCCAGCTCTAATCATGTCTGTTTGGAATGAGCTGTTTGCTTGGCTTGTAGTAATGCTGGTTGCAGCTCTATCTTTGAAACTTTAAAGGTGACCTGTGCTGATTGAGAAGTAGCAAGTAAAGAAGGACTGCCTGACCCAGTCGACAGAACCAGAAAGCTGCACAGTGACGCTGCTGCAGAGCACTGGTCGCCTGTTTGCACAAAATTTGTCACTGCACTTCCCTGAGCCCTTAACAATACACATGCCAAGTGTAAAGCCCATAAGATGAACAATTCTCGAGATATGCGTTTCACATACGGACTGAGATGTCTGGAATTAGTATATAGATTTAACAGCTGGTCTTGGATCAGTTATTTTCTTTAAGTGGACATACATTACATTTTTTTAAGTAAGGGAACCTCTTGAAAATAATGTTATTTTCAGTTTGGAACATTGTCTGATGCTCTCACTAAAAGAGACAATTTGATGCTTTATGACCAAAATATCCTGGATATGGGCTTTGCCATCTTGCTCTGGTGTTGTAATTGGGAGCCAGAGTCTGTGTAGTAGCGCCGCGGTATCGAGGTCCCGCCAAAACACGCAGTTGACCAATCAGGAGTCAATCTCAGCTGTCGAATGTGACATTTCACCCCATTTTTATAGCATTAAATAACTAAGTCAAGGCAAATTTTATGGGAAAATAAACACTTGAATAAACATCTGTGTGATAAGAAGAAAGAATCTTTTTTTGATTGTGTCCATATCCCCTCTGCTTACATGTATGGGGAAGGGTTTCTGACCTATACTGCAGACAGCCACCAGGCGGAGAGCCAGGTGTTTTGGATCCACTTTTTGAGAGCTGTCTTGTCATCCATCTTTATGCACACTCATATGTTCTGTAGAGAAAACACTGACCTCTGCTCTATCTACACAGAATTAACAGCCGTCTCGATTGTCAATAGTACAGGTCTAATTTTTTATTCATTGTATTTCCATGATTGTTTCTCTTCCCTCTAGCCGTGCATTGGAGCTGTCCTTAGCTCTTGTGTCAGCCACCAACATCCGCACCATGATGAAGGAGCTGCTCCTCTTCCTCTCCTCCTGTCCCCCAGAGCTAAAGTCTCATGCTGCCAGCGGTATATTCAACGCGGCTGAAAGGTGAAACACTGCCCGACACAAAAATGTGCACATACATGGTTGTAGTACGTACACATTCTGTATCTGTGCATGCGTGCACACAGACGTTTATGTGCATGTGAATGCATTTAATAATAAATGTGAATTGTAAAAGCTGCAACAAAAAGTCTCTGTGCTTGAAATGTACATTGTGTGTGTGGCTGGAAAATCTGACTGTGTCTGTCTCCATTCTCAATGAGGTCCCTGTCCATTTAGCTGCCACTGTGATCAATAGCCTCCAGTGTTTCTGCTGTATATCACTCCACCACTTAATGCACCTCCCTGTTTGTGTGTATGCGCGTGCAAGCGGTGGTTTGGTCTAGATGCAATTGTGTGTGTGGTTCTGAGTCCCCCTCAAGCCCCACTGAGTTAGCTGTGTGTGTGTCTCTGTCAGGTATGCACCCTCCCAGCGCTGGCACATTGACACCATCCTGCATGTCCTCACCACGGTAAATACAGACTGAGCCACTCACCCTGCTGCCTCTGACATGGGCCTCACACTCACGACTATTTTATCGTTTTCCACTGATGTCAAGTCACGCCTCAGTCACAAGTCACGCCTCAGTGCTGATACCAGGGGCCTCCTCCTTCTGTACAAACATTCATATATACCGCCCACTGTTCTGAAAGGGCTTTTTATCCTCTTCTACTGCTTCTCATTTTACACAATGTTAAAATCCTTACTTTTCATTTTACCATCCGTCTAGTAGAGAGAATAAATGAAACACTAATGACTGCTGTATAAGCTAATGCTCACACTTATCCTTTTCAGTGGTCTCTCTAAATGATGGAGACTAAATTATGCACAAAGATATATACTGGGGATGTGGTATTATGGAAATATCCCTCTAAGTGAGGTCATAGGGTCTGGGAGGGAATATAGGGCGACCCCGATACTGGTTCCAGCTCTCTAGCTAATGGACTTATTGTGCATGTTTGTGTGCATGTGTTTAACTCTGATTCCTCACTCTGTCAGGCAGGGGGCGACGTGAGAGATGAAACTGTGCCCAACCTGATCCAGCTCATCACCAACACCTCTGAGCTGCACTGTTACACCGTCCACAAGCTGTACCGCGCCCTGCTCACTGACATCTCTCAGGTGTGTGCATGTGTGTGTGCATGTGTGGCCATTAGTAATTTACAGATCTGTGCATCGGTCAGCTTATTCATCCAGTGTAACTGAAGATTAAAGTCTGTGGGTTACTCCATACTGATCCTATCCTTACAAATAATAAAATATATTTGAGATATTCATTTGAGAAATTAAAATGAGAATGATTATGAATCTGAGAATGATTCATTATATAATATTTTAAACTAATTTTAACTGCAAAACATTAACAGAAGATTACAAGTTCATTTATGGGTCTCAAAGTGGAATAAACCAATGAAAAAATGACATTCCTTTTCATGTGAATTGTAAAGTGGCCTTTGGACCCGACTGAAAAATGGCAACATTTAAACTCATACTATGAAATGATTTGATAGCAAAATAAACAAAGCAAACCACAGGAAATACAACTGCATAATAGAAAACATTCCCTTGTGGTATTTGTCAGAACAAAATTTTAGATAATTCTACAAAAAAGGAAGAATTCCAGGTCCAGGATTTGGATCCATTGTTTACACACACACACACACACACACACAATTATTTTAATAGAATTACCAGTGTTAATATCAGCTCGAAACTCGAGCGATGCATAAAGATTTTCATCAGAGAGAAAAGTGTGTGCGTCCTGGAGCAGACAAAGCTGCTGTGGTTCCGTGGCAGTGAGAATAGCTTGGCTTTCAGCTTTTCAGCAAAATGCCTGATGCAGTGAGGTTTATTTTTGGAATGGAGTCAGACTAGGAGCAGTGTACTGACTGTGCACTGTGCTGCAGTTTCACACATTAACTTCCTGTGAGTTCGAGCAAAAGTGACCATTCAGCACACTGCTCTGCTTACCAGTGAACTTTACCAGGAACCTGACCAATTATTCTATGTTTACATTATACTGTGACTGTAATACAATAACTATAGACTGTAGTGAGTCATGTTTGCTCTGTGGGTCTGTGCAGCCATCCCTGGTGCAGGTGGCCTGCTGGTGTATAGGAGAGTATGGAGACCTGCTGATGAAAGGAGAGTGTCAGGAGACTGAGGCTGTACAGGTACGCCCACATAAATGATTTCTCTTTATCCACAAATGGTCCACTGTGTTGTTAAATCATGATAGCATTTTATTCATATATTGTATCTGGTGTTGTTATCGCTGTAGGTTTCCTCCCTGCAAAGCAAAGCACAATGCAGCACAAAGAAAGTGCTGTGTTTGCAATTAATGCAGGATCTTACATTTCATGATATTGATACCAATGATATTGGTTATTTTTCTAGACTGCCATTACGGTACAGAAAGTTTATGTTTCTTTTTTCCTATCTTTATTCAATAGCATGGTGTCTCACTTTGATGGCAGAACTTTGAGTGATTTCGCACCCAGATTCACCCGAAACCCTGCACTCGCACTCAAACATAACAGCTTGTGTTTAAATATCCTGCGCTTCAGCTCTTCTACTAACGCTCACACCGCTAATGTGCAGACGAGAAAGGTCTGGTCTCGGTTTTAGAATTTTGACAGACATGCTGCGCAAAACATTCAAGTGCAGAACAAAAAAATCTGAGAGCAGACATTTCACATGTGCACAAAAGCAGCGTGAGCACGAGCAGAAGAGCTGAAGATGGAGAGCAGGAAATCTGAGCACAAGTAGGTTGTAATTGATTGAGAGAGCGCAGGGTTCTGAGCTAGAGCAGTATAAAATCTGAAAGTGAATTGAATAAATATAAAAAATATTAATCCTTTACTATTGATTAGTAAAGGATTATTAACCCAGTAATGTAAAACAGCCTTACCCTCCCTTTTAAATTATACACATAACAGAAGTATAGTCAAGCCCAAGCTCCCTGCTGGTCTTCTCTAATTAAGCATCTGACATTGTCTTAATAGCAAATAAAAATCAGTAAGGTAAATTACCCAAGAATCTTTATTAATTCTTAATCCCTTTTAAATTTGTAACCCTAAAAACAAGTGTGGGGTATCCTACAGGAAGTGAACTGGATTGTGATACTGTAGTACTTTGTATACTGGCAAATAAACTGTGTAATCATTTTCCGTTTTATAAAATTGTGACAGCCGCTTGAGAACCCAGTCATGACACGTGTCTTTATCAGGTATCTGAAGACGATGCCCTGGATGCCTTGGAAACAGTTCTACAGTCCCACATGTCCTCCCCAGCAACCAGAGGCTTTGCTCTCACCGCCACCATGAAACTGAGCACACGCATCACTGACAACGTGGAGTAAGACTTTACGTTTTGATATCTTAAGTTTTGAAGTCTCATTCTCAGGCTCTTGTGCATCTGTGTCTCTAATGTGCCATGTACAGTGGTGATCGACATCTGGTCGCCGACAGATATTGATAGTTAAGAGTTCTGAGGAGCCTTAGGTTTAAAGCTTGAGCAGTGATATGCTTAAAGCGGGACGTGACTTCTAAATAGCTCCAGCAATTTCCAAATCTTCTCCTAACTCCCCCTCTCTCTTTTTATCGCTCCACCCTCTCCAGTCGGATCAGGAGCATTGTCAGCATCTACGGCAGCTGTTTGGACGTGGAGCTCCAGCAGAGGGCAGTTGAATACAACGCTCTATTCAAAAAATATGACCACATGAGGTATGCAACGGTTCCATGAAGGCATTTCGTTTTTCAACTCTTTAAAAGCAAATCTGAAGTAGAGTTGTTTTGGACTTCCTGCATGTTGTGGTTCCAAGTGTTGTTCTTTTCTGACCAGTAAAAAGCTCAGATGCGGTGTCTCTCCACAGGGCAGCGGTGCTGGAGAGGATGCCTGTGATTGAAAAGAACTCCTTGGGTGATACCAATGGAGAGTCAATGGGGGAAACCATGAAGGAGATCCAGACAGCTACAGTCAAGAAGGCTGAGCCACTGCTGCAACAACAACCTGCTAACCAGGTACATCAACATAAGTACATTTTTACTGATGAGCTTGCGAAAAGTCTATCCAGTCCTGATTCTCTGTAATTGACTTTTGTTAGTTTTTTGGTTTTAAATGACATATTTAAGTTTGACTTGACATTTATACTTCAATATTATCTTCCACAAACTTGTTTTGGTTGAGACTCCAATGAAGAAACTCTTTTCTCTCTCTGTCTGTGTCTCCCTTCAGGTGTGTGATCTCTTGGACCTGCTGGGTGGCTCCGAGGAGCCTCTGCAGCCCAGTCCAGCACCAGGTCTGTCCATCAACACCGCCAGCACTGCAGGAGGAGACCTGCTGGATCTACTGGGAGGGTTCGAGCCAACGCCCCTGGCACCAGGTCCGATAGACACACAAACACCACACACGCTGCTCGAGAATGAAAAGTTTTTTCAGACATGAACTCAACATTTTCCATCGTTTGCTTTTCCCATATGAAGAACACAGCAGGATGTAGTTTGAGTCAGACATGTTCACAGCAACAGGAAGATGTCCGGAACATTCCGGCCAGGGTGGCGTCTGGGTAGAGCATGTAGGAGTAAGGTCATGACAGCGCATTGACATGGGCGTGGAGGTTGTCTTTCCAAGATGACATCCTCATCTGTTAGGGTTCCTCTTTCATTCTTGGATATTTGCATTCTTCCAGTTTTGCATCCGTCACATTTTAGAAACGTCATGCTCACACCCGCTCACTCACTGTGAATGTTCTGGATATTCTCCTGTTGTATTCTCCCATGATCTCCCTCTAACCTTTTCCGGACATTTTACGTGGGCGCTGGCAGGAAAAGTTTTGGCCCCTCTCAAAGGTCAGGAAACTGTCTGGACTGAAAGTAGCTCAAGACAAAAAGAGGAAGTTTAATTTGAAACAAAACTAGAGAAACTGAAATTGTATTGCGTCAAATTATATCCCTCTATTTCTCTATTGGTGTTTTCTATGTTAAAATTCCAGTAAAGTAAATGCAGTCTTTTATTCCCACAGCTCCCACAGTGACGGTGTACGACAAAGACGGCGTGGCTTTGACACTTAATTGTGAGAAACAGTCTGACTCAGGTCTGACAGTCACACTCATAGCCTCCAACTCCACTGACTCGGACATCAGCGCCTTCACCCTGCAAGCTGCTGTACCCAAGGTTGGTTTCAGCACCAGTGACACTCAGCTCAGTAAACCTCCTCTGTCAGACCATGTATTCATCATGAAGAAGCCACACGTCATTCTGAAAAAGGCAAAGTTTCTATCAAAGTCTGCAGAGGCAAAGTCTCAAAATAACCAGACTGAAAAATGTAGTGGGCAGTTGTGAGTGGGAGCTCTGACAGATTTGTGTTGGCTGGTCCGGTTTCTAGTTTGGTCGGGTGGATGGAAAAAAACAGTTCTAACCTTCAACACGCTCTTACTCCATCCTCGCCCATCTCCCCCAGTTTAAGCAGGTTTGAGCTCTGTGGCAGGGATGTAGCTACCAGTGAGTACATAGAGTATCTGGGACAAATATTTATAAATATAAATGAATATTTTGTATGTTTCTTTAAGTTTTTTATATTGTTCTTTTCTAGTCTTAATGGCCACTCACTGCTCTTCAAAGGACAGTTTTGTCATTAAGCCATTCACACACACTCATTCATACAGTGCATCGATGGGCAGCACTTTCTCTGTCACACGTCAAACACAAACTAGGGGCACAGCCTTCAGGAGAAATTAGAGATTCAGTATCTTTCCCAAAGACACTTTGGCACGTGGAATAGGCCGGACTGGGATTGAACCACCAACCCTCTGTTAGTGGCGGACCCGCCCTGCCTCATGAGCCCCCATAATGTGTTATATAGAAACGTACTGTTTCTTTACATCAAAAAACTCTTTCAAACTTAAAAGAAAATGAAATACACATTAGAAATTATATTATTATATGCTCAAAAAAATTTGGTACTTTTCCACCATATATTTCTGGCAGCTGGGATAATCTACATTTAGATCATTGTGTAGGTTTATGATATTAAGGTAAATATAACTGAACAACTAAATGGTCAGTGTTTTGGTGTGAAGCCGAACATTTCATCATTGGGTGGGACTGTTCAGGGGAATTTGAGCTCATGAGCTCAGCATGTGTCACATCTTGGCCTCGGCCTTGTTGTGTGTCATGTTCTCAGTGGTAGAGGGAACAACAACATGTCCACTGCTTTAGACTTCAAAGTTGTATTTGATCTCCCTGCAGAGTGTCCAGTTACACATGAAGGCCCCCAGTGGGGACTCTCTCCCGGCACGAGGCGCAGCTAAGGTGACCCAGCTGGTGGTCCTCAACAACCCAAACAAGGTGGGTCTGTGGTGCTTGATGACGCAAGTGGAGAACTCGCATTAAGGGCACGGACACACATACAGAAATGAAGTGGTGAACCTTTGCCTCCCATTCCCATAATGGAATCCAAATCTTTCTTTCCTCCTCCAGGTGAGCCTGAAGATGAGGATCCGTGTATCCTACACCAGACAAGGATCAACCTTCCAGGACACCGTCCAGGTCGACTCCTTCCCAGGCCTCTGACAGCTGTTAGTCAGTCCTCCTGGACTATGCCAGCAGACTCTGGATGAGTCAGCAGGCGTCAGCCTCACTGACAGTCTGCTGTAAAAACCCTCCACTCCACAGTCCAACCTGCTGTTCCTCAAATACCCACCTTTTTTATTTCTGGTGTTTTTAGCGCTGAAAAACACTTGTTCTCTCGAAGGAAATCAGCCTCGTGTTAACACATAGTTCTCCTCTCGCCTGGAGCTGAAGTGTCAATGTGATTATTAACACGAGCTGTGGAATATGCAGGTAAAACATGGAAATGACAAAATTATAGTATTTTCTAAGAAGTTTTATGTGACTGTTCAAACAAATATCCACTTAAGTTTCAACTAGGGTTTTATGTGAATGTGGCTTCTGTCAGTTTAAGCCACTAGATCCACTCTACTCGTACAACACTGCATTAATACTCCACTACAAAGCGATCTCATTTTTTCTTCATTTGCCTTGACCTTCTTTACTCAACTGAAAAGCAGCTGAGCACTAACTAATGAGCAACTACGACTTATATGAAATTAATTTATCCAGAACGCTTGATTTTATCTGGAAAATGCAGGGACATGAATTTGAATCTGAAAGGTTGGAGACTTTAAACAGCCATGTCTTGGAATTCCCTTGTCTTGTGTTTTGCAGCTGAACTGCTCAGAGTGTTCTCCTCTGTGCCTTGAGCCCTCTCAAGAAAGGAAGTTTTCTAAAGTTATGTCATATTTAATTTTGAAGGCTAAGACATGGTTTTAAAAGAAGTATTGTCAAATAAACATTTTTATCATTCCCACAAGCGACACTTGTTTTTACTGACCATTGTTTCCTTGTTAATTGTTTTATTATCTGGAGACTGTAAAGTGATACAAGAAGAAAACGGTCATGAAGCGGTTTATAAGATGTATATTTGAGATGATAAGCGTGTGAGTACAAATAGAAATGTACGATGGAAATCTCTAACATGATACTTCTGAGCTGTCAAACATAAGACCGATAAAGTGTATTATGAGTTATTTAAAGAAAATCATCGCAACCACAGAACTTCTAAAAACACTCTAGAGACTGGATACGAGCAGTGGTGCTGTAGTGTGATTTAAGCACAATCTACCTTCACTAAAATGTACGGGAGTATACTATCAACTGTTTGTATTTGTCTTTGAATTTTCAGTCTCCTGTCATTTTCTATAAAAGAAAAGAAGTTTTCAGAATCCTCAGTGACCTGTCTCTGTGTCTTTCTCAATGTGTGTGTGTGTGTTTGATGACAAAGCTTAAATTAACTTCAACATTTATTCACAAGCAAAAAGACCACAGGGTTCTCACACTGTCTCTTGTAATGCATGGGTGCCTGCATCAATGGGTCAAACTCAGAAAGCCAATGTGGGTTGACAAAAAACATTTTCAGTGAGATTAGAACGTCTTTTGTTGTTGTTTTTTCTTCTTCTTTTGATTATTTGTTTGCGCAGGCCAGGGAGTGTGGGATTTCAAATCTCTGTGCCGTGGCTCAGTTTAAGACAGACACCTCGACTGTTGGCACTCGGCCGGCCCCGTGACGACAGCGGCTCATGACGAGGAGGACGGGTGTGTGCAGCCGAGACTGTGGACCGCCGACCCTCCTCTCAGCGCCAGCACGAGATGGAGCACTGAGCCGCCCTGGATCTTGTAGTCCGCCGCCGTCTTCTCATCGTTCCTGAGGGCAAGATGACACAAGGGAGAGGGAAAGATGGTTTAGAGGAGATTTGAGGATGAAAAAGAAGATCTCCGTTACGAAGGCAGATGCATGTGTTAAACAGTGGAAGAGCTCACATCTGTTTTCCACTGTAGATAAGTCTCTGTTGCTGCGGGGGGATCCCTTCCTTCTCCTCTACCCGTTCTTTAATCCTCTCCACCTTGACGTAAACAAACACAGGATATTTACAAATGATGCAGAGCTGTGCGGGTGACGATTATTCAGATTCCTGTTTATCTTGTGAAGACAATGCATTCCATGATGTCACCTTGTCTGTGGGCTCAATGTCGATCTCTATTTCTTTTCCAGTGAGGGTCTGAAAAACAATAACACGATCACATCAACACAAGAGAAGACAAAACAACAATGCACTCGTTCAAGTGAGCTAAATGGGGATAAGGGCTGTGCCCATTTTCCCAAATGACTCAAACGCTTCTCGTCCAGTCGATCAAACACTTCATGGATGTATTTCTTACAGTGCTAACATCAGCTGGCCGGAGAACTGTCCGTTAGGCTTCTTCCTGCAGCGTTACACACTGTGAAGGGATTTCATTGTAACACCGGCCCGTGAATAAACTAACCTGCTGAGGTTTACTTTTAAATTAGCAAGATATCAAACAACATACGCGACGACGAGGAAGAGCCAAAAACCAGTGGAAAATAAAACTAGCTA
Source organism: Pleuronectes platessa (assembly GCF_947347685.1). Taxonomy (NCBI): domain Eukaryota; kingdom Metazoa; phylum Chordata; class Actinopteri; order Pleuronectiformes; family Pleuronectidae; genus Pleuronectes; species Pleuronectes platessa. The sequence continues at coordinate 18,861,869 of NC_070638.1, read as the reverse complement.
ACATTTTACAAGCCGGAATATGATGAGAACTAGCCCGAGGTGAATTAGCGAACCGGTGAGTGATGTTAGCGAGCGACTCAACAAAAGTGGTACGCTAAGTACAACATTAAATGAAAGCGTTATCTCACCTTTACTTTGATCAGCATGTTGATTCAGTTATATACTTCAATTCCAGATTATATGAACAGTTTCTCGATCACAATACTTCGTGAACAAGCGAATTACAACCCGCTTGTCTGGCTGGCTCGAGTTTACTTCCTGTGTATCACGCTGAACGCTCCGGACGTCACGGCGAAAAAAGGAAAAAGGTTCCGCTCAGATTCTAAAAAGACAACAAAAAAACAATACAAATTAATAAAACAAATGTATACTAGTTACGTTTAAGTTAGAAGGACCGAGGCTCGTTTACGATCATATTCTTCTAAAATGTGGACTAAGTTCATTGTATTTCTTTTCTATGAAATATAAAAAAATCGAATCCAGTTCCTTTGCTTGGATTTATGAATTTATAATTTTCAAAAGGATGCGAATGATATCAACCAAGAGTCATCTTTGCAACTGTTCATGTCAAATCCATAAATAATGTTATTTTAAGAGAAGGTTTCCAGTTGGATACAGGCAGCGGAATAATAAGCGATTAGTACTTTCAGTTTAATACAAAAATTTAACACAACGATCGATATCAATTTCAAATCTCTGTCTTACCAAGTCACTGGATGAATACAGCCACTCTGATGAATCCATCAAACCAGCTACAATCAGACCAGCCCCTTTCAAGGACTTAAAATCATGACAGAATTTAGCTGATTTTTGCAGTGAAGCATTCATTTTAAGTTATCAAGCAGCATGTTAAGGTTGCAGTCAGTCTGTTGCATCATAGTTTAGTTAAATATCAAACTTTGGTTTGAATGTAGAGTAAAAAGTACAACAATTTCTTCTAAAACATATAAAATAGCATTTCCGTACAAATAGATCCAATCTGCACTTAATCCACCCAATGGAAATGTACTTAATAAAAATGTAGTTTACAAGTGCATTTGAGACTTGTCAAAATAAATGTCACAGAGGATATAATACATTTCCACAATGCACAGACAGCCCAGTATGAGTGGGGGTGTTTTCCTGATACTACACAGATGTTGATCATTCAGCTGATGAGACAGGAAGTCTATACAAGTGTGTCGGTTCCACTTTGCTTCTGATCATTCAGTCATGATGACTCATCTCAGCCTAGGTGTGATAATCGTGGCTGTTTTGGCAGCCACTGTCGCTGATGCAGGTATTTTTCAGACGTGTGTGTGTATAAATGTACCAACAGTATGTGCAAGTGTTTAATTGATGGGAACTTTGACAGCTTATGGTTTTGTTTGCAGATGTCAAAGTAGTCTGTGAAAAGGACTCAGTAAAAATCACATGGAGGATCAGTGCAGAGCTGGTGCCGAATGCCGCTCGTCTCTTCCTGGGGAGCTGCATGCCTACTCAGCTCAGTGTTCTGCCCACTGGGGAGGGGGAAGCTCACTTCAACTATAAGTTTGCAGACTGCAAGTTTAAGAAACTGGTAAGTAAATGTGATCTTTACCAAAAATAAAATAACTTGTAGCCACTTTGTATTTTATATAACCAGTTTTATTTCTCTGCAGATGAAAGGGAAACGCCTTATATATCAAAATGAACTGACTTACAGGCCACAGTCGAAGATGCATCCTGCGGCTTTGATACATCCCATCGAATGTGTTTATAAAAGGTAGTTTTCTTTAAAAGGGGTGGTGGTTAAAATTCCATTTTTAAACTGAAATGTCTGAGGAATATTATTACGTTTCAGACCTGAGTCGTGGATTCCCCCATTCCTGAAACCTGGCTCAGGTGTTTCTGAAGGTCAAGGCGAGCTGGTCGTCCACATGGCGCTCCTCAATGGTGACTTCTCACACTGCCGAATACCACACGAGCACATTCAAAGCTACCTATATTGAGCATGTTTTTTACCCCTTACCCAACAGCGCAATTAACGGGTTTAGCCAAGACAAACGTCATCCCTCTGGGCTCTTTCATGCCAATATGGGCAGCAGTGGAGCAGAAGTCCCATCAACCTCTGCTGCTGCTAATGGAGGAGTGTGTGGCAGCCTCTACACCAGAGTTGCACCCCGGCAGCCCGGTTTACCCAATCATTGCCAACAAGGGGTAGGATGCAGAAACGGGTTAGAGTTCACAGTGATCAGATGAGTTATGTTTTTAATCTGAGATTTAAAATGTCCTCAGGTGTCTCTTGGAGAGCGTGAGGGGACACTCTTTGTTCCTCCCTCGATACCACTCGTCTGCTCTCATCCTCTACCTGCAGTCCTTCAAGTTGGGTCTTGGAGAGGAGGTGAGAGGATAAATTGGGAGCTGATGTCGGGAATATTGGTTTTGATAAACTAAAACTTATCGACTCCTTGTGTGTTCCCCAGGTTTACATCCACTGTAAACTGGTTGTATGGGACCCTGCAGATCTGGATGAGACCAAGAAGACATGTCATTATGTAAAAGACAGTGAAAGGTAATGATCAGATCAATTATCACTTATGTTTGTGGTTATTATGGAGCTAGCCTGTCCCCTGTCCAATCTTTAAAATAACTAGCGCAACTCTAAAGCTGAACAAATGAGCTTATTATGTCCACTGTCCTTTATTAACGTGTACACCAAAAGAAATGTAAAAGCAATATGAGGAGTTGTGTGCTTTAACCACTAAGTCCCGGCACTTGGCTGGTGATGCTGCTCGTCTCTGTCATGTATCAACACCTCCTTTTTGAAAACCCCTCTCTGATTACTCCCTCCTCAGCTGGGAGCTGCTTGATGACCCGCTTCAGAGCTCCCTCTGTAGCTGCTGCGATTCAACCTGCAAGTCCCGTTCCAAAAGAGGAGTTGAATGGGGTAAAGTCTTATGTCAGCTCAGTTATTTTTAGACAGAACTTTCTTGCATGAAGTAAGAAAGTTCCCCCCCCCCCCTTCTCTCTTTTTGCAGAATCACACAGCCAGAGTCACAATTCAGTGTTGGGACCCCTGGTCATCGTGGAGCAAAACCCATCGTCAGAAGACTTGGGTGTAAAGGATTAAAACAACTGTGTCCCAGGTCTTGATCCTGAAACTGATGAACACTGGACACGAGTATTAACGAAGACTCTGGCTATGGAGGCCAGGACCAGATGACCTCCTTCTTGACGTGCATGATGTCATCAGCTTTACATGGGCCTGACCTATGTTTTCAGAATGGCTAATAATTCCAGCAGTACTCCCCCAAATCGTATAGATCCATCATCGGCTGTCCAATAAAACTGGTTTAAGATGCTGAATCTGCTGTTTATTCAATCTTTTCAGCAACATCCATGAACACCCAATGGATATCCATTCATCAATGGACAACAGAATGCTGTAATTGTACTGAGTTATATAAGAGGATTTTCATGTTGTCCTGGCCAGTGGCAATCTGACCTAAAATTACAAATAACTCTGGCCAATACAAGTAGTCTGATGGCCAGACCAGTACAATGCACTGAAAACTGCTGCTTTTCATCACTTTAAAATTTAAATAGATTTTAATTTGAGTTTTAATGATCACTTTAGGATGTGGATTTACTTTATGAGACAGTTGATGAGAGGTTATGTATAATGTCATCACACAATTCTGGGGAAATTGGCTGAATTATAATGCCAGCCATAAAGACAAATCGTTGCACATGTCTGCCTAAGATGTAAACTTGTATCATGCTGCACTACAACTTGCTGCACTACAAGTTGTGAATATGGTGTTAAAAGTCACAGCTTGTTAACTCAAGATTAACTGACAGCATTCACACCATTTCAAGATGAGTGGTGCACAATATAGACTTAAGTTGAGCAATTGATTGTTTTTTTCACTAGCTCCGAGACAGGATATGAGTCCCTGTATGACTGATTATCATCTGCACTGTGGCCGCTCACACATCAGGTTTCAGAGCAAATATGAAGAACGGGTGATACTTCTGTTAACTCAGGAATTAAAACAGTAGTAGAGTCCCATGGGTAAGTGGAGACAGAGCTAAAAGCAATAGGCAACTTTCGTAAAAGCACTTTAAATTTGAAATTCAACATTGTAGAAGTATATAATTAGTAGGGAGCCTGAAGGTGCAGTAGAATAGTCAATTTTGCTTAGGAAGTGACATGAAGTATTACAGCAGTCGCCATAATATGAGCTGTTTGATTTCTCTTAATTCCAATAAAAACTATTTCTTCCTGTAACTGATGGTTATATGTTTCCTATGTATACACTGAAAATATCTGTTCTAAGGATGTATCATTCAGTTTAAAACAAACTTCAACTGAAAGTTTGTATGTATCTTCCGCCATTAATTAAGTGCTTTAAAAAATAACTTTCTTGAATGAATGAGGTTAACCATCAGGGTTAAGGCATAGTGGTTAGGAAAGGTGATAAGTGTGAGTAGGTTGACACTTTTCTATAATGATCCTGGATCCTGATCATGGATGGTGGTGATGGATTGTGATTTTGAACTATGATTACAGCAAGACTGCTTGATATACAATGTGTCTACTCACATATCCTACCATTACTGACGATAACTCCAATTGTCACTGCTGTTCCCTTCATGCTTTTCAGACATTTTGTCACGTATAAAAACTTAAACATTAATACACCTCCATTATGCGAATGTTTTTTTCTTCAAATCAATGTTGTAAATATTGTAATTTTGTTACATGCAGCATCTACTGCAAATCTGTCTGTCCTGGGAGAGGGATCCCTCACATGTGACCCTCTGAGGTTTCTCTGTTTTTTCTCCTCTTAATAGTTTTTGTTTGCTAGTTTTCCCTATCTCTTGTTGAGAATTAAAGACAGGATGTCGCAGCTTATTAAGCCCTATGAGACAAATTGTGAATATAGGCTATATAAATAAAATTGGATTAATTAATTGATGATAATTCCGACAAATGACGGGCATTGTCATACAGTTTATATTCTCATATCTGCTCTAGCTGTGGAATGCTCTGTCAGGCTCTCTGGTTCCTAATAGAAAGTAAATAGCTATAACACGATGAATGGGACTTGTTGTAATGAGAGTCAGGCAGCTGCACCTGAGGTAGTGAACACACACCAGGTGATTGAAGTTAAACTAGATGAGCGTCTCCCAGTACAACCAATAAAAGCTTCCACAGTACCCATCCTGTGTGTTCAGTCATGATGGCTTTGTTTTGGCAAGGGGTGCTGCTCGCCATCCTGGTAGCTGCTATGTCAGTTAATGCAGGTAATATAGCGTCAAAAAGAATTGAAGGTTTCTTTGCTGTTTGTGTACAAACCTGATTGTATTTGTCAGACATGAAAGTGGACTGCAGGCCTGATTATGTGACGCTGGTGTGGAGAGAGAACAGGAACCCGGTCGACCCCTCGCACTTTCGTCTCGGTAACTGTCTTCCCACCAGCTTCTCGGGCAGGGAGGTCATTTTCACTGTGGGCTTCAACGACTGTAACTTCAGGAGACTGGTGGGTAGAACATTTAAATCTGGGCTTTTTAAGTAAATGTGATTTGATGGTTTAAGTAACCCGTCTTCCTCATAGGTCACTGGGAATCAACTTATACACAGCAATGACCTGATGCACATCTCCTCTCCAGACTCCCACGAACTCTCCTTCACTCACCAAGTTGTGTGTTCGTATGAGAGGTGTGCATTCATGCCACTTCCACACAAGGGTGTTGAATATCAAGACTATTTGATCACTTTTTTGGACTTGTGTTCAACTGATTCATGCAATAAATGTATTTTGTGCAGGCCTAAAGATTGGTACCCCCCCACCTACAACCCTGTGTTCAATACATTTGGTCAAGGAGCGATGGTTTTTCATATTGGACTAATGAATGGTAGGTGTCAAGAGTTCATCACCTCAACTTGAAACTGAGTCATTTTAACTAGACGTCTCACCTCCACCTTGTGCTTTTAGAGGATTTCTCAGGCCCTGCTGAATCCACCAGTTTTCCTCTGGGCTCCTTCATACCCATCATGGCGAGTGTTGAGCTACAATCCCATCAGCCCTTGCTGCTGCTTCTTGATGAATGTGTTGCTGCCGCCACGCCAGAGCTGAATCCTGGAAGTGATTTATACCCAATAATCACAAATAAGGGGTAATGCTTGTTGTACTGAATATGAACACAGACCTCCTGACTTCTTCTGCCCACACACTGGAAGTAATGTATTTTTTGCATATTTTTTTTTTTAACCATACAGATGTCTTGTGGACAGCAAGACCTCCCGTTCAAAATTTGAACCAAGGCAAAAGTCATCTGAGATCCAGCTGTCCCTTCAAGCGTTTAAGTTTGCCATTGGAAAAGAGGTAAACCTCCATTCTATATCTGTGCATGGTCTTTCACATAATGGCTGTAAATACTGGATCATTGCTCTCCTCTGCATTCAACAGGTGTATTTGCACTGCCAACTTGTGGCTTGGGATCCTGTTGGGCTTGACCACACAAAGAAGGCCTGCAACTACATCAAAAATCACGGGTAAAACTTGTATAACTAGTCTGAAAACTAGACGGCTTTAAGTCAAATTGTGAATAATCCCGGACACTCTCCCTGTTCAGCTGGGAGCTCGTGGATAACCCTGCATATAGCAACCTATGTGACTGCTGTGACTCAACCTGCAAGTCCAGGAAGATGAGGAGTACCGCCTCGGGTATGTAAACCACCTGTGCAGTGTTTGGATTAAACTGGTCTCATTTTACTGATGGTCCAAAGGTGTTTGTGTTACAGGGAAGCTTGGGCTGGTAAAGAAAGCCGTCCTCGGGCCTTTCACAATCACTGAGAACCCCTGAAGCATCAAAGTGAGAAACCACTTTATTTTACTCTGCAAAATTTTGAATTTGTGCTCAGCGACTGCATTCATCGACTTGGTGTCTTTGTTTCCCTCTCCAGAAATGAATCCATCTGAAGGACTGGCTCCGACAATCTGACTTGGTTTTTATTGTTTCCAGCTTTGAAAAGCTTGGTTGCCTCTTTGCATTTCAGATTTGATGCCATTAAAGATGTATCCATTCAACTTGAACAAGGCTCCAATCATTTATCACTCAAACAAAGGGTATTGATGTCTGCTAAGGTTGTCACTAGGTCAAACTGAAGCTGTCATTACAGGGTGTAATGGTATAGATTTAACAGTTTCACCCTCGCATTAAGAATTTCCTTAATTAATTCATGAACCTGTGTGGAAACTTGAGTTGGAACTCCTTGTATTGTATACGGATTGTTCTAGGCCCACAGTGAGTTTTCGAAAACACTTATTGACATTTCATTAAACAAATAATTAGGGCTGTAGTTTACATGGTGGACTTGCTCTTGTTAGTGAGCTTTTTTTTTTCTGCATTTTTTTTTTTTTGTTTCTTCCAAGGCCAACAAATGGTACAGGGTCAAAGGTTGTTCAGTTACCAAAGCTAATACAAAAATGTATTGGCTGGATTAAATCTAGTGGACAATTGTATACTGCCTTCATTAGTTTCAACACAAACACTCTGTGAAATGTCACTGGCTCTAAATGTAACTCATTCAATTGCCAGTTGGCTTCATCCATCCATTATTGTAAAGTATAGTTTGACAATGTGGATGAGGCAAAGAAATTGAGCTTTAACTCCTGAGGTGCAGGTCATGACTTGTTGTGCAGCATGTGTCCTAAATGTTCAGGGATAAACGCTTTCAAAGTATCTATATGAAAACCATTGACCTGGTTTGAAGTGAGTTCCCAGTGCTGGAATTAATAACTTCAATTAACAAATATTGGTAGGCTCTCAGTTCTTCAATTGTACATTTATATGTCAGTATTTAAATGGTAGGCATGTCTTTAAAAAAAGTGGTATATTTTCAATAGTAGTATAGGCTTGTTGTAGGGTTATTTATATCGTACTAGTAGGCTGTTTTTAAATGTAGGTATTCAAATAAATTATAAATGGTCTTTAATATTAAACATATCTTTGGTATAGTAGGGTTTTTAAATAGTCACATTCTTTTAACGTGTGTGTATTGTCGGTGCCTTGTTCAAACCACCCCAGACGTCACTCGGCCCATCAGTCTGGTCAGGGCAGAACAGGGAGCAGAGCTGAACCAGCTGAATATATTGTGTGAGCAGGTCGCAGGTAAAGTAACAAGGAGGAGAAACAGACCTTTAGCAGCTGCCATGTTTAAGTGTAGCGTCTCTAGTTACCTTCAGTCTGTCGGTGTCAAGCCACAGACCCCACTTTGGCGCAGTTTTAGCTAATTAGCTAGCTAGCTAACAGTTAGCGGCTAATAGCAGCGTCCTGTACTACGTCATCACGTCTCACTGCTGGGGGGGGGGGGGGGTTCTCCAGTGATAAATTCATAGTATAACTTAACTAGACTCCACACACACTCTACCATCATGTCTATATAGGATGAATGTATCTTTCATTGGTTTGGCATTATAGCAGGAAACACACAGTATGAGTAAATCTGGTGACAGCATTACATGGAGCTGAGCCTCTTCTATGGTCCCTGGTGATGTACATGAGTTTTACTATCACTGTTCAAACCTGATCTGACCTTTGAAAGAACTGGGACCTCGTTGTGGGAGTTTGAATCTGACCCAATCCTTCCACGACAAGTGAAAGTCTCGTGATAGAAGACTCTTTGCATACTGATACAACAGCTCCAAGGTTTCTGACCAAGGTTTGCCCAAGATTTTAGAACCTGGCAGGAGATTTATAACTCCTCGCTCACCCGACCACAGCAGCGTTTGTAAAGTCGGGTCCGGATCCTGGCTGATGAGGCTTGATCAAGGCCGTATTCTGAGCCCTAGTTAATCTAAAATGTGCTGAACGGGGTCAGTGCTCTGTGCAGGCCAGTCACGCTCTTGCACTCTAAACTGGGAATAACATTTTCTTGCGAACCTGTCTTGGTGTAGAGGGGAATTCATTTGTTGAGGTATGAACGGGTTGTCTGCACAAATTCACTCGACTTTAATTACATTTAAACTAACAACACATTTGTGCAATTTGAATGAGTCAATAACTCATAAGTGCAATTTTAATATCTTCTGTGTGCCATCCTGTTTACATTGTATACATTCTCTATTTTATATTTCCTTATACTTTAATGGCATGTTCATGTATTACTTTATGACTGATGTTACCTACTCTCATCCGCATTGCTGCTGAAATATGGAACTTTCACTTTTGTGGGGCTAATTAAGGCTTCTTTTTTCTTTTCTTGTCTTAAACTGTTCCTGTGGAATTGGAAGCAGACCCTTATCTTAAATGTGGATTTTTCAATAGAATTATCACAAACCAGGAAGTTAACCTAAACCATAAGTACACAATAGTACAGTATACAATCAGGTTTGTCCACACATGTATCATCATATAGTGAAATCTTTAAAATAATAAAATGACATCTACGTGTTGTGACCTTTCAACACACAGGGTTTAAAATGGACTGGTTCCACTGTAACCAGTGCTTCACAAGGAAAGGGTCGTCGTTTGCTGTGTCCAGCTGTGGCCACATCTCCTGTGATGCATGCATCAAATCTAGTAAGACATTTATATTCCATCTGCTCTTCCACATTTTACGATATATAATTATCTAACATCATCTCTCGTGCCTCATTTTCTCTCAGAGCAGTGCAGTGTGTGTGGGGCCAGCTGCAGTTATCTGCCCATCACGGATGAGGTTGGTGAGACTGACACATTCACTGCAGGTCACTGTCTAATGCTGCCAGCAGAGGATTATCTTATTCCATCCAGCCGACACATCACTGTAGATCAGCACACCTTTCTATTTCAGATGAAACCACAGGAAAAAGTGTTTTTCAAGGACCCAACGAAGCTGATCCAGTCACGACTGCAGCACATATCACAGGTCTGTCTACTCTGTGCCACTTTTGAATCGCCACACTTTAAATGTCAATATCGTATAAAAATGTCGAAGATCGTTTGAGAATCTTACAGTATAACCCACTAGCTACATTTAATTTCCAGTAGTTCCTTAGAAATGAAAGAAGAGTTGATAGTGACTTCCTTCTTCCTCAGATTGTTAATTTCCAGTGGACACAGATGGAAAGAGTCACGACGCACTTCAAGCACAAGTCTGTTGAATTGGAGAGGCGCCTGAAGGAGGTCTCTGAGCAGGGCTACAGGTGATTTCAAAATCTCTGATCGTTCCTCTGCTGCTGTGTAAATAAATCTCAGATTACGACGCTTTCCATCCCACGTCTGTTGTCTCAAGGCAACTGACCGAGCTGAAAAGAGAGAACGCTGCCTTAAAAAAGCAGCTTTCTGAGCTGAAAAGAGAAACTGCCGAATTAAAGAAGCCACTTTCTCAGAGGAGGGTAAGTGTTCCATAATCTTACTTCTTAAAGTTCATGGTTCTTAAGCAGTTTTCAGAAATGAATTTGAACATGGAATCTCCACACAATTGGGTCTGGACATTCTCTGGGGGTTGGCTTTTAGACATGACCAATACAGTGGGAGATTCTCCACTCAGTCGTGTTCACAACATCACAGAAGTATCATCGGTATCCTCTCAGTGTATGGCTCCTTTTTTTCCTCCTGACGTATTGGTATTCTTTTTTTTTATTGTTTGGTTTTGCATCTTTCCCATGTTAGAAACATTTTCAAAACACGCCTTTTTGCGCACAGTGAATCCTGCGGAGGATACCCTGCTGTGTTCTCACGTGGGCTAATTTGGAGATTCTGCTGAGCTTTGTTCTAGAGGGCTGGGCGGAGGAGCTGTAGAGAAAGTCCCGAGCTTCTTACTCCGACATTTGTTATCTAACATACCTCCAGAGAATGTCCAGAGATTATCCGGAGTTCAGTGCATGACTGAAAGCAGCTCTACAATGTCAATGTTAAAGTGTTTCATCATATTTATTTATACTGTTTACTTTTTGCTTGCCATAGGTTTCTCCAGGACAATTTCATACAGATGGGTAAAGGCCAATTTACCTTTCAGAATGGTCATATTTGATTATAAATATTATAGCGCTGAAGCATTTTAAATTACAGTTCACTCATTCTCCTCTCATACAGCACTCAAAGGATGACACTCCCTGTGGCTGTCACCTCCCCAGGTAATCTAAGATTTAATTTTAATTTGTTTCTGCAGTTTTTACTACTGGTCAATTTCATATGTAGTTTTCTTTTACTAGTTACACCTCGGTCAAGAGCCAACACGTAAGCATTTCTCTCTTTAATGGCTCATCACATTTCTGCATGTAAGAGGAGAATCGCACGAGACCTATTAAACTCACACATGTGTTGTGGTTCTTAGTCACTTTGGCTCAGCAGAGTCTCAGGGGTGGACCAGAGGCCGAGGTCCCAGTCTCTCCTCTCTCACTGTGAGTCTCCCACTTACAGCGGCTCTTGTGTGATTTCTTATCGGTGTAAATAAATGTCATGCTTTAAAACGGTGACAACAGAACAAATTTGTAAAGGTATATGTTTAATTCCTGTGCAACATTTGATGTCCCTTGTTGACATAATAGTTACAGTTTGACAAAAACTGACTCAAGGTTCTTTCAGTAGCTTTCAACCTCATCTCACTGTCGTCCTCAGTGGATAAAGTTAGATAGGTTGTTGTGGAGATGTCCGACATTGAAGGAAACTCGATAGACACAGTGAACTCCATCCTCTGATGAAGTCAGTGAAATGAACTCTTAATTATTATTCTCTTATTATACATTCATGGATGAGCTCATTGTGAGCATTCATTTAAGACAATATATAATATAAAGCTATTATACAGAATTTTAGAGCAGAGCTTTTTTTTGGTTTTAACTTTTGTTATATTAAATCAAGATAAAAACTGTCACTCTTTCTGTTTTTGTAAGACTCCTGGATCAGCCACTTCTATTTCCAGCAACAGTTCTCTTCATGAACATGTACACAGTAAGTGTGATCATACCCTAACCTTTGTACCTTTAGCTCTTTGTTTGAACTGAATACACTTAGCTTAATAGAATGCAGAACTAAATGCTTTCCGTCCTGAATCAAAATCCCCCCCTTTAACCCATTTGAAATAGGAACACCTACATCCTTCAGCACTTCAACAAGGTAAAAAATACTTTCCAAAGAACTTGTGGCAGGCGTTTCTCATGAATTTTCTGAACGCTGAACGCTCCGGACGTCACGGCGAAAAAAGGAAAATCGTTCCGCTCAGATTCTAAAAAGACAACAAAAAAACAATACAAATTACTAAAATAAATATATAATAGTTACGTTTAAGTTAAAAGGACCGCGGCTCGTTTTAAATCATGTTCTTCTAAAATGTGGACTAAGTTCATTGTATTTCTTTTCTATGAAATAGTGAAAAATCTAATCCAGTTCCTTTGCTTGGATTTATGAATTTATAATTTTCAAAAGGATGCGAATGATATCAACCAAGAGTCATCTTTGCAACTGTTCATGTTAAATCCATAAATAATGTTATTTTAAGAGAAGGTTTCCAGTTGGATACAGGCAGCGGAATAATAAGCGATTAGTACTTTCAGTTTAATACAAAAATGTAAAAAACACAACGATCGATATCAATTTCAAATCTCTGTCTTACCAAGTCACTGGATGAATACAGCCACTCTGATGAATCCATCAAACCAGCTACAATCAGACCAGCCCCTTTCAAGGACTTAAAATCATGACAGAATTTAGCTGATTTTTGCAGTGAAGCATTCATTTTAAGTTATCAAGCAGCATGTTAAGGTTGCAGTCAGTCTGTTGCATCATGGTTTAGTTAAATATCAAACTTTGGTTTGAATGTAGAGTAAAAAGTACAACAATTTCTTCTAAAACATATAAAATAGCATTTACGTACAAATAGATCCAATCTGCACTTGATCCACCTAATGGAAATGTACTTAATACAAATGTAGTTTACAAGTGCAATTGAGACTTGTCAAAATAAATGTCACAGAGGATATAATACATTTCCACAATGCACAGACATCCCAGCATGAGTGGGGGTGTTGTCCTGATACTACACAGATGTTGATCATTCAGCTGATGAGACAGGAAGTCTATACAAGTGTGTCGGTTCCACTTTGCTTCTGATCATTCAGTCATGATGACTCATCTCAGCCTAGGTGTGATAATCGTGGCTGTTTTGGCAGCCACTGTCGCTGATGCAGGTATTTTTCAGACGTGTGTGTGTATAAATGTACCAACAGTATGTGCAAGTGTTTAATTGATGGGAACTTTGACAGCTTATGGTTTTGTTTGCAGATGTCAAAGTAGTCTGTGAAAAGGACTCAGTAAAAATCACATGGAGGATCAGTGCAGAGCTGGTGCCGAATGCCGCTCGTCTCTTCCTGGGGAGCTGCATGCCTACTCAGCTCAGTGTTCTGCCCACTGGGGAGGGGGAAGCTCACTTCAACTATAAGTTTGCAGACTGCAAGTTTAAGAAACTGGTAAGTAAATGTGATCTTTACCAAAAATAAAATAACTTGTAGCCACTTTGTATTTTATATAACCAGTTTTATTTCTCTGCAGATGAAAGGGAAACGCCTTATATATCAAAATGAACTGACTTACAGGCCACAGTCGAAGATGCATCCTGCGGCTTTGATACATCCCATCGAATGTGTTTATAAAAGGTAGTTTTCTTTAAAAGGGGTGGTGGTTAAAATTCCATTTTTAAACTGAAATGTCTGAGGAATATTATTACGTTTCAGACCTGAGTCGTGGATTCCCCCATTCCTGAAGCCTGGCTCAGGTGTTTCTGAAGGTCAAGGCGAGCTGGTCGTCCACATGGCGCTCCTCAATGGTGACTTCTCACACTGCCGAATACCACACGAGCACATTCAAAGCTACCTATATTGAGCATGTTTTTTACCCCTTACCCAACAGCGCAATTAACGGGTTTAGCCAAGACAAACGTCATCCCTCTGGGCTCTTTCATGCCAATATGGGCAGCAGTGGAGCAGAAGTCCCATCAACCTCTGCTGCTGCTAATGGAGGAGTGTGTGGCAGCCTCTACACCAGAGTTGCACCCCGGCAGCCCGGTTTACCCAATCATTGCCAACAAGGGGTAGGATGCAGAAACGGGTTAGAGTTCACAGTGATCAGATGAGTTATGTTTTTAATCTGAGATTTAAAATGTCCTCAGGTGTCTCTTGGAAAGCGTGAGGGGACACTCTTTGTTCCTCCCTCGATACCACTCGTCTGCTCTCATCCTCTACCTGCAGTCCTTCAAGTTGGGTCTTGGAGAGGAGGTGAGAGGATAAATTGGGAGCTGATGTCGGGAATATTGGTTTTGATAAACTAAAACTTATCGACTCCTTGTGTGTTCCCCAGGTTTACATCCACTGTAAACTGGTTGTATGGGACCCTGCAGATCTGGATGAGACCAAGAAGACATGTCATTATGTAAAAGACAGTGAAAGGTAATGATCAAATCAATTATCACTTATGTTTGTGGTTATTATGGAGCTAGCCTGTCCCCTGTCCAATCTTTAAAATAACTAGCGCAACTCTAAAGCTGAACAAATGAGCTTATTATGTCCACTGTCCTTTATTAACGTGTACACCAAAAGAAATGTAAAAGCAATATGAGGAGTTGTGTGCTTTAACCACTAAGTCCCGGCACTTGGCTGGTGATGCTGCTCGTCTCTGTCATGTATCAACACCTCCTTTTTGAAAACCCCTCTCTGATTACTCCCTCCTCAGCTGGGAGCTGCTCGATGACCCGCTTCAGAGCTCCCTCTGTAGCTGCTGCGATTCAACCTGCAAGTCCCGTTCCAAAAGAGGAGTTGAATGGGGTAAAGTCTTATGTCAGCTCAGTTATTTTTAGACAGAACTTTCTTGCATGAAGTAAGAAAGTTCCCCCCCGCCCTTCTCTCTTTTTGCAGAATCACACAGCCAGAGTCACAATTCAGTGTTGGGACCCCTGGTCATCGTGGAGCAAAACCCATCGTCAGAAGACTTGGGTGTAAAGGATTAAAACAACTGTGTCCCAGGTCTTGATCCTGAAACTGATGAACACTGGACACGAGTATTAACGAAGACTCTGGCTATGGAGGCCAGGACCAGATGACCTCCTTCTTGACGTGCATGATGTCATCAGCTTTACATGGGCCTGACCTATGTTTTCAGAATGGCTAATAATTCCAGCAGTACTCCCCCAAATCGTATAGATCCATCATCGGCTGTCCAATAAAACTGGTTTAAGATGCTGAATCTGCTGTTTATTCAATCTTTTCAGCAACATCCATGAACACCCAATGGATATCCATTCCTCAATGGACAACAGAATGCTGTAATTGTACTGAGTTATATAAGAGGATTTTCATGTTGTCCTGGCCAGTGGCAATCTGACCTAAAATTACAAATATCTCTGGCCAATACAAGTAGTCTGATGGCCAGACCAGTACAATGCACTGAAAACTGCTGCTTTTCATCACTTTACAATTTAAATACATTTTAATTTGAGTTTTAATGATCACTTTAGGATGTGGATTTACTTTATGAGACAGTTGATGAGAGGTTATGTATAATGTCATCACACAATTCTGGGGAAATTGGCTGAATTATAATGCCAGCCATAAAGACAAATCGTTGCACATGTCTGCCTAAGATGTAAACTTGTATCATGCTGCACTACAACTTGCTGCACTACAAGTTGTGAATATGGTGTTAAAAGTCACAGCTTGTTAACTCAAGATTAACTGACAGCATTCACACCATTTCAAGATGAGTGGTGCACAATATAGACTTAAGTTGAGCAATTGATTGTTTTTTTCACTAGCTCCAAGACAGGATATGAGTCCCTGTATGACTGATTATCATCTGCACTGTGTCCGCTCACACATCAGGTTTCAGAGCAAATATGAAGAACGGGTGATACTTCTGGTAACTCAGGAATTAAAACAGTAGTAGAGTCCCATGGGTAAGTGGAGACAGAGCTAAAAGCAATTGGCAACTTTCGTAAAAGCACTTTAAATTTGAAATTCAACATTGTAGAAGTATATAATTAGTAGGGAGCCTGAAGGTGCAGTAGAATAGTCAATTTTGCTTAGGAAGTGACATGAAGTATTACAGCAGTCGCCATAATATGAGCTGTTTGATTTCTCTTAATTCCAATAAAAACTATTTCTTCCTGTAACTGATGGTTATATGTTTCCTATGTATACACTGAAAATATCTGTACTAAGGATGTATCATTCAGTTTAAAACAAACTTCAACTGAAAGTTTGTATGTATCTTCCGCCATTAATTAAGTGCTTTAAAAAATAACTTTCTTGAATGAATGAGGTTAACCATCAGGGTTAAGGCATAGTGGTTAGGAAAGGTGATAAGTGTGAGTAGGTTGACACTTTTCTATAATGATCCTGGATCCTGATCATGGATGGTGGTGATGGATTGTGATCTTGAACTATGATTACAGCAAGACTGCTTGATATACAATGTGTCTACTCACATATCCTACCATTACTGACGATAACTCCAATTGTTACTGCTGTTCCCTTCATGCTTTTCAGACATTTTCTCATGTATAAAAACTTCAAACATTAATACAACCTCCATTATGCGAATGTTTTTTTCTTCAAATCAATGTTGTAAATATTGTAATTTTGTTACATGCAGCATCTACTGCAAATCTGTCTGTCCTGGGAGAGGGATCCCTCACATGTGACCCTCTGAGGTTTCTCTGTTTTTTCTCCTCTTAATAGTTTTTGTTTGCTAGTTTTCCCTATCTCTTGTTGAGAATTAAAGACAGAGGATGTCGCAGCTTATTAAGCCCTATGAGACAAATTGTGAATATAGGCTATACAAATAAAATTGGATTAATTAATTGAAGATAATTCCGCCAAATGACGGGCATTGTCATACAGTTTATATTCTCATATCTGCTCTAGCTGTGGAATGCTCTGTCAGGCTCTCTGGTTCCTAATAGAAAGTAAATAGCTATAACACGATGAATGGGACTTGTTGTAATGAGAGTCAGGCAGCTGCACCTGAGGTAGTGAACACACACCAGGTGATTGAAGTTAAACTAGATGAGCGTCTCCCAGTACAACCAATAAAAGCTTCCCCAGTACCCATCCTGTGTGTTCAGTCATGATGGCTTTGTTTTGGCAAGGGGTGCTGCTCGCCATCCTGGTAGCTGCTATGTCAGTTAATGCAGGTAATATAGCGTCAAAAAGAATTGAAGGTTTCTTTGCTGTTTGTGTACAAACCTGATTGTATTTGTCAGACATGAAAGTGGACTGCAGGCCTGATTATGTGACGCTGGTGTGGAGAGAGAACAGGAACCCGGTCGACCCCTCGCACTTTCGTCTCGGTAACTGTCTTCCCACCAGCTTCTCGGGCAGGGAGGTCATTTTCACTGTGGGCTTCAACGACTGTAACTTCAGGAGACTGGTGGGTAGAACATTTAAATCTGGGCTTTTTAAGTAAATGTGATTTGATGGTTTAAGTAACCTGTCTTCCTCATAGGTCACTGGGAATCAACTTATACACAGCAATGACCTGATGCACATCTCCCCTCCAGACTCCCACGAACTCTCCTTCACTCACCAAGTTGTGTGTTCGTATGAGAGGTGTGCATTCATGCAACTTCCACACAAGGGTGTTTAATATCAAGACTATTTGATCACTTTTTTGGACTTGTGTTCAACTGATGCATGCAATAAATGTGTATTTTGTGCAGGCCTAAAGATTGGTACCCCCCCACCTACAACCCTGTGTTCAATACATTTGGTCAAGGAGCGATGGTTTTTCATATTGGACTAATGAATGGTAGGTGTCAAGAGTTCATCACCTCAACTTGAAACTGAGGCATTTTAACTAGACGTCTCACCTCCACCTTGTGCTTTTAGAGGATTTCTCAGGCCCTGCTGAATCCACCAGTTTTCCTCTGGGCTCCTTCATACCCATCATGGCGAGTGTTGAGCTACAATCCCATCAGCCCTTGCTGCTGCTTCTTGATGAATGTGTTGCTGCCGCCACGCCAGAGCTGAATCCTGGAAGTGATTTATACCCAATAATCACAAATAAGGGGTAATGCTTGTTGTACTGAATATGAACACAGACCTCCTGACTTCTTCTGCCCACACACTGGAAGTAAAGTATTTTTTGCATTTTTTTTTTTTTTAACCATACAGATGTCTTGTGGACAGCAAGACCTCCCGTTCAAAATTTGAACCAAGGCAAAAGTCATCTGAGATCCAGCTGTCCCTTCAAGCGTTTAAGTTTGCCATTGGAAAAGAGGTAAACCTCCATTCTATATCTGTGCATGGTCTTTCACATAATGGCTGTAAATACTGGATCATTGCTCTCCTCTGCATTCAAAAGGTGTATTTGCACTGCCAACTTGTGGCTTGGGATCCTGTTGGGCTTGACCACACAAAGAAGGCCTGCAACTACATCAAAAATCACGGGTAAAACTTGTATAACTAGTCTGAAAACTAGACGGCTTTAAGTCAAATTGTGAATAATCCCGGACACTCTCCCTGTTCAGCTGGGAGCTCGTGGATAACCCTGCATATAGCAACCTATGTGACTGCTGTGACTCAACCTGCAAGTCCAGGAAGATGAGGAGTACCGCCTCGGGTATGTAAACCACCTGTGCAGTGTTTGGATTAAACTGGTCTCATTTTACTGATGGTCCAAAGGTGTTTGTGTTACAGGGAAGCTTGGGCTGGTAAAGAAAGCCGTCCTCGGGCCTTTCACAATCACTGAGAACCCCTGAAGCATCAAAGTGAGAAACCACTTTATTTTACTCTGCAAAATTCTGAATTTGTGCTCAGCGACTGCATTCATCGACTTGGTGTCTTTGTTTCCCTCTCCAGAAATGAATCCATCTGAAGGACTGGCTCCGACAATCTGACTTGGTTTTTATTGTTTCCAGCTTTGAAAAGCTTGGTTGCCTCTTTGCATTTCAGATTTGATGCCATTAAAGATGTATCCATTCAACTTGAACAAGGCTCCAATCATTTATCACTCAAACAAAGGGTATTGATGTCTGCTAAGGTTGTCACTAGGTCAAACTGAAGTTGTCATTACAGGGTGTAATGGTATAGATTTAACAGTTTCACCCTTGCATTAAGAATTTCCCTAATTAATTCATGAACCAGTGTGGAAACTTGAGTTGGAACTCCTTGTATTGTATACGGATTGTTCTAGGCCCACAGTGAGTTTTCGAAAACACTTATTGACATTTCATTAAACAAATAATTAGGGCTGTAGTTTACATGGTGGACTTGCTCTTGTTAGTGAGCTATTTGGTATCTTGACAAAATCTTTATCAAATTTTTTTTTTCTGCATTTTTTTTTTTTGTTTCTTCCAAGGCCAACAAATGGTACAGGGTCAAAGGTTGTTCAGTTACCAAAGCTAATACAAAAATGTATTGGCTGGATTAAATCTAGTGGACAATTGTATACTGCCTTCATTAGTTTCAACACAAGCACTCTGTGAAATGTCACTGGCTCTAAATGTAACGCATTCAATTGCCAGTTGGCTTCATCCATCCATTATTGTAAAGTATATTTTGACAATGTGGATGAGGCAAAGAAATTGAGCTTTAACTCCTGAGGTGCAGGTCATGACTTGTTGTGCAGCATGTGTCCTAAATGTTCAGGGATAAACGCTTTCAAAGTATCTATATGAAAACATTGATCTGGTTTGAAGTGAGTTCCCAGTGCTGGAATTAATAACTTCAATTTACAAATAGTGGTAGGCTCTCAGTTCTTCAATTGTACATTTATATTACAGTATTTAAATGGTAGGCTTGTCTTTAAAAAAAGTGGTATATTTTCAATAGTAGTATAGGCTTGTTGTAGGGTTATTTATATCGTACTAGTAGGCTGTTTTTAAATGTAGGTATTCAAATAAGTTATGAATGGTCTTTAATATTAAACATATCTTTGGTATAGTAGGGTTTTTAAATAGTCACATTCTTTTAACGTGTGTGTATTGTCGGTGCCTTGTTCAAACCACCCCAGACGTCACTCTGCCCGTCAGTCTGTGGTCAGGGCAGAACAGGGAGCAGAGCTGAACCAGCTGAATATATTGTGTGAGCAGGTCGCAGGTAAAGTAACAAGGAGGAGAAACAGACCTTTAGCAGCTGCCATGTTTAAGTGTAGCGTCTCTAGTTACCTTCAGTCGGTGTCAAGCCACAGACCCCACTTTGGCGCAGTTTTAGCTAATTAGCTAGCTAGCTAACAGTTAGCGGCTAATAGCAGCGTCCTGTACTACGTCTCACTGCTGGGGGGGGGGGGGGGTTCTCCAGTGATAAATTCATAGTATAACTTAACTAGACTACACACACACTCTACCATCATGTCTATATAGGATGAATGTATCTTTCATTGGTTTGGCATTATAGCAGGAAACACACAGTATGAGTAAATCTGGTGACAGCATTACATGGAGCTGAGCCTCTTCTAGGGTCCCTGGTGATGTACATGAGTTTTACTATCACTGTTCAAAGCTGATCTGACCTTTGAAAGAACTGGGACCTCATTGTGGGAGTTTGAATCTGACCCAATCCTTCCACGACAAGTGAAAGTCTTGTGATAGAAGACTCTTTGCATACTGATACAACAGCTCCAAGGTTTCTGACCAAGGTTTGCCCAAGATTTTAGAACCTGGCAGGAGATTTATAACTCCTCGCTCACCCGACCACAGCAGCGTTTGTAAAGTCGGGTCCGGATCCTGGCTGATGAGGCTTGATCAAGGCCGTATTCTGAGCCCTAGTTGATCTAAAATGTGCTGAACGGGGTCAGTGCTCTGTGCAGGCCAGTCATGCTCTTGCACTCTAAACTGGGAATAACATTTTCTTGGTCGTCTGCACAAATTCACTCGACTTTAATTACATTTAAACTAACAACACATTTGTGCAATTTGAATGAGTCAATAACTCATAAGTGCAATTTTAATATCTTCTGTGTGCCATCCTGTTTACATTGTATACATTCTCTATTTTATATTTCCTTATACTTTAATGGCATGTTCATGTATTACTTTATGACTGATGTTACCTACTCTCATCCGCATTGCTGCTGAAATATGGAATTTTCACTTTTGTGGGGCTAATAAAGGCTTCTTTTTTCTTTTCTTGTCTTAAACTGTTCCTGTGGAATTGGAAGCAGACCCTTATCTTAAATGTGGATTTTTCAATAGAATTATCACAAACCAGGAAGTTAACCTAAACCATAAGTACACAATTGTACAGTATGTAATCAGGTTTGTCCACACATGTATTATCATATAGTGAAATCTTTAATGTAATAAAATGACATCTACGGGTTGTGACCTTTCAACACACAGGGTTTAAAATGGACTGGTTCCACTGTAACCAGTGCTTCACAAGGAAAGGGTCGTCGTTTGCTGTGTCCAGCTGTGGCCACATCTCCTGTGAGGCATGCATCAAATCTAGTAAGACAGTTATATTCCATCTGCTCTTCCACATTTTACGATATATAATTATCTAACATCATCTCTCGTGCCTCATTTTCTCTCAGAGCAGTGCAGTGTGTGTGGGGCCAGCTGCAGTTATCTGCCCATCACGGATGAGGTTGGTGAGACTGACACGTTCACTGCAGGTCACTGTCTAATGCTGCCAGCAGAGGATTATCTTATTCCACCCAGCCGACACATCACTGTAGATCAGCACACCTTTCTATTTCAGATGAAACCACAGGAAAAAGTGTTTTTCAAGGACCCAACGAAGCTGATCCAGTCACGACTGCAGCACATATCACAGGTCTGTCTACTCTGTGCCACTTTTGAATCGCCACACTTTAAATGTCAATATCGTATAAAAATGTTGAAGATCGTTTGGGAATCTTACAGTATAACCCACTAGCTACATTTAATTTCCAGTAGTTCCTTAGAAATGAAAGAAGAGTTGATAGTGACTTCCTTCTTCCTCAGATTGTTCATTTCCAGTGGACACAGATGGAAAGAGTCACGACGCACTTCAAGCACAAGTCTGTTGAATTGGAGAGGCGCCTGAAGGAGGTCTCTGAGCAGGGCTACAGGTGATTTCAAAATCTCTGATCGTTCCTCTGCTGCTGTGTAAATAAATCTCAGATTACGACGCTTTCCATCCCACGTCTGTTGTCTCAAGGCAACTGACCGAGCTGAAAAGAGAGAACGCTGCCTTAAAAAAGCAGCTTTCTGAGCTGAAAAGAGAAACTGCCGAATTAAAGAAGCCACTTTCTCAGAGGAGGGTAAGTGTTCCATAATCTCACTTATTAAAGTTCATGGTTCTTAAGCAGTTTTCAGAAATGAAGTTGAACATGATTGGGTCCGGACATTCTCTGGGATTTGCCTTTCACACAAGACCAATACAGTGGGAGATTCTCCACTCAGTCGTGTTCACAACATCACAGAAGTATCATCGGTATCCTCTAAGTGTATGGCTCCTTTTTTTCATCCTGACATATTGGTATTCTTTTTTTTATTGTTTTGTTTTACATCTTTCCCATGTTAGAAACATTTTCTAAACACGCCTTTATGCTCACTGAATCCTGCGGAGGATACCCTGCTGTGTTCTCACGTGGGCTAATTTGGAGATTCTGCTGAGCTTTGTTCTAGAGGGCTGGGCGGAGGAGCTGTAGAGAAAGTCCCGAGCTTCTTACTCCGACATTTGTTATCTAACATACCTCCAGAGAATGTCCAGAGATTATCCGGAGTTCAGTGCATGACTGAAAGCAGCTCTACAATGTCAATGTTAAAGTGTTACATCATATTTATTTATACTGTTTACTTTCTGCTTGCCATAGGTTTCTCCAGGACAATTTCATACAGATGGGTAAAGGCCAATTTACCTTTCAGAATGGTCATATTTGATTATAAACATTATAGCGCTGAAGTATTTTAAATTACAGTTCACTCATTCTCCTCTCATACAGCACTCAAAGGATGACACTCCCTGTGGCTGTCACCTCCCCAGGTAATCTAAGATTTAATTTTAATTTGTTTCATCAGTTTTTACTACTGGTCAATTTCATATGTAGTTTTCTTTTACTAGTTACACCTCGGTCAAGATCCAACAGGTAAGCATTTCTCTCTTTATCGGCTCTTCACATTTCTGCATTTAAGAGGAGATTCGCACGAGACTTATTAAACTCACACATGTGTTGTGGTTCTTAGTCACTTTGGCTCAGCAGAGTCTCAGGGGTGGACCAGAGGCCGAGGTCCCAGTCTCTCCTCTCTCATTGTGAGTCTCCCACTTACAGCGGCTCTTGTGTGATTTCTTATCGGTGTAAATAAATGTCATGCTTTAAAACGGTGACAACAGAACAAATTTGTAAAGGTATATGTTTAATTCCCGTGCAACATTTGATGTCCCTTGTTGACATAATAGTTACAGTTTGACAAAAACTGACTCAAGGTTCTTTCAGTAGCTTTCAACCTCATCTCACTGTCGTCCTCAGTGGATAAAGTTAGATAGGTTGTTATGGAGATGTCCGACATTGAAGGAAACTCGATAGACACAGTGAACTCCATCCTCTGATGAAGTCAGTGAAATGAACTCTTAATTATTATTCTCTTATTATACAGTCATGGATGAGATCATTGTGAGCATTCATTTAAGACAATATATAATATAAAGCTATTATACAGAATTTTAGAGCAGACCTTTTTTTTGGTTTTAACTTTTGTTATATTAAATCAAGATAAAAAATGTCACTCTTTCTGTTTTTGTAAGACTCCTGGATCAGCCACTTCTATTTCCAGCAACAGTTCTCTTCATGAACATGTACACAGTAAGTGTGATCATACCCTAACCTTTGTACCTTTAGCTCTTTGTTTGAACTGAATACACTTTGCTTAATAGAATGCAGAACTAAATGCTTTCCGTCCTGAATCAAAATCCCCCCCTTTAACCCATTTGAAATAGGAACACCTACATCCTTCAGCACTTCAACAAGGTAATAAATACTTTCCAAAGAACTTGTGGCAGGCTTTTCTCATGAATTTTCTGAACGCTGAACGCTCCGGACGTCACGGCGAAAAAAGGAAAATCGTTCCGCTCAGATTCTAAAAAGACAACAAAAAAACAATACAAATTACTAAAATAAATATATAATAGTTACGTTTAAGTTAAAAGGACCGCGGCTTGTTTTAAATCATGTTCTTCTAAAATGTGGACTAAGTTCATTGTATTTCTTTTCTATGAAATAGTGAAAAATCTAATCCAGTTCCTTTGCTTGGATTTATGAATTTATAATTTTCAAAAGGATGCGAATGATATCAACCAAGAGTCATCTTTGCAACTGTTCATGTCAAATCCATAAATAATGTTATTTTAAGAGAAGGTTTCCAGTTGGATACAGGCAGCGGAATAATAAGCGATTAGTACTTTCAGTTTAATACAAAAATGTAAAAAACACAACGATCGATATCAATTTCAAATCTCTGTCTTACCAAGTCACTGGATGAATACAGCCACTCTGATGAATCCATCAAACCAGCTACAATCAGACCAGCCCCTTTCAGAGACTTAAAATCATGACAGAATTTAGCTGATTTTTGCAGTGAAGCATTCATTTTAAGTTATCAAGCAGCATGTTAAGGTTGCAGTCAGTCTGTTGCATCATGGTTTAGTTAAATATCAAACTTTGGTTTGAATGTAGAGTAAAAAGTACAACAATTTCTTCTAAAACATATAAAATTATAAAATAGCATTTACGTACAAATAGATCCATCTGCACTTAATCCACCCAATGGAAATGTACAAGTGCATTTGAGACTTGTCAAAATAAATGTCACAGAGGATATAATACATTTCCACAATGCACAGACAGCCTAGTATGAGTGGGGGTGTTTTCCTGATACTACACAGATGTTGATCATTCAGCTGATGAGACAGGAAGTATATACAAGTGTGTCGGTTCCACTTTGCTTCTGATCATTCAGTCATGATGACTCATCTCAGCCTAGGTGTGATAATCGTGGCTGTTTTGGCAGCCACTGTCGCTGATGCAGGTATTTTTCAGACGTGTGTGTGTATAAATGTACCAACCGTATGTGCAAGTGTTTAATTGATGGGAACTTTGACAGCTTATGGTTTTGTTTGCAGATGTCAAAGTAGTCTGTGAAAAGGACTCAGTAAAAATCACATGGAGGATCAGTGCAGAGCTGGTGCCGAATGCCGCTCGTCTCTTCCTGGGGAGCTGCATGCCTACTCAGCTCAGTGTTCTGCCCACTGGGGAGGGGGAAGCTCACTTCAACTATAAGTTTGCAGACTGCAAGTTTAAGAAACTGGTAAGTAAATGTGATCTTTACCAAAGATAAAATAACTTGTAGCCACTTTGTATTTTATATAACCAGTTTTATTTCTCTGCAGATGAAAGGGAAACGCCTTATATATCAAAATGAACTGACTTACAGGCCACAGTCGAAGATGCATCCTGCGGCTTTGATACATCCCATCGAATGTGTTTATAAAAGGTAGTTTTCTTTAAAAGGGGTGGTGGTTAAAATTCCATTTTTAAACTGAAATGTCTGAGGAATATTATTACGTTTCAGACCTGAGTCGTGGATTCCCCCATTCCTGAATCCTGGCTCAGGTGTTTCTGAAGGTCAAGGCGAGCTGGTCGTCCACATGGCGCTCCTCAATGGTGACTTCTCACACTGCCGAATACCACACGAGCACATTCAAAGCTACCTATATTGAGCATGTTTTTTACCCCTTACCCAACAGCGCAATTAACGGGTTTAGCCAAGACAAACGTCATCCCTCTGGGCTCTTTCATGCCAATATGGGCAGCAGTGGAGCAGAAGTCCCATCAACCTCTGCTGCTGCTAATGGAGGAGTGTGTGGCAGCCTCTACACCAGAGTTGCACCCCGGCAGCCCGGTTTACCCAATCATTGCCAACAAGGGGTAGGATGCAGAAACGGGTTAGAGTTCACAGTGATCAGATGAGTTATGTTTTTAATCTGAGATTTAAAATGGCCTCAGGTGTCTCTTGGAGAGCGTGAGGGGACACTCTTTGTTCCTCCCTCGATACCACTCGTCTGCTCTCATCCTCTACCTGCAGTCCTTCAAGTTGGGTCTTGGAGAGGAGGTGAGAGGATAAATTGGGAGCTGATGTCGGGAATATTGGTTTTGATAAACTAAAACTTATCGACTCCTTGTGTGTTCCCCAGGTTTACATCCACTGTAAACTGGTTGTATGGGACCCTGCAGATCTGGATGAGACCAAGAAGACATGTCATTATGTAAAAGACAGTGAAAGGTAATGATCAAATCAATTATCACTTATGTTTGTGGTTATTATGGAGCTAGCCTGTCCCCTGTCCAATCTTTAAAATAACTAGCGCAACTCTAAAGCTGAACAAATGAGCTTATTATGTCCACTGTCCTTTATTAACGTGTACACCAAAAGAAATGTAAAAGCAATATGAGGAGTTGTGTGCTTTAACCACTAAGTCCCTGCACTTGGCTGGTGATGCTGCTCGTCTCTGTCATGTATCAACACCTCCTTTTTGAAAACCCCTCTCTGATTACTCCCTCCTCAGCTGGGAGCTGCTCGATGACCCGCTTCAGAGCTCCCTCTGTAGCTGCTGCGATTCAACCTGCAAGTCCCGTTCCAAAAGAGGAGTTGAATGGGGTAAAGTCTTATGTCAGCTCAGTTATTCTTAGACAGAACTTTCTTGCATGAAGTAAGAAAGTTCCCCCCCCCCCTTCTCTCTTTTTGCAGAATCACACAGCCAGAGTCACAATTCAGTGTTGGGACCCCTGGTCATCGTGGAGCAAAACCCATCGTCAGAAGACTTGGGTGTAAAGGATTAAAACAACTGTGTCCCAGGTCTTGATCCTGAAACTGATGAACACTGGACACGAGTATTAACGAAGACTCTGGCTATGGAGGCCAGGACCAGATGACCTCCTTCTTGACGTGCATGATGTCATCAGCTTTACATGGGCCTGACCTATGTTTTCAGAATGGCTAATAATTCCAGCAGTACTCCCCCAAATCGTATAGATCCATCATCGGCTGTCCAATAAAACTGGTTTAAGATGCTGAATCTGCTGTTTATTCAATCTTTTCAGCAACATCCATGAACACCCAATGGATATCCATTCCTCAATGGACAACAGAATGCTGTAATTGTACTGAGTTATATAAGAGGATTTTCATGTTGTCCTGGCCAGTGGCAATCTGACCTAAAATTACAAATAACTCTGGCCAATACAAGTAGTCTGATGGCCAGACCAGTACAATGCACTGAAAACTGCTGCTTTTCATCACTTTACAATTTAAATAGATTTTAATTTGAGTTTTAATGATCACTTTAGGATGTGGATTTACTTTATGAGACAGTTGATGAGAGGTTATGTATAATGTCATCACACAATTCTGGGGAAATTGGCTGAATTATAATGCCAGCCATAAAGACAAATCGTTGCACATGTCTGCCTAAGATGTAAACTTGTATCATGCTGCACTACAACTTGCTGCACTAAAAGTTGTGAATATGGTGTTAAAAGTCACAGCTTGTTAACTCAAGATTAACTGACAGCATTCACACCAATTCAAGATGAGTGGTGCACAATATAGACTTAAGTTGAGCAATTGATTGTTTTTTTCACTAGCTCCGAGACAGGATATGCGTCCCTGTATGACTGATTATCATCTGCACTGTGGCCGCTCACACATCAGGTTTCAGAGCAAATATGAGGAACGGGTGATACTTATGTTAACTCAGGAATTAAAACAGTAGAGTCCCATGGGTAAGTGGAGACAAAGCAATAGGCAACTTTCGTAAAAGCACTTTAAATTTGAAATTCAACATTGTAGAAGTATATAATTAGTAGGGAGCCTGAAGGTGCAGTAGAATAGTCAATTTTTATCAAGTATTACAGCAGTCGCCATAATATGAGCTGTTTGAGTTCTCTTAATTCCAATAAAAACTATTTCTTCCTGTAACTGATGGTTATATGTTTCCTATGTATACACTGAAAATATCTGTTCTAAGGATGTATCATTCAGTTTAAAACAAACTTCAACTGAAAGTTTGTATGTATCTTCCGCCATTAATTAAGTGCTTTAAAAAATAACTTTCTTGAATGAATGAGGTTAACCATCAGGGTTAAGGCATAGTGGTTAGGAAAGGTGATAAGTGTGAGTAGGTTGACACTTTTCTATAATGATCCTGGATCCTGATCATGGATGGTGGTGATGGATTGTGATCTTGAACTATGATTACAGCAAGACTGCTTGATATACAATGTGTCTACTCACATATCCTACCATTACTGACGATAACTCCAATTGTTACTGCTGTTCCCTTCATGCTTTTCAGACATTTTGTCATGTATAAAAACTTCAAACATTAATACACCTCCATTATGCGAATGTTTTTTTCTTCAAATCAATGTTGTAAATATTGTAATTTTGTTACATGCAGCATCTACTGCAAATCTGTCTGTCCTGGGAGAGGGATCCCTCACATGTGACCCTCTGAGGTTTCTCTGTTTTTTCTCCTCTTAATAGTTTTTGTTTGCTAGTTTTCCCTATCTCTTGTTGAGAATTAAAGACAGAGGATGTCGCACCTTATTAAGCCCTATGAGAAAAATTGTGAATATAGGCTATACAAATAAAATTGGATTAATTAATTGATGATAATTCCGACAAATGACGGGCATTGTCATACAGTTTATATTCTCATATCTGCTCTAGCTGTGGAATGCTCTGTCAGGCTCTCTGGTTCCTAATAGAAAGTAAATAGCTATAACACGATGAATGGGACTTGTTGTAATGAGAGTCAGGCAGCTGCACCTGAGGTAGTGAACACACACCAGGTGATTGAAGTTAAACTAGATGAGCGTCTCCCAGTACAACCAATAAAAGCTTCCCCAGTACCCATCCTTTGTGTTCAGTCATGATGGCTTTGTTTTGGCAAGGGCTGCTGCTCGCCATCCTGGTAGCTGCTATGTCAGTTAATGCAGGTAATATAGCGTCAAAAAGAATTGAAGGTTTCTTTGCTGTTTGTGTACAAACCTGATTGTATTTGTCAGACATGAAAGTGGACTGCAGGCCTGATTATGTGACGCTGGTGTGGAGAGAGAACAGGAACCCGGTCGACCCCTCGCACTTTCGTCTCGGTAACTGTCTTCCCACCAGCTTCTCGGGCAGGGAGGTCATTTTCACTGTGGGCTTCAACGACTGTAACTTCAGGAGACTGGTGGGTAGAACATTTAAATCTGGGCTTTTTAAGTAAATGTGATTTGATGGTTTAAGTAACCCGTCTTCCTCATAGGTCACTGGGAATCAACTTATACACAGCAATGACCTGATGCACATCTCCTCTCCAGACTCCCACGAACTCTCCTTCACTCACCAAGTTGTGTGTTCGTATGAGAGGTGTGCATTCATGCCACTTCCACACAAGGGTGTTGAATATCAAGACTATTTGATCACTTTTTTGGACTTGTGTTCAACTGATTCATGCAATAAATGTGTCTTTTGTGCAGGCCTAAAGATTGGTACCCCCCCACCTACAACCCTGTGTTCAATACATTTGGTCAAGGAGCGATGGTTTTTCATATTGGACTAATGAATGGTAGGTGTCAAGAGTTCATCACCTCAACTTGAAACTGAGTCATTTTAACTAGACGTCTCACCTCCACCTTGTGCTTTTAGAGGATTTCTCAGGCCCTGCTGAATCCACCAGTTTTCCTCTGGGCTCCTTCATACCCATCATGGCGAGTGTTGAGCTACAATCCCATCAGCCCTTGCTGCTGCTTCTTGATGAATGTGTTGCTGCCGCCACGCCAGAGCTGAATCCTGGAAGTGATTTATACCCAATAATCACAAATAAGGGGTAATGCTTGTTGTACTGAATATGAACACAGACCTCCTGACTTCTTCTGCCCACACACTGGAAGTAATGTATTTTTTGCATATTTTTTTTTTTAACCATACAGATGTCTTGTGGACAGCAAGACCTCCCGTTCAAAATTTGAACCAAGGCAAAAGTCATCTGAGATCCAGCTGTCCCTTCAAGCGTTTAAGTTTGCCATTGGAAAAGAGGTAAACCTCCATTCTATATCTGTGCATGGTCTTTCACATAATGGCTGTAAATACTGGATCATTGCTCTCCTCTGCATTCAACAGGTGTATTTGCACTGCCAACTTGTGGCTTGGGATCCTGTTGGGCTTGACCACACAAAGAAGGCCTGCAACTACATCAAAAATCACGGGTAAAACTTGTATAACTAGTCTGAAAACTAGACGGCTTTAAGTCAAATTGTGAATAATCCCGGACACTCTCCCTGTTCAGCTGGGAGCTCGTGGATAACCCTGCATATAGCAACCTATGTGACTGCTGTGACTCAACCTGCAAGTCCAGGAAGATGAGGAGTACCGCCTCGGGTATGTAAACCACCTGTGCAGTGTTTGGATTAAACTGGTCTCATTTTACTGATGGTCCAAAGGTGTTTGTGTTACAGGGAAGCTTGGGCTGGTAAAGAAAGCCGTCCTCGGGCCTTTCACAATCACTGAGAACCCCTGAAGCATCAAAGTGAGAAACCACTTTATTTTACTCTGCAAAATTTTGAATTTGTGCTCAGCGACTGCATTCATCGACTTGGTGTCTTTGTTTCCCTCTCCAGAAATGAATCCATCTGAAGGACTGGCTCCGACAATCTGACTTGGTTTTTATTGTTTCCAGCTTTGAAAAGCTTGGTTGCCTCTTTGCATTTCAGATTTGATGCCATTAAAGATGTATCCATTCAACTTGAACAAGGCTCCAATCATTTATCACTCAAACAAAGGGTATTGATGTCTGCTAAGGTTGTCACTAGGTCAAACTGAAGCTGTCATTACAGGGTGTAATGGTATAGATTTAACAGTTTCACCCTCGCATTAAGAATTTCCTTAATTAATTCATGAACCTGTGTGGAAACTTGAGTTGGAACTCCTTGTATTGTATACGGATTGTTCTAGGCCCACAGTGAGTTTTCGAAAACACTTATTGACATTTCATTAAACAAATAATTAGGGCTGTAGTTTACATGGTGGACTTGCTCTTGTTAGTGAGCTTTTTTTTTTCTGCATTTTTTTTTTGTTTCTTCCAAGGCCAACAAATGGTACAGGGTCAAAGGTTGTTCAGTTACCAAAGCTAATACAAAAATGTATTGGCTGGATTAAATCTAGTGGACAATTGTATACTGCCTTCATTAGTTTCAACACAAGCACTCTGTGAAATGTCACTGGCTCTAAATGTAACTCATTCAATTGCCAGTTGGCTTCATCCATCCATTATTGTAAAGTATAGTTTGACAATGTGGATGAGGCAAAGAAATTGAGCTTTAACTCCTGAGGTGCAGGTCATGACTTGTTGTGCAGCATGTGTCCTAAATGTTCAGGGATAAACGCTTTCAAAGTATCTATATGAAAACCATTGACCTGGTTTGAAGTGAGTTCCCAGTGCTGGAATTAATAACTTCAATTAACAAATATTGGTAGGCTCTCAGTTCTTCAATTGTACATTTATATGTCAGTATTTAAATGGTAGGCATGTCTTTAAAAAAAGTGGTATATTTTCAATAGTAGTATAGGCTTGTTGTAGGGTTATTTATATCGTACTAGTAGGCTGTTTTTAAATGTAGGTATTCAAATAAATTATAAATGGTCTTTAATATTAAACATATCTTTGGTATAGTAGGGTTTTTAAATAGTCACATTCTTTTAACGTGTGTGTATTGTCGGTGCCTTGTTCAAACCACCCCAGACGTCACTCTGCCCGTCAGTCTGTGGTCAGGGCAGAACAGGGAGCAGAGCTGAACCAGCTGAATATATTGTGTGAGCAGGTCGCAGGTAAAGTAACAAGGAGGAGAAACAGACCTTTAGCAGCTGCCATGTTTAAGTGTAGCGTCTCTAGTTACCTTCAGTCTGTCGGTGTCAAGCCACAGACCCCACTTTGGCGCAGTTTTAGCTAATTAGCTAGCTAGCTAACAGTTAGCGGCTAATAGCAGCGTCCTGTACTACGTCATCACGTCTCACTGCTGGGGGGGGGGGGGGTTCTCCAGTGATAAATTCATAGTATAACTTAACTAGACTACACACACACTCTACCATCATGTCTATATAGGATGAATGTATCTTTCATTGGTTTGGCATTATAGCAGGAAACACACAGTATGAGTAAATCTGGTGACAGCATTACATGGAGCTGAGCCTCTTCTATGGTCCCTGGTGATGTACATGAGTTTTACTATCACTGTTCAAACCTGATCTGACCTTTGAAAGAACTGGGACCTCGTTGTGGGAGTTTGAATCTGACCCAATCCTTCCACGACAAGTGAAAGTCTCGTGATAGAAGACTCTTTGCATACTGATACAACAGCTCCAAGGTTTCTGACCAAGGTTTGCCCAAGATTTTAGAACCTGGCAGGAGATTTATAACTCCTCGCTCACCCGACCACAGCAGCGTTTGTAAAGTCGGGTCCGGATCCTGGCTGATGAGGCTTGATCAAGGCCGTATTCTGAGCCCTAGTTAATCTAAAATGTGCTGAACGGGGTCAGTGCTCTGTGCAGGCCAGTCACGCTCTTGCACTCTAAACTGGGAATAACATTTTCTTGCGAACCTGTCTTGGTGTAGAGGGGAATTCATTTGTTGAGGTATGAACGGGTTGTCTGCACAAATTCACTCGACTTTAATTACATTTAAACTAACAACACATTTGTGCAATTTGAATGAGTCAATAACTCATAAGTGCAATTTTAATATCTTCTGTGTGCCATCCTGTTTACATTGTATACATTCTCTATTTTATATTTCCTTATACTTTAATGGCATGTTCATGTATTACTTTATGACTGATGTTACCTACTCTCATCCGCATTGCTGCTGAAATATGGAACTTTCACTTTTGTGGGGCTAATTAAGGCTTCTTTTTTCTTTTCTTGTCTTAAACTGTTCCTGTGGAATTGGAAGCAGACCCTTATCTTAAATGTGGATTTTTCAATAGAATTATCACAAACCAGGAAGTTAACCTAAACCATAAGTACACAATAGTACAGTATACAATCAGGTTTGTCCACACATGTATCATCATATAGTGAAATCTTTAAAATAATAAAATGACATCTACGTGTTGTGACCTTTCAACACACAGGGTTTAAAATGGACTGGTTCCACTGTAACCAGTGCTTCACAAGGAAAGGGTCGTCGTTTGCTGTGTCCAGCTGTGGCCACATCTCCTGTGATGCATGCATCAAATCTAGTAAGACATTTATATTCCATCTGCTCTTCCACATTTTACGATATATAATTATCTAACATCATCTCTCGTGCCTCATTTTCTCTCAGAGCAGTGCAGTGTGTGTGGGGCCAGCTGCAGTTATCTGCCCATCACGGATGAGGTTGGTGAGACTGACACATTCACTGCAGGTCACTGTCTAATGCTGCCAGCAGAGGATTATCTTATTCCATCCAGCCGACACATCACTGTAGATCAGCACACCTTTCTATTTCAGATGAAACCACAGGAAAAAGTGTTTTTCAAGGACCCAACGAAGCTGATCCAGTCACGACTGCAGCACATATCACAGGTCTGTCTACTCTGTGCCACTTTTGAATCGCCACACTTTAAATGTCAATATCGTATAAAAATGTCGAAGATCGTTTGAGAATCTTACAGTATAACCCACTAGCTACATTTAATTTCCAGTAGTTCCTTAGAAATGAAAGAAGAGTTGATAGTGACTTCCTTCTTCCTCAGATTGTTAATTTCCAGTGGACACAGATGGAAAGAGTCACGACGCACTTCAAGCACAAGTCTGTTGAATTGGAGAGGCGCCTGAAGGAGGTCTCTGAGCAGGGCTACAGGTGATTTCAAAATCTCTGATCGTTCCTCTGCTGCTGTGTAAATAAATCTCAGATTACGACGCTTTCCATCCCACGTCTGTTGTCTCAAGGCAACTGACCGAGCTGAAAAGAGAGAACGCTGCCTTAAAAAAGCAGCTTTCTGAGCTGAAAAGAGAAACTGCCGAATTAAAGAAGCCACTTTCTCAGAGGAGGGTAAGTGTTCCATAATCTTACTTCTTAAAGTTCATGGTTCTTAAGCAGTTTTCAGAAATGAATTTGAACATGGAATCTCCACACAATTGGGTCTGGACATTCTCTGGGGGTTGCCTTTCACACATGACCAATACAGTGGGAGATTCTCCACTCAGTCGTGTTCACAACATCACAGAAGTATCATCGGTATCCTCTCAGTGTATGGCTCCTTTTTTTCCTCCTGACGTATTGGTATTCTTTTTTTTTATTGTTTGGTTTTGCATCTTTCCCATGTTAGAAACATTTTCAAAACACGCCTTTTTGCGCACAGTGAATCCTGCGGAGGATACCCTGCTGTGTTCTCACGTGGGCTAATTTGGAGATTCTGCTGAGCTTTGTTCTAGAGGGCTGGGCGGAGGAGCTGTAGAGAAAGTCCCGAGCTTCTTACTCCGACATTTGTTATCTAACATACCTCCAGAGAATGTCCAGAGATTATCCGGAGTTCAGTGCATGACTGAAAGCAGCTCTACAATGTCAATGTTAAAGTGTTTCATCATATTTATTTATACTGTTTACTTTTTGCTTGCCATAGGTTTCTCCAGGACAATTTCATACAGATGGGTAAAGGCCAATTTACCTTTCAGAATGGTCATATTTGATTATAAATATTATAGCGCTGAAGCATTTTAAATTACAGTTCACTCATTCTCCTCTCATACAGCACTCAAAGGATGACACTCCCTGTGGCTGTCACCTCCCCAGGTAATCTAAGATTTAATTTTAATTTGTTTCTGCAGTTTTTACTACTGGTCAATTTCATATGTAGTTTTCTTTTACTAGTTACACCTCGGTCAAGAGCCAACACGTAAGCATTTCTCTCTTTAATGGCTCATCACATTTCTGCATGTAAGAGGAGAATCGCACGAGACCTATTAAACTCACACATGTGTTGTGGTTCTTAGTCACTTTGGCTCAGCAGAGTCTCAGGGGTGGACCAGAGGCCGAGGTCCCAGTCTCTCCTCTCTCACTGTGAGTCTCCCACTTACAGCGGCTCTTGTGTGATTTCTTATCGGTGTAAATAAATGTCATGCTTTAAAACGGTGACAACAGAACAAATTTGTAAAGGTATATGTTTAATTCCTGTGCAACATTTGATGTCCCTTGTTGACATAATAGTTACAGTTTGACAAAAACTGACTCAAGGTTCTTTCAGTAGCTTTCAACCTCATCTCACTGTCGTCCTCAGTGGATAAAGTTAGATAGGTTGTTGTGGAGATGTCCGACATTGAAGGAAACTCGATAGACACAGTGAACTCCATCCTCTGATGAAGTCAGTGAAATGAACTCTTAATTATTATTCTCTTATTATACATTCATGGATGAGCTCATTGTGAGCATTCATTTAAGACAATATATAATATAAAGCTATTATACAGAATTTTAGAGCAGAGCTTTTTTTTGGTTTTAACTTTTGTTATATTAAATCAAGATAAAAACTGTCACTCTTTCTGTTTTTGTAAGACTCCTGGATCAGCCACTTCTATTTCCAGCAACAGTTCTCTTCATGAACATGTACACAGTAAGTGTGATCATACCCTAACCTTTGTACCTTTAGCTCTTTGTTTGAACTGAATACACTTAGCTTAATAGAATGCAGAACTAAATGCTTTCCGTCCTGAATCAAAATCCCCCCCTTTAACCCATTTGAAATAGGAACACCTACATCCTTCAGCACTTCAACAAGGTAAAAAATACTTTCCAAAGAACTTGTGGCAGGCGTTTCTCATGAATTTTCTGAACGCTGAACGCTCCGGACGTCACGGCGAAAAAAGGAAAATCGTTCCGCTCAGATTCTAAAAAGACAACAAAAAAACAATACAAATTACTAAAATAAATATATAATAGTTACGTTTAAGTTAAAAGGACCGCGGCTCGTTTTAAATCATGTTCTTCTAAAATGTGGACTAAGTTCATTGTATTTCTTTTCTATGAAATAGTGAAAAATCTAATCCAGTTCCTTTGCTTGGATTTATGAATTTATAATTTTCAAAAGGATGCGAATGATATCAACCAAGAGTCATCTTTGCAACTGTTCATGTTAAATCCATAAATAATGTTATTTTAAGAGAAGGTTTCCAGTTGGATACAGGCAGCGGAATAATAAGCGATTAGTACTTTCAGTTTAATACAAAAATGTAAAAAACACAACGATCGATATCAATTTCAAATCTCTGTCTTACCAA
Source organism: Pleuronectes platessa (assembly GCF_947347685.1). Lineage (NCBI taxonomy): Eukaryota > Metazoa > Chordata > Actinopteri > Pleuronectiformes > Pleuronectidae > Pleuronectes > Pleuronectes platessa. The sequence goes on along the minus strand of NC_070638.1, from coordinate 18,825,646 downwards.
GTCACTGGATGAATACAGCCACTCTGATGAATCCATCAAACCAGCTACAATCAGACCAGCCCCTTTCAAGGACTTAAAATCATGACAGAATTTAGCTGATTTTTGCAGTGAAGCATTCATTTTAAGTTATCAAGCAGCATGTTAAGGTTGCAGTCAGTCTGTTGCATCATGGTTTAGTTAAATATCAAACTTTGGTTTGAATGTAGAGTAAAAAGTACAACAATTTCTTCTAAAACATATAAAATTATAAAATAGCATTTACGTACAAATAGATCCATCTGCACTTAATCCACCCAATGGAAATGTACAAGTGCATTTGAGACTTGTCAAAATAAATGTCACAGAGGATATAATACATTTCCACAATGCACAGACAGCCCAGTATGAGTGGGGGTGTTTTCCTGATACTACACAGATGTTGATCATTCAGCTGATGAGACAGGAAGTATATACAAGTGTGTCGGTTCCACTTTGCTTCTGATCATTCAGTCATGATGACTCATCTCAGCCTAGGTGTGATAATCGTGGCTGTTTTGGCAGCCACTGTCGCTGATGCAGGTATTTTTCAGACGTGTGTGTGTATAAATGTACCAACCGTATGTGCAAGTGTTTAATTGATGGGAACTTTGACAGCTTATGGTTTTGTTTGCAGATGTCAAAGTAGTCTGTGAAAAGGACTCAGTAAAAATCACATGGAGGATCAGTGCAGAGCTGGTGCCGAATGCCGCTCGTCTCTTCCTGGGGAGCTGCATGCCTACTCAGCTCAGTGTTCTGCCCACTGGGGAGGGGGAAGCTCACTTCAACTATAAGTTTGCAGACTGCAAGTTTAAGAAACTGGTAAGTAAATGTGATCTTTACCTAAATGACTTGTAGCCACTTTGTATTTTATATAACCAGTTTTATTTCTCTGCAGATGAAAGGGAAACGCCTTATATATCAAAATGAACTGACTTACAGGCCACAGTCGAAGATGCATCCTGCGGCTTTGATACATCCCATCGAATGTGTTTATAAAAGGTAGTTTTCTTTAAAAGGGGTGGTGGTTAAAATTCCATTTTTAAACTGAAATGTCTGAGGAATATTATTACGTTTCAGACCGGAGTCGTGGATTCCCCCATTCCTGAAGCCTGGCTCAGGTGTTTCTGAAGGTCAAGGCGAGCTGGTCGTCCACATGGCGCTCCTCAATGGTGACTTCTCACACTGCCGAATACCACACGAGCACATTCAAAGCTACCTTTATTGAGCATGTTTCTTACCCCTTACCCAACAGCGCAATTAACGGGTTTAGCCAAGACAAACGTCATCCCTCTGGGCTCTTTCATGCCAATATGGGCAGCAGTGGAGCAGAAGTCCCATCAACCTCTGCTGCTGCTAATGGAGGAGTGTGTGGCAGCCTCTACACCAGAGTTGCACCCCGGCAGCCCGGTTTACCCAATCATTGCCAACAAGGGGTAGGATGCAGAAACGGGTTAGAGTTCACAGTGATCAGATGAGTTATGTTTTTAATCTGAGATTTAAAATGTCCTCAGGTGTCTCTTGGAGAGCGTGAGGGGACACTCTTTGTTCCTCCCTCGATACCACTCGTCTGCTCTCATCCTCTACCTGCAGTCCTTCAAGTTGGGTCTTGGAGAGGAGGTGAGAGGATAAATTGGGAGCTGATGTCGGGAATATTGGTTTTGATAAACTAAAACTTATCGACTCCTTGTGTGTTCCCCAGGTTTACATCCACTGTAAACTGGTTGTATGGGACCCTGCAGATCTGGATGAGACCAAGAAGACATGTCATTATGTAAAAGACAGTGAAAGGTAATGATCAAATCAATTATCACTTATGTTTGTGGTTATTATGGAGCTAGCCTGTCCCCTGTCCAATCTTTAAAATAACTAGCGCAACTCTAAAGCTGAACAAATGAGCTTATTATGTCCACTGTCCTTTATTAACGTGTACACCAAAAGAAATGTGAAAGCAATATGAGGAGTTGTGTGCTTTAACCACTAAGTCCCTGCACTTGGCTGGTGATGCTGCTCGTCTCTGTCATGTATCAACACCTCCTTTTTGAAAACCCCTCTCTGATTACTCCCTCCTCAGCTGGGAGCTGCTCGATGACCCGCTTCAGAGCTCCCTCTGTAGCTGCTGCGATTCAACCTGCAAGTCCCGTTCCAAAAGAGGAGTTGAATGGGGTAAAGTCTTATGTCAGCTCAGTTATTTTTAGACAGAACTTTCTTGCATGAAGTAAGAAAGTTTCCCCCCCCCCCCCCCCTTCTCTCTTTTTGCAGAATCACACAGCCAGAGTCACAATTCAGTGTTGGGACCCCTGGTCATCGTGGATCAAAACCCATCGTCAGAAGACTTGGGTGTAAAGGATTAAAACAACTGTGTCCCAGGTCTTGATCCTGAAACTGATGAACACTGGACACGAGTATTAACGAAGACTCTGGCTATGGAGGCCAGGACCAGATGACCTCCTTCTTGACGTGCATGATGTCATCAGCTTTACATGGGCCTGACCTATGTTTTCAGAATGGCTAATAATTCCAGCAGTACTCCCCCAAATCGTATAGATCCATCAATAAAACTGGTTTAAGATGCTGAATCTGCTGTTTATTCAATCTTTTCAGCCACATCCATGAACACCCAATGGATATCCATTCATCAATGGACAACAGAATGCTGTAATTGTACTGAGTTATATAAGAGGATTTTCATGTTGTCCTGGCCAGTGGCAATCTGACCTAAAATTACAAATTACTCTGGCCAATACAAGTAGTCTGATGGCCAGACCAGTACAATGCACTGAAAACTGCTGCTTTTCATCACTTTAAAATTTAAATAGATTTTAATTTGAGTTTTAATGATCACTTTAGGATGTGGATTTACTTTGAGACAGTTGATGAGAGGTTATGTATAATGTCATCACACAATTCTGGGGAAATTGGCTGAATTATAATGCCAGCCATAAAGACAAATAGTTGCACATGTCTGCCTAAGATGTAAACTTGTATCATGCTGCACTACAACTTGCTGCACTACAAGTTGTGAATATGGTGTTAAAAGTCACAGCTTGTTAACTCAAGATTAACTGACAGCATTCACACCATTTCAAGATGAGTGGTGCACAATATAGACTTAAGTTGAGCAATTGATTGTTTTTTTCACTAGCTCCAAAACAGGATATGAGTCCCTGTATGACTGATTATCATCTGCACTGTGGCCGCTCACACCAGGTTTCAGAGCAAATAGGAAGAACGGGTGATACTTCTGTTAACTCAGGAATTACAACAGTAGTAGAGTCCCATGGGTAAGTGGAGACAGAGCTAAAAGCAATTGGCAACTTTCGTAAAAGCACTTTAAATTTGAAATTCAACATTGTAGAAGTATATAATTAGTAGGGAGCCTGAAGGTGCAGTAGAATAGTCAATTTTGCTTAGGAAGTGACATGAAGTATTACAGCAGTCGCCATAATATGAGCTGTTTGATTTCTCTTAATTCCAATAAAAACTATTTCTTCCTGTAACTGATGGTTATATGTTTCCTATGTATACACTGAAAATATCTGTACTAAGGATGTATCATTCAGTTTAAAACAAACTTCAACTGAAAGTTTGTATGTATCTTCCGCCATTAATTAAGTGCTTTAAAAAATAACTTTCTTGAATGAATGAGGTTAACCATCAGGGTTAAGGCATAGTGGTTAGGAAAGGTGATAAGTGTGAGTAGGTTGACACTTTTCTATAATGATCCTGGATCCTGATCATGGATGGTGGTGATGGATTGTGATCTTGAACTATGATTACAGCAAGACTGCTTGATATACAATGTGTCTACTCACATATCCTACCATTACTGACGATAACTCCAATTGTTACTGCTGTTCCCTTCATGCTTTTCAGACATTTTCTCATGTATAAAAACTTCAAACATTAATACAACCTCCATTATGCGAATGTTTTTTTCTTCAAATCAATGTTGTAAATATTGTAATTTTGTTACATGCAGCATCTACTGCAAATCTGTCTGTCCTGGGAGAGGGATCCCTCACATGTGACCCTCTGAGGTTTCTCTGTTTTTTCTCCTCTTAATAGTTTTTGTTTGCTAGTTTTCCCTATCTCTTGTTGAGAATTAAAGACAGAGGATGTCGCAGCTTATTAAGCCCTATGAGACAAATTGTGAATATAGGCTATACAAATAAAATTGGATTAATTAATTGAAGATAATTCCGCCAAATGACGGGCATTGTCATACAGTTTATATTCTCATATCTGCTCTAGCTGTGGAATGCTCTGTCAGGCTCTCTGGTTCCTAATAGAAAGTAAATAGCTATAACACGATGAATGGGACTTGTTGTAATGAGAGTCAGGCAGCTGCACCTGAGGTAGTGAACACACACCAGGTGATTGAAGTTAAACTAGATGAGCGTCTCCCAGTACAACCAATAAAAGCTTCCCCAGTACCCATCCTGTGTGTTCAGTCATGATGGCTTTGTTTTGGCAAGGGGTGCTGCTCGCCATCCTGGTAGCTGCTATGTCAGTTAATGCAGGTAATATAGCGTCAAAAAGAATTGAAGGTTTCTTTGCTGTTTGTGTACAAACCTGATTGTATTTGTCAGACATGAAAGTGGACTGCAGGCCTGATTATGTGACGCTGGTGTGGAGAGAGAACAGGAACCCGGTCGACCCCTCGCACTTTCGTCTCGGTAACTGTCTTCCCACCAGCTTCTCGGGCAGGGAGGTCATTTTCACTGTGGGCTTCAACGACTGTAACTTCAGGAGACTGGTGGGTAGAACATTTAAATCTGGGCTTTTTAAGTAAATGTGATTTGATGGTTTAAGTAACCTGTCTTCCTCATAGGTCACTGGGAATCAACTTATACACAGCAATGACCTGATGCACATCTCCCCTCCAGACTCCCACGAACTCTCCTTCACTCACCAAGTTGTGTGTTCGTATGAGAGGTGTGCATTCATGCAACTTCCACACAAGGGTGTTTAATATCAAGACTATTTGATCACTTTTTTGGACTTGTGTTCAACTGATGCATGCAATAAATGTGTATTTTGTGCAGGCCTAAAGATTGGTACCCCCCCACCTACAACCCTGTGTTCAATACATTTGGTCAAGGAGCGATGGTTTTTCATATTGGACTAATGAATGGTAGGTGTCAAGAGTTCATCACCTCAACTTGAAACTGAGGCATTTTAACTAGACGTCTCACCTCCACCTTGTGCTTTTAGAGGATTTCTCAGGCCCTGCTGAATCCACCAGTTTTCCTCTGGGCTCCTTCATACCCATCATGGCGAGTGTTGAGCTACAATCCCATCAGCCCTTGCTGCTGCTTCTTGATGAATGTGTTGCTGCCGCCACGCCAGAGCTGAATCCTGGAAGTGATTTATACCCAATAATCACAAATAAGGGGTAATGCTTGTTGTACTGAATATGAACCCAGACCTCCTGACTTCTTCTGCCCACACACTGGACGTAAAGTATTTTTTGCATTTTTTTTTTTTTTAACCATACAGATGTCTTGTGGACAGCAAGACCTCCCGTTCAAAATTTGAACCAAGGCAAAAGTCATCTGAGATCCAGCTGTCCCTTCAAGCGTTTAAGTTTGCCATTGGAAAAGAGGTAAACCTCCATTCTATATCTGTGCATGGTCTTTCACATAATGGCTGTAAATACTGGATCATTGCTCTCCTCTGCATTCAAAAGGTGTATTTGCACTGCCAACTTGTGGCTTGGGATCCTGTTGGGCTTGACCACACAAAGAAGGCCTGCAACTACATCAAAAATCACGGGTAAAACTTGTATAACTAGTCTGAAAACTAGACGGCTTTAAGTCAAATTGTGAATAATCCCGGACACTCTCCCTGTTCAGCTGGGAGCTCGTGGATAACCCTGCATATAGCAACCTATGTGACTGCTGTGACTCAACCTGCAAGTCCAGGAAGATGAGGAGTACCGCCTCGGGTATGTAAACCACCTGTGCAGTGTTTGGATTAAACTGGTCTCATTTTACTGATGGTCCAAAGGTGTTTGTGTTACAGGGAAGCTTGGGCTGGTAAAGAAAGCCGTCCTCGGGCCTTTCACAATCACTGAGAACCCCTGAAGCATCAAAGTGAGAAACCACTTTATTTTACTCTGCAAAATTCTGAATTTGTGCTCAGCGACTGCATTCATCGACTTGTCTTTGTTTCCCTCTCCAGAAATGAATCCATCTGAAGGACTGGCTCCGACAATCTGACTTGGTTTTTATTGTTTCCAGCTTTGAAAAGCTTGGTTGCCTCTTTGCATTTCAGATTTGATGCCATTAAAGATGTATCCATTCAACTTGAACAAGGCTCCAATCATTTATCACTCAAACAAAGGGTATTGATGTCTGCTAAGGTTGTCACTAGGTCAAACTGAAGCTGTCATTACAGGGTGTAATGGTATAGATTTAACAGTTTCACCCTTGCATTAAGAATTTCCCTAATTAATTCATGAACCTGTGTGGAAACTTGAGTTGGAACTCCTTGTATTGTATACGGATTGTTCTAGGCCCACAGTGAGTTTTCGAAAACACTTATTGACATTTCATTAAACAAATAATTAGGGCTGTAGTTTACATGGTGGACTTGCTCTTGTTAGTGAGCTATTTGGTATCTTGACAAAATCTTTATCAAATTTTTTTTTTTCTGCATTTTTTTTTTTTGTTTCTTCCAAGGCCAACAAATGGTACAGGGTCAAAGGTTGTTCAGTTACCAAAGCTAATACAAAAATGTATTGGCTGGATTAAATCTAGTGGACAATTGTATACTGCCTTCATTAGTTTCAACACAAGCACTCTGTGAAATGTCACTGGCTCTAAATGTAACGCATTCAATTGCCAGTTGGCTTCATCCATCCATTATTGTAAAGTATATTTTGACAATGTGGATGAGGCAAAGAAATTGAGCTTTAACTCCTGAGGTGCAGGTCATGACTTGTTCAGCATGTGTCCTAAATGTTCAGGGATAAACGCTTTCAAAGTATCTATATGAAAACATTGATCTGGTTTGAAGTGAGTTCCCAGTGCTGGAATTAATAACTTCAATTTACAAATAGTGGTAGGCTCTCAGTTCTTCAATTGTACATTTATATTACAGTATTTAAATGGTAGGCTTGTCTTTAAAAAAAGTGATATATTTTCAATAGTAGTATAGGCTTGTTGTAGGGTTATTTATATCATACTAGTAGGCTGTTTTTAAATGTAGGTATTCAAATAAGTTATGAATGGTCTTTAATATTAAACATATCTTTGGTATAGTAGGGTTTTTAAATAGTCACATTCTTTTAACGTGTGTGTATTGTCGGTGCCTTGTTCAAACCACCCCAGATGTCACTCTGCCCGTCAGTCTGTGGTCAGAACAGGGAGCAGAGCTGAACCAGCTGAATATATTGTGTGAGCAGGTCGCAGGTAAAGTAACAAGGAGGAGAAACAGACCTTTAGAAGCCGCCATGTTTAAGTGTAGCGTCTCTAGTTACCTTCAGTCGGTGTCAAGCCACAGACCCCACTTTGGCGCAGTTTTAGCTAATTAGCTAGCTAGCTAACAGTTAGCGGCTAATAGCAGCGTCCTGTACTACGTCTCACTGCTGGGGGGGGGTTCTCCAGTGATAAATTCATAGTATAACTTAACTAGACTACACACACACTCTACCATCATGTCTATATAGGATGAATGTATCTTTCATTGGTTTGGCATTATAGCAGGAAACACACAGTATGAGTAAATCTGGTGACAGCATTACATGGAGCTGAGCCTCTTCTAGGGTCCCTGGTGATGTACATGAGTTTTACTATCACTGTTCAAAGCTGATCTGACCTTTGAAAGAACTGGGACCTCATTGTGGGAGTTTGAATCTGACCCAATCCTTCCACGACAAGTGAAAGTCTTGTGATAGAAGACTCTTTGCATACTGATACAACAGCTCCAAGGTTTCTGACCAAGGTTTGCCCAAGATTTTAGAACCTGGCAGGAGATTTATAACTCCTCGCTCACCCGACCACAGCAGCGTTTGTAAAGTCGGGTCCGGATCCTGGCTGATGAGGCTTGATCAAGGCCGTATTCTGAGCCCTAGTTGATCTAAAATGTGCTGAACGGGGTCAGTGCTCTGTGCAGGCCAGTCATGCTCTTGCACTCTAAACTGGGAATAACATTTTCTTGGTCGTCTGCACAAATTCACTCGACTTTAATTACATTTAAACTAACAACACATTTGTGCAATTTGAATGAGTCAATAACTCATAAGTGCAATTTTAATATCTTCTGTGTGCCATCCTGTTTACATTGTATACATTCTCTATTTTATATTTCCTTATACTTTAATGGCATGTTCATGTATTACTTTATGACTGATGTTACCTACTCTCATCCGCATTGCTGCTGAAATATGGAATTTTCACTTTTGTGGGGCTAATAAAGGCTTCTTTTTTCTTTTCTTGTCTTAAACTGTTCCTGTGGAATTGGAAGCAGACCCTTATCTTAAATGTGGATTTTTCAATAGAATTATCACAAACCAGGAAGTTAACCTAAACCATAAGTACACAATTGTACAGTATGTAATCAGGTTTGTCCACACATGTATTATCATATAGTGAAATCTTTAATGTAATAAAATGACATCTACGGGTTGTGACCTTTCAACACACAGGGTTTAAAATGGACTGGTTCCACTGTAACCAGTGCTTCACAAGGAAAGGGTCGTCGTTTGCTGTGTCCAGCTGTGGCCACATCTCCTGTGAGGCATGCATCAAATCTAGTAAGACAGTTATATTCCATCTGCTCTTCCACATTTTACGATATATAATTATCTAACATCATCTCTCGTGCCTCATTTTCTCTCAGAGCAGTGCAGTGTGTGTGGGGCCAGCTGCAGTTATCTGCCCATCACGGATGAGGTTGGTGAGACTGACACATTCACTGCAGGTCACTGTCTAATGCTGCCAGCAGAGGATTATCTTATTCCACCCAGCCGACACATCACTGTAGATCAGCACACCTTTCTATTTCAGATGAAACCACAGGAAAAAGTGTTTTTCAAGGACCCAACGAAGCTGATCCAGTCACGACTGCAGCACATATCACAGGTCTGTCTACTCTGTGCCACTTTTGAATCGCCACACTTTAAATGTCAATATCGTATAAAAATGTCGAAGATCATTTGAGAATCTTACAGTATAACCCACTAGCTACATTTAATTTCCAGTAGTTCCTTAGAAATGAAAGAAGAGTTGATAGTGACTTCCTTCTTCCTCAGATTGTTAATTTCCAGTGGACACAGATGGAAAGAGTCACGACGCACTTCAAGCACAAGTCTGTTGAATTGGAGAGGCGCCTGAAGGAGGTCTCTGAGCAGGGCTACAGGTGATTTCAAAATCTCTGATCGTTCCTCTGCTGCTGTGTAAATAAATCTCAGATTACGACGCTTTCCATCCCATGTCTGTTGTCTCAAGGCAACTGACCGAGCTGAAAAGAGAGAACGCTGCCTTAAAAAAGCAGCTTTCTGAGCTGAAAAGAGAAACTGCCGAATTAAAGAAGCCACTTTCTCAGAGGAGGGTAAGTGTTCCATAATCTTACTTCTTAAAGTTCATGTTTCTTAAGCAGTTTTCAGAAATGAAGTTGAACATGAAATCTCCACACAATTGGGTCCGGACATTCTCTGGGATTTGCCTTTCACACATGACCAATACAGTGGGAGATTCTCCACTCGGACGTGTTCACAACATCACAGAAGTATCATCGGTATCCTCTAAGTGTATGGCTCCTTTTTTTCATCCTGACATATTGGTATTCTTTTTTTTATTGTTTTGTTTTACATCTTTCCCATGTTAGAAACATTTTCTAAACACGCCTTTATGCTCACTGAATCCTGCGGACGGAGGATACCCTGCTGTGTTCTCATGTGGGCTAATTTGGAGATTCTGCTGAGCTTTGTTCTAGAGGGCTGGGCGGAGGAGCTGTAGAGAAAGTCCCGAGCTTCTTACTCCGACATTTGTTATCTAACATACCTCCAGAGAATGTCCAGAGATTATCCGGAGTTCAGTGCATGACTGAAAGCAGCTCTACAATGTCAATGTTAAAGTGTTTCATCATATTTATTTATACTGTTTACTTTCTGCTTGCCATAGGTTTCTCCAGGACAATTTCATACAGATGGGTAAAGGCCAATTTACCTTTCAGAATGGTCATATTTGATTATAAACATTATAGCGCTGAAGCATTTTAAATTACAGTTCACTCATTCTCCTCTCATACAGCACTCAAAGGATGACACTCCCTGTGGCTGTCACCTCCCCAGGTAATCTAAGATTTAATTTTAATTTGTTTCATCAGTTTTTACTGGTCAATTTCATATGTAGTTTTCTTTTACTAGTTACACCTCGGTCAAGAGCCAACAGGTAAGCATTTCTCTCTTTAATGGCTCATCACATTTCTGCATGTAAGAGGAGAATCGCACGAGACTTATTAAACTCACACATGTGTTGTGGTTCTTAGTCACTTTGGCTCAGCAGAGTCTCAGGGGTGGACCAGAGGCCGAGGTCCCAGTCTCTCCTCTCTCACTGTGAGTCTCCCACTTACAGCGGCTCTTGTGTGATTTCTTATCGGTGTAAATAAATGTCATGCTTTAAAACGGTGACAACAGAACAAATTTGTAAAGGTATATGTTTAATTCCCGTGCAACATTTGATGTCCCTTGTTGACATAATAGTTACAGTTTGACAAAAACTGACTCAAGGTTCTTTCAGTAGCTTTCAACCTCATCTCACTGTCGTCCTCAGTGGATAAAGTTAGATAGGTTGTTATGGAGATGTCCGACATTGAAGGAAACTCGATAGACACAGTGAACTCCATCCTCTGATGAAGTCAGTGAAATGAACTCTTAATTATTATTCTCTTATTATACATTCATGGATGAGCTCATTGTGAGCATTCATTTAAGACAATATATAATATAAAGCTATTATACAGAATTTTAGAGCAGACCTTTTTTTTGGTTTTAACTTTTGTTATATTAAATCAAGATAAAAAATGTCACTCTTTCTGTTTTTGTAAGACTCCTGGATCAGCCACTTCTATTTCCAGCAACAGTTCTCTTCATGAACATGTACACAGTAAGTGTGATCATACCCTAACCTTTGTACCTTTAGCTCTTTGTTTGAACTGAATACACTTTGCTTAATAGAATGCAGAACTAAATGCTTTCCGTCCTGAATCAAAATCCCCCCCTTTAACCCATTTGAAATAGGAACACCTACATCCTTCAGCACTTCAACAAGGTAATAAATACTTTCCAAAGAACTTGTGGCAGGCGTTTCTCATGAATTTTCTGAGTCACGAGTCACTTTCTGTTCTCTTCAGAACTCTGCATCAGACCCCTGTTTTCCAGTTCCAGTTTATGAATGGATTTTCATTACAGTCTCCGAGGCGTTAATGAGACGTCCCTATGACAAACATTTGTCCGTTTAGGAGTCGTTAGCTGTTGTGTTCATCAGGACTCTCACGTCTTGTTCTGAGATTTGTGTTCGACCTGAACTTGTCTGCACAAGTGATTAAATGTCTTTGACACTGTTGAATGTATTTAATAATTGTGTTTACATGGGTGGCTCTTCTGTTGAGGAATTAAACAACCACGCTTTTTTTGTGTCAGTCGATTCATTCTCATCTGTTTTTTCTGTCAGTATTTTTTTCTCAATGGCATGTCTGCAGATCACTTCAGCGCTTTTTTTTGCTCACATCTCATAATATACCCAACAACTTTTGCTCATAGTCTTAATCAATTGGATTCTCTACACCATACAAATACACACAGACACACACACACAAAAACATTGCTGACACGTGATTATAAAGGCAAATCCTTTACTGGTTTCCAGTGACACAATTGTGCAAATGAGATTTTTTAAACAGTACAAAATACATTGTAAACACTAAGTGTTATGGACATCTCCCCACAACACTTGTGTTAACGTTTCACGACCAATACAATGATGCACACAGCTTTGTCAACATTCTGGTCATCTAACCTCTGTCGAGGCATTTAAAATGGAACTAAACTCTGACTCGTACTTGTGAGCCGAAGTACTAAAGAATGGGGACTTATTTCTTCTTGCAACACACAGCAATGTATGAAATAACTAATAAATACATGAACTGATACCTCATATTTATTTTGCTTGTACTGTTATTCATAATCACAGTTGACAGAAATAGATATGCATTTAAAGCCTTCTTGCTACTTACAAAGTATGTGGACCCTCATGAGTTATCTACTTTGTCTATATTTTAAAAGTCATGCCCTAGACCTATTAAGACAAGATATATAAAAATACTGATTGACTCGTTGAATGCACATAATTAAGTTGGCAACTCTACCTGAATGATTAATGCAATTGCCTCTTTCTCAGTACTGTTAAATGTAAATGACAAGCAAAGTATTCTACTAGTAAATCAAATATTACAGCAGACTAGGGGAGAATCAGGAATGTTCTTCAAAAATACGCTGTTGACCTAAGTAGAATAAATGAAATGTTACTTTTAAGACATGTTCAGAGTTTTCCCTGTTTAGGGTTCAGAAATGACACGGCAAGTTAGGAATTATTCTTTTGTGAAATAATTGAATTTAATGGAAGTAATGGCAGCAGGCTCTGAAACCAAAGTGCAAGATATCGATTTAAAGTGTACATGTCCAGTGTGCTTTCAATGAAAAGGAATTATCTGATGTGAAGGAATTATGACACACAATGATCAGTCAACAAATTCATGAACACAGACAATTTCTGGAGCAGTTACTTATCTGCTATAGTCAGGTACCGAGAGTACAACCAGTTTAAATTATACTGCTACAATATCATACTAAGACAAATCTTAAGTAGTGAGATCTAAACTAAAAATAAGCTAAAAAAATATTGCAAACCAGTGTACAATTTACTGTCTTATTTACAGTAACACAGGCATCGCAATTATAATTCCAGTCCAAATATATTAGGATAAGCAGGAAATGCAGGATATATAAAAAACACAAACCTCATCAAGGGCTTGTACTGGGAAGACTGGATGTTACAAAACTGCCCCAATTAAAGCAATTTAAACCAAAGTAATAACTATGCTTGTTGGTGCAAGATTAAGATTAAGATTAAGATCCATTTATTCGTCCCAAACACAGGCACACTCATGCAAGTAGGGAAATTTAATCTCTGCTTTTTACCCATCTGGTGCAGGACACACAGAGCAGTGAGCGACCATGTACGGCGCTCGGGGAGCAGATGTTGGGGGAGTGAGGTGCCTTGCTCAGCGGCACTAGACAGGGTAGGGAGACTCTTGGATTTTTGGACAGATCAATCCAGGTTCGTCTTTTGTTGTCTCTCCGTGGAGTCGAACCAGAGACCTTCTCTGCCCATAGTCCAAGTTTCTGCCACTCGACCACCGCCTCTCCGGCAAAGGACATGAGGAGCACTCCGCCTACTTTTAGAAATGTTTTGAAGTAAGGCTGTGTGATATGACGACCTGTCACAATAGAAAAGTCTCTTTGCATGATCCAGTATTGTTTATTTTGTTCCACCGTAAGTCACTCTTTAAAGCAGTCCTTTTTTGTTATTTGGGTGTTTTGCTTTTTTCCCACATGGCACGGATGCAGGCAGGACATGTGAACGTGGCACAGAATACAGCAATTCTGATAAGACCCCGAAACCAGGAGCTCATACCTAAAAGAGGTGCTACTTCTGTTGCATGAAAGTTGTGTAAGGATAAAAAGTCTGACACAGACCAGAAAAGAAAACTTTATAAACAGACTCCAACACCGACCACCTCTTTTACCACCTGCGCAAAAATAATGTCCACCAGCACTAGGAAATTACGGAGGAGAAAAAGTACAGTTGGGTGCTTAAAACAAACCCCAGACTCAGATACTGCTAGAGGCTTTTACCCATGATGCACCACATGGCAAAGCATCGCAAAGATGGAAGCTTAGGACTGCTGGTAAAACTTATATCTGCAAAGACATGGCCTACACTTATATGCTTTAGCAGCAGGATTTGAGAGTCGGTGCGAAAACTTGACCCAAGGTACACAATGCCAAATCGAAAACACCCGGGTCGAGTGTTGGATCAAAGTACAAAGAGGAGAAAATCTATTAATTTTACATTTATTTATTTAAAATTTGCATTACTGAGATATATTATCTGAATATGAAAAGATGCCTATGGGGACATGAAATTTTGGTCATATCGCACAGCCTGATTCTTATGTCTGGTTCCAGTGTCTCAATCAGTAATACTTTGTTCCCTGGTCAGTCTCCCCAGCATCCTGAGATGCAAACCAATCTCGCACTTGCTGGTAGCTCATTTTTGATTTCTTGCATAGTGTGTCAAGGTCTTTTTCATGTAGGGGGCCTGTTGAAAGGAAATACGCTAACAATGGCTGGATATCAGGAGTACCTGTACTTGGAACATTTGCCTGAGATTTCCGTTTGTGGCTACCGCCAACCCGAGTAGATGTCCCAGAGCTGCTTCCATTAGTCAGACCACTGCCACTCTGCTGGAGGGCAAGTTCAGCCAAGAACTGGTCCCGGACCCCCTTTACCCAGCGCAGCTGGCCATTTTTAACAGCATAACGTGTGTCACCAAACCACTGAATTACATCTGCTCGGGGTAAACCTGTAAGCTTAACAAGTTCAGTGTAATCGTCACTCTTGGGCCACTGGCAGCGCAAGAAGTGCTGCTTTAAAACATCCAATTGCTCCTTGGTCTTTCTTGGACGCCCACCAGGAGTGAGAGCAGGAGACGGAGATGTAGTTGAAGGAGCCCCTGAGATAAGCATGGGTGTTGGTGAGGGACTGGCTTTGGCCGGGTGGGATGACTTCTTTGATGTGCTGCTACTGTTTGAAAGTTGTTTATTAGTTGGTGGTGGGCTGCTAGATGGGGAAGAGTGAGGAGATGATTTTAATATATCAGATGGTTCCTGTGGAATATCTGTCTCAATCTTGCAGGTCTTGGTCAATTGTAAGGGCTGTTCTTCACTCTGCCCCTCGTCTTTGACACTGTCCCCGTCACCAGACAGCTCCTCCATAACATCACACTCTTCGGCCTCCGGTCCTCTTTCCCCAAATGCTTCCAGGGTGTTCGTCAGAAAGGTCTGGAAGAAATGTGTACTTCTTGTTCCACTGTTCCGGGTGGCGTCGTTGCCCTTCACGCTACTCGGCTGACAAGTCTTTTGGGTAATGAGTGGAAGAGGTTGAGTTTGTTGATCATGTTTACCTCCCACAGCAGTGTGTTGAGAATAGCTCTAGGCTGCTGCCAGGCTTCCACGGCCAACTCTAAAGGCCAATGTATGCTTCTGCGTTTTGACGGACACGGACAGATAGGACCGCCCTCTCCAACGTGGAACGCCCTCTCCGTGCCTCTCCGAGGTTCCTCGGAGAGCTTTTCGTGCCGCGCTCATTTTTCTAACTATACGTCGAAATGACGGACAGCCCACGGATAGCACTTGGCTGTGATTGGTCCGCTAACGCCAGCATTTCGGAATGGAAACTTCCTGTTCCATTCCCCACATCACAATAAACCAAAATTTCAACTACGACTCTATGATTAATGTGACAAGTGTGTCCGACTGACGGTGGCTGGTTAGAGCACTTACAGCATGTGTGTACGGTCACATACGGTTATAACGAACTTTGATAACGGGGCTAGCGGGCTAGCCACCATGCTAACTGCGGTGGGAACAGCGCAAAAACCCGCTGACTTTAATCCCACGGCTCTCATGACACTGTTTCTCAAACACCGTCAGGTTAGAAGCAAACACTTGGTAGTAGCTAGTATCGGGTGTCCGTGCTGACTGTGTGTGGAAGCTGGGGGGAGCTAGCTGCCTCCGTGTAGCTTCAAGCTGTTGCAACTGTTGAATTAGCAACGCAGTTTGGAAACAAGACCGGGGAACCGCTGCGCTAAGACACGATAACATAAACATTATGACTCGCTGGGTGTCACTTTATTCAGCAAAAACTGTCGCGTCATCAACATCCTTTTTCTGTTGTCATCGTTCACTGTGTGTGAGGAGCCGGGACGACGTAAATAAACCAGCGTGGACTTCTTCTATATACCTCATGAGGTAGGCTTGTCTAAGCTCGACTTCCGTTTCGCCATCTACTGTTCTGGCGGGGAATTGTTTTCACAACAAAAAGGCTCGTAGAACTATAAATCAAAAAGGGTCCGTCCGATCCGTCCGTCCGTCATTCCGAAACGGACTCGAAGAAGCATACTGAGGCCTTATGCTGATAACGGCTGTCACTGAACCATTTACGAATGTCATTATGGGTCAGCCCAGTTTCTTCCTGCAAACGTCTTAGCTCTGCCTCTGCAGGCCAGTTCTCTCTCAGGAAGCTCTTTCGAAGAGCGGCGAGCTGAATTTTGGACTTTTTGTAGCGGCTGTGACGGTGCTGTCTCGATGAAGACTCTGAAAGGTCAAGGGAGACATCAGTTGCTGTGCTTGCTGGCGGGTCTGCTGGTGAGCGATAGAAGTATGAATCCTGAGGAGGGGGAAGCGTGGAACTGAAACATGGGGTGGTGGGTTTAGCTGGTTTATAGGAATCTGGTGACTCACACTTTGGTTTGGTCTTCTTGGGGGCAACACTGGTGAGAGCAACTTCCACTTCTTCCCTATCCTTATCCTCAGTAACCATATCCTACCATTACTGACGATAACTCCAATTGTCACTGCTGTTCCCTTCATGCTTTTCAGACATTTTCTTTTTTTTGATAATTTTTTTATTTGGAAATGTATATGAAAACCGAATACACTGAGCATACATTTTAACAGACATATCCATAGTTTTTTTTTTTTTTACATACACATACAAACAACATCCCACCCACCCCACCCACTTGAACATGTAGTACACACACCTAGAATAACAAAAAAAGAAGATAATAGGTAAAAAAAATAAAAAAAAAAAAAAATATATATATATATATATTCTGTACGCTACTTGATATAGGGTCCTAGTGCAAGAAATATTGCTATGGGGTATCAGGTATAGTTTTGAGTTTCCCTATGTATTTCAAAACCGGATCCCAGGTGGAGTAGAAATTGTCCCTTGACCCCCTAAGTGAGTATTTAATTTTCTCTAATTGTATAAAGTGCATCAGGTCACACATCCACAAAGACGCTTTGGGAGGGTTTTTTGATTTCCAATGTAATAATATTCTTCTGCGTGCAAGCAGAGTCACAAAGGCCAAAAATTTTTTATAACTTTTCCTTACTATAGAATGTCTTCGGTCTGTGATACCAAATATAGCTACTGCTGCATTGGGTTGGAAATCAGTATTGAGCGCCTCAGATATTGTTTTAAAGATCATAGACCAGTAAGAGACCAGAGCAGGGCATGACCAAAACATATGGGTTAAGTTGGCAGGGGTGTGATGGCATCTGTTACAACTAGCATCTGAATTAGGATATATTTTAGCTAATCTTGCTTTGGAAAAGTGAGTCCGGTGTAGAACTTTAAAATTGTATTATACTTAATTTTGCACAAGAAGTGCTGTCATTCACTCTTTGTAAAGCACAGTTCCACATGTCATCTTCCATGTCTTCCCCCAATTCATCTGCCCAGTCCGCCCTTATCTTTGCGATGGTTATGGTTTTAAGAGAAGCTATACAATCATGTATTCTAGAAATGAGCCTTTTTGAATTAAACGGGGATTCTAGCATATCATCTAAGCCAGACATTGAAGAGAGAATTGGAAAGTTGGGGTCATGGCTCATAAGGAAGTGGCGTGCTTGAAAATATCGAAATAGGCTAGATCGAGGAAGGCCAAATTTTTGTGATAAGTCGTTAAAGCTGGCAAATACACAATTTATGTACATATCTTTAAATTTAGAAATGCCTTGTCTTCGCCAAAAAGAGAATGTAGCGTCTATTTTAGCTGGGGGGAAGAGGTGGTTATTGCATATAGGGCTTAAGCTAAGAATTTGTTTGAAACCAAAGTACCGTCTCAATTGAAACCAGATCTTCAAAGTATTGATGACAATTGGGTTGTTTGTGAACTGGGAAATAGAAACGGGGAGACTGGAAGTGACCAGAGCCGTAAGAGATGTTGAGATGCATGATGTAGCCTCATAGTGGCACCAGTCTGTGTCTGGAGTATGAAGCCAAAACATTATTTTTTGAACATTTGCAGCCCAGTAGTAGTAGAACAGATTAGGAAGAGCTAGGCCTCCCTGTAATTTAGGCCTCTGTAGAAGCTCTAAACGTACCCTAGGGTTCTTGCCATTCCAAATAAAAGAAATAAAAGCGCTATCAATACCTTTAAAGAAAGACCTAGGAAGGTAAAGTGGGATATATTGAAACAGGTAGAGGAATTTGGGGAGCACACTCATCTTGATGCAATTCACTTTACCTGCCAAGGACAAGTGGAGTGTTCTCCATTTCTTTAGATCTAATTTGACTTTATCAAGTAGAGGAGCAAAATTTTTCCCGATAGAGGTTTTTCATATCTCTAGTTATGTTAATGCCCAAATATCTAAAGCCGTTTCTAGACATTTTAAACGGTAAAACATTCTCCTGAATTTGAAGAGCCAAGTTGTTAACAGGGTAGCATTCACTTTTACTAAAGTTCAGTTTATACCCGGAGAGTTTACCAAATCTTAACAGAGCATGGAGGATATGAGGTACACTAAGAATAGGGTCCGAGACAAATAATAGTAAATCATCGGCATATAAGCTTAGTCTATGCTCTTCTCCTTCTCTAAAAAGTCCACTTATTGATGGCAATGATTTGAGTGAAATGGATAAGGGCTCTATGGCCAGGGCAAATAACAGTGGACTAATTGGACATCCCTGACGGGTCGCTCTCGACAGGGTGAAGTACTGTGATTGCCTGCCGTTTGTAACCACAGAGGCCTTGGGTGAGCTGTAAAGAAGTTTAATCCATGAGATAAAATTTGGACCATACCCAAATTTCTTTAAACACGTGAATAAATATTCCCACTCAACCCTGTCAAAAGCTTTCTCTGCGTCCAGCGAGATGACCACCTCAGGTACCTCATTGGACGCAGGGGAGTGAATAATATTCAAAAGCCGTCTGATATTTGTAAATGAGTGTCGACCCAAAATTAAACCAGTTTGGTCAGCAGAGATCACATCAGTCATTGTGGTTTCTAGGCGTAGGGCAAGAGTTTTAGCTAGGATCTTCACGTCACTGTTTAGGAGGGAGATGGGTCGGTATGAACCACATTCTGTATTCTCTTTACCTGACTTAAGCAGGAGAATAATCGATGCCTCAGTGAGTGTTTGTGGTAATGACCCACGGGATATAGAATCCATAAACATTTCAAGAAGAATTGGGGATAGTTTCTTAGAAAAAGTCTTAAAAAATTCTATTGGATAGCCGTCGGGGCCAGGTGTCTTACCACTTTGCATTGCCATTATTGCGTTAATAATTTCAGACAGTTGCAATGGGAGTTCGGTCTTTGTCTTATCCGTTACCTTTATGGAAGGAGCCTCGAGATCGCAAAAGAAATGTTCCATATCAGTTCTATCACTGGTCGCCTCTGTACAGGTTAGAATAAAATGAGGTGAATGTTTCATTAATTTCTCCCGGGTCAATAGTTAAATCACCATTTGGTTTCCTTATTTGTGAGATTTGTTGAGAAACAGATTGGGACTTAAGTTGGTGTGCTAAAAGACGGCCAGCTTTTTCTCCATGCTCATAGGCATATCCACGTGATTTTTTTTTTTTTTTTTAAATGTGTTTATTATTTTCCAGAATGAAAAAGGAACACAGGACAAACAAAAATGAAAAGGATAAGAAAAAAAGACCCACCCCAAACTAACAGGATCAGCACATCCTAGTAAAGAATTAACAGAAGCCACAGTCATGACAATAAATTAAACATACAAATTTACAAAAGACTACACAAAGTGAAGATTAAACTAGCAGATACACACAGCAGGCGTTTCACAATGATCCATACTTTAGTCCTTTCCTTGAAACAGTTGCAGTACAGGGTCCCACATCCTATCAAATATGTCTCCCCTGTCTTCATTATGAAGTCTCAGTCGCTCCAGGTGAAGCATATTTGCCATTTCTCTCAACCACTGATCGTACGTGGGTTTCTCATATTTATTGGCAGAAGACAAAGGGGTGGTTGCCCCGAGAATGGCTACAAATGGATCCGGCTCCCAACATTTCCCGTAAGCCGTAGAGAAGCAGTGAAAAATACTTTTCCAGTATGTGTACAGTTTGCTGCATAACCAAAAAGAATGCGTTAAGTTACCAGTCATAGACTTGCATCTGTTACAAATGGGTGAAACATCAGGAAAGAAACTGTGCAGTTTTTCTCTGGAATAATAGAGCCTATGCACCGTCTTAAACTGAATAAGGCTATCCACGTGATTTTAACAACATTTTTTCTGTTTTACCGGTTGACAACAGGTTGTATTGAGTTTGAAGGTCAAGCTTTTTTTATAGAGTTCAGGGGATGGAGACGTAGAGTACTGAGAGTCTACTGTGCTTATTGATTTAATAAGCTGGTCTTGTTCAAGTCTACGCATCTTATTGATTCTTGCTGAGTATGATATAATCTCACCTCTGATCACAGCCTTCAGTGTCTCCCAAAGCAATGAGGAGGAGATGTTATCTTTTTTATTGGATTCTATAAAGTTATCAATTTCTTTGTTTATCAAATCACAAAATGAACTGTCAGCCAGTAAGGTTTTGTCTAATTTCCAAGGAGGGCGTTCCGAATTGTTAGGAGGAAACACAAGATCTAGTAAAACTGGGGCGTGATCAGATTCAACTATGGTTGAATAATCTGCATTTGTGACAAAGGGAAGAAGGTTTCCATCAATAAAAAAATAGTCTATTCTGCTGTATGAGTGGTGGACTGGGGAAAAGAAGGAGAAGGATTGACCAAGTGGAAAAAGAGAGCGCCAGGGGTCAACACCTCCTATTTGATCCATAAAAAAAGCTAAAGATTTGGACATTTTTGAAGGGTCTGTAGATTTAGGATTAGAGCGGTCCAATATTGGGTTAATTGTGCAATTCAGATCACCCCCTAAAATTAATTGTTGTGAGTTTATGTCTGGTATTAATGAGAAAACTTTACCCATGAATTTATCATCATCCCAGTTTGGGGCATATATATTAACCAAAACGACAGGTTTGTGGAAAAGTAGCCCAGAAACTATGACAAAGCGCCCCTGTGGGTCAGAGATAACAGTGGTAGCACTGAACTGAATTTTTTTATGGATCAATATAGCTGTCCCACGTGTTTTGGAATTGAAACTTGAGTGGAACATATGTCCCACCCAAGCTTTTCTGAGTCTAATTTGATCTTTTAACAACAAATGAGTTTCTTGAAGAAATGCAATTTCACATTTTAAATATTTAAGGTGATTGAATATTCTAGCTCTTTTTACAGGTCCATTCAAGCCTTTTACGTTCCAGCTAATAAATCTTACATCAGTCTTTCTTACATTAGTTCTTTGTTCCATGGTTAATCAGAAAAAGGATAGAATTACAATAATAACTGTAAAGCAAATAAATGGTCGCAACAAAAAAGTGTACAGCTTCATGAATGACCTCACTAAGAAAGAGTGGGATAAAGAAATAATAAAAATAATAAAAATAATAAATAAATCTAGTGGTGTACCATCCCATAACCCTGTCCCATACCCCAGACATAGACATAACTAACACTAAGCCTATACTTGTTCCTCTCCCTGAGGCAAGCTGCAGGCATAACACTGTTTCCAAAAACTTCCGGTAGAACATCATCTTCTTGCTTCTAGCTAAGAAGGCTCCCAGTAATGTATATTATATTAACAAGCTTAACACAAAGGCCATGAAGGCAAAAGCAGGGCTAAAGGGACAAAAATATTATAAAATAATAATTAGACGTTAAAAAAAAAATATATATATGCACATCCATGTAATGGGAAAGCTATGTGTCCCCTTCTCTTTTGTTCCCCCTAAGTATACATTAGCCCATACATAACATGAACGTAAGCACACAGTAACACAAGATCCGGGCCACTTTTTTTCCCCCACCTTCTAAACATGTTATCCCAAACGTAGCGTGGGTGAAAGCACAGTACCTTAAAATCCAGGGCGTATGTCAGAATAGTTGCAAAGGCAGTTACGCACGTACACAGTAGAGTATGCGTTATTTACCGTCCGTCTCCAGGCCAAACAGTGAAGGCAAACACTGCCGCATTATTACTCTTTACCAATCCTCTGATCGTAGAACCTCTGAGCTTCATCAGGTGAGTCGAAGGTGAGCACGTCGTCCCCGTGTGTCACGCGTAGCCTGGCGGGGTAGATCAGGTGGAACCGGACGTTCTTTTGGTAAAGGGCTTGCTTTATCCCGTTAAATGCAGCGCGCTTTTTAGCGAGAGCTGCGCTGTGATCTTGAAACATCCTTATGACAGTTCCTCCGTACCGCAGCTCGTGATTCCTTGCCCAGCGCAGCGCAGCCTCCTTCTGTTGGAATCGGGAGAAACAAACCAGGAATGTGCGCGGAGGTTTTCCTTGTCCAGATCTGAAGGTCGGGGACCGGTGGGCTCTCTCCAGTTCGGGCGGCGAAGTGAAGACCTCGGGACCCATCACCTGCGTCAGCAGCTCCGACATGAATTTAACCGGGTCCTTGCCGTCCTCGCTGCCTTCTGGTATGTGCAATATACGGAGATTGGCTCTCCGCGATCGGTTTTCTAGGTCATCGAGTCGAGTCAAGAGAGATTGGTTTTGGGTTTGGAGCGTCTTAATGGTAGACTCCACAGCGCATACACGTTCAAAGTTATCACCGGACACAGACTCCACTGAGGTGAGGCGCTGTTGGAATGTGTTCACTGTTGTTTGGAGTGAGTCCAGCGAGGCTTGTAACGGCGTTGTAGATTCTTGAATCAGGAGAGAGACATCATCCCTTAGTGTGGTTCTTTGCTTCGCAAATTCTGCGCCCAGTTGATCCTTAGAAATGACAGCGGCATCCATGGTTGCTCCGGGTTCTGAAGTTTTTGTCGCTGTCAGAGGGCTGTTAGCTGAGAACGGTGCTAGCTTACTTGCGGCGCTAGTAGCAGCACGTGTAGCTGGGGTTTGTGCACTGCAACCCGATTTAACAATGGAAACACTTGAATAAACCCAATACTGATGGTTTGTCAAAAACACTGGGAAGAAAGCTGGGTAAAAAAAACGAATATAGCAAAAAGTTGACTGGGAGCCTTCTCTCGTGTGTCCGCTCACCACATTTACAACCGGAAGTTCCTCAGACATTTTCTCATGTATAAATACTTCAAACATTAATACACCTCCATTATGGGAATGTTTTTTTCTTCAAATCAATGTTGTAAATATTGTAATTTTGTTACATGCAGCATCTACTGCAAATCTGTCTGTCCTGGGAGAGGGATCCCTCACATGTGACCCTCTGAGGTTTCTCTGTTTTTTCTCCTCTTAATAGTTTTTGTTTGCTAGTTTTCCCTATCTCTTGTTGAGAATTAAAGACAGAGGATGTCGCACCTTATTAAGCCCTATGAGACAAATTGTGAATATAGGCTATACAAATAAAATTTGATTAATTAATTGATGATAATTCCGACAAATGACGGGCATTGTCATACAGTTTATATTCTCATATCTGCTCTAGCTGTGGAATGCTCTCTGGTTCCTAATAGAAAGTAAATAGCTATAACACGATGAATGGGACTTTTTGTAATGAGAGTCAGGCAGCTGCACCTGAGGTAGTGAACACACACCAGGTGACTGAAGTTAAACTAGATGAGCGTCTCCCAGTACAACCAATAAAAGCTTCCCCAGTACCCATCCTGTGTGTTCAGTCATGATGGCTTTGTTTTGGCAAGGGGTGCTGCTCGCCAGCCTGGTAGCTGCTATGTCAGTTAATGCAGGTAATATAGCGTCAAAAAGAATTGAAGGTTTCTTTGCTGTTTGTGTACAAACCTGATTGTATTTGTCAGACATGAAAGTGGACTGCAGGCCTGATTATGTGACGCTGGTGTGGAGAGAGAACAGGAACCCGGTCGACCCCTCGCACTTTCGTCTCGGTAACTGTCTTCCCACCAGCTTCTCGGGCAGGGAGGTCATTTTCACTGTGGGCTTCAACGACTGTAACTTCAGGAGACTGGTGGGTAGAACATTTAAATCTGGGCTTTTTAAGTAAATGTGATTTGATGGTTTAAGTAACCCGTCTTCCTCATAGGTCACTGGGAATCAACTTATACACAGCAATGACCTGATGCACATCTCCTCTCCAGACTCCCACGAACTCTCCTTCACTCACCAAGTTGTGTGTTCGTATGAGAGGTGTGCATTCATGCAACTTCCACACAAGGGTGTTGAATATCAAGACTATTTGATCACTTTTTTGGACTTGTGTTCAACTGATTCATGCAATAAATGTGTCTTTTGTGCAGGCCTAAAGATTGGTACCCCCCCACCTACAACCCTGTGTTCAATACATTTGGTCAAGGAGCGATGGTTTTTCATATTGGACTAATGAATGGTAGGTGTCAAGAGTTCATCACCTCAACTTGAAACTGAGGTATTTTAACTAGACGTCTCAACTCCACCTTGTGCTTTTAGAGGATTTCTCAGGCCCTGCTGAATCCACCAGTTTTCCTCTGGGCTCCTTCATACCCATCATGGCGAGTGTTGAGCTACAATCCCATCAGCCCTTGCTGCTGCTTCTTGATGAATGTGTTGCTGCCGCCACGCCAGAGCTGAATCCTGGAAGTGATTTATACCCAATAATCACAAATAAGGGGTAATGCTTGTTGTACTGAATATGAACACAGACCTCCTGACTTCTTCTGCCCACACACTGGAAGTAATGTATTTTTTGTATTTTTTTTTTTTTTTTTTAACCATACAGATGTCTTGTGGACAGCAAGACATCCCGTTCAAAATTTGAACCAAGGCAAAAGACATCTGAGATCCAGCTGTCCCTTCAAGCGTTTAAGTTTGCCATTGGAAAAGAGGTAAACCTCCATTCTATATCTGTGCATGGTCTTTCACATAATGGCTGTAAATACTGGATCATTGCTCTCCTCTGCATTCAACAGGTGTATTTGCACTGCCAACTTGTGGCTTGGGATCCTGTTGGGCTTGACCACACAAAGAAGGCCTGCAACTACATCAAAAATCACGGGTAAAACTTGTATAACTAGTCTGAAAACTAGACGGCTTTAAGTCAAATTGTGAATAATCCCGGACACTCTCCCTGTTCAGCTGGGAGCTCGTGGATAACCCTGCATATAGCAACCTATGTGACTGCTGTGACTCAACCTGCAAGTCCAGGAAGATGAGGAGTACAGCCTCGGGTATGTAAACCACCTGTGCAGTGTTTGGATTAAACTGGTCTCATTTTACTGATGGTCCAAAGGTGTTTGTGTTACAGGGAAGCTTGGGCTGGTAAAGAAAGCCGTCCTCGGGCCTTTCACAATCACTGAGAACCCCTGAAGCATCAAAGTGAGAAACCACTTTATTTTACTCTGCAAAATTCTGAATTTGTGCTCAGCGACTGCATTCATCGACTTGTTGTCTTTGTTTCCCTCTCCAGAAATGAATCCATCTGAAGGACTGGCTCCGACAATCTGACTTGGTTTTTATTGTTTCCAGCTTTGAAAAGCTTGGTTGCCTCTTTGCATTTCAGATTTGATGCCATTAAAGATGTATCCATTCAACTTGAACAAGGCTCCAATCATTTATCACTCAAACAAAGGGTATTGATGTCTGCTAAGGTTGTCACTAGGTCAAACTGAAGCTGTCATTACAGGGTGTAATGGTATAGATTTAACAGTTTCACCCTCGCATTAAGAATTTCCCTAATTAATTCATGAACCTGTGTGGAAACTTGAGTTGGAACTCCTTGTATTGTATACGGATTGTTCTAGGCCCACAGTGAGTTTTCGAAAACACTTATTGACATTTCATTAAACAAATAATTAGGGCTATAGTTTACATGGTGGACTTGCTCTTGTTAGTGAGCTATTTTTTTTCTGCATTTTGTTTCTTCCAAGGCCAACAAATGGTACAGGGTCAAAGGTTGTTCAGTTACCAAAGCTAATACAAAAATGTATTGGCTGGATTAAATATAGTGGACAATTGTATACTGCCTTCATTAGTTTCAACACAAGCACTCTGTGAAATGTCACTGGCTCTAAATGTAACGCATTCAGTTGCCAGTTGGCTTCATCCATCCATTATTGTAAAGTATATTTTGACAATGTGGATGAGGCAAAGAAATTGAGCTTTAACTCCTGAGGTGCAGGTCATGACTTGTTGTGCAGCATGTGTCCTAAATGTTCAGGGATAAACGCTTTCAAAGTATCTATGAAAACCATTGATCTGGGTTGAAATGAGTATCCAGTGCTGGAATTAATAACATCAATTTACAAATAGTGGTAGGCTCTCAGTTCTTCAATTGTACATTTATATTACAGTATTTAAATGGTAGGCTTGTCTTTAAAAAGTGGTATATTTTCAATAGTAGTATAGGCTTGTTGTATGGGTTATTTATATCGTACTAGTAGGCTGTTTTTAAATGTAGGTTTTCAAATAAGTTATGAATGTCTTTAATATTAAACGTATCTTTGGTATAGTAGGGTTTTTAAATAGTCACATTCTTTTAACGTGTGTGTATTGTCGGTGCCTTGTTCAAACCACCCCAGATGTCACTCTGCCCGTCAGTCTGTGGTCAGGGCAGAACAGGGAGCAGAGCTGAACCAGCTGAATATATTGTGTGAGCAGGTCGCAGGTAAAGTAACAAGGAGGAGAAACAGACCTTTAGAAGCCGCCATGTTTAAGTGTAGCGTCTCTAGTTACCTTCAGTCTGTCGGTGTCGAGCCACAGACTCCACTTTTGCGCAGTTTTAGCTAATTAGCTAGCTAGCTAACAGTTAGCGGCTAATAGCAGCGTCCTGTACTACGTCATCACGTCTCACTGCTGGGGGGTTCTCCAGTGATAAATTCATAGTATAACTTCACTAGACTACACACACACTCTACCATCATGTCTATATAGGATGAATGTATCTTTCATTGGTTTGGCATTATAGCAGGAAACACACAGTATGAGTAAATCTGGTGACAGCATTACATGGAGCTGAGCCTCTTCTAGGGTCCCTGGTGATGTACATGAGTTTTACTATCACTGTTCAAAGCTGATCTGACCTTTGAAAGAACTGGGACCTCATTGTGGGAGTTTGAATCTGACCCAATCCTTCCACGACAAGTGAAAGTCTTGTGATAGAAGACTCTTTGCATACTGATACAACAGCTCCAAGGTTTCTGACCAAGGTTTGCCCAAGATTTTAGAACCTGGCAGGAGATTTATAACTCCTCGCTCACCCGACCACAGCAGCGTTTGTAAAGTCGGGTCCGGATCCTGGCTGATGAGGCTTGATCAAGGCCGTATTCTGAGCCCTAGTTGATCTAAAATGTGCTGAACGGGGTCAGTGCTCTGTGCAGGCCAGTCACGCTCTTGCACTCTAAACTGGGAATAACATTTTCTTGCGAACTTGTCTTGGTGTAGAGGGGAATTCATTTGTTGAGGTATGAACGGGTCGTCTGCACAAATTCACTCGACTTTAATTACATTTAAACTAACAACACATTTGTGCAATTTGAATGAGTCAATAACTCATAAGTGCAATTTACATTGTATACATTCTCTATTTTATATTTCCTTATACTTTAATGGCATGTTTATGTATTACTTTATGACTTATGTTACCTAGTCTCATCCGCATTGCTGCTGAAATATGGAACTTTCACTTTTGTGGGGCTAATAAAGGCTTCTTTTTTCTTTTCTTGTCTTAAACTGTTCCTGTGGAATTGGAAGCAGACCCTTATCTTAAATGTGGATTTTTCAATAGAATTATTACAAACCAGGAAGTTAACCTAAACCATAAGTACACAATTGTACAGTATGCAATCAGGTTTGTCCACACATGTATTATCATATAGTGAAATCTTTAAAATAATAAAATGACATCTACGTGTTGTGACCTTTCAACACACAGGGTTTAAAATGGACTGGTTCCACTGTAACCAAGCTTCACAAGGAAAGGGTCGTCGTTTGCTGTGTCCAGCTGTGGCCACATCTCCTGTGAGGCATGCATCAAATCTAGTAAGACAGTTATATTCCATCTGCTCTTCCACATTTTACGATATATAATTATCTAACATCATCTCTCGTGCCTCATTTTCTCTCAGAGCAGTGCAGTGTGTGTGGGGCCAGCTGCAGTTATCTGCCCATCACGGATGAGGTTGGTGAGACTGACACATTCACTGCAGGTCACTGTCTAATGCTGCCAGCAGAGGATTATCTTATTCCACCCAGCCGACACATCACTGTAGATCAGCACACCTTTCTATTTCAGATGAAACCACAGGAAAAAGTGTTTTTCAAGGACCCAACGAAGCTGATCCAGTCACGACTGCAGCACATATCACAGGTCTGTCTCCTCTGTGCCACTTTTGAATCGCCACACTTTAAATGTCAATATCGTATAAAAATGTTGAAGATCGTTTGGGAATCTTACAGTATAACCCACTAGCTACATTTAATTTCCAGTAGTTCCTTAGAAATGAAAGAAGAGTTGATAGTGACTTCCTTCTTCCTCAGATTGTTCATTTCCAGTGGACACAGATGGAAAGAGTCACGACGCACTTCAAGCACAAGTCTGTTGAATTGGAGAGGCGCCTGAAGGAGGTCTCTGAGCAGGGCTACAGGTGATTTCAAAATCTCTGATCGTTCCTCTGCTGCTGTGTAAATAAATCTCAGATTACGACGCTTTCCATCCCACGTCTGTTGTCTCAAGGCAACTGACCGAGCTGAAAAGAGAGAACGCTGCCTTAAAAAAGCAGCTTTCTGAGATGAAAAGAGAAACTGCCGAATTAAAGAAGCCACTTTCTCAGAGGAGGGTAAGTGTTCCATAATCTTACTTCTTAAAGTTCATGTTTCTTAAGCAGTTTTCAGAAATGAAGTTGAACATGATTGGGTCTGGACATTCTCTGGGGGTTGCCTTTCACACAAGACCAATACAGTGGGAGATTCTCCACTCGGAAGTGTTCACAACATCACAGAAGTATCATCGGTATCCTCTCAGTGTATGGCTCCTTTTTTTCATCCTGACATATTGGTATTCTTTTTTTTATTGTTTTGTTTTACATCTTTCCCATGTTAGAAACATTTTCTAAACACGCCTTTATGCTCACTGAATCCTGCGGAGGATACCCTGCTGTGTTCTCACGTGGGCTAATTTGGAGATTCTGCTGAGCTTTGTTCTAGAGGGCTGGGCGGAGGAGCTGTAGAGAAAGTCCCGAGCTTCTTACTCCGACATTTGTTATCTAACATACCTCCAGAGAATGTCCAGAGATTATCCGGAGTTCAGTGCATGACTGAAAGCAGCTCTACAATGTCAATGTTAAAGTGTTACATCATATTTATTTATACTGTATACTTTCTGCTTGCCACAGGTTTCTCCAGGACAATTTCATACAGATGGGTAAAGGCCAATTTACCTTTCAGAATGGTCATATTTGATTATAAACATTATAGCGCTGAAGTATTTTAAATTACAGTTCACTCATTCTCCTCTCATACAGCACTCAAAGGATGACACTCCCTGTGGCTGTCACCTCCCCAGGTAATCTAAGATTTAATTTTAATTTGTTTCATCAGTTTTTATTACTGGTCAATTTCATATGTAGTTTTCTTTTACTAGTTACACCTCGGTCAAGAGCCAACAGGTAAGCATTTCTCTCTTTAATGGCTCATCACATTTCTGCATTTAAGAGGAGAATCGCACGAGACTTATTAAACTCACACATGTGTTGTGGTTCTTAGTCACTTTGGCTCAGCAGAGTCTCAGGGATGGACCAGAGGCCGAGGTCCCAGTCTCTCCTCTCTCACTGTGAGTCTCCCACTTACAGCGGCTCTTGTGTGATTTCTTATCGGTGTAAATAAATGTCATGCTTTAAAACGGTGACAACAGAACAAATTTGTAAAGGTATATGTTTAATTCCCGTGCAACATTTGATGTCCCTTGTTGACATAATAGTTACAGTTTGACAAAAACTGACTCAAGGTTCTTTCAGTAGCTTTCAACCTCATCTCACTGTCGTCCTCAGTGGATAAAGTTAGATAGGTTGTTATGGAGATGTCCGACATTGAAGGAAACTCGATAGACACAGTGAACTCCATCCTCTGATGAAGTCAGTGAAATGAACTCTTAATTATTATTCTCTTATTATACATTCATGGATGAGCTCATTGTGAGCATTCATTTAAGACAATATATAATATAAAGCTATTATACAGAATTTTAGAGCAGACCTTTTTTTTGGTTTTAACTTTTGTTATATTAAATCAAGATAAAAAATGTCACTCTTTCTGTTTTTGTAAGACTCCTGGATCAGCCACTTCTATTTCCAGCAACAGTTCTCTTCATGAACATGTACACAGTAAGTGTGATCATACCCTAACCTTTGTACCTTTAGCTCTTTGTTTGAACTGAATACACTTTGCTTAATAGAATGCAGAACTAAATGCTTTCCGTCCTGAATCAAAATCGCCCCCTTTAACCCATTTGAAATAGGAACACCTACATCCTTCAGCACTTCAACAAGGTAATAAATACTTTCCAAAGAACTTGTGGCAGGCGTTTCTCATGAATTTTCTGAGTCACGAGTCACTTTCTGTTCTCTTCAGAACTCTGCATCAGACCCCTGTTTTCCAGTTCCAGTTTATGAATGGATTTTCATTACAGTCTCCGAGGCGTTAATGAAACGTCCCTATGACAAACATTTGTCCGTTTAGGAGTCGTTAGCTGTTGTGTTCATCAGGACTCTCACGTCTTGTTCTGAGATTTGTGTTCGACCAGAACTTGCCTGCACAAGTGATTAAATGTCTTTGACACTGTTGAATGTATTTAATAATTGTGTTTACATGGGTGGCTCTTCTGTTGAGGAATTAAACAACCACGCTTTTTTTTGTCAGTCGATTCATTCTCATCTGTTTTTTCTGTCAGTATTTTTTTCTCAATGGCATGTCTGCAGATCACTTCAGCGCTTTTTTTATAATATACCCAACAACTTTTGCTCATAGTCTTAATCAATTGGATTCTCTACACCATACAAATACACACAGACACACACACACAAAAACATTGCAGACACGTGATTATAAAGGCAAATCCTTTACTGGTTTCCAGTGACACAATTGTGCAAATGAGATTTTTTAAACAGTACAAAATACATTGTAAACACTAAGTGTTATGGACATCTCCCCACAACACTTGTGTTAACGTTTCACGACCAATACAATGATGCACACAGCTTTGTCAACATTCTGGTCATCTAACCTCTGTCGAGGCATTTAAAATGGAACTACACTCTGACTCGTACTTGTGAGCCGAAGTACTAAAGAATGGGGACTTATTTCTTCTTGCAACACACAGCAATGTATGAAATAACTAATAAATACATGAACTGATACCTCATATTTATTTTGCTTGTACTGTTATTCATAATCACAGTTGACAGAAATAGATATGCATTTAAAGCCTTCTTGCTACTTACAAAGTATGTGGACCCTCATGAGTTATCTACTTTGTCTATATTTTAAAAGTCATGCCCTAGACCTATTAAGACAAGATATATAAAAATACTGACTGACTCGTTGAATGCACATAATTAAGTTGGCAACTCTACCTGAATGATTAATGCAATTGCCTCTTTCTCAGTACTGTTAAATGTAAATGACAAGCAAAGTATTCTACTAGTAAATCAAATATTACAGCAGACTAGGGGAGAATCAGGAATGTTCTTCAAAAATACGCTGTTGACCTAAGTAGAATAAATGAAATGTTACTTTTAAGACATGTTCAGAGTTTTCCCTGTTTAGGGTTCAGAAATGACACGGCAAGTTAGGAATTATTCTTTTGTGAAATAATTGAATTTAATGGAAGTAATGGCAGCAGGCTCTGAAACCAAAGTGCAAGATATCGATTTAAAGTGTACATGTCCAGTGTGCTTTCAATGAAAAGGAATTATCTGATGTGAAGGAATTATGACACACAATGATCAGTCAACAAATTCATGAACACAGACAATTTCTGGAGCAGTTACTTATCTGCTATAGTCAGGTACCGAGAGTACAACCAGTTTAAATTATACTGCTACAATATCATACTAAGACAAATCTTAAGTAGTGAGATCTAAACAAAAATAAGCTAAAAAAATATTGCAAACCAGTGTACAATTTACTGTCTTATTTACAGTAAAACAGGCATCGCAATTATAATTCCAGTCCAAATATATTAGGATAAGCAGGAAATGCAGGATATATAAAAAACACAAACCTCATCAAGGGCTTGTACTGGGAAGACTGGATGTTACAAAACTGCCCCAATTAAAGCAATTTAAACCAAAGTAATAACTGCTTGTTGGTGCAAAGGACATGAGGAGCACTCCGCCTACTTTTAGAAATGTTTTGAAGTAGGGCTGTGTGATATGACGACCTGTCACAATAGAAAAGTCTCTTTGCATGATCCAGTATTGTTTATTTTGTTCCACCGTAAGTCACTCTTTAAAGCAGTCCTTTTTTGTTATTTGGGTGTTTTGCTTTTTTCCCACATGGCACGGATGCAGGCAGGACATGTGAACGTGGCACAGAATACAGCAATTCTGATAAGACCCCGAAACCAGGAGCTCATACCTAAAAGAGGTGCTACTTCTGTTGCATGAAAGTTGTGTTTGGATAAAAAGTCTGACACAGACCAGAAAAGAAAACTTTATAAACAGACTCCAACACCGACCACCTCTTTTACCACCTGCGCAAAAATAATGTCCACCAGCATTAGGAATATTACGGAGGAGAAAAAGTACAGTTGGGTGCTTAAAACAAACCCCAGACTCAGATACTGCTAGAGGCTTTTACCCATGATGCACCACATGGCAAAGCATCGCAAAGATGGAAGCTTAGGACTGCTGGTAAAACTTATATCTGCAAAGACATGGCCTACACTTATATGCTTTAGCAGCAGGATTTGAGAGTCGGTGCGAAAACTTGACCCAAGGTACACAATGCCAAATCGAAAACACCCGGGTCGAGTGTTGGATCAAAGTACAAAGAGGAGAAAATCTATTAATTTTACATTTATTTATTTAAAATTTGCATTACTGAGATATATTATCTGAATATGAAAAGATGCCTATGGGGACATGAGATTTTGGTCATATCGCACAGCCCGATTCTTATGTCTGGTTCCAGTGTCTCAATCAGTAATACTTTGTTCCTGGTCAGTCTCCCCAGCATCCTGAGATGCAAACCAATCTCGCACTTGCTGGTAGCTCATCTTTGATTTCTTGCATAGTGTGTCAAGGTCTTTTTCATGTAGGGGGCCTGTTGAAAGGAAATACGCTAACAATGGCTGGATATCAGGAGTACCTGTACTTGGTACATTTGCCTGAGATTTCCGTTTGCGGCTACCGCCAACCCGAGTAGATGTCCCAGAGCTGCTTCCATTAGTCAGACCACTGCCACTCTGCTGAAGGGCAAGTTCAGCCAAGAACTGGTCCCGGACCCCCTTTACCCAGCGCAGCTGGCCATTTTTAACAGCATAACGTGTGTCACCAAACCACTGAATTACATCTGCTCGGGGTAAACCTGTAAGCTTAACAAGTTCAGTGTAATCGTCACTCTTGGGCCACTGGCAGCGCAAGAAGTGCTGCTTTAAAACATCCAATTGCTCCTTGGTCTTTCTTGGACGCCCACCAGGAGTGAGAGCAGGAGACGGAGATGTAGTTGAAGGAGCCCCTGAGATAAGCATGGGTGTTGGTGAGGGACTGGCTTTGGCCGGGTGGGATGACTTCTTTGATGTGCTGCTACTGTTTGAAAGTTGTTTATTAGTTGGTGGTGGGCTGCTAGATGGGGAAGAGTGAGGAGATGATTTTAATATATCAGATGGTTCCTGTGGAATATCTGTCTCAATCTTGCAGGTCTTGGTCAATTGTAAGGGCTGTTCTTCACTTTGCCCCTCGTCTTTGACACTGTCCCCGTCACCAGACAGCTCCTCCATAACATCACACTCTTCGGCCTCCGGTCCTCTTTCCCCAAATGCTTCCAGGGTGTTCGTCAGAAAGGTCTGGAAGAAATGTGTACTTCTTGTTCCACTGTTCCGGGTGGCGTCGTTGCCCTTCACGCTACTCGGCTGACGAGTCTTTTGGGTAATGAGTGGAAGAGGTTGAGTTTGTTGATCATGTTTACCTCCCACAGCAGTGTGTTGAGAATAGCTCTGGGCTGCTGCCAGGCTTCCACGGCCAACTCTAAGCTGATAACGGCTGTCACTGAACCATTTACGAATGTCATTACGGGTCAGCCCAGTTTCTTCCTGCAAACGTCTTAGCTCTGCCTCTGCAGGCCAGTTCTCTCTCAGGAAGCTCTTTCGAAGAGCGGCGAGCTGAATTTTGGACTTTTTGTAGCGGCTGTGACGGTGCTGTCTCGATGAAGACTCTGAAAGGTCAAGGGAGACATCAGTTGCTGTGCTTGCTGGCGGGTCTGCTGGTGAGCGATAGAAGTATGAATCCTGAGGAGGGGGAAGGGTGGAACTGAAACATGGGGTGGTGGGTTTAGCTGGTTTATAGGAATCTGGTGACTCACACTTTGGTTTGGTCTTCTTGGGGGCAACACTGGTGAGAGCAACTTCCACTTCTTCCCTATCCTTATCCTCAGTAACCATATCCTACCATTACTGACGATAACTCCAATTGTCACTGCTGTTCCCTTCATGCTTTTCAGACATTTTCTTTTTTTTGATAATTTTTTTATTTGGAAATGTATATGAACACCGAATACACTGAGCATACATTTTAACAGACATATCCATAGTTTTTTTTTTTTTTTACATACACATACAAACAACATCCCACCCACCCCACCCACTTGAACATATAGTACACACACCTAGAATAACAAAAAAAGAAGATAATAGGTAAAAAAAAAAAAAAAAAAAAAAAATATATATATATATATATATATATTCTGTACGCTACTTGATATAGGGTCCTAGTGCAAGAAATATTGCTATGGGGTATCAGGTATAGTTTTGAGTTTCCCTATGTATTTCAAAACCGGATCCCAGGTGGAGTAGAAATTGTCCCTTGACCCCCTAAGTGAGTATTTAATTTTCTCTAATTGTATAAAGTGCATCAGGTCACACATCCACAAAGACGCTTTGGGAGGGTTTTTTGATTTCCAATGTAATAATATTCTTCTGCGTGCAAGCAGAGTCACAAAGGCCAAAATGTTTTTATAACTTTTCCTTACTATAGAATGTCTTCGGTCTGTGATACCAAATATAGCTACTGCTGCATTGGGTTGGAAATCAGTATTGAGCGCCTCAGATATTGTTTTAAAGATCATAGACCAGTAAGAGACCAGAGCAGGGCATGACCAAAACATATGGGTTAAGTTGGCAGGGGTGTGATGGCATCTGTTACAACTAGCATCTGAATTAGGATATATTTTAGCTAATCTTGCTTTGGAAAAGTGAGTCCGGTGTAGAACTTTAAATTGTATTATACTTAATTTTGCACAAGAAGTGCTGTCATTCACTCTTTGTAAAGCACAGTTCCACATGTCATCTTCCATGTCTTCCCCCAATTCATCTGCCCAGTCCGCCCTTATCTTTGCGATGGTTATGGTTTTAAGAGAAGCTATACAATCATGTATTCTAGAAATGAGCCTTTTTGAATTAAACGGGGATTCTAGCATATCATCTAAGCCAGACATTGAAGAGAGAATTGGAAAGTTGGGGTCATGGCTCATAAGGAAGTGGCGTGCTTGAAAATATCGAAATAGGCTAGATCGAGGAAGGCCAAATTTTTGTGATAAGTCGTTAAAGCTGGCAAATACACAATTTATGTACATATCTTTAAATTTAGAAATGCCTTGTCTTTGCCAAAAAGAGAATGTAGCGTCTATTTTAGCTGGGGGGAAGAGGTGGTTATTGCATATAGGGCTTAAGCTAAGAATTTGTTTGAAACCAAAGTACCGTCTCAATTGAAACCAGATCTTCAAAGTATTGATGACAATTGGGTTGTTTGTGAACTGGGAAATAGAAACGGGGAGACTGGAAGTGACCAGAGCCGTGAGAGATGTTGAGATGCATGATGTAGCCTCATAGTGGCACCAGTCTGTGTCTGGAGTATGAAGCCAAAACATTATTTTTTGAACATTTGCAGCCCAGTAGTAGTAGAACAGATTAGGAAGAGCTAGGCCTCCCTGTAATTTAGGCCTCTGTAGAAGCTCTAAACGTACCCTAGGGTTCTTGCCATTCCAAATAAAAGAAATAAAAGCGCTATCAATACCTTTAAAGAAAGACCTAGGAAGGTAAAGTGGGATATATTGAAACAGGTAGAGGAATTTGGGGAGCACACTCATCTTGATGCAATTCACTTTACCTGCCAAGGACAAGTGGAGTGTTCTCCATTTCTTTAGATCTAATTTGACTTTATCAAGTAGAGGAGCAAAATTTTTCCCGATAGAGGTTTTTCATATCTCTAGTTATGTTAATGCCCAAATATTTAAAGCCGTTTCTAGACATTTTAAACGGTAAAACATTCTCCTGAATTTGAAGAGCCAAGTTGTTAACAGGGTAGCATTCCCTTTTACTAAAGTTCAGTTTATACCCGGAGAGTTTACCAAATCTTAACAGAGCATGGAGGATATGAGGTACACTAAGAATAGGGTCCGAGACAAATAATAGTAAATCATCGGCATATAAGCTTAGTCTATGCTCTTCTCCTTCTCTAAAAAGTCCACTTATTGATGGCAATGATTTGAGTGAAATGGATAAGGGCTCTATGGCCAAGGCAAATAACAGTGGACTAATTGGACATCCCTGACGGGTCGCTCTCGACAGGGTGAAGTACTGTGATTGCCTGCCGTTTGTAACCACAGAGGCCTTGGGTGAGCTGTAAAGAAGTTTAATCCATGAGATAAAATTTGGACCATACCCAAATTTCTTTAAACACGTGAATAAATATTCCCACTCAACCCTGTCAAAAGCTTTCTCTGCGTCCAGCGAGATGACCACCTCAGGTACCTCATTGGACGCAGGGGAGTGAATAATATTCAAAAGCCGTCTGATATTTGTAAATGAGTGTCGACCCAAAATTAAACCAGTTTGGTCAGCAGAGATCACATCAGTCATTGTGGTTTCTAGGCGTAGGGCAAGAGTTTTAGCTAGGATCTTCACGTCACTGTTTAGGAGGGAGATGGGTCGGTATGAACCACGTTCTGTATTCTCTTTACCTGGCTTAAGCAGGAGAATAATCGATGCCTCAGTGAGTGTTTGTGGTAATGACCCACGGGATATAGAATCCATAAAAATTTCAAGAAGAATTGGGGATAGTTTCTTAGAAAAAGTCTTAAAAAATTCTATTGGATAGCCGTCGGGGCCAGGTGTCTTACCACTTTGCATTGCCATTATTGCGTTAATAATTTCAGACAGTTGCAATGGGAGTTCGGTCTTTGTCTTATCCGTTACCTTTATGGAAGGAGCCTCGAGATCGCAAAAGAAATGTTCCATATCAGTTCTATCACTGGTCGCCTCTGTACAGGTTAGAATAAAATGAGGTGAATGTTTCATTAATTTCTCCCGGGTCAATAGTTAAATCACCATTTGGTTTCCTTATTTGTGAGATTTGTTGAGAAACAGATTGGGACTTAAGTTGGTGTGCTAAAAGACGGCCAGCTTTTTCTCCATGCTCATAGGCATATCCACGTGATTTTTTTTTTTTTTTTAAATGTGTTTATTATTTTCCAGAATGAAAAAGGAACACAGGACAAACAAAAATGAAAAGGATAAGAAAAAAAGACCCACCCCAAACTAACAGGATCAGCACATCCTAGTAAAGAATTAACAGAAGCCACAGTCATGACAATAAATTAAACATACAAATTTACAAAAGACTACACAAAGTGAAGAGTAAACTAGCAGATACACACAGCAGGCGTTTCACAATGATCCATACTTTAGTCCTTTCCTTGAAACAGTTGCAGTACAGGGTCCCACATCCTATCAAATATGTCTCCCCTGTCTTCATTATGAAGTCTCAGTCGCTCCAGGTGAAGCATATTTGCCATTTCTCTCAACCACTGATCGTACGTGGGTGCAATGTCAGACTTCCACCCACGAAGAATTATCTTCTTCGCGATCACAGTTCCAAATAGGATAGCTTTTTTCTCATATTTATTGGCAGAAGACAAAGGGGTGGTTGCCCCGAGAATGGCTACAAATGGATCCGGCTCCCAACATTTCCCGTAAGCCGTAGAGAAGCAGTGAAAAATACTTTTCCAGTATGTGTACAGTTTGCTGCATAACCAAAAAGAATGCGTTAAGTTACCAGTCATAGACTTGCATCTGTTACAAATGGGTGAAACATCAGGAAAGAAACTGTGCAGTTTTTCTCTGGAATAATAGAGCCTATGCACCGTCTTAAACTGAATAAGGCTATCCACGTGATTTTAACAACATTTTTTCTGTTTTACCGGTTGACAACAGGTTGTATTGAGTTTGAAGGTCAAGCTTTTTTTATAGAGTTCAGGGGATGGAGACGTAGAGTACTGAGAGTCTACTGTGCTTATTGATTTAATAAGCTGGTCTTGTTCAAGTCTACGCATCTTATTGATTCTTGCTGAGTATGATATAATCTCACCTCTGATCACAGCCTTCAGTGTCTCCCAAAGCAATGAGGAGGAGATGTTATCTTTTTTATTGGATTCTATAAAGTTATCAATTTCTTTGTTTATCAAATCACAAAATGAACTGTCAGCCAGTAAGGTTTTGTCTAATTTCCAAGGAGGGCGTTCCGAATTGTTAGGAGGAAACACAAGATCTAGTAAAACTGGGGCGTGATCAGATTCAACTATGGTTGAATAATCTGCATTTGTGACAAAGGGAAGAAGGTTTCCATCAATAAAAAAATAGTCTATTCTGCTGTATGAGTGGTGGACTGGGGAAAAGAAGGAGAAGGATTGACCAAGTGGAAAAAGAGAGCGCCAGGGGTCAACACCTCCTATTTGATCCATAAAAAAAGCTAAAGATTTGGACATTTTTGAAGGGTCTGTAGATTTAGGATTAGAGCGGTCCAATATTGGGTTAATTGTGCAATTCAGATCACCCCCTAAAATTAATTGTTGTGAGTTTATGTCTGGTATTAATGAGAAAACTTTACCCATGAATTTATCATCATCCCAGTTTGGGGCATATATATTAACCAAAACGACAGGTTTGTGGAAAAGTAGCCCAGAAACTATGACAAAGCGCCCCTGTGGGTCAGAGATAACAGTGGTAGCACTGAACTGAATTTTTTTATGGATCAATATAGCTGTCCCACGTGTTTTGGAATTGAAACTTGAGTGGAACATATGTCCCACCCAAGCTTTTCTGAGTCTAATTTGATCTTTTAACAACAAATGAGTTTCTTGAAGAAATGCAATTTCACATTTTAAATATTTAAGGTGATTG
Organism: Pleuronectes platessa; assembly: GCF_947347685.1. Taxonomy (NCBI): domain Eukaryota; kingdom Metazoa; phylum Chordata; class Actinopteri; order Pleuronectiformes; family Pleuronectidae; genus Pleuronectes; species Pleuronectes platessa. The sequence continues at coordinate 18,786,088 of NC_070638.1, read as the reverse complement.
AATATTCTAGCTCTTTTTACAGGTCCATTCAAGCCTTTTACGTTCCAGCTAATAAATCTTACATCAGTCTTTCTTACATTAGTTCTTTGTTCCATGGTTAATCAGAAAAAGGATAGAATTACAATAATAACTGTAAAGCAAATAAATGGTCGCAACAAAAAAGTGTACAGCTTCATGAATGACCTCACTAAGAAAGAGTGGGATAAAGAAATAATAAAAATAATAAAAATAATAAATAAATCTAGTGGTGTACCATCCCATAACCCTGTCCCATACCCCAGACATAGACATAACTAACACTAAGCCTATACTTGTTCCTCTCCCTGAGGCAAGCTGCAGGCATAACACTGTTTCCAAAAACTTCCGGTAGAACATCATCTTCTTGCTTCTAGCTAAGAAGGCTCCCAGTAATGTATATTATATTAACAAGCTTAACACAAAGGCCATGAAGGCAAAAGCAGGGCTAAGGGGACAAAAATATTATAAAATAATAATTAGACGTTAAAAAAAAAAATATATATATATATGCACATCCATGTAATGGGAAAGCTATGTGTCCCCTTCTCTTTTGTTCCCCCTAAGTATATATTAGCCCATACATAACATGAACGTAAGCACACAGTAACACAAGATCCGGGCCACTTTTTTTCCCCCACCTTCTAAACATGTTATCCCAAACGTAGCGTGGGTGAAAGCACAGTACCTTAAAATCCAGGGCGTATGTCAGAATAGTTGCAAAGGCAGTTACGCACGTACACAGTAGAGTATGCGTTATTTACCGTCCGTCTCCAGGCCAAACAGTGAAGGCAAACACTGCCGCATTATTACTCTTTACCAATCCTCTGATCGTAGAACCTCTGAGCTTCATCAGGTGAGTCGAAGGTGAGCACGTCGTCCCCGTGTGTCACGCGTAGCCTGGCGGGGTAGATCAGGTGGAACCGGACGTTCTTTTGGTAAAGGGCTTGCTTTATCCCGTTAAATGCAGCGCGCTTTTTAGCGAGAGCTGCGCTGTGATCTTGAAACATCCTTATGACAGTTCCTCCGTACCGCAGCTCGTGATTCCTTGCCCAGCGCAGCGCAGCCTCCTTCTGTTGGAATCGGGAGAAACAAACCAGGAATGTGCGCGGAGGTTTTCCTTGTCCAGATCTGAAGGTCGGGGACCGGTGGGCTCTCTCCAGTTCGGGCGGCGAAGTGAAGACCTCGGGACCCATCACCTGCGTCAGCAGCTCCGACATGAATTTAACCGGGTCCTTGCCGTCCTCGCTGCCTTCTGGTATGTGCAATATACGGAGATTGGCTCTCCGCGATCGGTTTTCTAGGTCATCGAGTCGAGTCAAGAGAGATTGGTTTTGGGTTTGGAGCGTCTTAATGGTAGACTCCACAGCGCATACACGTTCAAAGTTATCACCGGACACAGACTCCACTGAGGTGAGGCGCTGTTGGAATGTGTTCACTGTTGTTTGGAGTGAGTCCAGCGAGGCTTGTAACGGCGTTGTAGATTCTTGAATCAGGAGAGAGACATCATCCCTTAGTGTGGTTCTTTGCTTCGCAAATTCTGCGCCCAGTTGATCCTTAGAAATGACAGCGGCATCCATGGTTGCTCCGGGTTCTGAAGTTGTTGTCGCTGTCAGAGGGCTGTTAGCTGAGAACGGTGCTAGCTTACTTGCGGCGCTAGTAGCAGCACGTGTAGCTGGGGTTTGTGCACTGCAACCCGATTTAACAAGCTTCGAATTGCTCATTTCAAATGGAAACACTTGAATAAACCCACTACTGATGGTTTGTCAAAAACACTGGGAAGAAAGCTGGGTAAAAAAAACGAATATAGCAAAAAGTTGACGCCTTCTCTCGTGCGTCCGCTCACCACATTTACAACCGGAAGTTCCTCAGACATTTTCTCATGTATAAATACTTCAAACATTAATACACCTCCATTATGGGAATGTTTTTTTCTTCAAATCAATGTTGTAAATATTGTAATTTTGTTACATGCAGCATCTACTGCAAATCTGTCTGTCCTGGGAGAGGGATCCCTCACATGTGACCCTCTGAGGTTTCTCTGTTTTTTCTCCTCTTAATAGTTTTTGTTTGCTAGTTTTCCCTATCTCTTGTTGAGAATTAAAGACAGAGGATGTCGCAGCTTATTAAGCCCTATGAGACAAATTGTGAATATAGGCTATACAAATAAAATTGGATTAATTAATTGATGATAATTCCGACAAATGACGGGCATTGTCATACAGTTTATATTCTCATATCTGCTCTAGCTGTGGAATGCTCTGTCAGGCTCTCTGGTTCCTAATAGAAAGTAAATAGCTATAACACGATGAATGGGACTTGTTGTAATGAGAGTCAGGCAGCTGCACCTGAGGTAGTGAACACACACCAGGTGATTGAAGTTAAACTAGATGAGCGTCTCCCAGTACAACCAATAAAAGCTTCCCCAGTACCCATCCTGTGTGTTCAGTCATGATGGCTTTGTTTTGGCAAGGGGTGCTGCTCGCCATCCTGGTAGCTGCTATGTCAGTTAATGCAGGTAATATAGCGTCAAAAAGAATTGAAGGTTTCTTTGCTGTTTGTGTACAAACCTGATTGTATTTGTCAGACATGAAAGTGGACTGCAGGCCTGATTATGTGACGCTGGTGTGGAGAGAGAACAGGAACCCGGTCGACCCCTCGCACTTTCGTCTCGGTAACTGTCTTCCCACCAGCTTCTCGGGCAGGGAGGTCATTTTCACTGTGGGCTTCAACGACTGTAACTTCAGGAGACTGGTGGGTAGAACATTTAAATCTGGGCTTTTTAAGTAAATGTGATTTGATGGTTTAAGTAACCTTTCTTCCTCATAGGTCACTGGGAATCAACTTATACACAGCAATGACCTGATGCACATCTCCTCTCCAGACTCCCACGAACTCTCCTTCATTCACCAAGTTGTGTGTTCGTATGAGAGGTGTGCATTCATGCAACTTCCACACAAGGGTGTTGAATATCAAGACTATTTGATCACTTTTTTGGACTTGTGTTCAACTGATTCATGCAATAAATGTGTATTTTGTGCAGGCCTAAAGATTGGTACCCCCCCACCTACAACCCTGTGTTCAATACATTTGGTCAAGGAGCGATGGTTTTTCATATTGGACTAATGAATGGTAGGTGTCAAGAGTTCATCACCTCAACTTGAAACTGAGGCATTTTAACTAGAAGTCTCACCTCCACCTTGTGCTTTTAGAGGATTTCTCAGGCCCTGCTGAATCCACCAGTTTTCCTCTGGGCTCCTTCATACCCATCATGGCGAGTGTTGAGCTACAATCCCATCAGCCCTTGCTGCTGTTTCTTGATGAATGTGTTGCTGCCGCCACGCCAGAGCTGAATCCTGGAAGTGATTTATACCCAATAATCACAAATAAGGGGTAATGCTTGTTGTACTGAATATGAACCCAGACCTCCTGACTTCTTCTGCCCACACACTGGAAGTAAAGTATTTTTTGCATTTTTTTTTTTTTAAACCATACAGATGTCTTGTGGACAGCAAGACCTCCCGTTCAAAATTTGAACCACGGCAAAAGTCATCTGAGATCCACCTGTCCCTTCAAGCGTTTAAGTTTGCCATTGGAAAAGAGGTAAACCTCCATTCTATATCTGTGCATGGTCTTTCACATAGTGGCTGTAAATACTGGATCATTGCTCTCCTCTGCATTCAACAGGTGTATTTGCACTGCCAACTTGTGGCTTGGGATCCTGTTGGGCTTGACCACACAAAGAAGGCCTGCAACTACATCAAAAATCACGGGTAAAACTTGTATAACTAGTCTGAAAACTAGACGGCTTTAAGTCAAATTGTGAATAATCCCGGACACTCTCCCTGTTCAGCTGGGAGCTTGTGGATAACCCTGCATATAGCAACCTATGTGACTGCTGTGACTCAACCTGCAAGTCCAGGAAGATGAGGAGTACCGCCTCGGGTATGTAAACCACCTGTGCAGTGTTTGGATTAAACTGGTCTCATTTTACTGATGGTCCAAAGGTGTTTGTGTTACAGGGACGCTTGGGCTGGTAAAGAAAGCCGTCCTCGGGCCTTTCACAATCACTGAGAACCCCTGAAGCATCAAAGTGAGAAACCACTTTATTTTACTCTGCAAAATTCTGAATTTGTGCTCAGCGACTGCATTCATCGACTTGTCTTTGTTTCCCTCTCCAGAAATGAATCCATCTGAAGGACTGGCTCCGACAATCTGACTTGGTTTTTATTGTTTCCAGCTTTGAAAAGCTTTGTTGCCTCTTTGCATTTCAGATTTGATGCCATTAAAGATGTATCCATTCAACTTGAACAAGGCTCCAATCATTTATCACTCAAACAAAGGGTATTGATGTCTGCTAAGGTTGTCACTAGGTCAAACTGAAGCTGTCATTACAGGGTGTAATGGTATAGATTTAACAGTTTCACCCTCGCATTAAGAATTTCCCTAATTAATTCATGAACCTGTGTGGAAACTTGAGTTGGAACTCCTTGTATTGTATACGGATTGTTCTAGGCCCACAGTGAGTTTTCGAAAACACTTATTGACATTTCATTAAACAAATAATTAGGGCTGTAGTTTACATGGTGGACTTGCTATTGTTAGTGAGCTATTTTTTTTCTGCATTTTTTTTTTTGTTTCTTCCAAGGCCAACAAATGGTACAGGGTCAAAGGTTGTTCAGTTACCAAAGCTAATACAAAAATGTATTGGCTGGATTAAATCTAGTGGACAATTGTATACTGCCTTCATTAGTTTCAACACAAGCACTCTGTGAAATGTCACTGGCTCTAAATGTAACGCATTCAATTGCCAGTTGGCTTCATCCATCCATTATTGTAAAGTATATTTTGACAATGTGGATGAGGCAAAGAAATTGAGCTTTAACTCCTGAGGTGCAGGTTATGACTTGTTGTGCAGCATGTGTCCTAAATGTTCAGGGATAAACGCTTTCAAAGTATCTATATGAAAACATTGATCTGGGTTGAAGTGAGTTCCCAGTGCTGGAATTAATAACTTCAATTTACAAATAGTGGTAGGCTCTCAGTTCTTCAATTGTACATTTATATTACAGTATTTAAATGGTAGGCTTGTCTTTAAAACAAGTGGTATATTTTCAATAGTAGTATAGGCTTGTTGTATGGGTTATTTATATCGTACTAGTAGGCTGTTTTTAAATGTAGGTATTCAAATAAATTATAAATGGTCTTTAATATTAAACATATCTTTGGTATAGTAGGGTTTTTAAATAGTCACATTCTTTTAACGTGTGTATTGTCGGTGCCTTGTTCAAACCACCCCAGACGTCACTCGGCCCGTCAGTCTGTGGTCAGGGCAGAACAGGGAGCAGAGCTGAACCAGCTGAATATATTGTGTGAGCAGGTCGCAGGTAAAGTAACAAGGAGGAGAAACAGACCTTTAGCAGCCGCCATGTTTAAGTGTAGCGTCTCTAGTTACCTTCAGTCTGTCGGTGTCGAGCCACAGACTCCACTTTTGCGCAGTTTTAGCTAATTAGCTAGCTAGCTAACAGTTAGCGGCTAATAGCAGCGTCCTGTACTACGTCATCACGTCTCACTGCTGGGGGGGGGGGGGGGGGGGGTTCTCCAGTGATAAATTCATAGTATAACTTAACTAGACTACACACACACTCTACCATCAATTGTCTATATAGGATGAATGTATCTTTCATTGGTTTGGCATTATAGCAGGAAACACACAGTATGAGTAAATCTGGTGACAGCATTACATGGAGCTGAGCCTCTTCTAGGGTCCCTGGTGATGTACATGAGTTTTACTATCACTGTTCAAACCTGATCTGACCTTTGAAAGAACTGGGACCTCGTTGTGGGAGTTTGAATCTGACCCAATCCTTCCACGACAAGTGAAAGTCTCGTGATAGACTCTTTGCATACTGATACAACAGCTCCAAGGTTTCTGACCAACGTTTGCCCAAGATTTTAGAACCTGGCAGGAGATTTATAACTCCTCGCTCACCCGACCACAGCAGCGTTTGTAAAGTCGGGTCCGGATCCTGGCTGATGAGGCTTGATCAAGGCCGTATTCTGAGCCCTAGTTAATCTAAAATGTGCTGAACGGGGTCAGTGCTCTGTGCAGGCCAGTCACGCTCTTGCACTCTAAACTGGGAATAACATTTTCTTGCGAAACCTGTCTTGGTGTAGAGGGGAATTCATTTGTTGAGGTATGAACGGGTCGTCTGCACAAATTCACTCGACTTTAATTACATTTAAACTAACAACACATTTGTGCAATTTTAATAACTCAATAACTCAAAAAGTGCAATTTTAATATCTTCTGTGTGCCATCCTGTTTACATTGTATACATTCTCTATTTTATATTTCCTTATACTTTAATGGCATGTTCATGTATTACTTTATGACTGATGTTACCTACTCTCATCCGCATTGCTGCTGAAATATGGAACTTTCACTTTTGTGGGGCTAATTAAGGCTTCTTTTTTCTTTTCTTGTCTTAAACTGTTCCTGCGGAATTGGAAGCAGACCCTTATCTTAAATGTGGATTTTTCAATAGAATTATCACAAACCAGGAAGTTAACCTAAACCATAAGTACACAATTGTACTGTATGTAATCAGGTTTGTCCACACATGTATTATCATATAGTGAAATCTTTAATATAATAAAATGACATCTACGTTTTGTGACCTTTCAACACACAGGGTTTAAAATGGACTGGTTCCACTGTAACCAGTGCTTCACAAGGAAAGGGTCGTCGTTTGCTGTGTCCAGCTGTGGCCACATCTCCTGTGAGGCATGCATCAAATCTAGTAAGACAGTTATATTCCATCTGCTCTTCCACATTTTACGATATATAATTATCTAACATCATCTCTCGTGCCTCATTTTCTCTCAGAGCAGTGCAGTGTGTGTGGGGCCAGCTGCAGTTATCTGCCCATCACGGATGAGGTTGGTGAGACTGACACGTTCACTGCAGGTCACTGTCTAATGCTGCCAGCAGAGGATTATCTTATTCCACCCAGCCGACACATCACTGTAGATCAGCACACCTTTCTATTTCAGATGAAACCACAGGAAAAAGTGTTTTTCAAGGACCCAACGAAGCTGATCCAGTCACGACTGCAGCACATATCACAGGTCTGTCTACTCTGTGCCACTTTTGAATCGCCACACTTTAAATGTCAATATCGTATAAAAATGTCGAAGATCGTTTGAGAATCTTACAGTATAACCCACTAGCTACATTTAATTTCCAGTAGTTCCTTAGAAATGAAAGAAGAGTTGATAGTGACTTCCTTCTTCCTCAGATTGTTCATTTCCAGTGGACACAGATGGAAAGAGTCACGACGCACTTCAAGCACAAGTCTGTTGAATTGGAGAGGCGCCTGAAGGAGGTCTCTGAGCAGGGCTACAGGTGATTTCAAAATCTCTGATCGTTCCTCTGCTGCTGTGTAAATAAATCTCAGATTACGACGCTTTCCATCCCATGTCTGTTGTCTCAAGGCAACTGACCGAGCTGAAAAGAGAGAACGCTGCCTTAAAAAAGCAGCTTTCTGAGCTGAAAAGGGAAACTGCCGAATTAAAGAAGCCACTTTCTCAGAGGAGGGTAAGTGTTCCATAATCTTACTTCTTAAAGTTCATGTTTCTTAAGCAGTTTTCAGAAATGAAGTTGAACATGATTGGGTCTGGACATTCTCTGGGGGTTGCCTTTTAGACATGACCAATACAGTGGGAGATTCTCCACTCAGTCGTGTTCACAACATCACAGAAGTATCATCGGTATCCTCTCAGTGTATGGCTCCTTTTTTTCATCCTGACATATTGGTATTCTTTTTTTTATTGTTTTGTTTTACATCTTTCCCATGTTAGAAACATTTTCTAAACACGCCTTTATGCTCACTGAATCCTGCGGAGGATACCCTGCTGTGTTCTCACGTGGGCTAATTTGGAGATTCTGCTGAGCTTTGTTCTAGAGGGCTGGGCGGAGGAGCTGTAGAGAAAGTCCCGAGCTTCTTACTCCGACATTTGTTATCTAACATACCTCCAGAGAATGTCCAGAGATTATCCGGAGTTCAGTGCATGACTGAAAGCAGCTCTACAATGTCAATGTTAAAGTGTTACATCATATTTATTTATACTGTTTACTTTCTGCTTGCCATAGGTTTCTCCAGGACAATTTCATACAGATGGGTAAAGGCCAATTTACCTTTCAGAATGGTCATATTTGATTATAAATATTATAGCGCTGAATATTTTAAATTACAGTTCACTCATTCTCCTCTCATACAGCACTCAAAGGATGACACTCCCTGTGGCTGTCACCTCCCCAGGTAATCTAAGATTTAATTTTAATTTGTTTCATCAGTTTTTACTACTGGTCAATTTCATATGTAGTTTTCTTTTACTAGTTACACCTCGGTCAAGAGCCAACAGGTAAGCATTTCTCTCTTTAATGGCTCATCACATTTCTGCATTTAAGAGGAGAATCGCATGAGACTTATTAAACTCACACATGTGTTGTGGTTCTTAGTCACTTTGGCTCAGCAGAGTCTCAGGGGTGGACCAGAGGCCGAGGTCCCAGTCTCTCCTCTCTCACTGTGAGTCTCCCACTTACAGCGGCTCTTGTGTGATTTCTTATCGGTGTAAATAAATGTCATGCTTTAAAACGGTGACAACAGAACAAATTTGTAAAGGTATATGTTTAATTCCCGTGCAACATTTGATGTCCCTTGTTGACATAATAGTTACAGTTTGACAAAAACTGACTCAAGGTTCTTTCAGTAGCTTTCAACCTCATCTCACTGTCGTCCTCAGTGGATAAAGTTAGATAGGTTGTTATGGAGATGTCCGACATTGAAGGAAACTCGATAGACACAGTGAACTCCATCCTCTGATGAAGTCAGTGAAATGAACTCTTAATTATTATTCTCTTATTATACATTCATGGATGAGATCATTGTGAGCATTCATTTAAGACAATATATAATATAAAGCTATTATACAGAATTTTAGAGCAGACCTTTTTTTTGGTTTTAACTTTTGTTATATTAAATCAAGATAAAAAATGTCACTCTTTCTGTTTTTGTAAGACTCCTGGATCAGCCACTTCTATTTCCAGCAACAGTTCTCTTCATGAACATGTACACAGTAAGTGTGATCATACCCTAACCTTTGTACCTTTAGCTCTTTGTTTGAACTGAATACACTTTGCTTAATAGAATGCAGAACTAAATGCTTTCCGTCCTGAATCAAAATCCCCCCCCTTTAACCCATTTGAAATAGGAACACCTACATCCTTCAGCACTTCAACAAGGTAATAAATACTTTCCAAAGAACTTGTGGCAGGCGTTTCTCATGAATTTTCTGAGTCACGAGTCACTTTCTGTCCTTTTCAGAACTCTGCATCAGACCCCTGTTTTCCAGTTCCAGTTTATGAATGGATTTTCATTACAGTCTCCGAGGCGTTAATGAGACGTCCCTATGACAAACATTTGTCCGTTTAGGAGTCGTTAGCTGTTGTGTTCATCAGGACTCTCACGTCTTGTTCTGAGATTTGTGTTCGACCAGAACTTGTCTGCACAAGTGATTAAATGTCTTTGACACTGTTGAATGTATTTAATAATTGTGTTTACATGGGTGGCTCTTCTGTTGAGGAATTAAACAACCACGCTTTTTTTTGTCAGTTGATTCATTCTCATCTGTTTTTTCTGTCAGTATTTTTTTCTCAATGGCATGTCTGCAGATCACTTCAGCGCTTTTTTTTGCTCACATCTCATAATATACCCAACAACTTTTGCTCATAGTCTTAATCAATTGGATTCTCTACACCATACAAATACACACAGACACACACACACAAAAACATTGCAGACACGTGATTATAAAGGCAAATCCTTTACTGGTTTCCAGTGACACAATTGTGCAAATGAGATTTTTTAAACAGTACAAAATACATTGTAAACACTAAGTGTTATGGACATCTCCCCACAACACTTGTGTTAACGTTTCACGACCAATACAATGATGCACACAGCTTTGTCAACATTCTGGTCATCTAACCTCTGTCGAGGCATTTAAAATGGAACTAAACTCTGACTCGTACTTGTGAGCCGAAGTACTAAAGAATGGGGACTTATTTCTTCTTGCAACACACAGCAATGTATGAAATAACTAATAAATACATGAACTGATACCTCATATTTATTTTGCTTGTACTGTTATTCATAATCACAGTTGACAGAAATAGATATGCATTTAAAGCCTTCTTGCTACTTACAAAGTATGTGGACCCTCATGAGTTATCTACTTTGTCTATATTTTAAAAGTCATGCCCTAGACCTATTAAGACAAGATATATAAAAATACTGACTGACTTGTTGAATGCACATAATTAAGTTGGCAACTCTACCTGAATGATTAATGCAATTGCCTCTTTCTCAGTACTGTTAAATGTAAATGACAAGCAAAGTATTCTACTAGTAAATCAAATATTACAGCAGACTAGGGGAGAATCAGGAATGTTCTTCAAAAATACACTGTTGACCTAAGTAGAATAAATGAAATGTTACTTTTAAGACATGTTCAGAGTTTTCCCTGTTTAGGGTTCAGAAATGACACGGCAAGTTAGGAATTATTCTTTTGTGAAATAATTGAATTTAATGGAAGTAATGGCAGCAGGCTCTGAAACCAAAGTGCAAGATATCGATTTAAAGTGTACATGTCCAGTGTGCTTTCAATGAAAAGGAATTATCTGATGTGAAGGAATTATGACACACAATGATCAGTCAACAAATTCATGAACACAGACAATTTCTGGAGCAGTTACTTATCTGCTATAGTCAGGTACCGAGAGTACAACCAGTTTAAATTATACTGCTACAATATCATACTAAGACAAATCTTAAGTAGTGAGATCTAAACAAAAATAAGCTAAAAAAATATTGCAAACCAGTGTACAATTTACTGTCTTATTTACAGTAACACAGGCATCGCAATTATAATTCCAGTCCAAATATATTAGGATAAGCAGGAAATGCAGGATATATAAAAAACACAAACCTCATCAAGGGCTTGTACTGGGAAGACTGGATGTTACAAAACTGCCCCAATTAAAGCAATTTAAACCAAAGTAATAACTGCTTGTTGGTGCAAAGGACATGAGGAGCACTCCGCCTACTTTTAGAAATGTTTTGAAGTAGGGCTGTGTGATATGACGACCTGTCACAATAGAAAAGTCTCTTTGCATGATCCAGTATTGTTTATTTTGTTCCACCGTAAGTCACTCTTTAAAGCAGTCCTTTTTTGTTATTTGGGTGTTTTGCTTTTTTCCCACATGGCACGGATGCAGGCAGGACATGTGAACGTGGCACAGAATACAGCAATTCTGATAAGACCCCGAAACCAGGAGCTCATACCTAAAAGAGGTGCTACTTCTGTTGCATGAAAGTTGTGTTTGGATAAAAAGTCTGACACAGACCAGAAAAGAAAACTTTATAAACAGACTCCGACCACCTCTTTTACCACCTGCGCAAAAATAATGTCCACCAGCATTAGGAATATTACGGAGGAGAAAAAGTACAGTTGGGTGCTCAAAACAAACCCCAGACTCAGATACTGCTAGAGGCTTTTACCCATGATGCACCACATGGCAAAGCATCGCAAAGATGGAAGCTTAGGACTGCTGGTAAAACTTATATCTGCAAAGACATGGCCTACACTTATATGCTTTAGCAGCAGGATTTGAGAGTCGGTGCGAAAACTTGACCCAAGGTACACAATGCCAAATCGAAAACACCCGGGTCGAGCGTTGGATCAAAGTACAAAGAGGAGAAAATCTATTAATTTTACATTTATTTATTTAAAATTTGCATTACTGAGATATATTATCTGAATATGAAAAGATGCATGAGATTTTGGTCATATCGCACAGCCCGATTCTTATGTCTGGTTCCAGTGTCTCAATCAGTAATACTTTGTTCCTGGTCAGTCTCCCCAGCATCCTGAGATGCAAACCAATCTCGCACTTGCTGGTAGCTCATCTTTGATTTCTTGCATAGTGTGTCAAGGTCTTTTTCATGTAGGGGGCCTGTTGAAAGGAAATACGCTAACAATGGCTGGATATCAGGAGTACCTGTACTTGGTACATTTGCCTGAGATTTCCGTTTGCGGCTACCGCCAACCCGAGTAGATGTCCCAGAGCTGCTTCCATTAGTCAGACCACTGCCACTCTGCTGAAGGGCAAGTTCAGCCAAGAACTGGTCCCGGACCCCCTTTACCCAGCGCAGCTGGCCATTTTTAACAGCATAACGTGTGTCACCAAACCACTGAATTACATCTGCTCGGGGTAAACCTGTAAGCTTAACAAGTTCAGTGTAATCGTCACTCTTGGGCCACTGGCAGCGCAAGAAGTGCTGCTTTAAAACATCCAATTGCTCCTTGGTCTTTCTTGGACGCCCACCAGGAGTGAGAGCAGGAGACGGAGATGTAGTTGAAGGAGCCCCTGAGATAAGCATGGGTGTTGGTGAGGGACTGGCTTTGGCCGGGTGGGATGACTTCTTTGATGTGCTGCTACTGTTTGAAAGTTGTTTATTAGTTGGTGGTGGGCTGCTAGATGGGGAAGAGTGAGGAGATGATTTTAATATATCAGATGGTTCCTGTGGAATATCTGTCTCAATCTTGCAGGTCTTGGTCAATTGTAAGGGCTGTTCTTCACTTTGCCCCTCGTCTTTGACACTGTCCCCGTCACCAGACAGCTCCTCCATAACATCACACTCTTCGGCCTCCGGTCCTCTTTCCCCAAATGCTTCCAGGGTGTTCGTCAGAAAGGTCTGGAAGAAATGTGTACTTCTTGTTCCACTGTTCCGGGTGGCCTCGTTGCCCTTCACGCTACTCGGCTGACGAGTCTTTTGGGTAATGAGTGGAAGAGGTTGAGTTTGTTGATCATGTTTACCTCCCACAGCAGTGTGTTGAGAATAGCTCTGGGCTGCTGCCAGGCTTCCACGGCCAACTCTAAGCTGATAACGGCTGTCACTGAACCATTTACGAATGTCATTACGGGTCAGCCCAGTTTCTTCCTGCAAACGTCTTAGCTCTGCCTCTGCAGGCCAGTTCTCTCTCAGAAAGCTCTTTCGAAGAGCGGCGAGCTGAATTTTGGACTTTTTGTAGCGGCTGTGACGGTGCTGTCTCGATGAAGACTCTGAAAGGTCAAGGGAGACATCAGTTGCTGTGCTTGCTGGCGGGTCTGCTGGTGAGCGATAGAAGTATGAATCCTGAGGAGGGGGAAGGGTGGAACTGAAACATGGGGTGGTGGGTTTAGCTGGTTTATAGGAATCTGGTGACTCACACTTTGGTTTGGTCTTCTTGGGGGCAACACTGGTGAGAGCAACTTCCACTTCTTCCCTATCCTTATCCTCAGTAACCAATTCCTCACTTGTCTTGTTCTTGCTGTTTATTTTAGCCTCATCGTTTGTTTCAGTGGAATCATCATGGAGCTCAGGCACTGCTAGCTTCTGCCGCGTCTCTTCTATCTCCTCTGACGACCAGCTGATACCATATTTAATTCTCTGCACCATAAACCACACCTTGACTTTGTCCAGTGGCAGGGCACATACCCGGGCCAGTGTGGTAACCTCATGGGAGGATGGATATGGAAATAAGTTAAAGGCTTGGACCAACTCTGGGATTGTGTCAAGTTCACGGGTCTGATCAGACTGTGTCCATACCAGCTTGAGTCCCTCCGACACCAGAGGCAGGCACACAACAGAGTTGTGGTTCGTGGTGAAACTTGCCACACCACTTGTGTTGCTTTCCGCTGAGCTGGCAGAGTGGCACAAATCCTTGGAAGGCCGTTTAGCTTCAAACTTTCCTTCACATTCTTTCTTTGTGACTTTTCCTTCAAAAGACTCCTTCATGCTCACAATTAGTCCATTTCTGCCATTGTGTTCACTGTAGGTGGCCATCTGGGATATCAAAACGGGCTCTCACCTACGAAAACAACACACACAAACACACTGATTTAGCTGTTGATGTTTTTTTGCTCGCCTCAACTGTATTAACCTCACAGATAACTGAAAGGAGAAAAAAAAGGCTTCTGAAGATTACAACCAAGAGTAGAGACTATGATGTTTTTGGAACTTTCTGTTCTAATTCATTCTCAAAGTCAATTATCTGACAGCTGTTTCCCCTCCCCCATCCTCCTTTGCACTCCTATTCTGAACTCCCAATGAAACTAGTCGTATACCCTGTCCAGACTGGGTTCCCCTCCCCCAAAGTGTGGTGACTGACTTTTGTTTTGTGGGAGTGGGGAATCGGTCACAAAGGGTGGGAGCGTGTGGAATGGGTATCTACGAGAAATCCATCACAGTCTACTTTCTCACCCTTTCCCAGTTGGGCTTTGTTCTGCTTCCAAGTACTCGGGCTCCAAAAGATAAGTGTAGCCTCTTCACAAAGGCAGATACGGCAACAAAAACCTGTGGAAGGGGGAAACGATTTGCATTAGTCATACTCGAATCTAGGTCGAGACAATCTACACACTTAATCAGTGTTTAGCATTAGATATCCCTTTAGACGCGTTGTTTGGGAACTAAATGAAAACATTTTTTCTCAGGCAACAGGTGTTTATCCATTACTTCATCAAATGACAACAGATCGTCAGTTTAGCAGTATGAAGGCAAACCACAAGGAATTATGATTCAGACCAACTTTTCTGACAAATTTTTGTTGACATGTTTGTCCAATTCCAATCGTTAGGTAATATATGAGTCAGATAATTGTAAATACTGATTGGATTCAGATTTACAAACAACTAGGCACCCCATATTGGAGTTGTTTTTCTTAACTTGTGGTAGCAGAGGATATATTGCGTACTTAGTCAGGAGGTTTGTACCATGGCCGACGATTTAAGGTCGCATGAGCCACGCAAGAAATGTTCAAGTGCATCAAAAACACAGCTCACAGTTCTGGGATCAGTGTGTGAGTCAGTCGTGACTCACTATAACCAGCGGGTGAGATCATGTGGTAGCTCCCGCAGGTAAAGGTTTCACTTTAATACTCTGTGTGGGGGTTCACACTTTATATCCGAGTGTGACTCAAGCTGTAAAAGTTGCTCTCCGGGCCACTGGCCACAACAGTCCAGTGTCTCCCCCCCTTTATGGCGTACTAACTAAAACGCTTCCCACTGCACAGGCGCACTTCGCCACCAGACACGCTTCAGCGGAACATGGAAATAAACTTACCGAAAATGACAAAACAACCCTCTATCCACGAGGTCCGTCGAGACGAGAAGAAAACAAAGGAGCCCCTCGAGTTCCCTCCCGGGCCACTCCGCTTTTTTTATGGCCGAAGTTGGAGAGGGAGACCGGGGAAACAATACCGTCTGTCGGTTTGACCCTTGTCTTATTTGTCAAGCACCTCGACGGATTACGGGCGGGTTAGAAAGATGCGAGGCGACCAAGTTTGTCGCCTTTCGTGCGAGTTCCGTCCTCGGCTGCTCCGTGGCGCTGGATTCGTGTGTTTCTCAATCCGCTGAGGTTCAGATCCGATCCCCGGAGTCGCCGTTACTCGGTCCTCCGCGGCGCTGCCCGTTGTTGCTTTTGTTCTTGAACTGAGAAGTGTTTCCCCTGTCCGGCCAGATCGAGGCGAGGCGGAGCTGAGGACCAGGAAGCCCACAAGGCCCAACCGACTCTCCCACAGTGACGGCGCGACGGTGGGTGTGCCAGTCTGGGAGAGCAGCCCGTGGATTGGAGGGAGGAGGCGCTTGTATAATAAATCCGTAAAGTGGGCTAAACATGTTCACGCCAGCCTCCCACCAGCGACCCCCGCCTCTCACAGCAGGGCCACAAGCATCTGATGTGGTTTCCAGCTACAACCATCGTGTCGTTATTATCAGAACTCTTCAATCACCCAGCTCCAGAGAATAACAGGAGTCTCTGACGTGCATGCAGATCCTCTGTCTGCAGGCTTCATCCAGACCCTCAGGGCTCTTTGGATCAAACATGTACAGCTTCTTCTCACAGCCACAACTACTATGAAGCATACAGTATACAATATCATATTGTATATCAGTATATTTTCATATTTGACCACTTGAAGACCTACTAACCAAAACAATTAGGCTATTTCCACATCATAAGTATATTGATACCAGGAAGCAGAGGGCATTTGAAGTACTTTTAGTCATGATGGGAGATCACGCTGACATTAATGAAACACTTGACTGAACATTTAAACAAAAACATTTATATATGAAGAATCAAAATTCTGTAATTTAAATAATTTCACATTCTGCTTAAATCTGTGTCATCAAAAATTAAAGGTTTATTTAAACTGCCTGATATAATAAAGTATTAATGAGAAATATTTTACATGTTTTTTCTTTGTACTGTAAACAAGACAGAGGTACACAATCAAGTGTTCTTGTGACAGTGTGTGTCCTTGCTGAATTCATATCAGCATCAGACATGTTCTGTTACTGAAAATAAGGCAGATATGTTTGAGTAATTTGTACCTCAGGTGTTTATAACACAGGGTTAATGGTAAATAATCAAACAATAGACTAGAAGTCAATATTTATCTTCATGCGAGGCACTTCATTCTTTATTTAGGAACATGTTGTTTTTACACGTATTTCTTGTAATGACAAATGTAAACAGAAGTGAGTTAATATTGGTTTTATCTAACCAGTCGTTATTTGAAGGTCAGACACTATTATAGTTATTGTAGCAGCGCTGAATTTACAAGATATGGCAATATAGGTAGTACATGTAAAAAAAAGTGCAAAAATACACAGCTGTATGTTTTTTAAACGTGTTATAGATGTATTTACACTTTTGGCAAACATGTCACTTACATCACAGGGACAGTATTTAAACGCGTTTGCTCTAAATTACGTTGAATTGAGCACTTAGTGTAAAATCTGTTCAATGATGCAAAGTGCAAGGAGATCAGTCAAAAAAGGGCACAGTTTACGTGCCAGTAAGGGTGCTAGAGGTGTCAGGAAAGGAAGTGCTCTTGCTATCAGGGAACCATTAAGGAAACCGTCTGGATTGGGAGTGTCTTCTGAGCAGGGATGGCGATGCCAGGCGACTTGTCTTGGAGGATCGCTGTGGCCCGAGATGGAGCATAAGCCCGTGTGATTGAGTTCAAGTGGATGGGTGCAGATCCAGAAGTCGGTCTGCTGGCAAGCAGTCGTGACGTGAATTTAATTTGGACGGCCATGGGTAGCCAGTGGAGGTCAACGAGCAGTAGAGGGACTGATTGAAGAGCAGATGCGCTGCTGCACTCTGGACCATCTGTAAGGGTTTGACTGTGGAGTGAAGCTTCAGACCTTATATGTTTTCAAGAGCCTACAAATACTTTAACTTCAACGTTATTCACAAATCCCAGGTTCACATTGTGTGGCTTCACCCACAGCTGACATTAGTGCTGATTTTAAAATACAAAAAATTTGCGAGAGAATTCTTCATCGTTCCCTCATGGACTCCGTCATTTAGTAATCAAGTAGGAATGGATATATAAAGTATCAGCTTTACACCTTCACTTCACTGGTGGAGGACTTATTTAGAACCGGCTATGTGCCATGGTGAGCACAAAGCGTGGCAGGCGTAGAAATGAGGGGGTTACACTTGAGAGCCAGGAGAGATATGGGACCTGGGTCAGGAGGAATTTAAGGGAAGTGTAATCAACTACACTCCGACCTGGAAGGAAAAGAGGAACAAAGTTAGAGTTAAGTGCTTACACATTATCGTAATTCCTAAAAATAAGTCTTCAAATCTTAAAATCTTAAAACACCAAGAAAGCAACTACAAATTTACCATCAACATCTTTGATCCCATAGCGCCTTGCCAGGTCCGAAGTCATTATAATCTTACCAGTCAGGGACATCAGATTTTTATCTTTCAAGCAGAGAGAAACCATATCAAAGTAAACACATTTTTTGAAGCAGTTTATGAGAGCATATTACACTGATCCCAATGCAGATCAAATATAGGCTCACACACTTAGTCACTCTATTTAACAATCTCACAGTGAAGTAAATACAATCTCCAACAGTATAAACCTACCTGTGGCCAGGTTGACGATACACCTCCCGCTCAGCTCTGTGGTTTCTCCGTTGGCAAATGTCTTTTTCAACTGAGGAAAAGAAAATCCAGATATGTGGCAAAAAATAAATAAAACGGAGGAAGCAACCATTAATACGAATTGGTCGTTAGAGAAGAGTTTACCTCAGAATTTGAAGACTGTGCAGCTTCTTTCTCCAGTATCATCTGAGTAACCAGCTCTGTCTGTACTGCCCCCGGCCACAGGCTGACAGAGGCCACCCCCCTACTCCTCAGCTCAACAGCCATGTCTGCTGCCAGCCTGTCACACTGGAAACAAATCACAAAACAAAACTTGTATATGACTTGTTCAAATACAGTGATTAAGTATACTTATATCATGTTCTATGGATTTTGATCCTGATAAGAAGAGATCTTACCGCGGCTTTACCGACGCCATAAGGCACATTGAAGAGATACCGAAGCCCTCCCATCGATGAAATGGTGACGATCAAACCTCGACCCTGAGCCACCATCATCCGAGATGCATGAACTGAGAAGAAATAGTGCCCCCTGTCAGATAAAGAAAAAGGAAACAAGTTGTATCAGTTTTGTACCAAAAGACCTGGTTCTACAAAGGACTGACCCCGAGCCTGTCCTAGTGCCTGACATGGTTGTGAACATTTACTCTCGTGGGATGTGTCTAAGTCGCTCAGCAATGACAACTCCAAAACGCTAGCTGGGTTTCAATACAACTGAAGCTGGTTATGGACATGAACTTTGGAAAATGTCCGGAAAAATGGATCCAGACATTTTTCTGAGTTTGTCTTTCACATATGAAGAACACAGCAAGAGATTGTCCAGGTCAGAAATGTTCACAACAACAGGAACATTCCTGGAACCTTCTAGCGAGCGGTGGCACCCGAGTAGAGCAGCAGGAAGGAGGAAATGATTTATTAATTCCAATCAATTTTGGTTTCAAGCTCATCGACACCAGCTCCGGTTTTCTGTCATGTTGGAGTTGATTAATATTGAGCAACCGTAGTTTTACTGAAATGACTGCAGCACGGACAAGAGAGGGTGTGACCTTTGAACTATTTGAGTCTGAAGGAGGGTGTGTGCTTGTCCAGCCACTGGGAGACATGGATGCGTCATGCTATCAAGGGGACCAATCACACTCTTTTTGTGCTCCGCGTCACTGTGACCTGAGGTGACATTCTGAGGAAGGCGCACGTCACAGTGTTGATTCAACACAGAAGAATGATTTGGCCACATAGCTCTGTGATACAGTCACATCAATCTTGCAGTTATTTGTTTTAATATGTATTCTGACCCAGCTACTACTAAGAGAAAGAGGAAACTAAAAACGAGAAAAACAAGTTTAGAATCAGTTGATGTCTTGGAAACTTTAAGTAAACATGAGGAAATGACTCCGTAGTTTGTTGACAATGACACAGTATACTTATGGAACCTGACAAAGTACGTGAGCATACCTGAGGCCTGTGTCGTTGATGGAATCCCAGATCAACGGGTCAGTTTCCCAGAACTTCTTGCCTGTATTTTCGAAAATAGCCTGAAATAACACATGATGTTTAGAGTCAAGGTGAATCACACAGCGGGGAGTTTGTGCTGGGTCCTCTGACCAACGGTTTCCTTTCATGTACATAGCTGTAATTTGCGTGTAACCTTACTATTTAAAGAACACAACACACCAAGTAGTGCTTCATGTACTACTCGGTGCACATGTACCTACCTGTACTCCAGCGTAGGCATTGTTAACCAGGATGTCTAGCCTGCCATTCTGTTCCCGTGTGATCTGGTTGAACAGTTCTTCAATGTCTTCATGGTTTGTAGAGTCACAGATAACCGGCACGCAGTTTCCTCCCCTCTCCTTAACCTGAGTTTAGCACAAAGACAAAAGTAATTCTAACCGCAACACAGTGCTACTACTGCTACACAACACAGCAAAGATTACACATTCCAGACACAATGGTTTTTTTAGTCGTCAGCCACCAGACAGGGAGGAGCTGACCCTCTGGATTCCGAAATTGGCACCCCTGTCAAGTCAACACAGGTTAACTGATATTCCAGCTAAAGCCTTCACCTCTGCAGCGGTTTGTTTCAGAGTCTTCTCCTGTCGCCCTGTGATGTACACGGTGGCTCCTGCCTCCGACAGCTGGAGAGCTATGCCCCTGCCAATGCCTCTGGAGGCACCAGTCACCACACACACCCAGCCGGACAGGGACATTCTCTCTGGAGGATTTAGTCTGTGAAGGTTAAATATGGTCAGAAATCAACTGATAAATGAAATAATGGGAAAAGATAAAATTTGAATAGAACTGTGTAACCCCCACCCACAGTCCAGAGTTCACTGGCAATCTGTTGCGACCTTACACAATATAATTTTGTCGAGTCACTGCTATTCAGCATTCAATGAGCACAAACAGCTGACAGTAATATTACAATGGTGATATCTGTGATTGATTATTTAGTTTACTAATAAAATAATGTAAACTAATGTGACAAACTTATATAAAACTGTAGCCTCGCTCTAAAATGCTATAACAGGGCCACTGTTAAATATAGTGGGGGATGATATACAATTTATGGGATTAGATAAATATAGATAAATTGATTTGATCCCGATGGAAATATACGTATCCTACGGCTTGTATGAAGAAAAGCAGCATACATATAAACATAGAAGATATACATAACGTTTAGAATATATACATAAACTTTATGAATGAATATTAGCAACATAAGAAAAGTTTACTATTAGGAATGAAGGGTCATTGGAGTTCCGTTGACACCAACTTGACTGTTGCAACAAGATACTGTGAGTCGATATACATAAGTAAAGGTTTAAGAATCATTTACACGAAGTGGTGGACTTGGACTTGATGTCCAGCAGCGCTGTTATAGGACACAGTCATCTCTGCATATATATATATATATATATATATATATAAAACACAAGTTGCACAGAGAAGAGCCCTACCTGAATTCACAGAGAGCTCTGGATCCGGTGAAAGTCTCGGATCAGTCCTGATTCAGGAGGCGAGGCGGAGCCGTGTCGTGTGTGTGTGATAAGGTCGCTGCTGGTTGAACTACTGAGCAGCGCCTGCAGCTCCAGTCACACGTAGAGGCTTTAACGAGACAAGGATTCCTCACTGTTACGCAAACGCTCCACTTCTGCTGTAATATCGCGAGAAGACGCGACGAGACTGTTCTGGGGAAGGGGTTTTATTGACGCGTATACATCCGTGTTGTTGAAGTAGGAAACCGATGTAGCTTCAACACTCTGTAGAGAAATATATTCCAGTTTCACATCTACTGAACCGTCAGATCGTTGTTATTGTGTCTCCATGAGCCACTGGCCGACACCAGGCTGCTGATATACCACTGACAATACCAATATTCATCACTATAGGATATTTATATCCATATTCAGACTCTAACAGATACAGGCTGTTATGATCCCAGTTTACATGACGAGAGGCAAAACATCAGTGTCAGAGGTGGTCTTGGCTGTAACTTTCAAGAATGCACACACGGTGGCGCTCTAGTTCTCCTAAAAAGGCATGCAGCCGATAAAGGTGGACGATGACGAATGAAAATATGTACTATTACAAAGAAAGGAAAAAAGCACACATGTATCAACACGAAAATAAATAATTAAAGTGAATTAATAATATTTTCTTATATGAATATATACCACACAATGAATATTTATTATTATAACCAGATTCTATTGTAAGTCATGTGTCATCATTATTGAATATTTATTCAAAGAGTAAAGGCTGTTCAAACGATTTGGTTGAATTATACTTGAAATGAAAACTATCATCTAGGATTTATTGTGAAAGTTTAATCTCTTCGAGCCTTTTGTGAGACTCACTTCAAGCAATTTTTTTTTTAATTAAGACAAAAAGTGCAGTGCACATAAGGCTCAACAAAATAGAACAATTGCAGAAAATACAAAAAAAAACTTACAACATATATTTGCATTAGTGCAAGCTAAAAATGCACTGGAAAAGTGGCACATTTTCCTTATACAATGTTAACAAGTGCAGAGGAACCAACCTCAATGATGGTTTGTATATGAAGCGTATTTGGTGTCTTAAAATATGTAAACATTGGAATCTATAATTTTACATAATCAATGGTTGAGCTTAACCTTTTTTAATTCCTTATATAAAGCAGGCTTTAAAATGTAAGACATCAATTATAATTGAATTGATTTCATTTCAAGCCAAGAGACAATGCATGAATGGATTTTGTCCTGTGCGCTATTGGAGGCTGCTTTACTCACGATTAAATACTTTATTGTCATAATGTTTGTAGTTGTGTAACTAAGTCATGAAATATTTCCCCTATTTTCCTGACGAGTGTGTAGGCTCAAGGTCTGATGCCGTGAAACTGTTGTAATATATATATAAATGGACGAATCTGCACTGTTCCTGGTGTAATTAATGCTTCGCTGACCAATCATTGTGTGCTGTGCCTGCACTGCTGACTCCAAAGAGCTGAAATTATTCTGTTTAATAATCATTTTTAATGTTGCTACAGTCGCCACATGCATTTCTTTCTGTCCCTCAGTATGCGTAGCTAATTGTTCCCGAGCTATCATCCCTCATGTGCTGTGGCTGTTGGCAGATTAGCGCGGGGATTTAGCCTTTTTTTGTTATCAAGATTTTGTCCATTAAAAAAACACCAGGAACACTTTTCTCTTTCATCTGAATCAATCAGAAAATGTTTTAAGTGTAACAGGGCATATGAGTTGTGGATTATTTGTATATTGTGTCCAATATCACCAGTTACAAATATATTGCAGAGCTTAATGGGGCACAAGTGACTGAATGAGAGTGACCCTGAAAGAGACCTCAGCCATTGCTACCCTTCCAACGATTTCTGTTTGGATCCCAACGTTCTGAAGGTATCTCAAAATAAAAACTACTGTTGTGCTCTCTCGTGTAACATTAGAGGTCCAACTCAGTGTCTTGTAGCCATGCCCTTGTCTCTGGTCCCACGTCAAAGAGGCCGGCTTCCGAGGGTGGTCTGTGTAGGGGGCAGGTGGTCATAATATGTTCGACAGTCGGTTCAGGGGCGCCACACTCGCATGCAGCGCTGTCTGCCAGGCCCCACTTCTTCATTGAAGATTTGAACCGACCGACCCCAGTACGCAGACGGTTCAGCAGAGTCCATTGCCGGCGTGGAAGAAGGTCTCCTGTGGCTCCATCTCCTGGATCCAAGATGTAGTGGTGGATTTGGGTTGGCCCAGCCCTCTCCCACTCCTGTTTCCAGGCTGCCGCCAGCCATCCATCTTTGGACAGGTCCTCAGTGGTGGACCGGAGCAACTCTTGTGCCGCCTTGTTGTAAGGGTGGCGGGACTTGAGTCTGCTCAGAGGAGCTGCTGTCTCTGTGGTGTCATGGAGGATGTGCCAGTCATGCTTCCGTGCTTTCCTTGCCAGGACGAGAGTGGCAGCCTCTCGTCGTAGGCCAGCCGGTGCGATTCCTGCTAGGACTGGCAGCAGGACGATTGGGGTAGGCTTCAGGCATCCAGTGATGATCCGGAGGGCGTTGTTGATAGCCACATCCACCATTTTCGTGTGTGGACTTCTGCTCCATACTGGGGCACAGTACTCCGCTGCTGAAAAGACCAGGGCTTGGGTGGATACCCGTAGTGTCTTGGCAGTGGCTCCCCAGGTTGTGCCAGCGAGGCGACGGATCAGTGCGACCCTTGATATTGTCTTTGCCCGGACATCTTCGAGATGTTGTTTGAAGGTCAGTGTCCGGTCCAGACGCACACCAAGGTATTTAGGCGCTTGCTGGGACTCCAGGCGCTTGTGGTTGGTGTATACCTCTAGTGCCCTCTTGGCGTCTCTGTTGCAGAGATGGTATGCTGCTGTAACAGTCTTGCCGGTGCTGAGTTGCAGGCGCCACTTTCGTAGGTAGGCTACTAGGACGACCATGTCTTGGTTGAGACCGTCTTCCATTGCCTTCCATGTGGGTCTTCTCAGCATGATTGCGAGATCGTCTGCGTAGCCGTACTTTCTGGATGCTGTGTCTGGTAGATCATAGATGTAAATATTAAACAGCATCGGAGAAAGGACCGAGCCCTGTGGGACACCGTTCCGTAGTCTTCTTAGCCTACTGCGCTGGCCATCGCTGGTCTGTAGGACAAAACTGCGGTTAGACAACGTCTCCATGATGAATTTCACCATATGTCGATCGGTTATTGTCCTCAACAGCTTCAGGTGAAGTCCGCGGTGCCAGACGGTATCGTACGCGGCGGTCAAGTCCAGGTACACTACCCCAGCTTTCTCATTATCCTGGAAGCTGTCCTCGATGTCTTGAGACAGAAGTGTAACCTGGTCCACTGTGGACCTACCGCGACGGAAACCGGCCTGTTCCTGTGGAAGCTGTGGGTCAATCACTGGCTCAATGCGGCAGTGGATCATTCTTTCCAGGATTTTAAATGGAACACAGAGCAGCGATATGGGTCGGTATGCCTTGGGGTCTTCCGCAGGTTTGTTTGGCTTTGGCAGGGCGATTACAGAAGCACGGCGCCAGATCTTGGGCAGCTTGCATCTCTGGTAGCAGGATGAGAAGAATGCACAGAGCCAGCTGGATGTTATTGACTGTTGTGCTGAACATTGAAGATGCAAAACTAAAAGAAATGTCTGTTTAGAAAAAGGCCTTTCAAGGATTAACAACAAGATCTAAGTCACAGATAAAGTTGAACAGTTCCACTTTGGACTTTAGCAGAGGAGGGTTAGTCAATTCCCATTTAATCATTACACATCAACCCCAAAAACCTGCCAAATAAAGAAGGATAACTAAGGTTAGGTGAAGTTAAAGATGCTACGTTCATGATTAACACATAAATAAATAACACCTTTTAATTTTTATAATTTGCCCTCCATATTTGAGTGACTGCAAATGTAGTTATTGTTACTCTTTTGCAAATATCTTTTTCTCTCCAGCTCTCTAAATTCCGGTTAGTGACACATGACTGACTGGGACAGAAAACATGTGGTTAATCTTTTTCAGCAGATGAACTTATTTGCCAAGCACCTGTTTACAATTTCTCAAAGGTTGTGTTCGATCTTTCTTCCAGTAAAGTCAACAGTGTAAGGGCATTGATGTTACAATGTGTCAGTGACAAGTGGAATTACAAATACCTACTTTTTTGTTCATAAAAGCAGTGTCTCCCTATTGTGGATTTGACTATAATTTTATATATTATTAAAGCAAAGTTTTAAAACTTGTATATTTTGTCATAACTGAGGTGTTAACAGACGTTCATGTATACTAAACATGAAACAGTGTCACTCTACCTGCCTGCAAAGGTTTGAATATGTTCAAATATACTCAAACTTGCAAAACCATGTTGCATGCATCACAAGAAATGTTATTCATTAGGTATTTTGTCAAAGCTCTCCATTTATTAAATGGTTGGCCATGGCAAGTAACAAGAAGCACATTTAGATCTTGTCAACAGAAGAGCACAATATTAGTTTGTTTATATAATTAGTATTCTGATCTGCTATTAAAACTCTTAAAGGAGGGCTGTTTTAGACAGGGTAAAAAGGTGCTGTTTTAAATGATGCTTGTGGTATTTTGACCAAAATATCTTACAGACATTTCATTAAGACCCAGGGGAACCTTATCCTCTGTGGTAAAATGGGCATAATATGTCCCCTTTAAAAACTCGGACTTTCATCACACACTCTATAAATAAACATGCTGGCGAACTTTCAATCTTCCACTTGCAGAATTTATCCTCATAAGTGTAGGAATTGTCAAATGAAAAAAATCTAAGCTCGATGAATAGCTATGTTTAGAAAAGTTATTTATTTCAACAAAGCATTTCTTTTGTTAATTGATGAGAATGTGGTACTTTTAATTTGTACTGTTTTAATCAATATCTCATGTAAGGTGACTGTAATCAAGTTTGTATCATAGTTGTCCTTTTTCCTATAAAACCTTTTTTTGTTTGTACTGGCACCACTGGCTCGTTGCTGACCTTAGCTCAATGTTTGCTGGCGATAAACTGGACAATTCCCACAAAGGCAACTCCCATTTTTCGAAGCCAAGACTATTCCCTGAAATTGATCACAGATATGCAGGGACATAAAGGTTTAGAACTGCTGATGGAAGGAAACGTTTTAGGAAAGAAGACACCAAGTGCAATGGCAGGAGGCTCTCACCTAGTTTGGCTTCCTCTGCTTCTCTCAGGTGTCTTTGAACTTTCTGACAGCAGACATGGTAAGGGACATTATTCCATTTGTACTACAGTCCGTTAGTGAACAACAAATAGAACAAATACATTAAGTTGATTGTTTATGTTGATTTTTCTCAGTCCATCCGGAGAAGAACGAAACATTCATCAGCAATGCAGATGTGGCTTCTCTCCTTGGCCGGTTCCCAGTAAGTCCCCAAAACTGGGATTCATCAAATTTGATAACTACGTTCATGTCACAGTTTGCATAAAGTTTAATAGTTATATTCACCGTTTTCTACCTGTTTAACTTCAGATAAAATTACCGGAAGGAATTAATCCTGAGAATATACATATCACAGTAAGTCAGTAGCCCTTTTCATGGTGTCTTTTGTTGTACTTGTAGTAACTCATAGAAAATCCTTTCTTTGCCTCCTCTTTTATTTATTTAAGTATTCAATCATGTTTTCTTCTCTTTCAGTCAGTCAACA
The DNA here is from genome assembly GCF_947347685.1 of Pleuronectes platessa. Taxonomy (NCBI): domain Eukaryota; kingdom Metazoa; phylum Chordata; class Actinopteri; order Pleuronectiformes; family Pleuronectidae; genus Pleuronectes; species Pleuronectes platessa. The sequence continues at coordinate 18,759,326 of NC_070638.1, read as the reverse complement.
TAGAAAGCTGTACTGGTGAGTGGTTCGTCATACCCATGTAGTACCTAATAGGTGCATGTCAAACAAATAATACAGTAAATTGCCATTGGCTTGGGATTAGTGCTCACCGTAGGTTCGGATATTGCAGTGATCTTAACCAAAAGGGGATTTGTATGGGCATGAGGGGATGAGGGGGGGGGGGGGGGGTCTTCTCCTTCAAACCAAAATGACCATAAATAACTTCTCAGCATCACTTATCATTTAAATTTGTCCATCATGTCAGATATGGAGGCACAGATTCATTTGCTTAACAAGCAGCTTCAGGAGACAACGTTCCGCAGCAGCAAACAAGGCAAGTGTTCAGTCTTTTAGAACTCTGTGTTATGAATGAGGGCTAGAGTGATTTTACTGTCTCCCTGATACACGCTGCCCTCTTCATACTCTGTCAGATGAAGAAGCCTTTGGGTTGAGGAGGAACGTCAGGCTGCTTAGGATGCAGCTAGCTACATGCAGTTCATCCGCCTCAGCTGTTACTGGCCGTAAGTAAACTGCACTTCGTATACAGTTTATGGTATTTGTGGAGACGATGCGACTAAAATGCATCTCTCATTCCACTGACAGCTTATCAAACCCAGCTATACTCTCAAATGAAACTGCTGCTGGAGAAGTTTGACAGTGATGCTTTTCTGAGTAAGTACCTGAATAAAACATTTTTCACGACCCCAAGTCGCTGGATTTTAGCAAAAACTACTTGAAACTAGGTGGAAGAGTGAGGTATAGACCAAGAAAGAGGCCATTCCCTTTTGGAGCAGATTCAGACGGATCTTTGTTTTACACCTACTTTGATTGATTGATGTTTGACATTTATGTAAACTTTTTCAAGAAATATTGCATTGATATTTTTGGGAAAAGAAACATGCAGAGGACTGCTATCTAAGTATGTATAATTTGATGTAGGTCAATCTATTGTTCCTTAGTACTAGTCACAGTTTCTTTTTGACTTTTTATCAAATATATGGTTGTTTTTTTTCTAGATCTAAAAGTCATTGTACTAACCAGGGAGGTAACAGCATTACAGAGGAGGATCGAACTGGCTGCCAATTCTACTGAAACTGAAATCATGGGTGAGCGTTGTTTTATTGTGTTGCCATGATATTATTTGTCTGTCACTTCGGTATCACTGCTTGATAGTTTTAAAGCTATTCCTGTGAGGAGTTTTTGTGTGACTGATTTTATTATGTCTCATTTGTAACTTGTGCCCTGTAGTGCTACGCAATGAGCTGCAAGTGAAGATGAAGGATCTCCACGCTAAGAAGCAACAAATTGAGAGACGTTTCTCAAACTCAGAACTCAGTAGGCGCATTTGTTTTTATAAATTTCCATGACATGGAGCAGCTGAGTAGAGGTGACTGATCCGTCTGTATGTGTGTTAAGTTCTTCAGATCATCTCACTGCAAAATCAGATCTGGGATTTAGGAGTGGAAGAATTGAGAAGAGGAGAAACTGTTCTTCAGCCGGACAGTAGAATTGCTGGTAAAGTGAAATATTTGCATGTTAAGCTACGTAAATAACTCACCAATGATTCAGTACATTTCTTTTGTATGTAAAATAGCAAGTGGAGTTCTCGGAAATAAAACACAGGGTTGTTCAGTTCAATACACTGGTTAGTGGTAAGACGATTAACAGTGGCTAATGTTAGCAATCATGTTTTGTAACCATATTTATGTCACCAAACTATTTAGAGTAATAGGCTAAATGGGTTTGGCTAAATACAGTGGAATTTTGCAGTTCAAGAGCGTAGACTTTAAATAAAGAAAATGACTGCTCCCCAAGTGAAACAAAAGCATCTCCATCACCACCTGGTGGCTGGCTGCAGTATAGTTCAGAAACCCTGCTCCACCATGTTAGCGGCTGGGTCATGGACCAAAGTAAGAGGTCAAATATCACCAAAGTTAACCATCAAAGTTGGTTTCTCCCATTTTTCTTATTCTTATCATACTGATGTCTGTTTAAGTTCTTCCTTTTTTCAGTTAAGGTTTGTTTTAATTATTTATTTGATGCTATAAAACAGGATGAAACACCAGCTGAGCGTGTTTATCAGTGGTATCTTGAAAGCAGCATTAATGTGCAATAGGGCATCTTTCCTATCTGGGATATTTAAGCTTTACTTAGGGATAGAAGGAAGAAATGGAGACATGTCATCCATCCTTGTGTACAGTCTGTGTTTAAGAATAGTTTAGCATTTAACACAATCGCGTAGTTCTCATTTGTTGCCGTCAGTGACTGAAGTCTCACAGTCTAATTTAAACTTAATGTCACGTTTTGTCTTCTTCTAGAATGTATCTATGTTGCAATTTACTTCTGTTTGTAGGTTTTTTTCACATGTTTTACCACTTTCACTTCATCAGCTCTACAGACACAACTGGACATGAAGCTCAGGAAGCTGCGACAACAAGGAGATGCCAGTTCAGTCTGTTAGTATCTGTTATAATTTCCTATATCATTAACATTATTAACTAACCAGGATCTCACATTTCCTGACACACATTCTGTGCATTGCCCATAGTGCTAGAGTTCATATCTGGGCACAGTAGGATTGCGGCGATACAGAGACTCATCAATGTCCACATTGCAAAATCCAGAGCTAATTATGCTGGTGAGTCCCAAACCCTTGTGTCCTGAGATCTCATTGTTTTAGATACATTGTAGATTTTGTTTAATCTCTACATAAAATTTTTTTTTTTTAAACCTCATTATGGCTTCATTCTTGTTACTTTTTCAGATTACCAGATGCAAATGAGACAAAAGAATGAGCTCCTGGCAAAGAAGATTTTACGCTTGAATCGTGAGGAGAGTAACACAGAACTAAGTGAGAAGCTTTCTTCGCTAACAAAATAGAATATCATTGTTGTTACTGGTTTGTTTAGTGCTTTATTAATTTTACTTCTCTTTATTTTTCTCTAGCAAGGGAAATTTTGAGTCTGCAGGATGAACTGGCGACTCTCACACAGATGATTACCCACGCCAAAACTAGTGACAGACTGACAGGTGAGTAAGCTACGGTGGCCCTGAGAGCTCAACGAACAGCAACTTAAGAAAACACATGCAAGTTAAGACAACACAAGCAAAGTAAGAAAACATCTTCACCAAGTTCACAACACAACACAACACATTACAGAAACGCGCAGCAAATAGACATACCCGCTGCAAATAGACAAACGTGCTGCAAATAGACAAACGCGCTGCAAATAAAGAAACGCGCTGCAAATAGAGACGAAACGACAATGGAAGTGTTTCCAGAGGACAGCTAAAAGGGATGGACACTGCTGCCAAAGGAGACACAAAAACGTCCAATACACCATACAAATTCGGTTCCACACAGGGGTCGGCCACCCGCGGCTCTGGAGCCGAATGGGGCTCTTCAGCCCCTCTGTGTGTGTGCGCGTGTGTTTGTGTGTGTGTGCGAGTGCACCGGACCCTGGGCTCCGACCCCACCCACTCGCTCAGAAGATGGGACAAAATGTCTCTTTTGAAAGTAAAGGTTTCCTACCCCTGCACACTATGGACAATACATTGCCTCACAAACAGGGGCTTGGTTGTCAGCGCTGTTTATTCAGTTTAACAGGAGAAGACGGCATGTCTCTAGATCGGACCATCTTCCGTGATCAGATCTCTCAGAGCTGTCCGAAAAGCTCTCCGTGGAGCCCCGGAGAGGCCCGGGTATTTCATGATGGCCTGATAAGATAATGATTTAAATAATGAACATGACGTTCACTCACGTTCATAGTTACATTCACGTTAATAATATGAAAGCTGATTAGTTAAGTTCAGCGTTCGCGAAAAATATGCACAGCACTGAACTGTACAGCCACTGCAGAGGGGCTGAAGAGCCGCATTCGGCTCCAGAGCCACGGGTGGCAGACCCGTGTGGAACCGAATTTGTATGGTGTATTGGACGTTTTTGTGTCTGCTGTGGCAGCAGTGTCCATCACTTTTAGTTGTCCTCTGGAAACACTTCCGTTGTAGTTTCTTCTCTATTTGCAGCGCGTTTCACTATTTGCAGACGTTTGTCTATCTGCAGCGCGTTTGTCTATTTGCTGCGTGTTTCTTTAATGTTTTGTGTTGTGTTGTGAACTTGATGAAGATGTTTTCTTATTTTGCTTGTGTTTTGTCAACTTGCATGTGTTTTCTTAACTTGCATGTGTTTTCTGAAGTTGCTGTTCATTGAGCTCTCAGGGCCACCGTAGTACGCTCTATAAAAATTAATTAACATTCATTTAGTAAATTTAAGTAAATGATCACCCTATATAATAATCATATAGGGTAATAATAATGATAATGATAAACTATAATAACAACAATTACAGTTACTAATTATTAATATTAAAGTCAGCAAAAATATAAATACAGATTTTTTTCATCCCAGGCCTGAGAGTTATTCTGGAACAGGGGAAGAGCCAACAAGAACATTTACAGAAACAACTTGAGGAGACAGATTTTGGACAGGCTCAACTGAGTAAGTACAAGTTTGGAAAAGAGTCAAAATGATATCTGCAATATTTATTATATCTTTGAAGCTTAAGACCGAAAATCCCCCAAAATACTGCGATTACCACCCTGTTATTTTTCCAGAAATCTTGGTTATAATGTATAGCCACAAGGAAAAATAACCTATAAACAGCATACGTTCTCAAAAAGATGAAATATTATTTATTTATTTAATATTAATTTTAACTTTGAACAGTCATGAAGATCATCGGCATGATACGAGAGGGGAGAGAGCAGCAGAGGGATGGGCAACAGCCGACAACATCAACAACCCAAACCAGTGAGTCCTTCTTATTAGTCCTATACGAAATGGACATGAAATTATACAAACAGTATAATATGAAATGACATATGTAATATATTGTATAATAACAGCTATCATTGCTTTTCAGTGTTTTCTGTAAAGACTATCCCTTAATATTTACATGATATTAGTTACAAATAAGGAAACAAACGTGTCAGTGGTCATTGTGGGCATTTTTTTACTTTCTCCCTCACATCAAAAGTATGACTGCACATTATGTTTTTTAAACAGCTGTTCTGACTCTGCTTCGAGGGGAATATGCAAAAGCTCAGGCTGACATAAAGGGTGAGATTTATTTTCATTCATCTACGTAAAACATTTTGAATCAGAGGTTTTCATGACGCGACTCTTTCTTTCCAAATATCAGAGCTGCAGCGGCTGGTGCAAGAGAAGAGTGAAAATTGCCCTGGAAATAAGGAGAGATACTCAGGTGAGCTACAATATCAGTTAAAACCTCAGATGATTCACGATTTTAGTTTGAGGTCTGATTTCTTTGATGTGGCTGTTTCTGTCAGACTTAAAGACTGAATTCGAACAGAAGATTGCAGAACTCAATAGAACTGGAGACTCCAAAGCAGCAATCAGTGAGTAAACTGTCCCCAGTTTACATGAGAGCCGTCCCCTGCTCGGTTTTTGAATCTGATTGTTTCAGAACCACAGAGGAGGAAGTGATTTTTACTGTGTTTTTTTCTGTGTCAGTTCTGAATGTGATAAACCTGCATGGTGAGCTGACAACTCTGAGGGATTTGATCTCGATCACAAAACACCCAGACAGGCTCTCAGGTGGGTAACATTAGTCAACAGTCAAGATGCTACTTAAAGAAAATGGTTTGATGTTTCTAACGCACGTTCATTGTTCTGCCTCCTTAAATGATCTCTGCTTCTCTGTGTCCTCTCACAGATCTGCAGAGGCAGCTGGAGCAGAAGGAAGAGGAACTAAACTCCAAGACTGCAGACATGAAGAGATTGATTGCCAACCCCAACCTAAGTAAGTACACTGTGATCACCTGGGTGCAGAGAGCAGCCTCACTGGACATCTTAGACCTTTTGTGTGGTTTAAAAAAAATGCATGCCTCAATACAAGATCTAAATAAAGAGAGAAAGTTAGCTTCAGGTAAAGTTTTAGAATTGATTTCAAGATTTTGTTGCCAAATTTGAAGGCCTGTTCAGGACTTGTACCATAGTACGTTTCAGGTCTTTTGACACCATTTGTGCAGTCCATAACATCAGTGAAGGAGCTACTCGCAATTACACTTAGGAGGAGCTCCCACTCTTTGGAACAATCTCTCAAAGGAGATCCATCTGGAAAAATCCTTATCCTCTTTTAAATCTCTCTTAAAAAACACTTTATCAAGAATTGTTCTTGTTCTGATCTAATCTAGTATTTTAATCACTTAACAATGTTTTAATTATTTTCGTTTACTCTTTGATATCTGTAACATTTTTGTTGTAGCTTATGATTGTTTTTTTCCTTTTTGAACCTGTAAAGCACCTTATACATGTGTTTTGAAAGGTGCTGTATCAATCAACTTTCTTATTTACTGTTAAACTAATACTTTCTGTGATCTCAACACTGATTTCTAATCACTGCATGTCTGTCTGTCACAGTTCTGTCATTCAATCAGCTGCAGCAGGAAATCTGGGAACTGCAGGAAAGTGGGCTCAATGGAACCACAAGGAACAAGCAAAGAGGTTAGTTTATTTTATAAACTAGTTAAATCACAAATGATCCAAATATAATCCACAGTTAATACTTCTTTCCCAGAGTTGCAAACCAGAGTGGATGGCCTCATCAGGGAAATGAACAACAAAGGCGATGAAAGTATCAAACTGAGTGAGTGTCAAATAAATGAAAGGTTCACATATGAGTTGTGCTTTCTTTCTTCCTGGTGTCTGTTATATCCTGGGGATACTTTGTTAGTACATTGTGAGTTAAGCCATATTCTGCTGTGTTGTTGTTCAGTGCTGAAAATCATGACGCTGCAGAGTCAGGTGAAGCAGCTGCAGAAAGAGCTTTTAGACCACCACACGGTAAAAGACGCTACGGTAACCCGTAAGTATCTCCATCAAAAATGTTCCAAAACCCAAGCAATTGACCCATAACCCACTTGATACCGTTGTTACCTGTAAAACTATCATTATTGTATCCGGATATCGTGCATTTAACAAACACATTTATTTGAACCTCTTTGTGTTTGCCTCAGAGCTTGAAAAGGATCTTTCTACCAAAGAGAAGGAGCTGAAGAAATCCGTTGATGAGCTGACCGAGAAGAATCAGGCCAACGCCCAATTGAGTGAGTAAAGAGGGAACATGGTGTTTCCATCCATGACTGTGGAAATTAACATTTGATCTGTCTGTTCCTCAGTTGTGACCATCACTGATCTCAACAACCGTCTCAGAAAACTACAACAAGAAATGCAAAGCGGGGGCCAAATAACATCTGCAACAATTACTAGTGGGTGACTCAATTGTCTTTGACTAAACTGCAACCTCTTCTGAAGCTGAAGCATACGTTACCTTTTCTAGAGCTAAAGAAGCAACTGAAGATAAAAGAAGAGGAGCACTTTCGGGATCAGGTCGAGATTACAGGTGCGTTCACCGCACTTTAAATGTACGTTTCTACAACAAGAAGTAAAAAAGACCACTGATTTAAACATGAATGCTATTTTGAACTATAGCTCTGCAGAATGAACTGAACCAGACGACGGCACAGTGTTCAGGCTTTGGGAAGAAAATCCAAGGTGAGGGAAACCTGTTGACTTTGTGTCCTTCTTGGTCGCACTGACTGAAAAATGGGTCCTTAAGGACTCTGTTGCAGGATGTGTAGGTATTCGACCATATCATCTACATGCTGTCTTGTGAACTGGGTTGTAGTATAGGCAGTGAATTGCTCGTTATTTTGTGATTGTGGCTTAAAACTTAGTGAATAACAAGAAGAGAGTGCTACCCTGGAGAATCGCTGAGACGGAAAATCTTGCTGAAAGTATAGTAACAGCAAAACTACAGCCATGACATGTAGATAAAGAAACGTATCTTGGCAACCACTATCTGCTACCAGATTAATTATTTTTCTTCTTCGAAGTTTCAGTCAAATCGGTTCAGTAGTTTTAACAGAATCCTACTTCTAGTCAGATTTAAAACATTGAAGATATAAGAGCCTTGCAGAGGTAATAAATGATTCACACTCATCAGAATCTAAGTGTTTTGTCGTCATCCTATGTCAACTTCTTTTGGAGTTCCCTCAGTTGTCTTAATGTGTTTCTGTAGAGCTGCAGACTGATCTGGATGAGAAGCTGAAGAAACTTCAGTCTGAATCGGACAGCGTCACTTCACTTGGTAAGAGATGGAGCTGTGTTGCTGCTTTGCTCAGTCACATGTGAGAGGAGGTCCAGTTTATTTTACAGGTTATAGGCTATAGGTGGTGAGAATACATTAGTCTGGTTCCTATGAAGACATTTAAACATGGACAAACTCAAGCCTGACGGATTTTCTCAGATGCAACTACACATTTGCTCTCTGTTCACAAATAATCGTACAGTTCCTGAGTTAAACAGTTCTTTAACATGGTGTTTTCAGCTCTTCAAGTTTCTACAATAACCGTGCAACTGGAGGAGTTAAAGAGACAACTCCAAAATACTGATTCTGAAGCCAAGATACAAGGTTGGTGTCTTTGTCATTTTAATTATTCAGGTCAATGAATGCACAAAATATGGCACTGTCACAGTAAAATATGAATATATATGTTTAAAATGATGACTGTGCAGCTAGTAACAGGTCAAATAATTTAAAAGTATCATATTGAAGCAAGTGGAGCAGAAGTTGAAATGTAAATATTTGATTGTCTTTCCTCTGCAGAGCTTCAAAAACAAATAGAGGAAAAGAACAACAAGTTGGCTGAAAAAACAGAGGAGCTGAAAGCAAGAAGCGCTCAACCCCAAAGATGTGAGTGGGACATAACATATTGATTGATCGTTCATGTTTGAAAAGATTAATCACCTAATAAAAGTAGCAAGCATTTGTTTTATCCGTAGATATTGTCAGTTTAGGAAATTAAACGTGCAATAATAGGGTTTTCATTTAATGCTGGATTAATGTTGCCTCTTGTCTTTCAGTTCTCGATATTATCTCAATACAAACAAAGATATCAAAGTTAGTGAACACGGCAGCAAACAACACAGATTACAGAAAAATTAGAGGTGAGTGACAGAAACACTTCTCCATAAGAACTCCAGGCCAATTGCCATTAAGAAGGAAATGTATTAAGAAAATAAACACAATACATGTTTTTTGTCTAAAGCACTCCAGTATCATTTGACCGATCTGATCAATGGAATTCGAGATGAAAACAATGAAAATACCCAACTGCGTGAGTGAAATGGTGCTGCCATTGCTGATCCTGGTCTTTTGTATCTGGTGAATTTATCTAATTCAAACGGTCCTCCTTTAGTCTTTAAGGTTTTGACTCTTCAAGAGGAAGTAGCCCGACTGAAGAAGCAGGAAAAGAGTCAGTCAGAAGCTCAGTTAAAGAAAATTAAAGGTGGGAAGCTGCAGGAAATCCTCACATTTATTCCGTACACTTTTCCTACAATTTGATAATTGAATGATTAAATGATAAAAAATAAATTTTCTCTCTTCAAGATCTGGAGAACGAATTGGAGGACATCAGAAGTCAGATAGCAGAAAAGACTCTTTTGCTGGACTCCAGGGATTTGATCTTTTCTAATCTGTGTGAGTGTTTTGATCAGTTTTGGTTAGAAACAAATAGAACAAGGAGGAGACTGATTAATAACCTGCAGAACGCTGAAACAAGCTTTTCTTTTTTTGTAAAGCGGCTCAAATTATGGAACTTCACCAAAAAATCAAACCACTGGAAGATGAAATATCAGACCTCAAAAACCAACATGCTGAGAGCTTTGCAGGTAAGCAATCAAATGTTACAGTTACATTGTAACATGTCAAAAACAAATGCAGGCAAATTGTTCTATTATATGATTTTGTGTTTCATTTTCAGAGCTTCAAGCGAGACTGAGTTTGACAAAGAGACAACTGCAAGACAGCGAACTTCGACTCAAGGATGCAGACGCAAAGAACTTTAAATCAAGTATGACAGCTCCTCAGTCGCGAATGCTTCTATTCGTGGTGTTTGTTTCCTTTAAGCACAAAATAACATTGTGTCTGTGTCTCTGCTAGTGATGGATATCATTGATCTGAGGGATCAGCTGACAAAGGCTGAGAAACAAGCATCAAAAGCTGCTGGAAAAAATATTTATGGTTTGTCCATCTGTTATTTTCCTATGATGGCCTTCTGTTCTCGTCACACAATTTGCATTGCTAGAATGGCTGTTATACATACATGTATTCATATAAGACCAACACCTAATGACTGAATCCTCTCTATGTTTTCATAAACAAACATCTGGCAACCTTCCTCTTCTATCTGGAATCTTCATGGTTTTTCTTGCCATTGTGCTTATTTTTTTGTCATCTTTCTCAGTATTGGAACAACAACTTCAAACACAGCAAAGAGAGAATAAAAAACTGGAAAACTCAAACAGAGGTGAGTAATTCAATCAAAATCTCTTTTGTTTTGGGCAATTTGCCTTTTGTCCAGATCAATGGTTCACATGTTGTTTCATGGCTCTGCGCTGGCGAACACGGTGGTTTGAAGCCCCATGTTTTCGGGTCATCCATTCAAACAAAATATATAAGCAAAGCCTGGAGGGAATTACCCCACATCTGGCACACAGTAGTGTTTGAAGTGACCTTTAGGGTGAAGTGAGCCTAAATCTAACCGAGCTGAACTGATCCCCAAAAAGACACACATAACGCCAAAACATGTCATTCCATCTTCAAATGCTACTTTTACTATCAAAATGATATACAAAGTAAAGACTGTGCATGTGTCAATATTTGTAAATTTTTAGAGTTGAAGCTCAAAGCTCCACCACCACCCCACATACATCATACACACAAATTTAGACATTCTTATCTTCAAACAAACCTTTAACATGACTGAACTTTTGGCAGAAAGGTTCTGTCATGTGGTCTCACTAAGGGGTGTCTGACCATGGTGGCAGTAATACATGTCATGATTTCTGCGGGCCTCTGATCAGTTCAGGGCCCCCAGTTAATTGCCCGCTTTACCTGATTTGCTGCAACGAACGCCCCTGCTGACTCAAACACTGACTTGAAGTCAAGAATGAACTGATTTCAAGTTTTGCTGGGTGGGGGTCAAATGTCAAGGTGACCACACAAAGCACATTTCGTGCTGTTTGAAATGTTTATTGCAGCAGGAAAGCTTAGTCAGAGTCACTTCCCCTGATATGAGTACTTAGCTAATGATGAGGGATGAGCAAATATCTACAAGCCCTTGTTTGAGCCTATTGGTGGATGCAGGTTGGTGGAGGGGGTGAATCACACAGGCAGCGATACTGACGTAGGGCAACAGACGCTTTGACAAGCAATAGGAGACTTGGGAAATATGTGCAGCTTAAATAGGCTGTCAAATAGGGAGGGTGTGTATGATTGAAGATTGTGGAGAGTGAGGCCCGTCACATGATTACAGCAGCGCAGCTCGGGTGTGCCGCATGAACCTGCTCACAAGCATCGCGCCACTTTTGGCCAAAACTCAAAAATGTACATGCTTACATATGGCACATTTTTATTTAAATGTCTAACAGGATGAAAGAGATAGAGTGATGACATTTTAAATCCAAATAGTGAAAGATCAACTTCACTGTGACATCACAGCGTTCTGCTTAAACACTTTTCTGAATGTTATTCAACTCAGGAACAGAGGGGGAGATTGTGCTCATGTTTCCTGCTACTTGACTGGTTTGTGGAGACATACAGTTATGTTTTCTGTATGGATTAAGCAAATTAGATATGAAATGTTAATCACTCGTTTGTAGAGGTGATGGTTGGTGGATTAGGTCACCTTTGGGCAGATCCACTCTAGCTGCTTCCCACTCTTACCTTGGTATTTATATAAAACTGAGCTAAGCAGCAGCATCTTCTTATTTACTGTATCAGCTGGGTGTTTATCTTCTCATCTAACTCTCAGCAAGAAAGGGATTGAGTGCATTCATCAAGATGTTGCCTTTGTCCTTTACATTTGTAACTTTAGTTGCTGTTGGATATGTGTCTCTTTTTCATCACCCTCCATCTTTCAGACTTAAAACAAACGTTGAAAGAACTGAAGATGTGCTGCAACGATCAGAACACCCTCTGTGAAGGTGAGAGCCTCGATATGTATTTGTTCTTAGGATTCCATCCGTCGTTTTGAGTCGTTGTTGAAGATAATATTTGATCCAACAGTGCGACAGACACAACTGCAGGTGTGCCAGCAGGATATGGATCGTCTGGAGCAGGAAAATCGGAGTAAGTTTGCCTCTGTGCACAGAATAAGCAAATTCATTTAGGATGTGCAAAGTTAAAAGTTAACTTAAAGCAACAGGATTCATTGTGCTGTCCAGAACTCTTGAGATCCAGTGTGCTGTTTGACGTTGTTTTTTAACCAACAGTCTTACAGGACCGACTGCAACAGTCCAAGCAGAAGGTTGAAGACCTGCAGCAGCAGCTGCCTGCGAAGGACGCCATGCTGAACCGGCTGCAACAGGAGCTAGAAGAGAAGGCCACAGAGAATAAGAGGATGCAGGACAAATGCAGCAGTATTGGCTCTGGATATGAGGAGAGATACTCGCGTGAGCTACAAGATATCAGTTAAAACCTCAGTTGATTCACGATTTTAGTTTTAGGTCTGATTTCTTTGATGTGGCTGTTTCTGTCAGACTTAAAGACTGAATTCGAACAGAAGATTGCAGAACTCAATAGAACTGGAGACTCCAAAGCAGCAATCAGTGAGTAAACTGTCCCCAGTTTACATGAGAGCCGTCCCCTGCTCAGTTTTTGAATCTGATTGTTTCAGAACCACAGAGGAGGAAGTGATTTTTACTGTGTTTTTTTCTGTGTCAGTTTTGAATGTGATAAACCTGCATGGTGAGCTGACAACTCTGAGGGATTTGATCTCAACGACAAAACACCCAGAAAGGCTCTCAGGTGGGTAACATTAGTCAACAGTCAAGATGCTACTTAAAGAAAATGGTTTGATGTTTCAGCCCAACGTTAATTTTTCTGCCTCCTTAAATGATCTCTGCTTCTCTGTGTCCTCTCATAGATCTGCAGAGGCAGCTGGAGGAGAAGGAAGAGGAACTAAACTCCAAGACTGCAGACATGAAGAGATTGATTGTCAATCCCAACCTCAGTAAGTACAATGAGATCACCTGGGTGCAGAGAGCAGCCTCACTGGACATCGTAGACATTTTTTGTGGCTCTCCTCGCAATTACACTTAGGAGGAGCTCCCACTCTTTGGAATAATCTCCCTAAGGAGATCCATCTAGAAAAATCCTTATCCTCATTTAAATCTCGCTTAAACGACACTTTATCAGGATTTTTTCTCGTTCTGATCGAATCTATTATTTATCACTTAATAATTGTTTTATTTTAAAAAAATCACTCTTTTCTTATCTGTAACATTTTTTTCTTTTGTTTTTGTGCTCTAATGTTGTAGCTTATGATTGTTTCAAAAATATTTTCAACAAAAAAAAGCTTCCCATTGTTTCAATGTTTTTCCAATTTGAACTTGATAAGCACCTATAACATGTGTTTTGAAAGGTGCTGTATCAATCAGGTTTATTATGTACTGTTAAAATAATACTGTCTGAGATCTCAACACTGACTTCTAATCACTGCATGTCTGTCTGTCACAGTTCTGTCAATCATTGAGCTGCAGCAGGAAATCTGGGACCTGCAGCAAAGGGGGCTCAATGGAACCACAAGGAACAAGGAAAGAGGTTAGTCCGTTTTATAAACTAGTTAAATCAAACATGATCCAAATATAATCCACAGTTAATACTTCTTTCCCAGAGTTGCAAACCAGAGTGCATGGCCTCATCACGGAAATAAACAACAAAGGCGATGAAAGCATCAAACTGGGTGAGTGTCGGTTCACCAATGAGTTTTGCTTTCTTTCTTTGGTCCTGGTCTCTGTTATATCCTGGGGATACTTTGTTAGTACATTGTGAGTTAAGCCATATTCTGCTGTGTTGTTGTTCAGTGCTGAAAATCATGACGCTGCAGAGTCAGGTGAAGCAGCTGCAGAAAGAGCTTTTAGACCAGCACACGGTAAAAGACGCTACGGTAACCCGTAAGTATCGCCATCAAAAATGTTCCAAAACCAGATCAATTGACCCATAACCCACTTGATACCGTTGTTACCTGTAAAACTATCATTATTGCATCCGGATATCGTGCATTTAACAAACACATTTATTTGAACCTCTTTGTGTTTGCCTCAGAGCTTGAAAAGGATCTTTTTACCAAAGAGAAGGAGCTGAAGAAATCCGTTGATGAGCTGACCGAGAAGAATCAGGCCAACGCCCAATTGAGTGAGTAAAGAGGGAACATGGTGTTTCCATCCATGACTGTGGAAATCAACATTTGATCTGTCTGTTCCTCAGTTGTGACCATCACTGATCTCAACAACCGTCTCAGAAAACTACAACAAGAAACGCAAAGCGGGGGCCAAATAACATCTGCAACAATTACTAGTGGGTGACTAAATTGTCTTTGACTGAACTGCAACCTCTTCTGAAGCTGAAGCATACGTTACCTTTTCTAGAGCTAAAGAAGCAACTGAAGATAAAAGAAGAGGAGCACTTTCGGGATCAGGTCGAGATTACAGGTGCGTTCACCGCACTTTAAATGTACGTTTCTACAACAAGAAGTAAAAAAGACCACTGATTTAAACATGAATGCTATTTTGAACTATAGCTCTGCAGAATGAACTGAACGAGACGACGGCACAGTGTTCAGGCTTTGGGAAGAAAATCCAAGGTGAGGGAAACCTGTTGACTTTGTGTCCTTCTTGGTCCACATGGACTGAAAAAATGGGTCCATGAGGACTCTGGTGCAGGATGTGTGGGTATTCGACAATATCATCTACATGCTGTCTTGTGAACTGGGTTGTAGTATAGACAGTGAATTGCTCATTATTTTGTGATTGTGGCTTAAAACTTAGTGAATAACAAGAAGAGAGTGCTACCCTGGAGAATCGCTGAGACGGAATATCTTGATGAAAGTATAGTAACAGCCAAACTACAGCCATGACATGTAGATAAAGAAACGTATCTTGGCAACCACTATATTAGGACTCTCAGAAAGTGGAAACCCTGCCATGTTAAAGAAAGTAAAAAAAACCTGCATCACTCCCCTTAATCAAATCTGCTTCCAGATTAATTATTTTTCTTTTTGCCTCAATCTTCTACCAAGTGTCAGTAAAATCGGTTCATTAGTTTAGTAGAATTATATTTCCAGTCAGATTAACAACATTGAAGATATATGCTCCTTGTCAACTAGCTTTTACCCCAACAACTTCTTTTGGAGTTCCCTCAGTTGTCTTAATGTGTTTCTGTAGAGCTGCAGACTGATCTGGATGAGAAGCTGAAGAAACTTCAGTCTGAATCGGACAGCGTCTCTTCACTTGGTAAGAGATGGAGCTGTGTTGCTGTTTTGCTCAGTCACATGTGACAGGAGGTCCAGTTTATTTTACAGGTTATAGGTGGTGAGAATACATGAGTCTGGTTCCTATGAAGACATTTAAACATGGACAAACTCAAGCCTGACGGATTTTCTCAGATGCAACTACACATTTGCTATGTGTTCACAAATAATCATACTGTCTTTGCTTTGCATTACAAAATTACAGTAGTATTTACCAAGCCCTTCACAATTCATTTTTTTTAACATCTGGTAGCTTGGTCATGTTGAAAATATTTGTTAAAAAAAACAGATCTTGGTCTGTGAGCGGAGTAGATAATGGATCGATATGAACACAGTTGGTTGATGTACATGACAAGTTTTAAAGATGAGGAAAAACTTTAAACACTTTTAGTTTACACAGTTCCTGAGTTAAACAGTTCTTTAACATGGTGTTTTCAGCTCTTCAAGTTTCTACAATAACCCTGCAACTGGAGGAGTTAAAGAGACAACTCCAAAACACTGATTCTGAAGCCAAGATACAAGGTTGGTGTCTTTGTCATTTTAATTATTCAGGTCAATGAATGCACAAAATATGGCACTGTCACAGTAAAATATGAATATATATGTTTAAAATTATGACTGTGCAGCTAGTAACAGGTCAAATAATTAAAAGTATCATATTGAAGCAAGTGGAGCAGAAGTTGAAATGTAAATATTTGATTGTCTTTCCTCTGCAGAGCTTCAAAAACAAATAGAGGAAAAGAACAACAAGTTGGCTGAAAAAACAGAGGAGCTGAAAGCAAGAAGCGCTCAACCCCAAAGATGTGAGTGGGACATAACATATTGATTGATCGTTCATGTTTGAAAAGATTAATCACCTAATAAAAGTAGCAAGCATTTGTTTTATCCGTAGATATTGTCAGTTTAGGAAATTAAACGTGCAATAATAGGGTTTTCATTTAATGTTGGATTAATGTTGCCTCTTGTCTTTCAGTTCTCGATATTATCTCAATACAAACAAAGATATCAAAGTTAGTGAACACGGCAGCAAACAACACAGATTACAATCAAATTAGAGGTGAGTGACAGAAACACTCCATAAGAACTCCAGGCCAATTGCCATTAAGAAGGAAATGAATTAAGAAAATAAACACAATACATGTTTCTTGTCTAAAGCACTCCAGGGCCAGTTGAATGATCTGATCGATGGAATTAAAGATGAAAACAATGAAAATACCCAACTGCGTGAGTGAAATGGTGCTGCCATTGCTGATCCTGGTCTTTTGTATCTGGTGAATTTATCTAATTCAAACGGTCCTCCTTTAGTCTTTAAGGTTTTGACTCTTCAAGAGGAAGTAGCCCGACTGAAGAAGCAAGAAAAGAGTCAGTCAGAAGCTCAGTTAAAGAAAATTAAAGGTGGGAAGCTGCAGGAAATCCTCACATTTATTCACTACACTTTTTCCTACATTTTGAGGTAATTGATAACAATCTAATTTTCTCTCTTCAAGATCTGGAGAACGAATTGGAGGACATCAGAAGTCAGATAGCAGAAAAGACTCTTTTGCTGTACACCAGGAATTCGAACTTTTCTAATCTGTGTGAGTGTTTTAATCAATTTTGATTAGAAACATATAGAACAAGGAGGAGACTGATTAATAACCTGCAGAACGCTGAAACAAGCTTTTATTTTTTTGTAAAGCGGCTGAAATTACTGAACTTCGCCAAAAAATCAAACCACTGGAAGATGAAATATCAGACCTCAAAAACCAACATGCTGAGAGCTTTGCAGGTAAGCAATCAAATGTTACAGTTACATTGTAACATGTCAAAAACAAATGCAGGCAAATTGTTTGATTATATGATTTTGTGTTTCATTTTCAGAGCTTCAAGCGAGACTGAGTTTGACAAAGAGACAACTGCAAGACAGCGAACTTCGACTCAAGGATGCAGACGCAAAGAACTTTAAATCGAGTATGACAGCTCCTCAGTCGCGAATGTTTCTATTCGTGTTGTTTGTTTCCTTTAAGCACAAAATAACATTGTGTCTGTGTCTCTGCTAGTGATGGATATCATTGATCTGAGGGATCAGCTGACAAAGGCTCAGAAACAAGCATCAAAAGCTGCTGGAAAAAATATTGATGGTTTGTCCATCTGTTATTTTCCTATGATGGCCTTCTTTTGTTGTCTGTTGAAGAATGGCCTTTATACATACATGTATTAATATAATACAATACGTATTCATTTTCATACCAACACATAATGACTGAATCTTCTGCATGTTTTGTTAAAACAAACATATGGCAACCTTCCTCTTCTATCTGGAATCTTCATGGTTTTTCTTGCCATTGTGCTTATTTCTTTGTCATCTTTCTCAGTATTGGAACAACAACTTCAAACACAACAAAGAGAGAATAAAAAACTGGAAAACTCAAACAGAGGTTAGTAATTCACTCAATATCTCTTTTGTTTTGGGCAATTTGCCTTTTGTTGAAGAAATGCAAAGCGGGGGCCATATAACTTCTGCAACAATTACCAGTGGGTGACTAAATTGTCTTTGACTGAACTGCAACCTCTTCTGAAGCTGAAGCATACGTTACCTTTTCTAGAGCTAAAGAAGCAACTGAAGATAAAAGAAGAGGAACACTTTCGGGATCAGGTCGAGATTACAGGTGCGTTCACCGCACTTTAAATGTACGTTTCTACAACAAGAAGTAAAAAAGACCATTGATTTGAACATGAATGCTATTTTGAACTATAGCTCTGCAGAATGAACTGAACCAGACGACGGCACAGTGTTCAGGCTTTGGGAAGAAAATCCAAGGTGAGGGAAACCTGTTGACTTTTTGTCCTTCTTGGTCGCACTGACTGAAAAATGGGTCCTTAAGGACTCTGTTGCAGGATGTGTGGGTATTCGACAATATCATCTACATGCTGTCTTGTGAACTGGGTTGTAGTATAGGCAGTGAATTGCTCATTATTTTGTGATTGTGGCTTAAAATTTAGTGAATAACAAGAAGAGAGTGCTACCCTGGAGAATCGCTGAGACGGAAAATCTTGCTGAAAGTATAGTAACAGCAAAACTACAGCCATGACATGTAGATAAAGAAACGTATCTTGGCAACCACTATATTAGGACTCTCAGAAAGTGGATACCCTGCCATGTTAAAGAAAGTAAAAAAAACCTGCATCACTCCCCTTAATCAAATCTGCTTCCAGATTAATTCTTTTTCTTTTTGCCTCAATCTTCTACCAAGTGTCAGTAAAATCGGTTCATTAGTTTAGTAGAATCCTACTTCCAGTCAGATTAACAACATTGAAGATATAACCTCCTTGTCAACTAGCTTTTACCCCAACAACTTCTTTTGGAGTTCCCTCAGTTGTCTTAATGTGTTTCTGTAGAGCTGCAGACTGATCTGGATGAGAAGCTGAAGAAACTTCAGTCTGAATCGGACAGCGTCTCTTCACTTGGTAAGAGATGGAGCTGTGTTGCTGTTTTGCTCAGTCACATGTGACAGGAGGTCCAGTTTATTTTACAGGTTATAGGTGGTGAGAATACATTAGTCTGGTTCCTATGAAGACATTTAAACATGGACAAACTCAAGCCTGACGGATTTTCTCAGATGCAACTACACATTTGCTATCTGTTCACAAATAATCATACTGTCTTTGCTTTGCATTACAAAATTACAGTAGTATTTACCAAGCCCTTCACAATTCATTTTTTTTAACATCTGGTAGCTTGGTCATGTTGAAAATATTTGTTAAAAAAAACAGATCTTGGTCTGTGAGCGGAGTAGATAATGGATCGATATGAACACAGTTGGTTGATGTACATGACAAGTTTTAAAGATGAGGAAAAACTTTAAACACTTTTAGTTTACACAGTTCCTGAGTTAAACAGTTCTTTAACATGGTGTTTTCAGCTCTTCAAGTTTCTACAATAACCCTGCAACTGGAGGAGTTAAAGAGACAACTCCAAAACACTGATTCTGAAGCCAAGATACAAGGTTGGTGTCTTTGTCATTTTAATTATTCAGGTCAATGAATGCACAAAATATGGCACTGTCACAGTAAAATATGAGTATATGTTTAAAATTATGACTGTGCAGCTAGTAACAGGTCAAATAATTAAAAGTATCATATTGAAGCAAGTGGAGCAGAAGTTGAAATGTAAATATTTGATTGTCTTTCCTCTGCAGAGCTTCAAAAACAAATAGAGGAAAAAAACAACAAGTTGGCTGAAAAAACAGAGGAGCTGAAAGCAAGAAGCGCTCAACCCCAAAGATGTGAGTGGGACATAACATATTGATTGATCGTTCATGTTTAAAAAAATTCCCCACCTAATAAAAGTAGCAAGCATTTGTTTTATCCGTAGATATTGTCAGTTTAGGAAATTAAATGTGTAATAATAGGGTTTTCATTTAATGTTGGATTAATGTTGCCTCTTGTCTTTCAGTTCTACATATTATCTCAATACAAACAAAGATATCAAAGTTAGTGAACACGGCAGCAAACAACACAGATTACAATCAAATTAGAGGTGAGTGACAGAAACACTTCTCCATAAGAACTCCAGGCCAATTGCCATTAAGAAGGAAATGAATTAAGAAAATAAACACAATACATGTTTCTTGTCTAAAGCACTCCAGGGCCAGTTGAATGATCTGATCGATGGAATTCAAGAGGAAAACAATGAAAATACCCAACTGCGTGAGTGAAATGGTGCTGCCATTGCTGATCCTGGTCTTTTGTATCTGGTGAATTTATCTAATTCAAACGGTCTTCCTTTAGTCTTTAAGGTTTTGACTCTTCAAGAGGAAGTAGCCCGACTGAAGAAGCAAGAAAAGAGTCAGTCAGAAGCTCAGTTAAAGAAAATTAAAGGTGGGAAGCTGCAGGAAATCCTCACATTTATTCACTACACTTTTTCCTACATTTTGAGGTAATTGATAACAATCTATTTTTCTCTCTTCAAGATCTGGAGAACGAATTGGAGGACATCAGAAGTCAGATAGCAGAAAAGACTCTTTTGTTGTACACCAGGAATTCGAACTTTTCTAATCTGTGTGAGTGTTTTAATAAATTTTGATTAGAAACAAATAGAACAAGGAGGAGACTGATTAATAACCTGCAGAACGCTGAAACAAGCTTTTATTTTTTGTAAAGCGGCTGAAATTACTGAACTTCGCCAAAAAATCAAACCACTGGAAGATGAAATATCAGACCTCAAAAACCAACATGCTGAGAGCTTTGCAGGTAAGCAATCAAATGTTACAGTTACATTGTAACATGTCAAAAACAAATGCAGCCAAATTGTTCGATTATATGATTTTGTGTTTCATTTTCAGAGCTTCAAGCGAGACTGAGTTTGACAAAGAGACAACTGCAAGACAGCGAACTTCGACTCAAGGATGCAGACGCAAAGAACTTTAAATCGAGTATGACAGCTCCTCAGTCGCGAATGTTTCTATTCGTGTTGTTTGTTTCCTTTAAGCACAAAATAACATTGTGTCTGTGTCTCTGCTAGTGATGGATATCATTGATCTGAGGGATCAGCTGACAAAGGCTCAGAAACAAGCATCAAAAGCTGCTGGAAAAAATATTGATGGTTTGTCCATCTGTTATTTTCCTATGATGGCCTTCTGTTGTCGTCTGTTGAAGAATGGCCTTTATACATACATGTATTCATATAATACAATACATATTCATTTTCATACCAACACATAATGACTGAATCTTCTGCATGTTTTGTTAAAACAAACATCTGGCAACCTTCCTCTTCTATCTGGAATCTCCATGGTTTTTCTTGCCATTGTGCTTATTTCTTTGTCATCTTTCTCAGTATTGGAACAACAACTTCAAACACAACAAAGAGAGAATAAAAAACTGGAAAACTCAAACAGAGGTGAGTAATTCACTCAATATCTCTTTTGTTTTGGGCAATTTGCCTTTTGTTGAAGAAATGCAAAGCGGGGGCCATATAACTTCTGCAACAATTACCAGTGGGTGACTAAATTGTCTTTGACTGAACTGCAACCTCTTCTGAAGCTGAAGCATACGTTACCTTTTCTAGAGCTAAAGAAGCAACTGAAGATAAAAGAAGAGGAGCACTTTCGGGATCAGGTCGAGATTACAGGTGCGTTCACCGCACTTTAAATGTACGTTTCTACAACAAGAAGTAAAAAAGACCATTGATTTGAACATGAATGCTATTTTGAACTATAGCTCTGCAGAATGAACTGAACCAGATGACGGCACAGTGTTCAGGCTTTGGGAAGAAAATCCAAGGTGAGGGAAACCTGTTGACTTTTTGTCCTTCTTGGTCGCACTGACTGAAAAATGGGTCCTTAAGGACTCTGTTGCAGGATGTGTAGGTATTCGACAATATCATCTACATGCTGTCTTGTGAACTGGGTTGTAGTATAGGCAGTGAATTGCTCATTATTTTGTGATTGTGGCTTAAAATTTAGTGAATAACAAGAAGAGAGTGCTACCCTGGAGAATCGCTGAGATGGAAAATCTTGCTGAAAGTATAGTAACAGCAAAACTACAGCCATGACATGTAGATAAAGAAAGGATACCCTTCCATGTTAAAGAAAGTAAAAAAAACTGCATCAGCCCCCTTAATCAAATCTGCTTCCAGATTAATTATTTTTCTTTTTGCCTCAATCTTCTACCAAGTGTCAGTAAAATCGGTTCATTAGTTTAGTAGAATCCTATTTCCAGTCAGATAAACAACATTGAAGATATAACCTCCTTGTCAACTAGCTTTTACCCCAACAACTTCTTTTGGAGTTCCCTCAGTTGTCTTAATGTGTTTCTGTAGAGCTGCAGACTGATCTGGATGAGAAGCTGAAGAAACTTCAGTCTGAATCGGACAGCGTCTCTTCACTTGGTAAGAGATGGAGCTGTGTTGCTGCTTTGCTCAGTCACATGTGAGAGGAGGTCCAGTTTATTTTACAGGTTATAGGTGGTGAGAATACATGAGTCTGGTTCCTATGAAGACATTTAAACATGGGCAAACTCAAGCCTGACGGATTTTCTCAGATGCAACTACACATTTGCTATCTGTTCACAAATAATCATACTGTCTTTGCTTTGCATTACAAAATTACAGTAGTATTTACCAAGCCCTTCACAATTCATTTTTTTTAACATCTGGTAGCTTGGGCATGTTTAAATATTTGTTAAAAAAAACAGATCTTTGTCTGTGAGCTGAGTAGATAATGGATCGATATGAACACAGTTGGTTGATGTACTTGACAAGTTTTAAAGATGAGGAAAAACTTTAAACACTTTTAGTTTACACAGTTCCTGAGTTAAACAGTTCTTTAACATGGTGTTTTCAGCTCTTCAAGTTTCTACAATAACCCTGCAACTGGAGGAGTTAAAGAGACAACTCCAAAACACTGATTCTGAAGCCAAGATACAAGGTTGGTGTCTTTGTCATTTTAATTATTCAGGTCAATGAATGCACAAAATATGGCACTGTCACAGTAAAATATGAATATATATGTTTAAAATGATGACTGTGCAGCTAGTAACAGGTCAAATAATTAAAAAGTATCATATTGAAGCAAGTGGAGCAGAAGTTGAAATGTAAATATTTGATTGTCTTTCCTCTGCAGAGCTTCAAAAACAAATAGAGGAAAAAAACAACAAGTTGGCTGAAAAAACAGAGGAGCTGAAAGCAAGAAGCGCTCAACCCCAAAGATGTGAGTGGGACATAACATATTGATTGATCGTTCATGTTTAAAAAAATTCACCACCTAATTAAAGTAGCAAGCATTTGTTTTATCCGTAGATATTGTCAGTTTAGGAAATTAAACGTGCAATAATAGGGTTTTCATTTAATGTTGGATTAATGTTGCCTCTTGTCTTTCAGTTCTCGATATTATCTCAATACAAACAAAGATATCAAAGTTAGTGAACACGGCAGCAAACAACACAGATTACAGTCAAATTAGAGGTGAGTGACAGAAACACTCCATAAGAACTCCAGGCCAATTGCCATTAAGAAGGAAATGAATTAAGAAAATAAACACAATACATGTTTCTTGTCTAAAGCACTCCAGGGCCAGTTGAATGATCTGATCGATGGAATTAAAGAGGAAAACAATGAAAATACCCAACTGCGTGAGTGAAATGGTGCTGCCATTGCTGATCCTGGTCTTTTGTATCTGGTGAATTTATCTAATTCAAACGGTCTTCCTTTAGTCTTTAAGGTTTTGACTCTTCAAGAGGAAGTAGCCCGACTGAAGAAGCAAGAAAAGAGTCAGTCAGAAGCTCAGTTAAAGAAAATTAAAGGTGGGAAGCTGCAGGAAATCCTCACATTTATTCACTACACTTTTTCCTACATTTTGAGGTAATTGATAACAATCTAATTTTCTCTCTTCAAGATCTGGAGAACGAATTGGAGGACATCAGAAGTCAGATAGCAGAAAAGACTCTTTTGCTGTACACCAGGAATTCGAACTTTTCTAATCTGTGTAAGTTTTTGATTAGAAACATATAGAACAAGGAGGAGACTGATTAATAACCTGCAGAACGCTGAAACAAGCTTTTATTTTTTTGTAAAGCGGCTGAAATTACTGAACTTCGCCAAAAAATCAAACCACTGGAAGATGAAATATCAGACCTCAAAAACCAACATGCTGAGAGCTTTGCAGGTAAGCAATCAAATGTTACAGTTACATTGTAACATGTCAAAAACAAATGCAGGCAAATTGTTCGATTATATGATTTTGTGTTTCATTTTCAGAGCTTCAAGCGAGACTGAGTTTGACAAAGAGACAACTGCAAGACAGCGAACTTCGACTCAAGGATGCAGACGCAAAGAACTTTAAATCAAGTATGACAGCTCCTCAGTCGCGAATGCTTCTATTCGTGTTGTTTGTTTCCTTTAAGCACAAAATAACATTGTGTCTGTGTCTCTGCTAGTGATGGATATCATTGATCTGAGGGATCAGCTGACAAAGGCTCAGAAACAAGCATCAAAAGCTGCTGGAAAAAATATTGATGGTTTGTCCATCTGTTATTTTCCTATGATGGCCTTCTTTTGTCGTCACACAATTTGCATTGCTAGAATGGCTGTTATACATACATGTATTCATATAAGACCAACACCTAATGACTGAATCTTCCGCATGTTTTGTTAAAACAAACATCTGGCAACCTTCCTTTTCTATCTGGAATCTTCATGGTTTTTCTTGCCATTGTGCTTATTTTTTTGTCATCTTTCTCAGTATTGGAACAACAACTTCAGACACAACAAAGAGAGAATCAAAAACTGGAAAACTCAAACAGAGGTGAGTAAGTCACTCAATATCTCTTTTGTTTTGGAAAATTTGCCTTTTGTTCAGATCAATGTTTCACATGTTGTTTCATGGCTCTGCGCTGGCAAACACGGTGGTTTGAAGCCCCATGTTTTCGGGTCATCCATTCAAACAAATTATACAAGCAAAGCCTGGAGGGAATTAGTAGTACAGTAGTGTTTGAAGTAACTTTTAGGGTGAAGTGATCCTAAATCAAACCGATTGTACTCATATTTCTTGCTACTTGACTGGTTTGTAGAGACATACAGTTTTGTTTTCTGTATGGATTAAGCAAATTAGATATGAAATGTTAATCACTCGTTTGTAGAGGTGATGGTTGGTGGATTAGGTCACCTTTGGGCAGATCCACTCTAGCTGCTTCCCACACTTACCTTAGTATTTATATAAAACTGAGCTAAGCAGCAGCATCTTCGTATTTACTGTATCAGCAAGTGTTTATCTTCTCATCTAAATCTCAGCAAGCCTCGATATGTATCTGTCCCTAGGATTCAATCCGTCGTTTTGAGTCGTTGTTGAAGATAATATTTGATCCAACAGAGCGACAGACACAACTACAAGTGTGCGAGCAGGATATGGATCGTCTGGGGCAACAGCTGCAACAGGGGGATGCCCGCCTCAAACAGCTGCAGCAGGATACGGAGGAACAGATGAGGCAGTCTAACAGACGACACCAGCATGAAAATCAGAGTAAGTTTGCCTCTGTGCACAGAATAAGCAAATTCATTCAGGATTTGCAAAGTTAAAAGTTAACTTAAAGCAGCAGGTTTCATTGTGCTGTCCGGAACTCTTGAGATCCAGTGTGCTGTTTGACGTTGTTTTTTAACCAACAGTCTTACAGGACCAACTGCAACAGTCCAAGCAGAAGGTTGAAGACCTGCAGCAGCAGCTGCCTGCGAAGGACGCCATGCTGAACCGGCTGCAACAGGAGCTAGAAGAGAAGGCCACAGAGAATAACGGACTGCAGGACAAATACAGCAGTATGTTCTACCCATAGACTGTATATATCAGGGGTGTCCAAACTTTTTGTCCCGAGGGCCACATACAGAAAAAAATATGAAGGACTGGGTCACTCTCGCCGCCACACCCCCCTGCCATGGAGCGGACTGCTGACAGTGCGACTCAACCGCGTTGCTCAGGGTGGGGGGGCGTGGCAGCGTGGCGGCGTTCTGAGGGACAGCTGGCAAGTCAGGGCTGAGAAGTGCAATACAGTGGGCCACAGTCCATTATCTTACATTACATTTCATTTAGCTGATGCTTTTATCCAAAGCGACTAAAGGATGGTGCATGGTTCTGCAACTGCGGCTGCAACTTTTCACGCAGTTGTGTCGATGGACTCGTTTTAATTTATGGTTCTCTAAGGGTTGCGCTTGTTGCAAAGCAATTCACCACCAGAACACTAGGTGGAGTAACGTTTTTTGTTGAAGAAGACCTTAGAGACGCCTTCTTTGTGTGTGGCAGTCGTCGTCGACTGTTTATTACTTTATTACTTTTTCTGGAGGACAAATTTGTCCCTGATCTTTCTCCACAGCTTCGTACACTCGTCGACCTGCAAACCGCCGTTAGCCGAGATGTCCTTCCAGGAATTCCAGGCCATCTGCGTGTCTTTGTATTCTGTCAATGACGGGTTATACAAGTGGTCATACTTTCGGACCTCTTCTGCCAAATGCTCTTCTATTTGGTCCATATTCGGTCTTCTAAATCTTCCGTGGTTTCTGCCGGTATTATGAGGCATGAAACCTTAAATGTGACTCCGGAAAGGATGTAGTTAGCGGAGCATTCACAGCCTTGCAGGCTACGTGAGGCTTGCGTAGCTTTGTCTGTAGTTAGAAAAATTGGGCAAAGCACGCAAGCACGCTCTTGCGTACCCCTTCTTGCATGTTGCTGAAAAAGCAGAAGCATGCGCCGGCCTGAAGTGCATCGCCCCCGAGGGTACAAACCCAGAACAACAAGAATCAAGAAAGTAAAATTTCTTCAAAAATAAAGCAAAAAAAAGTTCTATAAGTAAGTGCCATTTAAGTGCTACTAAATTCTTAGTTTAAAAAAATAAAATAATAATAATTAAAAAAAAAAAGTATGGCGGGCCGCAGTTGGCCCTCGGGCCGTAGTTTGGACACCCCTGGTATATATAAAGGTTCTAACCCTTGAATATGCGCAAACACACAAAATGTCAATTTGTTCAGTGTAACAGAGGGAAGCTAGTAGTTACTCCAGTGGTTATTTATAAAACATATATCTCTGTTCACTTCTGTTTCAATGCTAGACCTGCAAAACGAGAAAAACGAACTTGCGGAGAAGGTGCAAGGTAAATATTCATTCTGCTTGGTTGAATATCCCCCGAAAGAATTGCTGCTTTACTCCGTTTTTTCTCTTTACCCAGGTCTTCAAAACCAGCTCAGTGATGTGGAGGATAGGACGATCCATACCAGTGAGTCAAACACATGAGTACATATCATTGATTTTACATTCATATTTAATTTAAATCCTACGTGATAAAAAATATACAACCACACACTGATTAACTGTTCAGTCCATACCAACCTTCCACATTGAGTTCAGTGTACTTGTCAGGGCTACCTGGGACAATAATCTGCACTTATTGACCTCACACAGTCCAGCTGTATACTCTGATCCAAGTGGACACCCAACACAACGTCACCAATTGGTTTGTGAACCGATGTTTTGAAGCTTCGAGTGTGGCATTTTGTCCGACGCCATCTTGGCTTTTTGTAACAAAACCTAACCATATTTAGAGGAGGGGTGGAGCCTGCACACCCACCCACACCTGCGCTATGCACCTATTCGTCGGCACTAGCTGTCTATCACCTGGTATCAATGCCTCAATGCAAACCACGCTTTATCTTCTGTTTTACTATGAATAGCACCATAATTTACTTAATGAACATTATGCTGTATCGATGAAGACTTGAAACTCTGCTGGTCATTAGAGAGAATACAGGTTTCCGGCGCTTACATATTGGCTTCATCTTTATATACAGTCTATGGTTTGGACCCAGTCTTGTTAACAAAGAACCTGCCTTACAATCTAAGGTGTGGGTTTTGTATAATTTGGAGTTTTACCAAGCTCAAAAAGGCCACCCCTTTGCATTCTGGGCAATGTAGTGTCCAGTGTTTTGGGGGCTTGGCTGACATTTGATAGTTTGGCCTCTACAGTGACATAAATCTGATGACTGCTGATTTCATTTCTCTAATGTTGACCTCCTTTCTACACCTGATATTAAGATTCACATGGTCTCTTATTTTTTTCTGTCACCAGGGAAGAGTACTTTTGATCCGAACACAGCAAACCCAAGAATAGTGCTGTCTGCAGATCATACTGAGATGTCCACTACTGAAGAAGTACAAAACGTCCAGGACCACCCAGGCCGCTTTGATGTGGTCCTTGCCATCCTGGGCGAGACCGGATTCTCAAGTGGAAGACATTACTGGGAGGTGTCTGTTGCTGGGAAGTCTTGTTTCCACCTTGGGATGGCCAGTGAATCTGCTCAAAGGAGGGGGTCGATTATATTCCGTCCAACAAACGGCTATTGGACTATAGTTAAAAACAAACAGGGCCAGTACAGAGCTATTGATAATAGATCTGTTGTACTTCGAGGGCAGCCGCAGCTTTTGACGCTGGGTATTCTGCTGGATTATGAAAAGGGACAGGTCTCTTTTTACAATGCTGGTGACAGGTCTCATATATACTCATTTCAAAGTCAAAGGTTTACTGACAAAATCCATCCATTCGTCAATTTCTGTGTCGAGGACACTGAAAGACGTACTCCGATTGTTCTTCTAACCCCTGGATCAACTGAGTGGATAAAAAATGCAGTGTAGTTCACATACTTATAAATGCTGTTGAATAGTTCAGACAATAAAACACTTCAAATATACAAGAATGCAATTTATTTGATTTATGTGTAAAAAAAAGAAAATGTTCGGTCTCTTGTCCAAGTCATTGTAGGGATTTCAATCAATTGGTACAGGAAGAAAAGTGTACAATTGTAAATTTGATGTTCTTACATCCAGATGTGGATCTGCTTACTTCAAATTACCACCAATCGGTCAATACATGTCAGCACATCACCTATTACACAGAAAGTTCTGAAATGAATAAACAACTTTTGCTTTGCAAGTAAAATACTTGCTGACGAAATGAGAACTGCTTTGAATTATAATTCCTGATCCTTATATGAAATGGTTTACCTTAAAAAATAAGTCTGATCCAACATTTGTTTGAAAAAAAATAAATCTAAATAGCTCAGATTTAATACACTCTGCCCACCACACGTCACTTCTGTAACACGTTTTGTTTTTTAACCTTCACTTGATTTCTGTCAAAGTGTGGACATCGCTCAGTCTCTTCCTGCTGTACCAGCCACACTGCTGTAAAAGTGGGAAACAAACACTGGATCTCTTTCCTCCAGAATGTGCAGGAAGTGATTCCTCTCCTCTTCTCCCCAAGACTCGAACCACTGTGACCACAGGCGCAGCTGGCATTCAAAGATGTTTGGTAGGTTGTCCTTAACCTTGGAGAAAAAAGAGAGAAAGCATTTGATAAAAGTCAGAAATTATAATATGTTAATGTTTACTTTTTTTAAGGGACAAAGCAAATTAACTAATATGTGCACTTAAGTCCGACATGTAAATGTGGCAGATTTAGGTATATAGGTTCGATTTCATCTGCAGTCCCTGGCAGGTTGCTGGTAAAAATCAATTAACAAAGAAACATATTTATGAAAACACAGAAGAACCTGCACAGACACAAACAAGGCACATAACACATGGAAAGCACAAAAAAACCCCGCAAATGGCCAGTAATCAAAACATTAACAGACGTATCAAGCTAGTAAGTGATAAAAATATTCTTGAATTGGAGGAGATACAAATGTGGTGATCGTTAGATCTTTGGCAACAGTGTTCCAAATATCAGTGAAATACCTGAAAGTTTAATCATGTTCCTTCACCAATTTCAAAAACATATCCAGTTGATATTTTTCAGTGGTGGTAAGCAGAGAGATTTTAAATCGAAAATGTTCGTAGCCTGATTATAAAGTCTCTGTACTGCTTGTAATGTAGTCCACCCTGTGAGGGACGTACCTGAAGAGTACTGAGCGAATCCAGGAGGGTGCACACCTTCCCGGGCACAGCCTTACCGAGCAGGTCCTGCAAGAACCGCTCCTTCTGGGGGCTGGTCCATCCCTGGAACCAGCTCAGGACGCACCGCTGCTCCTGGAGGGTCACATAGGAGATGGGTTCCGCCTGCATCACTTGACCCGCGCTCAGAAAAGAGGCGCAGGACAGTTTCTCCAGGCTCAGGGGGTTGACGACAGCCCGGGGAGCCGGTGGAAAGTCCTCCGAGCTGGGAGCGCAGCAGCCGGGAGCACCGGCCCAGGGTTGTGTTGACATGGTCGGTGCTGCTGGGTCTCTGAGCCTGGAGTGAATGCTCCACTGGATATCCGAGGTCGTCAGTGAGCTGCTGTGACTGCAGATGACTTAAACCTGGGCTGACATGTTAGAACCCCAACAAACCTTTAGAAAGACCAGTTGGATTCACCCTGAGAAAAAACAAGTCCTTCACTAGATGCGATCAACAGTGTTCTTCACCTTATGTAGCTTAGCACAGTTCTAAGCGATGCTAACGTCAGGATCTTCATTCAAAGGGACGATCAAAACCATCATTGACTATACTCAACATTAGCAGTTGTCTGTGAGTCAATTTTTTTAATGGACGAAGAGTCAAATCAGCTTATTGTCCACATATCTGAGGAGCAGCGATATTTAACCAGAGTCACGCTAATCTCACCAACAAATACTCACAGAAGGAAGTTGGCTTCACATTCACACCTTCCGATTCTGCAGCTAAGGGGGAAAATAAGGGAAACTAAAAATTTGCACTAACTCCGTTTTATGCACATTTTTACTGTTCTGAAAATATTTTGAGATTTGAGATTCAACTTTGACTCTGCCTTATACTTTTTTTAGTATTTAATTTATGAAAATTAAAAAAGATAACTTCACTGCTTGTTTTGCACCTTGTAAACATTTATCAACAAACCACTACACAACAGTCTCAATTTACATATAGAAAATTTAGCTCATATCGACTAAACGCACGGACCCTACACTTGTCCAATCTGGACTAGATGATCCCTGAGAGTCTAAAATATCTTCAAAACACAGAATCATATTTCTGTAAAATGTATTCCTATTTAGGAAAATAATATTTGTTGGCATTTCCCTGTTTGAAAAAAAAACAACAACACTGGCTATTTTGAACCAGATCCCCAAATGATTACATCTAGACTTTTCAAATCTGGACAAAACCATCCAAGAGAGGCTTAAGATTATTGATAACACTTTTGCATATTTCTAAAACAAAAGCCACATTGGACCAGAACCAAATGGGAGAAAAAAGTACACCAAATAAAATCTGGAAAAGATGATCCTAGATTATAGATTATAGAGTATATTAAGAAAAAGAACACTGATGGTTAAATTATGATGCTTCTAATAAAGGCCATGGAAAGGCTATAAGTGAGGGTCATAGCAGTGACAGTGAGTTTGACCAGAGGAAAGAAAAAAAACTTTTTAGGATTTTTCTGTTAAAAAACGAATAATCTGTAAATATCAATCAAATTGACCAATATATGAATCTGTTCTGATACCAATTTAAAAAGATAAACGTACAGTTGTATACTATTGTTTATAAAAGGACCTCTTTAATCAAATTTAAAACAACCAATGAAATGTTGTGGCACAACCGTAAAACAATGTTCCATTTTTTGTACTCACGTCTGAATAAGAGATTCACAAGTAGTCTTTAGGATTTTGATCTGGCCCTGGTCTGATCAGATTATATACTTGATAAATCTGAAAGAAAATACTTGTGCTCTCTGTCTATATGTAGTGGTTTCTGATCAGAATTAATTAATCAAAGATTGTACAACTTTGAAAACAGGAAAATGTGCTCATCGGTCCCTTAACTTCTACCTTAACTATGGCAGCGGAAGTAACCAATCAGAAGCTAACTTCAGTGTTGTGGATGCTGTGTGGTGTCCGGTTTAAAGGTTCCGCAGATTTTTGCAAAGTTTGTTGTCTGCAGAATAAAGAGCAATCATGAACAACATGTGTGTGGGGCCTGTTAAAGGAATTTATTTGAAAGAACATCGTGTACTTTAAATGTCGAGAACAAAGTATTCGTCTGATATTTGATGAGGGGGAAGTCGTCGGTGATGACGCTGTGTGGAGGAAGGCGTTGCTCGTCGCTCTCGCTGGAAACCGACTAGAGGAACGGAAAATGGCGGACCTCGAAGACGTTACGCTGGACGGGAGACCGCTCCAGTCCCTCCGAGTGGCGGATCTGAAGGCGGCTCTGGAGGAGAGGGGGCTCTCAAAGAGCGGCCAGAAAAATGCTCTGATCAAGCGACTCAAGGGGGTGAGTCCCACTGCCGAGCCGCGGCGTGCAGCGAGCTAAGGTTCCCGATGAGACGGGCTGATGCTCTTCTCAGGGCCGACAACCGGGCGCCCTCACCGCCGAACCGCGGAGTGGAGTAGTCGCGCTCGACGACCACGAGTCGGCTGAAAAAATGCGTCGTGTGCGCATCGCCGCGGCCGAACAGTGCGTTAACCGTCCAGAATCCCACCGACCGTAGCAGGAGCGGGACTTCAGGCAACTTGGTGGCTAATTTGAAAGTATGCGACTGGGTAATGTTGTCCTGTTAGCTCGTTAGCTGCCCCGAGCTAACGCGGTAGAGTTGAGCGGTGGCCTCAGCGTCGGGCTCGCTGTGTGCTCTCCCGTTAACGGCGCCTGCCCCTGGCTGTGTCGGTGTGCGCCAGTTTAACCAGGGGTTTGACCTGAAAGCCGTTATCTAACTGCAACGCAACTTTAATCAGCTAACACTGGATGTCCGCGTTACGTTAATACACCTAAAATGTCCAAGTGCTGCTGTGTTCCGCCAAATTCCCTACTAGTTGGAGCTAAACTGTACCCAGGCCCATCAGCTGCCGTAGGTCCAGTATGGATCCCGTTTGTTTACACTGCGACAGACGTTTAATCTGATCTGCTCCACAGTGCAAGTAAAGGCATCATTTTCCCTTTAAACGGGGGAGTCTGGCTACTGTTTGTCCACGGTACTCCGTCGTGTGGGAACATAGTGCTGTTTATATTTGATTTTCCACGTTAAATGTTTTCACCCCATTGCAGCTCAGGTCACTCCCATTACATGTGGAATCTGAGCACCATGTTATTCATTTCAAGATGTATGATTTATTCATAAGTGTATTCCCAGCTGTCAGACACCGTCAGAGTTGTAAAAAGGTGGAAGTCTGGTTGCACAGACGTTTACAGGCTCTGGTGGCTCCAAAGTTGCACTGTAATTACTGGTGACATGTTGCATTGGTTTACTATAGGGGGATTGGTTACTGTTGAGTGGAATAGAAACATGCAGAGTGAAACTCTATCAGAATGTAGTTTTAATCTGCTTTACTTGTCACCACTGTCCAAGGTTTCTGGGACATTATGTATTTTATTGTATGAACTGTTTTTTTTTTGTGCCCTAGTTTGTGGGGTGCACTGCGACGTAAAATACAATCAGCAGTGTAGGTTGGTTGCTGAGTATCTAACAGTGAGTGTACGGACAAAGATGAATGGAGACAACGAAGCGTTTGCTCAAAAACATGTAAAAAGTTGAATTGAGTTAGGTCCATTTCCTCATGCGTGCTGCCCATCTCTCATTATTCTCAGTCTGTTTGCCGTTTTTTTTATCACAGCCTGCCGGTTGCTTTGCCCATTAGGGTCTGATTGAGCCATGTGACCTTTACCGTGTTGCTCGTCTGCTCCTGAGCAGGGAACTTTGTTGTTGACCGTCCTCTTCTCCCTCTCAACATGTTATTGGTTGCTCTCTACTTTAAGATGCGTGAACGGCTAAAGTCTTCAAATCTATATTCATTGAGGAAGAGATGCGGCATTGCTGAACAGTTCTTATCCCAAGCTGATTGGATGCAAGGCCCCCAGAGACTCGCCGTACTTTTGCAGAGGATGGAAATGTTCTCATTATTAGAATGAATATAGTACAAACAAAGTACCATTTACATTCAGATGCACCATTTGCAGCCAGAACAACTCCGTCTGTTATTTACATTGTATCAATAAAGACTCTTGTCTCAATAACAGGCACTTATGTTGGAGAATCTTCAGAGGACCTCCACTGCTCACATTGGCCTGCAGCCAAACTCTCAGGTAATTGTCTCCCCAAAAAAATGTGAATTCATTTCAAAAGCAAAATTGTATTCACATGCAATGACCTCTTGCATATAAAAGATCAAATGTGCATTGGCACAGTTCTCGTAAATGTCTGCTAATAGAATGTTTAATTGGCCTTGAAGACTTGTAGCCAGTTTTTAATGATCTCTCTAAATTTAGATTGGTGAGGAAATGAGCCAGAACAGCTTTATCAAGCAGTATCTGGCTAAACAACAGGAGCTTCTGCGGCAGCGTCTGGAGAGGGAGGCCCGCGAGGCATATGACACAAATGGTAAGTTCTGTCAAGAGTTGTACTAATTTGGTCATTATGTACAACATTTTTAAAATTTTATTATTTCTCTTTCATAAACAGATCAAGAGGACCATGCAGAAGTTCACAATAGTACCTCATGTCCTCCTCAAGCCCAGGTAGGATATGATTTTTTTTTTTTACTTTACCAGTCACATTTTCTAATCTTCTGCACATTTCTTTCAATCATTTACATGGAAGAACACTGGCATAGTTATATGACAAATTGAGTCTCAACTCCATTTCTATTCTCACCAGGATGTCACACCAGCATTGCCTGAGCAGCACAAACCACCGGGCCCCTCTGGTGGAGAGGGATTTTTTAGTGAAGGGAATGATGAAGAGGGTGATAGGAACAACGAAGCTGACATGTCCAGTCCTCCTGCGTCTGGCTCTGTGGCCATGCGTGTTCCTGCTGGTGAACACCGGCCAGAGAGGGATTTTGCATCCAGTGAAGTCGCAGCTGACAGCGATGATGATGATAGTGACGAAGCAGAGGAGGATGGTGACGATGATGATTGGGACAGTGGTGCTCGAAGGAGAAATCTCAGAGAGCCAGCCAGAGTGCCCTCAAGCAGAGAGAGGTCTGGAGCATCCTGTCAACCCCAGCAGCAACACATCCCTTCCCTTTTGTCTCCACAGCTCCGCCAACCAACACCTCCACCCTCCCCGCCTCCAGAGTTATCATTCCCCTTGCCTGACACCCCTAAACAGAGCCCTCCGAGTCCAGATGTAGCTCCCCCTAGGCACTCACCCAGTACCTCCAGCTCTGGCTCCTCTAGCAGTGGCAGCCGCAGCAGCAGCCCAGAGCCACAGAGGAGTGGACATAATGAGCGCAAGCCCGGCCCACTGACCCTCCTGGCACGTAAAATGGAGTCAGAAGGTGCGTTCTCAGGAGCAGGTTGGCATGGCGGTGATGTGGAAGGCGATAGGCGTGATAACAGTTCGCCTTCAGCCACATTGTTTCCAAGCAGAGGGCCTCCAGAGGGTCTGGTATCTGCCATCACCCACACAGCCAACACTGCAGGCCATATGCCATTTCCCATGATTCCAGGCACAAACCAAGGTGTCACAGGGGCACATTCAGCCCATATTCAAGTACCTGTGAGTGTACTTAAAGCCAATACGACAGGAGAGAGGGACAGACAGAGGGAATTGGAGATAGAAAGAGAAGAGCTTGAGAGGCAGAGAAAACTTGAGCAAGAGAAAGCAATGGAGTTGGAGCGGGAAAGAGCTCTTGCACTTGAGCGTGAGGAGAAGCAGAGAGCTTTGGAGAGAGAGAGAATTGAGCGACAGCAGGCCTTAGAAAGAGAGGAACGAGAAAAAGCCTTACAGCTGGAGAGAGCGCTTGCTCTTGAGCGAGAGAGAAAGGAGAGGGAACTTGTCCTTGAGCGAGAGAGGCAGGAGAGGGAACTTGCTCTTGAGCGAGAGAGACTGGAGCGGGAACTAGCTTTGGCTAAAGAGAGGGAGGAACGAGAGCAAGCCTTAGCCAGAGAAAGAAAGGAGAGGGAACTTGTCCTTGAGCGAGAGAGGCGAGAGAGGGAACAACTAGCTTTGGCTATAGAGATGGAGGAGCGGGAGCAAGCCTTAGCACGAGAGAGGGCCCTGGAGCGACAGAAGGAGCTGGAAAGACAGAGGGTTCTCGAGCAAGAGCGTTTACAGAGAGAAAGGGAGGATAGGGAGAAGAGAGAGAGGGAAGAAATGGAGAGGGCTATGGAGCTAGAAAGAGCTAAGGCTTTGGAGAGGGAAAGGCAGGAGAGAGAAAGGGCAATTGAGCAGGAGAGGTTGGAGAGGGAAAGAGCTTTGGAGGCTGAGAGACGGCAGAGATTTGAAAGAGAGAAGGCTTTGGAGCAGGAAAAGTTAGAAAGGGAAAGGTTAGAGAGGGAGAAAGCCTTAGAGCATGAGAGACTAGAAAGGGAGAGAGCCCTGGAGCAAGAGAAGATAGAAAAAGAGAAAGCTTTAGAGCAGGAGAGAATTGAGAAAGAGAGAACCTTAGAGAGGGAGAGAATTGAGCGAGAGAAAGCCCTGGAGTTAGAGAGAATAGAAAGAGAAAAGGCTTTAAAGCAAGAAAGGTTGGAGAGGGAGAGAGCCCTAGAGCTTGAGAGGAAGGAAAAGGAGAGAATTGAACAAGAGAGAGGATTGGAGCGAGAGAGGATAGGGAGAGAAAAGGCCTTGGAACGAGAACGGGAGGAAAAAGAGAGAGCAGAGAGGAAGTCAGCTCTAGAGAAGGAAAGAGCTGAAAGGCTAGAGGGGGAGAAACTAGAACAGGAGCGAGCCTTAGAGAAGGAGACGAAGGAGAAAGAGAGAGCCCTAAAGGAAGAGAGGGAAAGGGCTCTCGAACGCCAACGAAAAGAAAAAGAGGAACAGGAGAAAGAGCAAGCTAGGATGGCTGAAAAGGAGAGAGAGAGTCACCTCCCTCCATCCAAACGTGGCCGTGAGATTGGTCTCACCTCCCTGCCCACTCCTCCCTCCCTCTCCACAGGACAAGCTAGAAAATTATCGACGGAGGCAGGAGCGCAGGAAGATGTCCATGCTCAAATACCACGGAGTGAAAGCCAAGCCGCAGAATCCAGTTCACCCATGTCACCAACACCTCTGTCACAACAGTCATCATTTAAGAAGTTCCGGTTCTTAAGGGACTCTCCAATTCAGCCACAGCCTTCCTCCACTTCCATGGTTATCAAGAGGCCCAGGACCTTCTCTGACACCCCCCAGCCCCAGGCCTCACCTGTCCTCTCCCCCTCCAGTGTTGCGGAACAACTACAGCAGGAAGGACACAGGCCCTCTGCTGGACAAGAAGATCGAAAGATGCAGATAAAACCAGAGGTTGTCGCTGAGCCACCAGGACCCACAAAGAACGAGGCTGCAAAACCTGTACCAGATGACAAAGAACAGGCAGAGTCGGTGAAGGCTGAACATGCTGCCAAGGATTCCACCCAAAAAGTGGATGAAAGCAAGAACCGTTCAAGCCCACTAGCCCAGCGGGAGGGTAGGGATGCTAAGAAGCAAGAGAAACCAACAAGACGAAGATCAACATCCAACGATTCCTCCTCCTCAGGGTCTGGCTCTGAGTCCTCATCATCTCGGT
This sequence comes from Pleuronectes platessa, assembly GCF_947347685.1. Taxonomy (NCBI): domain Eukaryota; kingdom Metazoa; phylum Chordata; class Actinopteri; order Pleuronectiformes; family Pleuronectidae; genus Pleuronectes; species Pleuronectes platessa. The sequence goes on along the minus strand of NC_070638.1, from coordinate 18,721,980 downwards.
CCTCTAGATCGTCTGCATCTTCTCAAGAGGAAACTTCCTCCTCCAGAAATAGAAGGGTAAGTGGTCTGCCAGGATCCTCTTTTTCCTTGACAAACAATGCTTCTCATTGGATCACATTAGATATCATTTAGATAATTTTTTACACAGGCTAAATCTAATTTATATTAATGTTAAGTAAAATCTTATCTGTCCAATTGACAAATTTTATTGAAATTGATAGGCCGTGGCCTGCACCTTTTTTGAAATGTACCATGTCAAGGTTCCAGATTTACACTTTCTGATGACTTTTCATCGCGGCATCACAAAGACACACAGTTTGTGTTGGGTGCATTGAGCACATTGATAGTCTCATGGTAACTTTATTGGTGTCACTTTCTACAGGGACTTAAATCATCACTTGATACAGGCAGTGATAGTTTGGCTGGTAACTTCTAACCTAACCCCGAGCAGTATTGCTTGATCATGATTGGATCAAACTAGTAACATGACACATATATTTTAGAATACAGTCAATCGCACATAGCTTCAATAAAAATAAAATAAAGTGATTTACATGTTTTATGGTGTTAAATGTGAAGAAAAAAAGTTCTGGTGCATTATTAAAGTAATGATATGGCAGCATGTGCTGACCCACTGCTTTAACGTTACATTAATTTGCTCTGATGGAAGTGGATGGATGTCAGAGTGCTATTTGACTCCTCATAGTAATGTGTATCCTGCAAAAACAAACACATTGAGGGAATTTATGTTGTGTTGTTGTTGAGCTGTGTCCTACCTCTTATATGTGTATATCTGAATGCACCATAAAGCTTCACTTTTGGGCTTTTAATGTGAAAGCACCTCTGACAGTGGGATGACATATCTGACTTGGCCCTCAGATAAGGATAAATCTTTTGTTGAAATGCTGGTGGTCTCATCTTTTGTATCTAGCAGCTCTATTTATATCACTTTTGTATTACTCTAGTAATATCAAAGCAGATTTTTTTGTGTTCAGTTGTGGATAATATGTTGCTCTATTGTTTTTCTCATAGGAGGTGAAACCTGTAAGAGACTCTTCACCACCGCACAGGATGACTGTGGAGATTCTTGCTGAGGGTTCTAAAGAAATCCCAGAAGCCACTCCTCCCAAAAGAGCGGTATCTGGAGAAATGAGTAACACAACTGCATATGGAGACAGCCACATCAAGGTTAGTTGCTTTTAAGCTTAAACTCAACAAGATTCTAAACATCCAGGACAACCATGGCTATTCACATCTTATCTAAAAATCTCAACCCCTAATAAGATGGGTGTTTCCTTAAATTAAGTTCTACTGCAGGCAAATCTCTTGATGGCTTCACATTTGGTATTTATTTTCCCCCTGGTGGCATTACCATAACCACCTCAATGATTTTGACATGAAGTACATCATTCCCCATTTCCTGCCCTTTCAAATCCCTAGAAACCTTTCGTTGAAGCTGCACCTGGAGAGGAGACACAAAGAAAAAGAACAGACAGTGAAAGAGAAGAGGAAAAGGACAAACAAAGGTCTGGTTTTCAGTTTGGGTCTTCTGAAATACATCCTATACATTGTCTGTGTGTCAGAGTGTCCTGATGGCACTTGGTGTTGTCAGTCCCTTCCCCTTCCCTTAGAGACTATATTTGGTAATATACTAACCTGCTTCCATCCCTGTATGAGAAAAGATTTGTACTTGTTTGTTCTGATCAGAATTGTTGGGGTTGATCAGCTTGCAGCAGTTGCAAGTATGACGCTGTGTGGGATTTTATAACTGAACAATATGATCAGGACACACACTTTAACTTTCTCTGATTGTTTGGAAATCCGATGTTTTCGCATCACAGATAGATGTTGAAGAAAGGTATTAATACCAGAGAAAGCAGAAGTGTGCACACTTTTCGCAGTGGGCAGCGGCCATCCCGCCGGGCTGTGACAGGCTCTAACCCAGGAGTCACACACAGCAGGCCGCAGTAGAGGTTATACAACCCGATCAGACAGACCACTTGTAATAGAATCCATCGCTTTCTGCAAATAAACACGTACATCACCCTGTTCGCAAAGATGGAATGTGTTTAGAAAAAAAGAAAAGGCATTGTGTTTTAACCGATCGCATCACTACTGAGCCAACAGTACTGTCAGGCAGTGTGTTTGTGTTTTTGGTGTGGTGGATTTGACAAGAGATGAGATTTTTCAGTTGCATTCAATGTAGCCTGCTCTTGCTAGCTTTTCCAGGATTACTTACCCTGGCTTTAAGGTGTAAACTTTGCAGATGACATCAGTTAAGTGTTACTATTAAGAGACGGGTATGTGATTAAGTGGTAGTAATTCGGACTATTTTAACAATGATAGTCGACATATACACATTTGAATCCACATTGACATAGGGCTACTTCTCTGTTTTGCACCTTGTAAAAATTGATTTCACATATCTGAACTTCAGGCTTTTCCAAACCATCTAGAAGTGTTGATTTCATATTTTCTCTTCTAATAGTCACCAGACCACAACATTACTGAAATAATTATCGCAGTATATTTTGTATCATTGGCAAAATAATGAGTAAGTGTAATATCTATCAATATAATACTCAAGCATTGTGTAAGCACATTGAGGAGGTACAGGATAACAAAGTAGTTGATCTTTCTCAGATTTCTAAAATGGTTAGTCGTTTAACATGTTTGTCATTTTCTGCCAAGGAGAGTTTAAACCACAACCTGCTATCTAATGAGGAGAAATCAGAATTTAAGCCGAGAAGAAATACTAATGTGACATTTATCATGCTAATTATTTATATTTATTTATGTAAAAAAATTACGTTTCACGTTGCAGTACAAAAAAGCGATCGTCAGCGTAAAATGTCCATTATTTAGTGGTTATTTCTGTATGTAGAATACCACAGGACCTTCCTCAAAAACACTTTAAACACATGGATTGTCTTCGGTATTGAATTTCCCATCAGGCGATTGATGAGACTGCCTTGAAGCCGGTGTGGCTGAGAAGATGCGGGTCCTTTTCAGACAGGATCTTTTTTTTTCGTTCGTTGCAATATGGCCGTGCTCCGTCGATGCTCTTAGCTGCCTTTATCGGCTAGGGTTTGTTTTTCCTTCCATACGGCGGCTCAGTCCCACGGTAGACGAGGCTGTGAGCGTGGCAGGTTTGGGTTTGACAGGCGGTGCGGACATGACGGTTTGGTTCAAAGCAGAGAGGCGTCTCTGCTGAGGGGGAGGGAGGAGAGGCGGAGAGAGGCGGCCCGCGGCGCCGCAGTCCTCCCGGCAGCTGCAGCCTGAGCGCCCGCTGCCTTTTAAACCTAAAGCCACCGAGTTAATTTTAAGGTTAATTTAGGCGTGTGCGCGTCCGATTCCGAAGATGGCCTGACAGCGTGAGGCGCGCGCTCGTTTGTCAGGTATTGTGAAGCTGCGGTGGAGCGTGTGGTCCTGGTCTGAAGGACTGCGTTGGCATGCGGTGCAGTCCTCCACTCAACGCGTGTGTGTCTGTGGTCAGCTGCGTGAGATGCGTTTAAGATGCAGTTAGTTTAGCAACACCTGGTTTCTCTCTCTCTCTCTCGTGTGTGTTTTTACAAAATTGTGCATAATTGATAAGTGTATGTAAAGCCCAATAACATGATGTGTACATAATGATGTTGAAATATTTATCAATTACCAATATAGTTTTGATTACACACCCATGTTTTGAGAGAGATTACACTGCTACTCTCACATTTATTATTATATTTAAGTGTTATTGACTGTAAAAGTTCATATTTTGTTTTCATTATTTCTAATAAGGTCTTCTGTGTAGGATTTAGGGGATTTGGCAGAAATAAAAAATATATTTATGCTATTTTTTCATTGGTGTATAATCCCCTAGAGATAAGAATCGTAGTCCAAAAGTAGTTCTGCCTTAGATCCAAAAGGAACAACAATTAAATTATAAATAGTAAACATTTTATACATTTTGACTTGGTGTGCTCAATGCTGTTTGTTGATGCACGTCCGCCTCTCTTCGTGCTACTGCTATGGTCCATCACGTTTTTACCATCCGGTCAGACAGACTTCATAGTTTCAGTTTGTGTCATTCAACGCAGTTCTTTCTCTCATGCAGGAACTTATCTTTCACTCTTTAGTCTTTGTAGCTGTCACTCAGAATCTATTGTGCAGGATTGACCTCCATGCATTGCATACCACCACAAATTGAATTGGTTCTTTGGGATCTTTTTAAAGCTACCCAGGGAGCTGGTCCGCTACCGCTTTGTTACCGGAAGGGGAGGGTGAGATGAAGGTTATTGAGTTGGTTGCACTGTGCAGCATCTACCACTAGGTACCACTTAACTGCGCACACTAAACCTTTTCAATTATAGATTTTAAGTCTCAGAGGTGGTGTTTTGGTTTGGTAACTAGTTTTTAAAAATATTTTGGGAACATAAAAAGTTCCTCTTTACTCAGCACCAACAGTCTTTTCATCTGTTCCCTCTTTTCTTGTTGATGTGTCTGTGTCACACTACGCAGGCAGGTGAAGGAGACTGGCATGGCAGAGTCAGAGAAGCTTCAAGAGAACAGCGAGGAGGTAAGGCACCTGAAGAACCACAAATTATGTCGGTCCGCAAAGCTGTCAGCAGCTGAGGATGTATATGGATGGACCCATTTGAGTCTTTATAGTTGCTTTTCTGTTATTCGCACAGCTTTTTGTTGATCTTGATATAATTCACTATAGGTCATTTTAATACATTAAATAAAATTTATTACGCTTATATTCTTCGTTGGGAATCTTTGCTTATGAGTTAACAAACTCTAGTCAGATGGCAATGAGCCAATTTCACAAGTATTAGAATTTGTATGGGAAATTACTTTTAGTTCCTTTCGCTGTTTTTAAAACCTTTTGTTGACACTGTCCTAGGCAGAAACAGCAAGGGTGTTTTCTCACTGTGGCTGATGTTTAAACCCCAAATGATTGCTTTGTTATAAAGGTGCTCATGCCTCTTCCATTGCCCATTTTGGTTACCTGCAAACTACCTCTGCCTCTGCCACTACCACTTCTACTTCTACTACTGCTACTACTGCTGCACCTGTTCCACTGTCCAGAGTTGACCACAACTAAGCCTGGGAGGCTGCACTGCAGAGGAACACTCAAACAAAATCAACACAAGCTTCCTCTTTTTCATGGATATGTCTGGCAAGAGCTATAGATCAGACCAGAAGATGCAAAGTGGGGGTTGGCCAGTCAATTTGGCCCCACTCTCTTCAACTTCTACAAACTTACGTGACTTTGTGACTTTAAAACCAACCTGCAGAAGAGACGGCAGTAAAGGACGTGCTCACAGGAAGTCAAGGCTGATGTGAAATTTTGACTTTAAACCCACTTGCAAAGAAATGTGGGATGTAAAGGATATCTCATTCTACGTGGTTGGTGAACCATATCATACAACAGACATTTGGAATTCGTTAATCTGTTCGATTGGCATTCAGATTGCACCAGCAAATTCCCATCTTGGATATTAAATATGTTTTGATCAAGGCCCAAAGCTTGTGTCTGGACTCGATGGACTTGACGTTTTTTGTGATCTGAAGATGGACTTATCATTTAGGCCCCTTCAACAGCCCTTGTGATGAGTAGGGTGAAGTAACTGGTCCCTAAACAACAGAACATGAGAATCAAAGTTCTGGATCATTGTGCACAGTGACTATTGACACCACTCATCTGGTCCGCTGCTGCTTCTATATCTTTAAAGGACTAATGCCCAAACATCTGAGGATGAACGCTCTGGCCAAAAGCTTCTAAGTCCCTACCCAAATGAACTATTGCACCCATCCTGCCAGCCAACCAGCTTTCAGATTTCCATCCAAACATCTCAGCCACCTTTGATTGGACCCTTGTTGCCTAGATACAGTACATGCAGTCGTGATTGGGCCATATCCAAACCAGTAAGGATCAGGTGTCAGTGGTACCAGGGGTTAAATAGATGTTTACTCACTGCTAAATTTCATAGTTACTTTGAAAATGCTTAGTTTCCAGTCAGACTTTTTTTATAAATGCTGATCTTAGTGGTTGCTGTGGTTTTTAATTCAAATTCTTCTAAAACTTCTCTGAAAATTCTTGGCCTTGCTGTGTCTATTCAGACACAGTTTTAAAATAACCAATTTTTGCAGTTGGATTTAAACTGCATTATTTACACCAGATCATTGTTTGATGAAGACTGCAACTACAGTTTACTCTTAAAAAAAGACAGTTATTTTCAGGAATGTATAGTTGTAAATGATCAACATATTATTAATTATGGTATATAGTTAACTTGGCGCCATCAGTAGACTTGAATTAAGATAAGACCCTGCACCGCAGTTTCTATAATTCACTTTCAGTCCCTACGTTTCCCCCTTTCTATTATTGCTCCAGCTTTCCTCCAACCTGCCCATGAATATTTGTACTTATCCACATTGTCTGTGTCTGCCTCTCACCTCTCCCGTGTGTTTTGGCTTCTTTTTTTTTTTTTTTGATCTTGTGTTTCAGACACCAAAGGCCTTCTCCGCTCGTAAGATCTCTCTTAGCAGTGAGTACTCCACCAACTTGCTCTCTTCTTTTTCAGTATATGTCTCTGACTGAATAATTTTCGTATCATGTAATTATGTATAGACTTGTTGGTAAACTCAAGCATGCTTGACTGGGAAGGGAACGGATATCCCTTATATGGTTTGTGGTCAAATCAGTTTAAAATTCCACTTGCAATTTGTTCAAAGTTTGGTGACCAAGGTGACAAGTCTAGTGTGTATTAAATGCATAATTAATCTGTGGGGGAAATCCTCTGTATTTCAAAAGTATGCCATCAAAACACTATTGTATGCATGACATTGTGATGTTATGTTGTAAAAGTTTATGGGAATTAATTGGTTGGTTCATTTTTTTTTTTTTTTTTTTCCCCTCGTCAATGCTAGGCAACAAATTGTCGCCAGGCCCCGGCAGTGTGGAGGGAGAGCAGGAGTCTGGGGCTGCGGCCGGTCGCAAGAGGCGGTGGGGTTCCAGCACAGCTGTCACTGCCAAGAAGCCTTCCATCAGCATCACCACAGACTCACTGAAGGTACTTGCAGCATGTAACAATTGTTTTGTGCTTTGGTTGCCATTTATTCATTTGTGGATGGCAAGATGAACAGTATGTTGTTTTTTTTGGTGATGAATGTAATGCTTGATCACTCACATAATCTTTGCATCAGTCTCTGATCCCAGACATCAGACCATGTCTTGGTCAAGAGGCAATAGTGGATCTGCACCCAGAGGAAGCTGTCCTCTCTGGGGTTGAGGATGAAGAGAGGGAACGCTCTGACCAGGACCTTCAAATCCGTCGCACTGTCACACAGGTCGGTCTTCAAATTCATTGATTGAATGCCAAATAAGGAGCTTTCTTAACTGTGAAATGTTGAGTGCTTATCAGGAACGTCTGACTTTACGTTTTTTATTGAGAAATGCTATGTATATCCCTTCCTTTACTGCAGGTGGTGCACTTGGAGAGCAAGGAGAACGGACAGAAAGAGGTGAAGAGGAGCAGACATGAGGATCTGGAGGAGGAAGATCTACAGGAAGAGAAAGACAGAGGAATGACGCTTGAAGAGAAGATGGACGTCTCATTTCCTGGAGCAGTGGAAACCCAATCACCATCACATACAGGCCATGATGTAGAAATCAACACTGGTAATATAACCGTCACAAACTGTCTCATCCAGTTAGTTAGGTCAATTACAATAAAGTCCTGAAAATCTATTTTCTTTCATATATTTATAGTAACCGTACATAATCTACATGCTATACTTCACATGCTGCAGTTTTCTCATTTAAGTATAGGCAACAAATCAGGACCAGATTTCTCTTATGATAGATTTTTTTTTTTCTTCGTTTATTGGGTATTTATTTTAAATAACTTAATTAGAAAACAGAAAGGAAAGTACAGGTGCAATTACATAATAAGCACAATAAAGACGCTAGTGTTGACTTTTTCCCACTGTCTTTATTCTAGTGACCCCCAGCGACACCCTCATTCGTCGCTCCATTAGCCAGCAGAAAACGGGTGTCTCCATCACAATTGATGACCCCGTCCGCACGTCCCAGCAGCCTTCACCGCCTCGTGGCAAAGTCTCCAACATAGTTCATGTCTGCAACCTGGTGAGATAAAACTTGACTACTCATGCATATTTTGGTTCCAATCACTAACTGTAAGGTCATTTTTTTTCCTTTTTTTTTTCATTTTTTGGTCTTTCTTTTATATGGTAATTGAATCTCTTGTATCTCAGTAATGCAGGTTTTATGTAACTTATCCTGGTTTGGAGATGACTATAGAATTTCTATAATAAGAAGTTCAAGATTCCTAACTAGGAATTAACCGATTTTACCATAACCGTGGTTTCCTAACCGTAAGAATTGTATCAGTTGTCACAAGCCTAATTAGCATGAGCCAACTGATCTGACTTGCCATTGTAAATTGAAATGGTAAAAACAATGATCAACTCCAGCTAAGAATGAAAAGGTGCTTACCACATATCCAGGTGGCTTTGGAAAACATGGTTGGTTGATGGGAGAACACTCTAACGTTGGGAGCACTGGCAGAAATCCGGCCACATTGGTGGGCACTTCCACTTGGCAATGTCTGCAGTGGAGCGTAAATGAAAATGCTGATAAAATTAACGCTTGTTATTTTGCTCACACCATCATTCGTTGTGTAATTGCTCTGTTATGTTCTTTAGGTGCGGCCATTTACTTTGGGACAACTGAAGGAGTTGCTCAGCCGAACAGGCACTCTGGTGGAGGACAGCTTCTGGATTGATAAAATCAAGTCCCACTGCTATGTCACTGTGAGTTACTAAAAGCATGTTCTTGTGCTGTAGGTCTGAACCATTTCTTGTTATGTCATGGAGCCTCTGTCTTCTATCTGTGTTTAGTACTCGTGCTCCGAGGAGGCTGTTGCCACACGGGAAGCTCTTCATGGAGTGAAATGGCCTCAGAGCAACCCAAAAGTCCTTAGTGTGGACTTCTGCCAGCAAGATGAGGTAAGACTTCATTACTAATAGCCTGTATTTGTCTCTTGGGCCCATAATGTTCACATCTGTAGACTGAGTACATCTCTACTTTGTAGCTGGACTTCCACAAAGGCCTGGTGATGGCCGACAGAACTGGAGCAGAGGAACAGGGGCCTGGCACTGGTCGTGGTCGAACATCAGGCCTGCCCTCTCTCCTCCCTGAGCGAGACCAGTGGGCTGAGCGTGAGCGTGAAATGGAGCGCCGGGAGAGGGCCAAAGCAGAGCGGGAGTGGGATCGGGACAAGGTTAAAGAGTTCGGCAAACCTGGGTCAGAGAAGGAGGGAGGTCCTAGAAGGTCGCGCTCCAGAGAAAGAAAACGTAAAGAGAGGGGAAAGAGCAAAGACAAAAAGACTGAAAAAAAGGGTAGGTACATGCAGACGTTGGATACGACTGTATATGCATTAGAATGAAATAGGCCTATGTTTATTATTGTGTCTGTTTTCTCTGGCAGAGAAAGCAGCTGAGGATCCTCCAGCAAAGCTGCTTGATGACCTGTTCCGAAAAACTAAAGCAGCTCCTTGCATATACTGGCTTCCACTTACCGATGAACAGGTGAGACACAAACCAGTTTATACGGTTTACTTGCTTCTCATGAATAACTTCAACACACAACCTAGTTATTTAATTCAATGCCAGACTTAAAATCTCCCACATTTTCTTCATTTTAGTTTATCCAGCGAGAAACTGCCAGAGCAGACCGGGCGAAGGAGCGAGAGAAACGGAGGAAGGAGCAAGAGGAGGAGGAAGAGAAAAAAAGGGAAGAAGAACGAAAAGAGAGGATGAAAGCTGGAGGTGGAACAACAGGAGACCGGAGTGAGGGTGAGAAGGACAAGGACAGAGAAAGAGACAGAGGTAGAGAGAGGGACAGGGAGAGGGAGAGGGAAAATGATAAACGCAGGGATGGCTTCAGAAGGCAGGGGGGCAGCGGGGCAGGTGGCGGCAGCAGCCGACGCTCACGCAGCCGCAGCGACCCGCGAGAAAGACGGCGCTAACAGCCTATCACCTGATGGAACTGTCCTAGAGACCCCCCCGCTTCCATTTGCCTTTCACTACATGTACTTTGTTACAACTAATACCCAACAGAGGACCAACTGATGTCGTCACCATCTCTCAAATTGTCACCTTTTCTAGAGCACATCTGCACCCACACACAGTCTTGCTTAAAGGGGACCATGTTTTTTTGCAGTGTTGTTTCCCAGAGTGCTGTACGTCTTGCTCTTGTCGAGGTTTGATATTTTGTTCCTACTAGATTTGCCTCTCTCTCATTTTTCTTCTTTTTTCTTTTGACAGCATAGCAGTATGGCACACTGGGTGATTTTGATTATTTCCCTCAATGTTACCCACTTACCCCAAATTGTAGGTGCCAATTCTGATTTGCAATCAATTGTTGTTGCCTCTGTGTTTTTACACTTGATTTGGATGAAGAATCCTTTTGTTGCTGCATGTAATTCAAGGCTCTCGTTGCCAGTCCTGCCCACAGAGGAAACTCAGCCCTTTGTGCAGAGGTGTTTGGCATTTTGTACAGAAATAAAGAGAGCTCAAAATCAAGTCTTTAAATGAGGCAGCTCTGGGATATTTTTGGACAGGTCTGGAATAACTATTAAGGCAATGAAATGTTCGTCTCTCCCTTTGCTTAGTGAGAGAAATGAGACGAATCTGTGTGTGAGAGAGTCCTGATCATGTCCTTATTGCTTCTCTTCCTCCTCCCATCTTTCCTCCTCTTCCTCCAGTCATCTTAGCCTGTCATGTTCATACAGGCTCAAGAGCGGAAGTCGCATTATAAGTTTTCTCAACATTGGTTTTAAAATTGTTTTTTAATTGTAATTTTTCATTAAGTACAAAGGTTTGTTTTCATTTTTTATTTTCTTTGAGTACGCCTATCAGTGGTGAATGTACAAATAATAAAAATTGAAGTTTGAAATTATTGTAATGTTTTTTCATTGTTCTTGGGAAGGGTATATCCATCTAGATAGATACTGGGAACAGTTTAGTTTGGGCTAAGTACACAAAAAGTTAAATCGGTGGTTGCATATAGAATCCACAAGGTGTCAGTCATACAACATTGTGGCTCGGCTCAGCCATGACACTTGACAAGGAGAAAGGGTTCATGCAGTCAAATTAATTTCTGAATATGACAGGGAATATTATACATGTACAGTCTGCTAAAAACTTTAGTATTCTCAATCTTGGTAAATGCCACTTTTCCTCATCGTAATGACTAATGGGATTTTCTTTCATTTAACAGCTTTGTGGTTTTTGGGAACGTTGACCCTCTTCCCCGTCTCTCTGCGTCACCCAGCCTTTTCTTATCTCTGTCCATAATAAATCATATATTTGCCCTCTTCTGTTGCCTTGTTCCACCTCTGCAGTCTTGACATTCATCCTGCAGAGCTCAGCAGTGCTTCTATGTAATTACAGCCCTATGGTCGCTGAGCATAACATTTTTCCGCCCTGATGCAACTTAGTGTGTCTGGACTCTGTGTGGACCAGTGCATCCTTATCCCTGGCATCTCTCTGGCTGCCCCAGAACACATTTATAAGTCCAGCCTAGTTGGAATCCGAGCCAGAGAGAAAGACGTCTTCCATCTCTAATGACTGTGTCTCTAGTTCCCTGACGATAGTTTGACGATGAGAAAAAGCTTATATTCGAGTTGGGAAGCATTTGTCACAGCCTCTTGAGCTTTTACCAGACAGTTTTTGAAGATTGAAACCTGAGGGGCTGGTGAAATAGAAATAGTTACTGTTGAAATGTAGGATCCAGTGTTTTTTTTTAACTAAATGCCACTGTCTATAAACCTACAACAAAGTTTTCTCAAAATAATTTGAGAATAAAAAAACAAGTGCAGCAGTAATCATTTCGCCCAATTATACCTTATCTGTGGAATGGATATACTATATTATTGTGACTTTAATGTGGGACTAGAAGAAATGGTTATTTAATTAAAAAAATATATTAAAATGGATGGAAATATAGGCTGGCAGAGTTAGATGCTAACCTTTGGTGCTTGTTAATGTGCAGTGGGTTTAGAGCATGTTCACCCAGGTGTCATGTTTTTATCAATGCCGATCAAAGCTGGAATAGATAAAAACCTGTTTCTTCTGCTGAGTCATTTGACCTGGGGGTGAATGAAGATTAAATCCATTCCCATTACTGACAAATGCTATATGTAAGTGGGGTTCTTTTTATCAGTGCAAAAGGTACGTAATAGATTTCTAATTGAATCTTCAAAGGATGGTTAAGATGTGAAGTACTGGTCCCACCAAAGAGGCCAAACAAGGCTCTGCAAGGGGTTAATTTGGCACCAGGTCTGTAAATTCAAAACAATGTCTGTTGCGCCCATCGTAGATATATTTCGACAGCTGTTCTGCCCACTGCTGCTTAGACCCAGGATGAGCTCTCACTAGTTCAACTTATGAACAGGAAGGCCATTGCTGTTCCTGCCAAATCTAACGTGGAGCAGCTGGGCAGCTCTGTGACCACAGATGTAGAGATGACACAAAACCATGTTCCTGCAGTTGCAGTTTTTTTCTTTTACAAACCCTCTGGTGACGGCTGGTGGACCACCTGTGCCTGGTGCAGGGCTCAGGTCAGCGGTGAAGACGTCCATGACCCGACAGTCAGCGGAGCAAAGCCACTCCTAATGCTGATGAGTGGGCAGAAAAGACCATGTGTTTTTGCTTTGTAAGCAGCTCCCCCCTCCCTTGAATTTACCTCCCCACTTGTCTGCCCTGCCCACCACGCAGGTCTTTGTGTCCACCCCTGTTGGGAACTGAGTCCCTCTAAGCTCTGATTTCAAGGACTACCTCTGATGTGGGCCTTCTGATCTCTTCAAGTCCCACTGACTTTTCCTCGTCCACTCTGACATGGGAGTTTTTCCTGCTGTCTGTCTCCTATCTACCCATGGCTCTTATGGATTTCATTTTATATCGATAGCGAAGGGAAGCTGGACTGAGTCATGCAAAAGATGAGATACGATTTTGGAGAAATGATGAATAAAAGCAGTATCTTGACAGTCAGTCTTAGCACTCCTTAAACGTCCCTTGATATATACACACCCTTCCCCCTCCTCTTTCGGTCACCCCTCTCTTTTCTTCCCCCTCCTCTTCTTTGTGATGACATGTATGTGCTTATGGAAACCAGATGTGGCCTGTTGCGATGGAAGAGTTGGTGAGGGGAGGAAAAAAACCATGCACGAGGTTGTGTTACTTCATTAACAAGCTGCAGGAGAGGGTAAGGAGGAAGAAGAATGAGTTCGGGGATCTTGCTTCTTGTGGTCTCAAGAGTTCAGACAGGGACTGTACGTATATTTAGATTTCAGATGAAATGTGCCCACTATCCTGCTGAGGCCTGGGGCAGAGCAGGGGGGTTTCCTTGCGGATATGGCTGGGTCAGGGTGAGGGGAGCTGTGCTTGTGGAAGCTGAATCAGCATCTCCTTTGTTTTCCTGCGGGGCTTGTAAGACTTGTGAAGGTTTGAAAAAAAAGACAAACCAAGGAGGTTGGGATTGTTCAACTTCCTTCCACCTGTACTTTTTTTCACCCACACAATACCCCTCTCTGGCATTTAAGAGACCGCTCCCCCCTGCACCACACCCAATACAAACGGCAGAAATTGTGTCGAACGCAACGAAACCAGACATGTATGACTGCTTAATGATAGCTTAAAGCAGATTCAGCACTGAGGGGGCAGAGACGGGCAAAACTGCACGACTAAGAAAACAACGATCGCAAACCAAACATTTGCTGAGAGACATGATGATGCAGAGAAAAGCTGAGATTGGGACATCTGGGGCACTCGAGAAACTGTTAAGTAATGGGGGGAAATTCTTTTCCATGCACATCTCCATGTGTAGCTAAATGGAATAATAAGATTCAGCCAGAACGGAAAATGTATTAGGTATTGATCCCTCCGCTGCCACGGGAGAGGGCACTACATAAAAATTGTGTGTGTGCGTGTGCGTGTGCGTGTGGGTGTGTGTCTATAAGAGAGAGACCGTGAGATAGCAGCAGCTCAGAAATACCATGCTACTAAGCACATGAATAGAGAACAAACCTCCTTTGAGGTTTGACCTTTTCACAATATTTACGTTATTAGGTCACAGCAGGAAGCACACAGGTTTAAATCAGTAAACAATGACTGCATTCCATTTACAGTGTATATGGCAGTTTCAGGGTGCTGATATTAATCCTGCTGGGTTTATTGGGGTCATTGCATGGAATAGAGACATTTTTGTTTGTTTACTCCTGTGCTTTTCCAGTCCACGATCTGCCATTACTGTATTGTTTCTGCACATCAGTTTTTAAATGCCCCCCACACACATTTGAAGATACTTTATAAGTCGCACTTTGCTTTGTGCATGTGTGTGTACACATGCACAAACACAGGTTTGCATAGCTATCCTTACCAGGGCTTTGCACTGTGGACAGCTTGACTATCACCTTACCCTAAACTTAACCAGGACATCATAAATCAAATTATGAAAAAGTTATATCTTCCTCATAAGGACCAGGCTTTGGTATCAGTGAGGAAAACACACACAAACAAACATTATACAAATATCAAAGTCGTCTCTTGACACTTGTTGGTTTGGCATTAACCTACCAATAAGCATATTTGTAAAAAAAAAGTCCATCAAAAGGCATTATTGGGACCCACATGGTGTGAGTTGTCCACCAACCTGAAGGACAGGTCGGTGGTTCGATGTCTGAATGCCGAAGTGTCCTCGGGGCTGTTACCCTGAATTGCTGCGATGTCTGTCTGTCAGGATGTGTGATAAAAAAGTCCAGCTTGTAATAGCTGTGTGTGAAGGTGACCTGACTGCAAAGTGCTTAAAGTGGTCACCAGGACTACGAAAGTCCCATATAGATGCAGCCCATTTACCTCTTTATATGTAAGTTGAAAAATGACCTGACGGTGCATGCTTTTAAAGTTGTCAGATGGCCACATGATAAATAGGATCTTCTTTCACAGATGAATGTGAACATGCAGAACAAGAGTCCTTCACAATTGTCCTGGAAACGTTGTGGTGACAACAAAGGGCAGTGACATCACCTCTGCTGTCTGATGAAAGGAAGTGAACAAAGCAGCAAGCCAATGGCATCTCCATGTCTATTTGGTTGTGTGGCAGCATTAGAACACAGACAGTTTGCAACCCCTCTGTTGTATTAGTGCATGGTGCAGGATGTGGCAGGGTTTTAACTGGCACAAATGAAAACCATGTGTAACCTATATAGCCACCCACCAGCTCCCTTAAGAAACGCTGCCTTCCACAATCCCACGTCCTTGTTACCAGGCAGAGAGCACGGCCAACTGCTCTGTGTTCATCATTCATCCTCATTTAGTGGAAAAGTTACTCACTCTGCTCTCTGAGGCTGGTGCTGCAATAACAGTGTGATGTTCGCTGTGGCCATTATGAGACACAATAGCCAAGATCAGGACTTCCCCTATTGGGAAGTTTCCATTCATCAGCCTGCAGGCTACACACATGCCAGCTGAAACTGGCACAGGAAGTGTCCAGCACAGAGACATAAAAGAAGCGTGTGGTATTTGTTGAGTTGAATTTAACATAGAGATGACAGAAATACTTGGCAGGAATGGAAGAGTTAGTTTGTAGCTCAGCCTTTTTGTAAAAAAGTATACTTGTTAAAGTAGCACTGCAGGAATCCGAGCCAGAAATGACCTTTTCACATATCTGGGTGAAGCGTGAGAGCAGGAGAGATTGCTGGAAGAGGCCGGAACATGGCGGTGTAGTCCTTTTGTTGGACTCTGTGAAAGAAAGAAGTGAGTCATTTCACAGACAGTGAAGAAAAAGCTCTCTGGTTACACATCGAGAGAAAAGAGAGGACTGTGGGGAAGAATTATGCTGAGGCGATTCTTTTTTTTTTTTCACTCTGCAGAATCAGCTGGGGAAGACAGAAAACATCAGATTGTGACCCAAAGCTATATTTTTGACCTGTGTGCAGGTCACAGACACGTTGAGCGTATGGAGAAGATCATGCACAAAAAGACAGACGACAGTGAAAGGAGGATATACAAATAATATGCAATTCTTTCTTTACATATCCTATAACTTGACTGTGATGCAGGGAAAAAGCCAATTAAAACAGATTTAAACCGACTCCCATCCCCCATCCCCTTGCTGCCAGGTCTTGCTGTTTGTCTGGCGCACATGATGGAGTCAGAATTCCAGATGTTGTTCATGGAATTCTGCTTCATCTCTGGCCTCTAAATCTGACTTAACCCTCCTCACTCCTCCTTCATCTCCTCCTCCTCTGTCCTCCACTCTTCTCCCCCCACCAAATATCCTCGTGACTCCTCTCCCCAGCCAAGTGGAGACAAATGGGCGCCCCGGGTCTTTCTCAGCACAATTGGGAAAAGTACCTTGCCATTTTAATTGCAGAAAGTCTCATTCCAGTAATCATAACATATCATACAGATGCTGCCCCCCCCCCCCCCCCCCCTGACCACCACCTCCTCTCTTTTTCTTACAGTCAGTTTTCTTAACAGTGGGTCTGAAGTGTGTGTGCAGTTGTTCATTAGCAAGATCATTAAGGAGCAGGGCGACGCCTAGCTTTGCGCTTTGAGCTTTTATTGGATGGAAATGTACGCATACAGTGTGCATGATGCACAAATAAAAGCATTTACAGCTGTGCAAAACATGCATGAGAGCATGTTTGGATTACTGTACTAATAAAGACCCGCTTAGACCACATTCACCCACTGACTCCAAGTTGATCATCTACATTCCACTGCTTAACTCAATCCTAGAAATAAAAACCTCTCTCATCATCTAACTGGGATCTGTGGTCCTCATACGGATGGAAACACAAGGACACACACACGTATCCTTATTAGAACTTTATGAGCTCTCTCTCTCTCTCTCTCTCTCTCTCTCTCGCTCGCTCCCTCCCTCCTCTCTCTCTCTCTCTCTCTCTCTCTCTCTCTCTCTCTCTCTCTCTCTCTCTCTCTCTCTCTTTCTCTTTCTCTTTAACCGTATAGCAGACATATGTTTTCCTGCTGTGAGCAATGGCTGTACACACTCGTCTTCATCCCTGTTTCTACTTGAGCTTTGGTTCCAGTCCGCGCTTTCCAACCCAGTTTCTGGCCTGCCAGTTTCCGAGCCCCAGTAACACTGAGTGGTGCGGTCGGGGAGCAAGAAATCTGGAGGTCCAGGAGGACTGGGAAATACCAGATGGAGCAGTGGTGTGATCAATGCGTTTGGTTAAGGAGAAGAGTGTTAGTGAGAGATGGATCATATGAAATCAATTAGGCCTAAGTCAAAATATGACATCATTAATGGTACCAGCTGTTAAGATAAATATGGTAGAAAGAAAGATGGAGTGAATGGTTTACAAAGGGAAAATTAAAGCACGGAAAGCCTTTTGAAATTACTTTATTTTGTAAGAAAGCTTAAAAAGTGATTTAGGACACACACAATCTTAATAAAAAGCTAGATCATTATCATAAT
The DNA here is from genome assembly GCF_947347685.1 of Pleuronectes platessa. Taxonomy (NCBI): domain Eukaryota; kingdom Metazoa; phylum Chordata; class Actinopteri; order Pleuronectiformes; family Pleuronectidae; genus Pleuronectes; species Pleuronectes platessa. Next base: position 18,704,466 of record NC_070638.1, on the reverse strand, counting down.
TATCATCATCACCACTAGTATTATTATCATTGTTGTTAAACTACTTATAACCTGACTAGTAATGTAGCACCATGATTGGAAAAACGTAAACAAGTACAATGACAAAAGGAGTCATTTTCAGATTGTCAATTTATTTCATTTGAGATGGATTCAAGTAAAAAAAAAAAAAAACAGTCAAGTTTCAAGAATACATCACCCCCTTCCCCATTCACTGTCCCCACATATATAAAATTAAGGCCACTTTCAATACTGTATGTCACTGTCCAGCAGGACTTTTTAATGACAATGTACAAAAAACATTCTTTACACGCAAGACAACAACAATAATAGTAATAGTCATAATAATAATCAGCACTTTTAGATAAAAAAAGAAAAGGACAGTTGTATTTATTTCTTTACGCTGACATGAGTCTAACTCACGCCTCATAAGGACATAAGCTCATTTTTTGGTTCCCTTTTATGGTCCATACTGGCTCTGAAATGTTCATTTACTGGAAGATTAAGACAAACAATGACTGTGCCACTGTGGTTTCCAGATATGTGGGTTTACATGATTGTGCAAGTTAACAAGTGGGAAGAATGAACAAATCAAAACACACCGTTTTGTTTACGCAAAGGATCATGCTAGAATGGGCGTCAAAGAGATGCAGGTTCAAATCGGAGAGTCACGAGGACAAACAATGACCACTGACACAGAAGACTAAAAGTAAGACATTGAAAAACGCTAAAACAAACAGCAAAGAGCTGGCGTCAGTAACCACGGGATGAGAGGCAGAGAGCGAAGGGAGAGATACAATTTCAAAAGGTAAGGATGGAGTGATTGAGAGATAAAGCAAAAGGAATCTGGCAGTGGTCAAAATATGAAGAAAAAAAAATGCAAGTCAAGCATTTTTCCCTTTGCTCTCTCTCTGGTTAGGCCTCTTTCTCTCCTGCTCTTTTTTTATCTGTGACGAAAATTTCCTTCCACTTTCTTTCTCTCTCTCGCCGTCTTTCCCTGCCGTCTCCCTCCCCTCCTCCTCTGTCTACACCTTGTCCAGTAGAGATCGTTGGCAGTAGAGGAGTCGGCGGGGGGTACCGTACCGACGGAAGAACACCAAGGCTGCCAGCGTCGCAATCACACACACTAACAGGAAGAGCGGCACGACCACGGCTGCTGCTCCGGCTCCGCCACTCGCCCCTCCCTCCTCATCCACTTCAATAATGATCACCTCCGTATCCTCCTCTCTCTCTGTCTCTCTCTCCCTGTCTCTGTCCCTCTCTCTATCTTTAGCTCTGTCCTTATCCTCCTGCTCCTTGTCTTTCTCTCTCTCCTTGTCCTTATCATGTCCGCCACCCCCTGTTCCTCCGTCCGTCTTGGGGTCTTCATTGGGGCAGCCCATCCAGTCGCGAAGGGCTGACTTGGGGTATCCTGGCTCCACGCGCATCATCTGGTTGTTGTACTTCCAGTACTTGTTGGCTTTATAGAAGTAGGTGTATGCTGACGGGTGGAGGGAAAACATGTTAGAAACAAACCTGTGCTGAAATAAAAATAACTTTTAAATGTATCAGTTCACAATTGAATAAAAAAGTAATCCCCCTTACCTTGATCTTTGCTCATGAAGGCTGACTTGATGTTTTCAGGCACTCCCTGCCACACACTTACAGATTTTGGATAGCCATCATCAACACTTCTGGAGTATTCATTGAAACGGTAATACCTATTGAAATATAATAGAGAAGAACAGCTAAGATGAGTTTGGGGTCACATTCAGAAACCTTAAAGGATTTGGATCCTGACATGCACTTTGATTTTTGAAGACTTATGACTTGAAAGCACTTGAGGCTTGTTTTGACTTGAGATATTACTTGGAACAAATTTTCTTTAAATCTTCTTTAAAAAACGGAGACTTGGTCTGAAAAACTCAGGACTTGACTTGGACTGGTCCTGATAAACCAGAGACTAGTTGTTGACTTCCTAAAAGACTGAATATTCAACTTGAATGAAGCTTGTCGCAAATGGTTTTAAACTTGACTTGTATTACAACACTTGAGACTTGACATGGACTTTTATCTGAGATTTGTTACAACCAATTTTAAAGTTTTGACTGTTCTTAAATGACTTGAGACTTGACTGGCTCTTGACCCCGAAAACTCTGTCTGTGTGTTTTCCTGCTGTTTTTATGTGACTTAAACCACTTGGCTGACCATAAACTCTGCGTTCTTGGATTGAGGTGTTTTAGTCTTAGTGTGCAACTTTTTTAAACAAAAAGTCATGGACTTTGTTTATGTAGGTGGCACAATGATAATCACTAACTGCCACATATTACCCTCCTTCTTTACAACAATGACTATGGTTTAATTATAGGGAGCTTTGCCAAGCTCTGAAGTCCCCTGAGGGTTTGTTTTCATGTTTAAAGGAGAAGTGGGTTTGTAATTCATGGTTGGTGAAAACAACTTCTTTATAAACTTCAGCTGAGTTTCATTCGGGAATATGACACACACACACACACACGCTGAAGATGACTAACTTGTTTGCTCTGAAGAAGAACGTCTGTCCTGTGGGAGTGTAGAAGAGAGCCGCATCTATTCGATCTTTGGGAAGCCCAGTGCCCATTTCTTTCAGAGTCTTAGGGTAACCAGTATCCATAATAGATTCACTGAACACCCAGTACTTGTCCCCTGGAAAGACATGAACGCAGAATGAGGAAGAGTGGAGACAGAGACCAATAGGGAGAGACTGACAATATCTTGTTGTAATGCTTTTAAAAAGGGAAAACATGAAAATGCTCTGTCAAAGTAGGTAATTCAGACTAACCTTTAAAGAAAGCAAATTTCCCATCTTCCCTTTCAAATGCAGCATTCATATGAGTGGGCAGTCCCCTCCAGAAGTGACCAAGCGGCATGGGGTAGCCTTCTAACACCTGGTTGTTGCGCACTCGCCAGAACCACTTATCCTGAAAAGGAACCACATTGAGAGATTTTTAAACAGCCCCATTTCCCAACTATCGAATCGAAACTATTACTTGAGGCTGTTTTACCTTGAACACAAACATTTCTCCTCTTAGGATGGCAATGGTGTCAAAGTGTCCATCACAGATACTGGGGCCAAAGCGAGGCTTATCCGGTGAGTATGTGGGCTCTGGATCGTGGTCAGGGGAGGATTGCGTTACAGGAGGGGGCACGGGGCCTGAGTTTGACCCTGTTGGAAGAAGAACATATGGAAAGACACAACCTTAACTCTAGTTCTTAACATTCCCAACTGCCAGTGCAGAGTGTGTTAGAAATTGTATTGAACATCACATAATATAGCACGTATTTTGACAACATTCAGTTTTTACATGCTCCAAGGAAAACAAATATAAGATGATCTTTTCCGACCGTGATTGGGATGATGACTTTGTTGATAACATACCATACAGCTGCTGTATGCCTCTGCGGTCATCATCAGGAAGTTGGAAGTTGTCGGTGTCCATCCACTGGTAGAATGGAGCCATAATGGCTGAAGGGTCATTGGAGTGCTCCAGACCCATAGCATGGCCCAGCTCATGCACCGCAACGAGGAATATATCATTTCCTGCAACAAATACCGACAGCAAGACATCAATTGTTGTGATGTTATATCTTGACAATTAGAGTAGAGTAGGCTATTCAAAACCACAGGTTATATTAAATGAAGGTGAGTCAATGATTGGGGGGAATTTTCCTGTTTCCTAATTTTAAAGTGACTCAAAAGCACACAGCTGTGTGACAAAACAACAGATCAGAAATAAACCCAGCTGCTCATGTGAAGGTGTGTTTGACAGAAATGGCTGACACTGCAGAGCTGTGTTTCTGCAGTCTCAACCCACCCCAGGGTATTCACTCCCTTAAATGTACTGACACAAGACCGGACCTGTTTCTGTCTGCGTGGGTTTCACTGACTGTGTGAGTCCTGACTACCAACATGCAAAGTAAGTCTCCACATTCAGGCCTTCTTGTGTCAGCAGGTTTAAGGGAATGAAGACAAACTAAACAGTCTTTATCAGAGTGTCTGTTTCAGCGTAGCCTTTACCATACAGATCCCGGTTTCCAATCGTCCACGGCTCAGCCGCATCAAAGTGGGTGTCTCCACCAATGCCATTGCTGGGGAAATAGGCATGGGCCAGGAAGCCCCCCTCGCCGTCGAACGGGCTGCTGTCGCCATGGAAACCCTCAGCAAAGAAGAGCATGATATCGGCAAACTCCTCCACTTTGTCCCGGATGTAACTGTAGGGGATCTCCCGGAAACGCAGAGGGGTGACGCTCTCCCACACCTTAAAGGCCTTCCTGATGGCCTCATGGGTCTCGTACTCACCCACCTTTGGGGTGTAGTTCTGTATACTGTGATGTATAAAGTGTTAAAGAATGTGTGGAGGGAGGAGAACATGTAGAGGAGAAGTAATTTTATTAAGTTAAGTTATTTCCTCTTTCAGTTTCAGTTTATCAGTAGTCTCTGACATTTGCTCATTTGGTACACTGATTAACGGAATTAAGATTATTACTATAGAGTACAAAATGCATGTGGTACCATTCAGCCATGCATCTGGAGGTGCATCACATTCAGGTGGAGCACTGTTGACTTACGAGAAAGTGATGTCTCTTTTGTTCCACTTCAGGCCCTGGATAGCATATCGCTTCCTCCTCAGGTTGCTCTTCAGCTCAGCACCAAACTTATCCGGCACTCCACAGCGCGGGCGCTTCATGGCCCTGTCAGACAGAGGACATGCTCCGTTGACAACACGTTGCAAAAATTGCAGCTTTTTTATCTGTTTGAGCCAAGCTACATGTAGAATAAGGCTGTTTGACGGTGCTTACTTGACGGTGCTGTCATCGAAGCTGCCGGTGATAGTGAGGCCGTAGAACCTCTGCATGGCAGCAATGGCTGAGGAGACGGAGTGAGGCGAGCGGAGGGAGTGGGTCCTCAGGTCCCCTGGAGGCAAGTAACCGTACTGCTGCAGCCACGACTGAAGAAGAGAGCAAAATAAAGGAGACTTGTGAGAAATAGTGGAAAATGAAACCAAAGGAGCCTCCAGAGTCAGAATGTAGAAACAAAAACAAAACACAAATACAATTCACAAGTCACTTGATTTTTATTTGGTGATCAAGCGTGGGGGATCTGCTTTGTATGCTGTAATTAGTCAGTTGCAATGACAACAAGTTCAGGAGGATGTTTTGATGCACTTGCAGCAAAAACACATTCCTCCGTGACAGCCGAAAAATAAGGTCTTGAATAATGTCTTTCTGTGTTTTGGTGTTTCAAAGCCGGCAGGAGAGACATCAGTTTCAAGCACCTGGCACATCTCCATTTTATGACTAATCACAGAAACTTTTTCAACCAACAGCCCGGGCTTTCCAGTGAACACCGTAATTAATTAAAACTAAGGTCAACATCTAAGAAGAACGCTGAGTTATAACAGCCCAAAAAACCATCAAACAAATGCGGTTCAGGTTTCAGCCAAAACCCTGTGAGACGGAAACCGGACGAGGAAAGAGTTAAACATTAACCTCAGTTTCTATATTGGACTCATTCTGCTGGTTTCAGTGCAGATTGCATCAGTTATTTTACAGTACAGGATGAAAGTATTTGTGTAAACCATTTGGAGGACATTTTATGATGGTCACTGAGTTCTTCATTGATCCGGATCCCTCCGTCTCGGCTGTGATTGACCTTACTTTCCCCTGGAAACTCATTTCAGAGCGGTGCCGGGTTGACATCTGGACCTGAGCCAGCTGCTTTGCTCTGCACCTCTCCCACACTGCTTCTCTCAAAGTCTTTCCCTCTTAAACTGGACCTGAAAAATAACACTGAGGCTATTGTGAGCACTGTGAAAACCAAGGCCGCTTTGATATCCTGGTGTACGCAGTCACTTTGTGAGCTCGTAATGTGCTTTTAGGATGTTTAATGTTTGGATATATGAGCTCGACTGTTTAGACTTTTCTTGAGGGGGATTCTTCATTGCACCGAAGGACTTGATGTGATCTTTTATTAAAATCGTTTTTTATTCTGGATGGTTTGGAAACAGCCATGGTCATGGCATATGTGAGGAGAAAGGCATTGAGAGAGAAGAGAGAAAGATAGGGAGTGTCCCAGGGTGAGACTCGGGCCTTGGGCAAACCTCAGCCAATGTCTCCAGTCAAGCAGCAGCGTCAGTTAGTAATTTAACTGGGAATTTTGTCCCAGTCGCATCCAAACCTCAAAACTCAAACTCTTCCCCCCACGTCAATGTCTCTGTCTTTGCCGTATTACTCCTCCCCCTTCTCTCTTCTGCCTCATTCCTCTCTCATGGAAAACCCAGAGAGACTTGAGGGTAAATACTTAGTAACAACCACACCCAGCGCAGCCCGATCATTGCTGTGAATCTTATCTGATGTTACTAGTTAATAAATACAAAAAAAGGCAAAACATGTTTATCTGCTTTGTTACTGTAGTTTTGATCTGAAAACAAAAAGCCGTTGGGGTTTTTAATCCGGCCCGCCGAACGTATCCAAATACAAACAATTTTTAAATAAATAAGAAATGTTGTTCTGGGTTTGTACCCTCGGTGTTGAATGCACGTTAGTTGCTTTGGATAAAAGCGTCAGCTAAATAGAATTTGACCAGGAGTGTGGTGTATAGGGCTCGAACAGGCACATGATCTCCCTTCACTTTTTCGCTTTGCCCTGCTGTGAGCCCTTCTGTAAAATGAGCGGATCAAGAAAATGAAAAGTGGACAATGAGTGCAGTGTTTAACACGGAGTACAAAACAAAATACTTTTTCACTGAAGTCCAATCGAAGGCTGTATGCCTGATATGCCGAGAAACTGTCGCAGTTTTCAAGGAGTACAACATCGGCCGTCACTTTGCTACGAAGCATGCTAACTATGCTAGCAAGCAGTCAACGCAAGAACGGGCAGCTACGGCTCAGAGGTTGGTGGCTAATTTACAGACTCTGCAACATTTTTTTCACCGACAAACTGCGATTCAGGGATCAACTACCAAGGCAAGTTTTTTGGTGGCATTCGAAATAGCAAAGGCTAGCAAGCCTTTCTCCGAAGGCGAGCTTTTGTTAAATTGCCTTGCAAATAAATGCTTTGCTACTTGTTAAAGGCCAAATCATTTCATGTAATGATTTTTCCATGTCATTTATATTAGTTCACAAAAACACTCCATCCATCTGGTCCTGGCCCGGCCCCTCTGTCAAATTTTAGAACCAATTGTGGCCCGCGAGTCAAACCGTTTGCCCACCCCTGGTGTAATCTGTCCCTCTCTGTCTGTCTTAGTGAGACACGGAGGTCTTAGTGTTTAGACTTCACCTCTGAATGAGCCCTTTCTGGATCTGACTCACCCATGTAGCGCCAGTGGACACATAAAGACTCTCTGTTTGCAACTGTTACAGCACATCCACATAAGCCGGAAAGAGAGGGACGCACGGAGGGAAAGATGGAGGTAGGTCACATCTAGAGGTTGTAATTAAGAGTCGGAATGAGACTCTTGCAGTTTGTGGGTCTGCTAATAATTATTAACTCTCCTGAAGTTAAATATAAACTTTGCCATTTAGAACTGGATGTGTTTCACTGTGAATACAAGAAAAGGGGAGTTTTTGACTGTGTGTGAAACTTAATTCTTCTCTTTCACACATTCACATCCTAACTTGGCCCTGGGCTCAGTCAAAAGGCTGCTGTTGAATGACAGTGGACACTTGTTTTAATATGAAGCCTAGCACACCTCCTTCCCTAGTCCCTTAGGTGACTTGACAAAGTCTCATTCACCGTCACACTCGCACTATTTTTGACCGCACTAATGGGCTGAGTCGCTGAAGCAGAAGCAGGAAGAGGAAATGGTCACTATTTACAGTGGCACAGGAGATGACGGTCCAGGCTACTACAAGGTTTTGGTGGAGTTCCCAAACCTTCAGTCATTTGTGCCCCAAAACCCTTTGATATAAACTCTTTTCATTTATTCACATTATTACCTCCGCCAAGAGGGTTATGTTTCCCCCCGTCCGTTTGTGGGTTGGTTTGTTTGTAAGAGAGATAACATAAAAACTAAATGGATTTCAACTCAGTGAAAGGATTCGGTATGGGTCAGAGAGAACCCCTTAAATGTTGGTGTTTATCTGGGAATATTCTTTCACTTTCTTTAACATTGATAGATAGAGTGCTCTTTTACATTCTTCCTAGAAAAATAATTAATGGATTTTGATGAATAAATCGGGCAAATTTAGGGTACTGATATCGATGAGTGCAAGGAATATGGAGCAGTTTGATTGATTTTAAGGTGACTGTTGGACATTGGTGGTGTTATTAGACTGAGTGCCCTTCTAGTTTACCCATTACTTTTAGCTTTTTTACTATTCCTCCATTACTTTGACCTCACTATTTCGACTTCTTATCCATTATCCACTATTTCATCATTCTTGGCTAACTACTCACTGAGGATGAGGATGTTTCTCTGCAATCTCTCCAAATTCCCTAAGACAATTGCATTGCATCAGTACTGGGGTATTATCTGGTTGTGATCACTGATGTTCAGTACTTGAAACTGTCAGCAGTGCACAGACGTGGTGGAGCACTGAGCATAGGGACTTTTGGAAAGTCACATCCAGGATTCTGAGCTCAAGGGCGCAGCTTGCTCATTCGCAGTGGTGCGAGTTCATTGTTTAATGGAAGATCAACAACATAGAACAGCGTTGCTATGGACGTCAGGAGGCACAGTGCTCATTTTGTATAGGATGAGAAAGGGAGATGGAGGGATAGCATTTCAGAAAAAGAAAGAGAGTCAGTTGTTCCGTTCAGCAAGAGCCAATGGAAAGAAACTCTGGTCAACAGCGATGGGAGTCCAGCTGAGGCATGATGGGTATACATCACACACACCCAGCGCTTCATTATTACTCATTCACCCACTCTGTCCAGAGAGCTGCAGTATTATGTCCGATGTTATAAACCTATGAAATTATTGCTTACAATTCACTGGCAGCAGCTTTTTATGAGCTGTTAGTGTGGGATTGTGTGTGGTTGTTTGCAAGGGAATTTGTGTGTATAGGTACATGAAGTGCAACACATTAAAATCCTTCTCTAAATACACAACTGAAGTCAGTGCTGCCCCTTCAGGAAAAATTTTTACGACCTGCTGGCTTCCAAGTGCTCCTGAGCTCACATCTAGAAACCTCTTTCAGTTTGTGTGAGTGTATGTGATCTGTGTAACCCCCGGCTGAATAGAAAAACACAAATCTGTGCCAATATCAATTCATTAAGAAGTCAATCTCAAACAAATCTCGATGGCACGAACAAAATCATGCCATCGTGATTTGCTCATTGCTTTCTTTCTTTTAAGGGAAATTAGGTAATGACTGCCTATTACCTTATTTCCTGTAACACTTCCTATCTTTCCTGTGGGGGGCCGCCCTCGGGCCACCCATTGACGGACAAAAGGATGTGGCATTGTCTGAAACTGTGCACCCTTCCTTCTCTCCTTCCTTCCTTCCTTATTCACTTCTCCCCTTCCTCTGAATGACTATTACGAGAACGAGATGGGGCTGGTGTAAAGGTACCACTTCAACCAAACAGACAGAAGCCGACACACAGTATATTCATACAGGATGTTCACATGACGGTTATGATCTACATCCTGTCCGAGTCTACTGGTAATTGCTTCATTTTCCAACTCCTCTATTACCAGATTGCGTCAGTCCCATCACAACAATGCCTTCCATTCTAGGCATAAACAGCCTCCTCACTGTTCCCCCTGCCTCAGTTTCATCATCTCATTCCTTATCCATTCATCTTCCTTTGTAGCGAGTGACCTCAGCTTGTAGCCATTCCTACATGCGTGCGCATAAGAGAAGATCTGTGGCTGTATGCTAGATGACGTGTTTGCGTGTAGCGAGTAGGTGGCCGCCGACGTACCAAGGTGTATTTGTGGTAAAAGCATAAAAAACAGCTGCCTTATTCCTGTCTCTGCCACAGGCCACAGGAAATGACTCCTGCTTCCTTAAAACAACGGACCCCAACCTCAGAAACAGTGACACATGACCACTCACTTAATTAGACTTAGTGTTAACTAAAGTGCAAACATTCCGCTTAGTGGCGGAAGTGTGCGGTGATACTGGTGACTTGTGCGTTTGTGAACGCCAATGTATGATATGAATAGCATCTGTAATTTGAATAGAAAAAGGAACAGAGGAAGTAGCAGCTTTATAAAAACATAATAAAACCAAAGACATAAATCACTAAATAAATATCAACTTAATTGAAACTCTACAGGGCACTTCAGGCCACGCTTGTCCTTAAACCACAGAGACATTTATTAAAGCCCAACCAGTATTTTCTTTAACCATAAAAATCCCTAATGCTCACCAGTCATCGAGCTCAGAGTACCAGTTTCTCTTATCCAGATAGATTAAAAAGTTAAACTTGACCTTAATACAACTCAACTTATTCACATAGTCACAGAAAAATCGTAGATCATTTACTCAACTCTATACTTCAGTGTCTACATTCATGGTTGATAACTGTTATACTCTCAGGAACCATTACAGTCAACAAAACCTGACCACCTTCTTTATACTAAGGCTCCTCCAGCTGCCATTGATGCTGATATAAAAAAAATGGGTCAGACTTTGTTTAAAGTTCGACATCTGCCCGTCATATTCTGTCTCCTCTGATTTATGTTCTCCAGTCAAGCCTAGAAGTTGTGTAGGTTGCACTATACTCAAACTAGTGCGAAACTGGTACTGGAACAGCTACAAAAAGGTTTAAGGACACCAATCTACATTTCTATTGCCATCTGGATTATGTAGTTTTCTTTCTCAAAAATCTAAATTTAAGTTTGCCACAAACATGGGTGAACTATGTTTGAGTTATTTTATGGGGTTTAAGATTCAGCTGAAACGAATATATTGGCAGAATCTGAAAATTGAATTAATGGAGTGATGTTTCACCAGTGTGTTTCATCTAAATTGTAAGAATTGTTGTTTTCTTTACCTTAGCATCCTTTATATTTTATAAACGTTATATTTACTTCTGGAGCGGGTCCTCTCTACGGTGGCCGCCATGTTTTGTTACAGTAGTCCAAACTTGACAAACTAAACAGCTTTTGAGTATTTATGACAACTGAAGGCTACCACAGGTTCTCGTTCATGGGGGTGTTCAGCTGCAACATGCAACTTCAACTTTAGAAGTCACTAAATTCTACACACTGAACCTTTAAACAAATGAAATGGACTAAACATATGAAGCGTTTATAATTTTTTACACATCAAATAGTTTGATGAGGGACATTACTTGAAATCTTCAACCCTTATTGGCTAAGGGTTAAGCCAATAGCAACTAGATTATTTGCTTCACTGAACTGATGTATCACAAAATAAAAAAATGTGTTTCTGATCACCCTTAACTAAGTATTTCAATACTATTGAAGGTAATAGTATTGATATAATTACTGATGTAAACAAAAATTATAATATGTATATTTCTCATGTCGTTTTTAATTTGTGTAATATCACGTGAATGTGAGAGTAGGTTCCAGTCCTGTGTTGTGAATAATGGCGGCGAGTTGACTCTTCTGATTACATTTTACAGAGTGAGCCTTTAAGTTGACAGTATAATGTAGGTCAATGTGGTCAGCTCAGTTTTCTTCCAATGGCACTGCTGGAAGTATGATTCAGACTCCATAGGTATGATTAAGGAGACATTTGGTGCCACACACACACAACACATACACGCAACACAAAAGGAAGCAGATGTGTACTAGTGTCATAACAATGTCACTTCCTGCAACATCAACGCACAACTTTTCTGACCCTGTACTGTCTGTTGGAATGGAAGATTGTTGAGGAAAGACCTGACTGTTGCTGAGAAGTGGAAAAAAGTAAAATTTAAAAAGTGCAGCGCTGAACAGTGTGGATGAGAACAGATTCAATCTCAGCCCCTTTGCTCTGTAACACTCCTTTGTCCTGGCACTAGGTTTTGGTTGGTTATTGAACTTTTTTAGAACCAGGCTTCAAACTGTGGCGAGTGTTTTTCCACCGATGCTCGAGGCTGAGATGCTGCAGAGCCTCTCAGTTTGTTGAGCCCACCTCGCCCCAGTCCGCTGCATGAGCCGTAACTCAGGACAGATGTCAACAATTACTGTACATGTCCCATCCCTCTGAATGTATCTGCACTCACAAAATCCCAGCTCCCCCCTCCACCTCCATTCCCACAAAAATGGCCTCTGTCTCGGCCCCGACCACAAAACAAACTTGTGCATTTCTCCCCATTTGCTTTTTGTCTCGCTCTTCTCCTTTTGCCCTCTCAGCATTTCTCTGTGTTTTCATGAGCGCTATCATCATTATAGGCTGCTTCCTCTAACCCAGGGTCAGGGCCATTCCCTGATTCCTGCGCCAACTTGAGGCGCAGGACAACTGTAGAAAGGATCCCACATCTGGAGTTGTTTATTGTTGCCATAAACATAACCTCATTATAAGCAGGGTGAAAAAAATAAAACCCTTTTATCTGTCAAATGAGAGAATCCTTTGTTAAAATTATTAACACATTATTCAGTGTTGCTTATGGAGTGGGAGAATATAAAATTAAACTTTTATATCCTAAACTGTATCCCAGCTTTCTTATAATATCAGTTATGATACTTTATTCCTAAAGTCTAGATTTATTTATTTGGATTTAATCATCTGTTTTGATTTTTTTTAATCCCACTTCCTCATTTTAGAATCCATCTGAGTTTATTATTTAAATCTGGATTTATTGATCTTTAATTCTATACTCTTGATTAATCATTCTTTAAATGTATTAATCATCAGATACTCTGAATTTATTAATCTTTAGATCTATTAATCGTTATTCCCATGTTCTGATCTGTTAATCTTTATTCCCATACTTCTGACTGTATAACCGTTGTTCCTTTAGTCAGGATTTATTTATCATTTCTCCTATTCTCTGGATTAATTCATCTTTATTCCCATTTATATTTATCCATATTGTATCTCTGTTTACTCCTATTTTCTGTAAATATTTATCCTAGCTTGTATCAATCTAATCTGTATACACCTCTTCATGTATCCTATCCTTCATGGATATATTCTGCACCTTTTTGTTTGTGTTTTTCCTCCTCTCACCTCTGGATTGATGTGTCGCTCCGTGTCTCCCTGTGCGCTCAGCTCCCAAACCACCGCCAGCAGCAGCAGCAGGACAAGCGACCTCAGCTCCAGCGCCATCACTTCACTCTCCAAGAAAACAAAAACAAAACAAAAAACGACAGATCTCCACTGACAATCTCCCTTCCTGGCACTTGTCAGATCATTCTGTGGGAAAACTTAATGTTTCCATAAAGCAATGTCCAGGCGCAGGCAGGAGGTCGACTTTAAGCACAGCGCAAAAGGAGTTTCCCGCAGAGTCTGTGCAGCTTTATACTTGAGTTACTGAAGCCACGGGAGTTATTTGTCCAGTCGGTGCATTCTTCTCGCGTTTTGGTGAATTCTGACCGAATAATCGGGATGTTACTGCAAGCAGGAAGCAGGAAACGTGGGGGAGGCTCTGGAGCTGCAGGCTGTGCGTATTTTATGTCCGAACTTGGTCTGCGCTCTGCTCCAGATGTTGCGTCCGACAGTGTTTTCGTGAAGCGCTCTTAACTCTTCGCTGTCCTCTATATGTCCCTATCCTTATTTTGATCCCCCTCTCCTCTCCTCTTTTATCCCCCTCTCTCCCCTGATGCAGACGTGGTAGTTTTACACTCCCTAAAGACCTTCAGCTGGAAAGCAGAGGGTTGCAAAGCTCCCCCTCCTGGATCCGCCCCTCTGACATGGAAGGCTGGAATCAACTTGGTGACCTTGGCATTAGCCATTGCACGACAGGCCCCTGCCCTTAGGCGATGATCTGGTGCCTAAATTACATTACTAACGAAGATTAGAGTGCGAACAGAGCTAACTGTAACTTAATAAGTGACGTTGCTAAAGTGGTTTTGGAGCACAATTCACGTGTCAGGTTTCTATATGAATACTTCATGACTGTGGTCATTTTAGGACGTATCAGTACAGCCAGGGTTAGGGAAAGAGAGAAATTGCGCCCTCTAATGCACACATTAAACATACATTGTGAAACATGACAGATGAATTCTAGAACCAACCTCCAGTCATTTTGCAGTGACTTAGTTTTATTGTCTTCCATGAGGCTCTATGTTCCTCTAAGAGAAGAAAGTTAGACCTCTAGCTTTGTAAGGCAGTGTTGGATTGGTTCCAGATCATAACTGTAGACACATACACATGCTTACTCATGTATATTGACATGTGTTTATTGGCATTCATTTGTTTGCATTCATTTGTTTGGGATAACGTCAGCTTTACAGTCGATTTCACATTGCATCGGACAGCTACTGTGGGCATCATGCTTATCAGCGATGTAAATACACACATACACAGGCAAATGTATACAGACATACACAAAGTAAAAAGATAAGACTTTTAAAATATACACATTTCCTTTAACCTACCTTATGTGCTTAAATTGCAGTTGGCCTCATCCAGTCCCCTCATCCTCTCGGTTGATGTGACAAGGGAATGTCGGAGCAGACTCAAATTAATATGTTTAGATTTATGCTGTGTTCAAAGGAAATAATAAACAAGTACACTAGTTAAAACACGACAAGAGACTAGGTAATTTTTTTCAAATGGCTTTTTAATATGGAGATACTGAATGTACAGTTAAGAACAGACAGACACAGACTTCTGATATAGTGTATATAGTAACTTAAAGTTTTAGTAACTTTAGTATCTGAAAACATGTTACAGATAATACATTACGACCAAACAACAATCAAAATATTCACGAAGCTGAAGGTCAAAGGTCACACAAAGGACCATGTCCTCACTTGTTTCACAAACACTGCAGCTGTGCTTCTGGTTTGACAGGACAATAAAGTGAAAAGTAAAGCACAATGACACGAGGGAGGAGTTTATCTGAATCACAGGATGGGGACAAAAGACTTAATATTGCCCACAGAAAATAATCTTCATATTGTTGGCCTTGTTTTCTCTTGCAAAGCTAAATTTTGTTTCACTGATCTAAATTTCTAATTTCCGTTTATATCAGTTTTCTCTATAACTCAAGGACTGACTACAGACATGAAACAGACCCAGGTTGTAGCATTTATCAAGAAATGTTCAATGAAGCCTCCTTTGGTGCCAATTGGATCAGATTTGGTACATGATGATGAGTACCAAAAGGTTTATATAATGACATAAAATTATAAAAAATTCTATTCTATTAGATTACTTTCTGATGACTCAGTAATAAGCATCATCATTATTCAAATATGGTGAACCATTTGGGCCTAGTGGTAATTTCAAGCATTAATTGTCAATTACTTGACCCAGGTCTGGTATGAAACACTGATACAACAGGGATACTCTTTCTTCATGTCCAAACATAGATTTTTTTTCATGTTAGAATGTGCTTCAAACTATTAAGATCATTAGCCAGCGTAGTGGTTCTCGAAACTTTTTCTGGTTTACCCTCCCTAAGTAGCCAAAACAAGTTCATACCTCCCAACCCAAGTCATCAAGAATTGTAGGGAAGAAAGTAATGATAAAAGTTTTTAGTGAAATAAAGGTCAACATGAAGGCATCGGCAAACTGACAAATATTTTTCTCCCACAGAGTTTCATACCTTTAGTTTGAGAACCACTGAGCCAGACAAGGGAGACAAAGGTAATATCACTTATTTTAACAATTCCAGCAATAACTGGACTCAAATTCTTACATCTTGAACATTTTTTTTATCTTTATTTGTACAATAGCGCTCTCTTTTTTTTTAAACACAAGACCAAGTTGATTGACTCACAACTTCCACATAGAAACATATTTACTCTGACTATCAAACAGACTGGCTACTTGAAATGTGTTAAGGAAGCAGTACTACGCAAAAGTCCATACAGTTTCACAAAACATAAACATTGATTGAAAACACCAAAACATCAGACAGTCAATCAGATTGACTTGAATTATCACCCCTCACTAGACTCTTCCCCAACCTCTTCAGAGACAATCGGATCCATTTGAGATTGAGATGGGGATTTTGTTGACTCATTCTCTTCTTGGAGTCCAGTCGGGTCATCATTTGGCTCATTACTGGTGTTAAGGAAGGCTTGGTACTGATTCCAGAAACCTGCTGAGCTTCTGGTGGCAGGAATGTTCAAGGAAGTCATAGATGTGGAAGAAGGTAGTTGTTCAGCGGAGGAACGACTAGTCCGGGCTGGTGGACGTGGTGATTTGGTTACTGCACCATGGTGCTTCATGTGCCCCTAAGAATTCACAGATTTAAAATTATTTAAGTGTAATGATCATCCTTGTTATAGGTTTAGGGTTAGACAAGGTATAACTTTCAAATATACCCAATACATCATAGTGTAGAGTAAAATCTACAGTTAATTTAGTCTGACATATGACTAAAGCATGTATCGGATTTCTTTTTGTAGACAAATATATCAACTAATTTCTATAGTTTCAATGATGAAAAAGCAAAACACTACGATTCAGCTTATTGTCTTAAAACAAACTTTATACAACAAAAGTGACTCAGTTACCTTCAATCCACTGCGACTGGCGTACTCTTTCCCACACTCAGCACAGCAATATGTCTTCTTCTCAGGACGAGACATTGGAGATGGCAGGGTTGGAGCCAGGTTGATTGGGACAGAAGCATCCAGAGCTTCACTTGGAGCTAATCCACTAATCTTAACACATTCCACTCGGTCCTCCCTCCGATATGAACCAAAATGAAAGCTCTGACGTGTCTCCCTCACAAAAGTGGCAGCTCTCTGTGTTGCCCCTCTTAATTCAGCATCAACAGTGTCTGCAGTCTCCAAATTGGAAGTCTTCTTGATGTCCTCGTCAGGCACAGTTGATGGGTCTTGTTTTGGTGTTACTAGTGAAGGAGATGGATCTTTGTCTTCTTCCATGGATTCTGGTGATTGGGGCCTTGGGCAGACTGAGACTGATTCCAAGGTTTTTGTTACATTAACTTTCAGAACATCTGGACTCAGGGTGGGGTTAGAGGAGGTACAAGCAGAGGGGGCACCAAGGGCAGGTGTGGTTTGTAAGTTGTCCAAGTTTGAGCTGGAGCCAAGAAAGGCATCAGAGGAGGTAGATTCTACATTATCTCCACAGTCCTCATCAATATTTATAAGGGTTACTGTAGTTTTTGTAACATTGGAGGTAATTGGTGGAGGGGTGGACTTAGTAGGATGAACATCACCAGTAATTTGCTCCACTCGGTTATCTTGGCTAACTGGGGAATCTTGAACTGTCTCTTGGGAGGATGGCAAAGGGGTACTGACAGAAAGGACAGGGGGTTCTACACTGCCCGGTGATGGTGTTTGCATTGTTGGATTCATGAAGGGGTCAGGGCTAAGGCTGGAAGGGGGGATGAGGTCTGGGCTACAGGGTGCAGATTTGCTAGGATTCTGCTGGATGAAATCACTTGCTTTCATATTACCAGAGACAGGGACTGAGCCAACTGCTTGAAATTGTGAACTTGGGGCTGGGCTTTCAGAGAGGCCAGCTAGAGGGGGTGTTTTACTAGAAGCAGTATTTGGATCAGTGGACTGGGAGTGGGATTGTGAGACATTTTTGGCATTAGATTCAGGTGGAATTTCATGTGCAGAATCGTCTGTGCCATCTGGGGGCAACTGTCCACCGAGATGCATACGGATGTGGTGCTGAAGCACTAGGGCATTTGTGAACTTCCGTTGACACAGAGGGCAAGAGTTCTGGACCCTTGCATTTGCTGGTCGAGCATGGTGGGTGGCCAGATGCGACCGCAGGCTGCCTTTAGTAGAGAAGGATCGTCCACATATTTTACATGGAAAAGGGCGTTCTCCAAGGTGTGTAGCCTGATGCAGACGCAGTGCTCTAGGACAGCTCAGTACCCGTAAACAAACCCCACACTGGTTGGCTGTCAGGTTAGCAGCTGGACCTGTAATGTTCAGTGATGGTAACATGCCACCCACCATGGCACTGGCTGCATTGTTACTCATGCCTAGGGCAGCCATCATCTCATGGGTGAGATTTGAAACAGAAGTGGTGACAAGATTAGAAGATGGTGGGGACGCCATGACATATGTGGTGGAAGTGCTGGCATTTGTGAAACGATTGTTGGCTGAAGTACTGGTACTGCTAGATAGCATCTCCAGCATGGAAGTGGCAGTAGAGGAAGATGTCCATGGAGAAGAGGAATGGGGAGAGGCCTTCTCTAGTTTCTCCACCAGCCTCTGCAACTTGGAAGTTTCTGATGTAGGAGTAGAGGAAGCCATGGAGGAAGGCAGGGAGGATTGAGTGGTTGTTGGTGCACCTGGGACTTTGGGAAAGGAAGAAAATGGGAAAGAAAGCTGAGAATGGCTCGAAGATGGAAGTTGGAGAGAGCCTGGAGTAGAGGGTAGTGGTGTTCGCAACAAGCTCAGGGCTGGATGGTTGTAGAGGGATGAGTGTGCAGTAGGGGTAGAGGAAGAAGTGGAGACAGATGGGAAGAGGAGCTTCGGCAGTTGGGCTAGCTGAGAGTATGCTGCAGGAGAAAGTATTGGGGCATGAGGGGGAGTGTTTTCATCAAAGTGCTGCTGCTTGGCACCCTTGAGTAATCCTGTGATGGTGGAAGACGAGGACAAAGAAGAGTTCGAGAGGAGGGAGGTAGCCAGAGAGGAAATGGAGGCTGAAGAGGATGACGGTGAGTGGGATGTGCCAGAGGCGATAGAGGCTGCTGCGGCTACAGCTGCAGCCCTATTCAGCTGGAGTAGAGAGTGGGAAATCAATGCCAGATCCACTGTAGGGGGCAGGGGTAGGGTGGAAGGGGCAGACCCTCCAGAGGCCCCCAGAGAAAAGCTACTACTGGTGCCACTGACCTCCAGATTATCTCCAAATATTTCATCCTCGGGCCTTTTTCGCTTCTTTTGAATCATATTCATGCCACAACTACTGCTACCACTGCCCATGGTCTGCCCCATGTCTGATCCGCCAGTGGCCCCTAATGCAACCCCAAACAAAGAAGGTGGCAGGAGGGAAAGTGAGAGCTCTGGGTTCTGCTCTCGATGGCGTAGGAAATGTACCTTAAGGTTGCCTCTTGTAGTGAAGCGACTGAGGCACACTGGACACTGGTAGGGTCGTTCCCCTGTGTGTGAGCGTAAATGTATTTGCAGGGCAGAGTCACTGCTGAACATTTTCCCACAAAAGCGGCAACCATGTTGAAGACGACCAGGGATGTTGGAGATGGATAAAGGGGATGAGTCTCCTCCTCCAGAGACAGACTGCAGAGCATTTTGGGAGTTTGGGCCAATAGAAGCTGATGTGGGAAGGGATGAGTTTAGGAGGGAGAGGCCACTGTGCCCACTCATAGAGGTGGTATTTGAAGATTTCTCATGAAGGTAGCGGTTGGGCAGAGCTAAAGACAGGGCTAATGGATAAGCAGAGGAAGCCATGGAGATGGCAGCAGAGGAAGTGGTTGAGGTTGCAGAGGAATGAGAGCCCATCCCCAGATAACTATGAGCCCCTGAAGTAATTCCTGTTCCTTCCATTTGGGGCTTGTGGGGCTGCAGGATTTGAGATGAGGAACTGCTTGCCCTTGTGGGTCTGTTGCCAGCCTGAGAGGGAAGTAGAGAGGAGAAACATGCCAGAAGAGGAGCAACAGAAGTGCCAGGCTGCGTTGGAGTTGGCAGGGTAGTTGGGCTGACTGCTCTTTTGCTGCCTTCTAAGCAGAGCTGAGGAGAGGGAGGGAGAAGATGCTGTGAGGGTGTGTCTATAGTATAGGAGGCTCCACCGAGGCGTAGTACCTGTCTACAGATTTCTTCTGTAATCTGCATCTGATGGATCTGCCTTTGCTGCAGCACCCGCAGCTCCTCCAGGATCAGGGCAATGCTTAACTGGGCCCTAGATGGTGCAGCTGAGGCAGATGTCACTCCTGGGCTGGGGGTGGGAGTAACAGGACTTGGGGGGCCGTCGGGCACGCGACTGGGGCTTCCAGGGTGTGGTGGAGGACATAGGGAGGCAGAGGATGATGAGGAAGAGGAAGAGTTTGTGGTGGTGGCCGACAGTCCCAACTTTGGAGAGGCCATGTGTGCACTTCGGGAAGAATGGGTGAGAAAACTTGCAGAGGATGTTGGACTGAAACCAGATAGTTCAAGTGCAGGTGAATGTTGAGTTTGGGAAGAGAGATAAGAGTTAGGGAGGTCAGCTGAGAGGGAGGGCTTTGGGTCTTTGGAGGGTTGGTGGGAGGGCCGGCTTGGTGAAGATGACGGTGGACTCTCACTGGGTAGAGAGGGGGTCTGGGACCCCTTGAAAGATGAACGTAGAGTAAGGAGCAGCTGGGAACTTTGAGGAGAAGATGGGGAACACAAGGGAGAATCCGGGCTAAATGGAAAGGACTGTGACTTCACTGCCAAGTTGTCATCTAGAGGAATTGAAAGGAGAAAATCTAAATGTGATTTCATGACAAGAAATAATGCTTTTTGTTCTCAATTACAATCTTATTTATAACAATTATAATTAATAATCCACATTTCACTTAACAATCAAAAGATAGCAATGACAAGTAAAAATGTTAGTCTGTGACCTCTTTGTCTAGCAAATAGAAGCGTTTAGGTATTAAAAAGGTGACTTTTAACATATAGAGTGAATTATCCAACAACAGCTTTCTTTTCCTCTTTGTCCTGTCTGTCCTCATCAACTACAGCTTCCTCACCACACACAAACACACATACACATATGTGATGCATGAAGGCATGCATGCTTGCAAACACACAGACCCCACTGGTCTGCAAAAATACACTACTTAACCATACAGGAGCCTACCTTGTTTCCAGGGCAACATGCTCAAGACAATGGACTTCACCTCAACCCCTCACCCCCACCCACGTAAAAAAGAAACCACGTCCACACACTCTTCCATCCTCGCCTCTTTCTTCTTCCATTCAATCTGTCTTTCTTTTGTCTCCTTAAGAGCCCATCCCCCAGTAACCCAATGGGGGGCTAAATGTTAAGTCCTGGTTGGGTACTGGACACTGTACTGGGTGCCTGATTGGCTGGTAGACTTGACCTTACACACACGGGGGTCACATTCCTGATATGGTTTAGGGCCAGGCAGAGGAAGCGAGGTGTCGTGCAAAGAAAACAAACAGCCCTGCAAACAGACATGATGACTCACAGACCATCACCAACTTAGCTCAGTAAAGCATTTCGGGACACACACAGCATGTCAACTCACAAGACATGGCCACAAAAAGAAAATGACTTTTAAAGCACAAGGTTGATCATGCACATGTAAACTTGCTACTGTTTGCTTGAAAGCTACAGTTTTATGACACACTAGGCACCCCATTCCTGTAACTGGAGTGAAGTGAATGAACAAGCGTGAATACACACACACATACACACTTCTTCTTGGGCATGTTCATGCTTCAGTACCCAGCAACAAAGCTGAAAGGGGACAATGGAGTCTAATGCTATTGCAGTCAGAACACCTTATTCAGTACCTCTAAGATTCCTTTTCCTTGACCTTCTCGTATCATCTCTTTGCCTCTTCCAAAATGTTCAAATTCACTGTACATTCTTTTTTCACAGATTTCACTCTGTCAGTTTACTGTATGTCCTTGTATTCTGGGTGGTCTGTTTCATTGAAACTAGCAGTGAGGAGAAAAGACACTTGGGTTTTACAGGGCAAAGAAAGCTGCTAATGGTTGCAACCACAGAGAGAAAATTAGAGACTCTGTAGGCCAGTAATTCCAACAAGCCTAAGTTTTAGAGCAAGAGAGTAAAACATGGCCCACCCTTCAAATGCAAAATTGAACTTAACTGTTCAATAATCCCAATTCCTAAATGATGATCACAATTAAATAAGCATCTTTTGATCGACACATCTAAAAACAACTGAAGCTAACATTTTTGTTCAGGTTCAAAACCTGCTATTTTCCATATGGTGTTGCACAAGTCTTAGGTCAACAATTGCAATACAGTGTAAAAGTTATATCACCAGTTAAAACACTTAAACACAATTTGCATGTTGTGTGTGACCCCTATGAAATCTAAACTAGTCCAATATGAGTCCCATCCTACCGAATAATATTCGTTTGTAATGTATTATTTGGATGTATAGTCTCTATTTCTCACCATGCTCATGTATCCGACAGGCACCGAGGGTCAGGCTCATAAGCTGCTGGGGTCGTTTCTGTTTCCGACGGGACATGCTTCTGCAGGATGGGACCGACGCAGGGGCGCATTGGCCGACACACAAGATTTATTCTGTCTCCCTGCACACTGAAAAAAGTAGGTATCTAAATTACTTCAAGGGAGAACAAAAAGGAAAAAAAACTTTAAAGTATCATCCCCAGAAATGTGAAACTGGATGCTCCGGCTGGATTGGTCTCAGTAAAGCATGGTCCATGTTGGTGGCCTTGTGGTGCAGAGAGAAGAAAAACAGGACTCAAGTGCCAAAGAGGCATGTGTGACAGTTTCTCTCAACAAGTTTCCCTTTTCTCAAAACTCACCGTTGGCCCTCCTTCTCTTCTTGACACACACACACACAGCTCACTTGTTCATCCACTACTTTGCATTCAAAAGGCGAGTGAACACCCCTTCTTTTCAGCCAAGAGTCCACTGCCTCTCCTCACTAAACCCTCACGCATTGACGCTCCAGTTCATAATACCCATCACCGCCTGAGCTCTGGATTAGTGATATGAATCCATAAGATCTAAATGTCATCTTTCTATGCGTAACAGGGGGGGAAACTATGCGCACTGATAGGCCCACAAGCCAATAAGGCTCTGGTTAAATGAATCCTGTTAAACCAAGCCAAACACACAGTGTCACAGGCCGCCTCCTCACATGCACACACACTCTCTCTTATTCTAATCTGTATGAGGTGTGTGGTGTGTAGAACAGGCTTCTGTATGTGAGCTCAGTCAAAATGGGGCGGAATGTGCAACAATGGCGTTGAGGGAGCACAGCTGAGTGCACATCACCCTCTCAGAGCCTCTCCAGCACATAAGGCCACTGACTGGAGGCACAATGCTCCCTTTTCACCCGCATCCCCACCGCTCACCACGTGCAGGAGAGGTAGTGAAAGAAAGACATGGCCAGAGTGAGGAGGCAAAAATCTTCTTTTTTTTAACCCGGGCCCTGCATGTGACACCCAGCCCCTCGACACCTCTACACCCCCCCCATCCGTCTCTCTGGGGCTTGGGCAGAATAATAAAATGCACCCGTCCTTTGATTCAAAGTCTAAATGTTATCTTATAAAAAAAGGGCGATGTTGATGAGCCGCCAGGTGATGATTAGTCTGAATTATTTAAACCACATCGTCCATTGTTGTAAAGTAGATGCCTGGTTGATTTAATGTAACACAAAACAGTTTAATTCTCATGATGGTCATATGTATATAGACACACATTAAGAAAACAAATCTGTGATTTCAGAACATTATGAAGGGATTAAAAATAAAATCATTAGGCGACAAACATGACCGTCATTGCGTAATCAATGATATTTGCTCAAATCAATAGAAGTGATAACTCGAGGAGTTATCAAACAGTCAAACATGAGAACATCATCGCTTTTTTAAAACGATGAAAAAGCAGAAATCTATTGTGCCAACAAAGCATTCGTGTTTTTTCGTGCCATCTCGCTAGCGTGATCGCGTGTCCGTCGGCCGGATCGGTCATTTGAAACAATGTTTGGAAACAAGCGCAAAATACCGCGCTGGGATGCGCGTCCCCGCTACTGTACAGCGACCTGTTGCACGCCACGCGCGCTCCCACATCATAACAAGTTATGATTCATAAAATATTATGACTCCTCCGAAAAAAATAGTCCCGGATGTGCATTTCCCCCGCAGGCCGCTCGTCGCCGACAAGCCCCCGTTAAAAATAAGACAAAAGCAACTTACCATGTTTGAAACGATGATTTTGGGGGAAGCGGTGGTCTATTGTGTAATGACAGGAGAGGGGGGAGCGAGAGAAGAGCTGGGCCGCTTACGCTGGGTGAGATCGGCTCCGTCTCTCAGCCGGGACACTGGCGCAGCGTTTCCCAATTGACTCCCAGGGATGCGCAGTCGGACAGCCGCATTTTTTTCAATTATTTATCTCCGTCGCAAAACGCGTTAGTGTCTCTTATGACAAAGGGTGATTATGGCTGAATGTATTTACTCTTAGTCCAGAGGCAGCAGAAGCGACGACACACACACACACACAGACACTGCTCGCTACAGGGGGAGGATTATTTTTCTCGGACCGTGCGTGCTGCTCTTCCTCGTCTCTTTGTATTTGTCTGGGCCTGCTCCTGTGCGGCCTGTCTGTCTGTCTGCTCTCTGCGGCACTGTCTGTCTGTCTGCTCAGCTGTCTGTCTCCCTGTCGGTTATAATTAATGGCCCTGGCCGCCAGACGGTCCTTTGGGAAGCAGTGTGCACAGTAACCTCCACGTTGGAGAGCAGGCCCGGGCACACACACCTCTGATGCTGGGCCGGGTCAGTCCGATGGGGAGTTAACATCTGAACAGGTGTGGACATCACTGTGGTTACCCCACCTGTTACTGACAATACATTATTATATACTTACATACCATCTAATATTCATATCATACTGTATACTAATGGGAATTGATACCTATATATATATATATAAACATTGACATCATATATAATATACTCTAATTTAGTGGTCTGTAGTGAATTTGTGTGTATATATAGCACATACCCACTCATTTTGTATACCATACCTGCTTATAACAGTCTTGATGTATATATATATATATATATATTCTCCTCACCCTGTGCCACTCCACTTTACACTATACATTTCTACAAACAATATTTCTGTCTGTGGTGAAAGGTATCATATTATGTACTTATTTTCTTTATCGTTATTCTACTGCCTTTGTATTATCTTATCTTATCTTGTTTTGTCTTGTCTTATAAGAATACAATATATTGAAAATATGTACAATTAAATGAGGCTTATAGTCAGCATTCATCTTGAATGTCTTAACATTCACTTTTAATGGAAACACGACAAGGTCCTTCCAAAGTATCAAATTATCACAGGACAGATTATCTCACTTCAAAGTCCCTTAAATAACTTTAATCCTTACCTAATCCTGACCCTAGCTCAAACTACAGTAGTTTACAGGTGACTAACAGTGACAGCATGTTAATGTACAGAATAAATGATTGTATTCATATATGAACAATGCAGTTGCTTTAAAAATGATAAATTAATAAACAAAAAAGAGTCAAAGAATAAAATGCGTAAAACTTGCATGCGGTGCACAGAGGTACTGAAGACACTTTCACCACATTCATTCACCCACCTCTTGATCTTAAGTTCTGCTGATTTGTGTAAACTCCTGCTTAAACACCTAATGTGTTTGTTACAGAAGTTTGAGCAGGGTAGAAGGTGAAGAGCTCTGTTCGGACTCAAGGATCCAGTTCAAGGATTACACACCACCTACTTAATCAACTAATAATTGTGATGTAGTGGGGGGGGGGGGGCTTGATTATGGACATCTTGTTGTTTGGCTAATTTTCCATCTTGGCTGTATTTCTTTATTCATTATTGTTTTGACGGACATTGGCTTGACCTCTTACAGCCATGTGTCCTGCAACAGTGTGGCTGGCAGTCACTGGGCCTTATGTCTAGGATCAACACGGCCACTAGGTGTCTCTCTGAGACACAACATATTATGGCATGTTGAATGGGTTTGATGAGCTCTTGATGATTTCAAGAATAACATTATACACACATTTCTTTAAAAAACAAAACAAACATGGTATTATAAAAAGTGCAGACAAAACAGCAAGTGACAACACGTTTTGGCAAAGACGTTTATATTATAATGTTCTCTCTCTAAAATTTCAATTATTTTATACCTGCTCATTTTTGAGCTGTGACTCAAAACATTATAATATAAAGTAACCCTTATAATTTTGCCCATGACCCCCTCCCACCACAGTGTCACATGACCTCAGTGAGTCTAGTGCCATGGATGAAGGAGTTTGGGGGCGGTGAATCTGCTGGGATTAGCCTAAACGGTCAAAACAGTGACAACGCAAGCTCATCGATGGCCACGGTCTGCAATCACCAGGACTCCAACAGGTAACAAATCCCACTTCTACTTTTGATATTTATGAAGAATGACCATGTGATCCAGTAGAGATGAACGTGGTGAACATGTAATAGTGGAGCACATGCAGATTAATTTAGGCCAAGAAGCTGTTAAGGATGATCTTCTGATCCCTTCACCGCAACAGCTTGGGTCTGAGTCAAGCTAACACTTACAGCAGGGCTGTGTTACAACCCCTTTGCACTTGCTGTGGTAATCATTAAATCATAGTTTTCTTTACTTATCAGCTCAGTACTGTGTGTCATTGCTTGCTTGGTAAATTATATGTTTATTTTTCATCCAACTGTCTAACAAATGTATGGTTTATTTCACTCTATGTGTTGAATAGGTCCTGATTCAACATTAAGGTATTTGCAGACCTTGTATTGTCGATGTATTGCCTTACACTAGATCATGAGGTTTTCCCAGTAATAGTGGTTACATTGTTAAGTACTCTATACATAGAGCGCAGCAGGAAAAAGCCCAGTAGACAGGATTACTGGTCTAAGTGCACAGTTGGAGTGAAAAAAGGATTTCCCATTTGTCACCAGCGTCTTATATCCTGTCTGGGCATCAGTGCTTCTTACATGGAACAGCACCATGCAGGGACGGGCACAGACATTTTGAGGGGCCATTGCTCAAACCTGAAACAAGGCAACACCCCTGCACCCCCCCTCCATGCCAGTGTAAATTAACAAATTAGTGCAGATAGGCTATAGTTTCCTGTACAGCAATACGATTTTGCGTCTCATCCTCAAAACTGTCATCTATCCGATCGTAAGCCACAATATTCAAACTTGGAATCTGTAAAGCATACATTTATGAAGTAAATTTAGTAAATTCAGACTTCAAATCACAATGTAAAGTCTGTTTGGACGGGGACACATGATGTGGTACATAGGGCATCACTTTGCATCATATTTTAATGTGATGTGATTTAATTTGGACAAACTTTAGCAAGTATTTGGCTACTGATATTAATGCAGCCATAAAAAATAATTCTCCACAGGGGAAGCTCAGTCAAAGAGGGTTAAGGGACAGTTGCCAAAGCAACTTTAGGCCTGTATGTGAACATGTAATATTGGCAAACATTTTCTTTCTTTTGGGGCTGCGCAGACCTATGAGTCATCTGTGTGTTCTATTATTTGGGTTTATTTGTTAAATGGAATTTAGTCTCCGTATTTCTGATTTCTGTAGTCTATATAAATCCACTGGTTTGTAGCTTTGTGTGACACAGACACAAACACACATCAGGGTCCTTTCTCCCACTCACCATGGCGTCCCTGGAGGAGGAGCTGACCTGCTCTGTGTGCCGAGACATCTTCGGTGAAGCCCACCCCCTGCCCTGCGGCCACAGCTTCTGCCCCGCCTGCATCCGCGAGGCCTGGAGCAGCCCGGCCGAGGATAAAGTTCGCTTTACCTGTCCCCAGTGCCAGGAGGAGCATGGTGAAGTGTTGTGCGACTGCTGCTCCCCTGAGACAGAGAAAGGGCCGCCGGCACTGGCCGTCAAAACCTGCCTGAGGTGTGAGGTGTCGTTGTGCAAAGAACACCTCCAGCCCCATCTGGAAAGGCCGGCGTTTAGCACCCATTTGCTGGTGGATCCGCTGGGCGACCTCTCCCAGCGAAGATGCCCAACACACAGAGAGATACTCCGCTACTATTGTGCAGATGAGAGGGTGTACTTGTGCGGGGACTGTCTGATTGAGGGAGGCCACGCTCAGCACAAAGTGAAAGCACTGAGACAAGTGGAAGATGACCTGAAGGTGAGCTGGAGGTGTATGAAGGTGTGTTTTTGTGTTTGCTTGTGCTCCAGTGTGAGGTTGCCGAAATGATTGTGATTCGACAGGTCATTCTCCAGACGCTGCTCGGAAAAGCGGAGGAAAAAGTGAAAGATGGAGAGAGAATCCTCAAGGAGCATGAGAATGTTGATTCCACTGTGGCTGTGAGTAAAACTATGTAAACCCTCCAAAGAAAAACTAACCCTAACCCTAACACTCTTAGGAGGAACTAGTCCAACGTGTGCTCCCCAAGTTAAGACCCATAAGGGATCACAACTTCCAATCATTTTCATGCAAACCCTCAGACTGCCCTTGCTCTATTGATGCCTCATTTATGAATTGATCACAGATGTGACACCAATCACAAGCCCCTCACCTCTGTATGCAGGACTCCATAAAAAAGGACGGCGCCCAGGTGGAGCGCCTGGGCTCAGGACTGCAGATTCAGGTGACAAAGCTGGTGGTGGCCCTG
The DNA here is from genome assembly GCF_947347685.1 of Pleuronectes platessa. Taxonomy (NCBI): domain Eukaryota; kingdom Metazoa; phylum Chordata; class Actinopteri; order Pleuronectiformes; family Pleuronectidae; genus Pleuronectes; species Pleuronectes platessa. The sequence continues at coordinate 18,676,113 of NC_070638.1, read as the reverse complement.
AGGGACATCACCAAGAAGGAGAGGCAGCAGGTCATTGATCGTGTGCACCAGGACTGCTCCAAGGTGAGAGACGACGTGAGCCAGACGCTGAGCATCCAGCACTACCTGGTCTCACTGCTGGCAGAGACCGACCCCTTTCTGCTCATCTGGGTAAGAACAGACCCCAGGTACAGTAACGATGTATTGGTATACTTGTAGGGTAGTCTCAGTCAATAATGATGATATAGTGTTCTGAGCTGTCAGAAATATCTCAGCAGCTATTGAATTGATTGGTATGACATTTTGTGTAGATAAGTGGTTTTTATTTATGAAGGGCTTTTCTAGTCTTGATGACCACATAAAGCTCTTTACAGCCATCCATACACACATTCATTCAGTGCAGCAATTTAATCACATCTAAAACATCAATCACACATTAGCAGCACAGCCATCAGGGGCAGTTTGGGATTCAGTCTCTAGCCCAAGGAACCTTCAGCACAGGGAGGGAATAGGGTAGAGCGGAATCACACCACCGACCCTGTAGTTAGTGGATGACCTGCTCTCCCTCCAGAGCCACAGTCTCCTGTATACACAGGATGTTAAGTGTATCCTGACCTTGTGGTCTCCTATACTTTTCCATTTACTGCCATAGTTTTCACTCATTCCGAGACTTTGAACATCCCCAAACTTTTCTTCTATTTTCACCATGTGGTTGAATTTGTGGCTTTCAAAAGCAAATACTGGATTGATTGTCATATAATTCATTTCGTATGATTGTATGACATTCATGATCCCCTCAGGATTAAATATAAGCTTTTGGATGATCCCTTAACTTTTAGTCTAGTGCCATCATCTGGGCAGAACTGGAATATCTCCAGTCAAACTGGATAACTTTGTTGCAGATTTCTTGGATTTGTATTCATCCATTACCTTGTTTAATAAGGAAATACCCCCAAAAAATAAGGACATCCCCATCGTTGCACTTTCCGTTCAGTGCTTATTAGCAAATGTTAGAATGCTAAACTAAGATAATGAACATTATACCGACATGTAATTGTGTCATGTCTGAACACTTACATCTCGGTTCAAACCACCAGTGTGCTGAAGTGAAGTGTTACAGAGCTTCTAAAAGAGCTGTAGACTCTTTGATAAAGTAGATCTCAGAAAATATTGTCATCAAAGTGTTAAGTAAAAAAAATGATTACTTTAAAGGAGTCTATAGTATGCAGCTGAGCCATGACCTTGATTCTTTCTTCCTTAGGCATTTCAATCAGATGACACAAGGTAAGAAGAAATCAATGATGATGCGTTATTGGGTGTCTTTAAATGTGTTTATGTAGATATTTCATGCACATTATGAAATGTATGCCTGTGTGTGTGCGCTGGATGGCATTATTACACAAGCCAGATAGCGTTATTACACAAGCCTTGAATCTATACGTTAATTGCTCTAAATCACACTTTTTTACAACCGTACTTGTATGTGTTAATTTGCTGTAGGTTACTCGCTGACCTGAGCAGCCCACTCTTTGTTCCTGAGGCCGTCAGTCTGGACAGAAAACATATCTTGGAGGACATAGAGAGCAAGTATCGAGAGTTCATCACCTCCACTCTCCGCTGCCTCAGTGAACTCAAGAGGGAGCTCTGTGAGTCACACAGGGAGACACACACACACACACACCACCCAGCCCATTCATTTAAATTCATTAAATGAACATTTTAGGGAAGTAAAATTATTCCCTTTCTGATCCAGAGTTGTGAGAAGATTGATACCAGCTTTGTAAACAGCTTAGCTTACCATAAGGACTTGGAGCAGAGGGAAACAGCGAGAAGGGGTCTGTTTGATTACAACAAAAATACACTCAACTGGTCCTGTAAAGCTTTGGTTTTGTATGAATTTAGCAAACAATATACAATGAGTCAATTAGGGATCTTGATAAGTTATAACTGTTGGACAGAGCCATGCTCACTCTTTCCTTTGCCAAGGAGGTTATGTTTTCATTGCTGTTGATCTGTTAGTAGGATTAGGCTAAAACTACAGAACCAATTTCATTGAAACTTGGTTGAAGGGTGGGGTATGGGTGAAGGAATAACTCATTAACTGTATCTGTTAAGGGAGTGGATCTGGATCCAGGATTTGTTTATCAATTTCTTTAACATGTGGAGATAGGGCATTGGTAGGGGTATATGTTCTCTAAGCACCCTTCTAGTCTCATCTGTTTCCAGTTTTTGTGCTAAAGTAAGCTAACAGTCTCGTGGCTTAGCTTCATATTTAACAGACATATAGGAGAGTAACATTGAATTTCACATCTAACTCAGCATGAAACAATGTTGGATATTTCCAAAATTACTTTGAAGAATTTGATAATCCCTTCATTTTAATTTGTTTTGTACATTCTCATCTGATTTGATTACCACAAGGTGTCTTCTCTGTGTTTTAACTAGACTGTGTTTATGGATGTTTGCATTTCAAAAATATGAGTTTTCAAAGAGTAAAGAAACTTTGTTGTTTTCAAGAGAAGTGACATACTATAGATTATCTATTGCTCACCCGAGTCAGAGTTAACCAGCAAAATGTCCACAAATAATATAATTCAAGCAACTAAACATTACAAATGTTATTTTATTTTCCTCCCGTATAGTAACCAGTCCTTTGAGTCTGGACACAAACTCCGCCCACCCTCTCTTGAGCATCGCTGAGGACCTTCGCTCAGTGACGCGAGTTAAAATCCGCCAGCCCTGTGCAGCCCACCCTGAACGCTTCGACCACTGGCCGCAGGTTCTCACCGTCCAGACCTTCTCCTCTGGGACTCACTACTGGGAGCTGGAGACTAAGGGATTCTGGGATATTGGCATCTGCTATAGAAGTATTGGAAGAAAGGGGAAAGATGACAACGCCTTTGGGAACAACAAGGTATATGCCCTTTTGTTATTGATTACTTTAAAAAAGTAAAATACATAAAAAAACATGTGAAGATGTAACATAATGCCTATCAAAAAAATTGTGGAGTAAAAAGTACAGATGTTTACTGATATATTTAGTGGAGTAAAAGTGAAAAGAACATTGGAAGTAAAGTAAAGTACAGTTAAAAAGTAAATTTATTTAGTTACATCCCACCACTGCATACAAGAAACACAGAATCCTCTTTCCGTGTTGTCTATTTTCGCTCTGTGACCTAAATCAACCTAATATTTGTATATATCTATTTAGACATCTAGACTTTTTCCCCAAGTAATGTCAGTTATTCTAAGGTTTCAAAGTTTTCATGACACAGATGATTATAAAAAACTACATGTAGCACCTTTAAATATGATCACAGAGTATCTATGCCTATTTGACACCTTAGATTTTATGACAAATATTCCATCATTAAATTGCCTGGGCCAAACCCGCAGGTATCATGGAGCTTGACACAACAGCATGACAGGAAGCTGGCTGCCTGGCACAACCGCAGAAAGACCCGCCTATCGTACCAAATGACCACCAACCGAGTCGCTGTGGCAGTGGACTACGGTGCAGGAACCATCACCTTCTCTGAAGTGGGACTATCCAGCAACCTGACGCACCTTCACACCTTCTCCACTTTGTTCACTCAGCCCGTGTGCTTGGGCTTCGGACTCTACAAAGCTGAGCTCAACAGCTGCATCTCGATCGTCAAAGTCTGAGATAAAGGAGAGGAAAGGAGGCCTGAGATACCTACTGCTGGCACCTGCACTGGTTTGATGTAAACAAACACACTACAAGACATTATAGAGTTGTTTCATTCCCTAACAAACACAGGACTCTGCACTGTACTCTGAACATTTTGCCAACTGGAACTTTTTAGCAGAGCTGGTCCTACAGAAACATTTCACTCCGAACGGTGACCAGGTGATTCTGACATGGAAATAATATCCAACAGAGAAGAGTGAGAATGTTAGTAAGTGGGAGAGAAAATAAAGACTCATGTGAAAAAGTACAGGAATAGATTTTCATATCAAGACTGCAAGGTTATTATGTGCTTTTCATTCCATAGTGATTTAAAAAAGCAAGTGACTGGCTACTAATAATAAACTCTGCTGCCAGTTTATTGGATACACTTCAATAAAACAGATGCAGTCTAATACAACAGCGTTTTAATAAACCCTACAGTTGTACTGTTCCTGTTTTTGTTGAAAGAAATGTATTTAACTTTGTGTTCATTTTGAAGGCTCTACTTTATGGTGCTGTTGAATTATATTGCATCAGGAGGTGTTTCTAATATTTAGTTAACCTTTATTGATATAAATGGGGGAACTGACATGTAAGAATCCCGGTTTTGTTGCGGTGCACAGGCCTACCTCTGTTTGACTAAAAACGTATTCTGTTTATTTGTTTAATTCATGTCTAGCTGTGCCTATCACCAGGCTGTTAAACAATGTATATTCCAGCCTTTTATCTAATATAGATGATTAAAGTAGTTACACTGGAGGTAGAAACATTTTTATTTACACCGAGGTGCACAGTGTGTGTGAAGACACAGATGAAATCATCCCTCTGCATTGATTGCATATTAAAGGAAAATAACTGCCAGTCACTCACTAATTGTACACTTGGAAGAGTCGCTGATGACCATATTAACATGGCATTTTCTTTATTTCAGTAAAGGTGAGTGGGCGGACGAACATAGAGGGAGAGAGAAAAGCAAACAGAAAAGGGGGGTTGCTTCAAGAGAGCGAGAGAGAGAGAGACGCACAGGGAGAGAGAGAGAGGGAGCAGAGCGTAATCTGGTTTGGTTTCCCTCACACTGACGGCCGAACTGTCAGAGAATGTGATAGAGGAGGAAGAGAAGGAGGATTGTTGACCAGTCATTTAGCTGGGACTCTTTTCACCTGATATGGAATACAAGATTGTCCAGATGGAAACAGGTGATCATCTCTATTTCTTATTCAAACCAAAATTAAAGTTAATATTAGATGATATTAGATAATTTTGCTCTAATAGGAATAAATCTCCAGACAAAGAAAAGTTGTGTTTGTGTGTGTCATTAAGAATGAGATTTATTTATTCATTTTGTGCTAATTTCAATCAAAGATGAATAAGTGTAATTTCAAAATACATTTTGCATTAATTGTTTGGATCTGCTGAGGACAAAGGTGACTCTATTCTTTAACTTGAATTGCTTTGAGTCAAGACAACACAAAAGAACTTGAGGAGAAAATGAATAAATTGTAAAGAAGAGACAGTATAACTAGTGAATGCGTAGGCGTGAAACAAAAGCACAAGTGATAGAGGGAAAAAAAGAGTATGTGATGTGTGAGGCGATGGGAGGTTGTGAGGGAAGGGGGGGGGGGGGGGGGGGGGGGGTAAGTGTAAATGACAGATGGTCACTCAGTGGAGTTGTCCCCCACTCCCTCTCTCTTTCTCACTCCCTTCTGGGTCCTGCATCCTTCTCCTGTCACCTCTCCAGAATCTTACCTCATTGTGTTCTTTTTTCTCCCCTCACCTCTCATCTCGTCAGCGCCTCTTACATCTTCCTCGCCTCCATTTACAGTCTGAGCTTGGATCTTGACTCGCTGCGCCCGTACCTTATATCTCATATATCTTCAAACATTCTCTCTTCCTGTCCCAAGACATTTCTTCTCTTTTGCCTTCTTGTCTTATTTTTTTGCTGAAGAAATCAATTTAAAAATACCCAGAGATCCCCCCCCCCCCCCCCCCCCCCCCCTTTTTTTGGTGACTGTCACTCTGGCCCCGACTGACACAGCACATACAGCCCTCAAGAGATTTAGGGTTTGTGGGGCAGACAAGAAAACCAGAGAGAAAAACTGTGATTGACAGCAATGGCCAATGAACCCTTCTGAATTTCATTTGAATATAATATCTTTTTTAAGATTTTGCCACCTTAGTCCACTTTGATGGTGACTGTGAAAACTGCATAGAGGTTTAATCAAACCAACTCTGGACTCTGGACTTTTTTCTTTTACCATAGCATGTTAATTTGCACCTCCTATAGTCCAAAGTGACTCTTTTTCATAGCATATTTAATCAGAGATATCGAGCATCAATCATGCACCCCAGGTCACTACATGTTGACCTCCTGCTGCTGGGTGTGCTCCTTTTGTGGGGACCCAGGGGGTCCAGGGGCCAGAATGACACAGAGCCCATCATCCTGGAGGGGAAATGCTTGGTAGTGTGTGACTCCACTCCTTCGTCTGAGCCAGCCGGTAACGCCCTGGGTATGTCGGTCCGCTCCGGCTCGGGGCGAGTGGCCTTCTCCGCCAGCCGCCAGACCAACCACGAGCCCACAGACATTGAGCAACCGCACCATGATCATCTACTTTGATAATGTGAGTGAGTGACTATTGTTTTACGGGGGATTTCTTACAGTATGCCATTGTGCATTTTTTATATATTAAATCAAAATACTTTAGGCTATGTGAAATACTCATTAAGGTTGAAAGTAGAACAGAACAAGAACAGAATGGAATCTTTTCATGCTGTAAAAATGTAGATCACCCACGCTGTACTTTGACAGAAGTCTGACAATAAGGAAAATGCATGTTGCTAGGCAGAATATCTGCATTTCATTGACTTTTTGAGCTATTTTTGTAAAAGGACATGTAACAATATGTTTCAGTAGTTTGGGAGAAGTCTGAGATCTACATCCTTGGTCAAAAATAACAACCCAAGTGACCCTGGAGTGAGCAGGAATGTCTGGGAAAGCTTTGACAATAGACCCACTGTTTGTTCCTCATCAATAGAGCTTTTTTTTGTAATGCAATACATTGTAGTGCCGTTTACTGTTTCCTATGAACTGTCATATATCAGATTTTGGTGAACGTTGGCACTCATTTCGACCAAGAGAGCAGTGTTTTCCTGGCACCAAGGAGAGGAGTGTACAGCTTCAACTTCCATGTTGTGAAGGCCTACAACAGACAAACTATCCAGGTACAATACCTCACCACTTAAAGATATCATTCGAGCAGATCAACATGGATGCTCCTAATCCTTTTATCTCGTCTTCTGTAGGTCAGCCTGATGTTGAACGGCTTGGCCGATGATTTCAGCTTTCCGCCGGGGACCAGGACGTGACCAGAGAGGCGGGCCACCAACGCCGGTCTGGTGATCATGGGAGAAGGGGGATAAGGCCTATCTCAGACTGGAGAGAGGCAACCTGATGGGAGGCTGGAAGTACTCCACCTTCTCTGGATTCCTGGTCTTCCCCTTGTGAGGAAGATGGATGGAGAGCAGGTTGAAGCGTTGTGTGGGTGATAGGAGGAGAACTGGACGGAGCAGGAAGGGGGGAGAGACGGAATGAATGGACATGAGGAGAGAAAAAAGTAGATAGGTTTCAATCTGCAACTCAATACAAAGCGCATGAAAAGTGTGTTTTATGCAAAATGCAGAGATGATTGTTAAAATTAACCTAATATTCAAATAAGAAAAAAAAAAACAAAGTTTTTCTTTGATTTTCATTTGCTATGTTTCTGTGCATAAATACTTGATGTTATTATTTAAGAGATGTTTTCATTGTGATAAAATTATAACGTAGCCATGTGCAATGTGGGCTTCTGTGCAAAGACTAGGTGAGAATATCTCCTTTTTTTATTCAACATGTTCGAAACACTGCTGTGCTCCACCTGGCATCCTGTCTCGCTTACAAACCCGCCAAACGTACCTTTTATTCTGCTGTGTCGTACCACTGATGCTCCTCTATATGCCTGTTACTCTCCTGCAAAAGTTTATTTACACAGAAATTTATATGAAGAAATGTTAAAATAAAAATCCTATGAAGTTCACGGAGTATTTTACTTTCATTACCGGAATGCATGCATTGTCAGGTATTGCTTTTCACACATACAAGATTCTATGAATCACTGTTAGACCAGCTTATATAAATAACTTTGGGTTGATAGTGTCGCATGCTATGGGTGTGACGGTTAAACCCTCTCATCTTAAAGAATACCTCTCCTCTCTCTCATGGTACTCACCACAGCAGCTGTTTGTAAATATAGCTCTCACCAGCAGAGTTGGCGTTGGCGTGGACCAAGCGGATCAGCATGGGGCAGAGTGTATGTGTGCCGTATAGCGGATATTCCTTGCAGGGCAGCAGACAGATGGAGGCTTTGGCGAGCGGGCCGGCTCATCTCTGCAGGGCTGCAATAGATAAAGTGTGGGTTGCTGTCACATGTAGTCACTTATGCCTCCCTGGTTCATGACCACCACCTCCCTCTCTCTCTCTCGCTCTTATTCACTTTCATATGTGCTCCCACATTATTCGCATCATGCTACTATGATTCGGGGATGAACCGCTGAGTATTTTTAAATATATTGAACAATGTCATTGATTCATGGTACCACAATAATTTGAGTAAGCTTTAATGGTAATAGATGGGAGACTCATACATACATATTGTATAATTTCTGACCATACTTTTTGTTTCTATGCATAATGATATGAAACTTAAGGCTGTATTACCAACCAAACAAAGTGGGCTACATGCTGCGGTACAGAATCCCAATGCAGAAATTGGTTAATGGTAAAATAATTAGTCATAGCTTAGTAGTTTGGGAATTTGCTCAACCGAAATACAACATCATCTATCGCTTGAGGCCCTGTTTAAAAATCGAGCTGTGAGACATGCATCATTGTGTTCCTAAATTAATTTGATTTCAACAGATTACCCACAGCAAACAAGGAGACATACACATTGTGCAAAGAAACACTTTTGCTCAGGTGACACCAAGCAATTCAGCCCATCTATGTTTAAAATAAAGCTCAGAATCTACCAAATGGATTTTTTTTTCTTTATTTAACGTGAGTCAAGACCATGATCACATGGTTCGCAGCACAAACATGGCTTAACAAATAATACTTAAAAATGGAAGTATATTCTTTAAAAAAAATCTTCACGTGTAAAATAATGTATGTAAGCATAGATCATTGGTTTAAATAATTCTTCAGCAGATACAGATTCACTATATTTGATACTGCTTACTGTCTTATATTAACAACATATGATATTCATCACCCAGACGATTTTCATTACAAAGGTTATAGATCTTCTGGTTTCTATTCAGCCTATCTTACATATCTTTTGGGATACTGGTGTTATTCATTCTAAGATATCCTGCCTCTACTGTTGTTTTTCGCACAACACATACATACTCCAGTTTGATCTCTTGTTTGCATTCTACATGTCGTACCTCTGAGCTCACTCTGCCACTTTGGAATGATTTGATCTTTTGTCCTCTGCTCAATGGTTAGTTTCAGCCGGTTGATATTGCCAAACTTCTGTGTGAGGTAAGACACACACAGTAGTCCAGTGTCTTTTTAACCTGTACGACCCATGCCGATACATATACACCGTGGGGCAGCTGTGGCTCAGGAGTAAAAGTGGGTCATACAATAACCAGACGGTTCAATCCCCCATTCCGCGTGCCAAAGTGTTGGATACCGTACCCTAAATTGTATGATTGATGTGTTATAAATAAAGTGTTGGACATGTATGAATGTGCATGTGACTGGGTGGATGGCAAAACTGCACTGTGGTCATCAAAACAGGAAAGGTCCTTGCTAAATGCCGACCCTTCATACTTGTTTTATTCACTCAGCAAATAGTGGTCCATTATTCCACTGAGTTTAGTTTCTTCATCCTCTATTGTGCCCCCCCCCCCAGTAGCCATGAACTATTTATTAATAATTCTACAATAATCATTCTAATTCCAATAATGATTCCTAATAAAAATAATATTTCCGCCTGTGGGCACTGGAGGGCGCCAATCCCCCCAACCCCCCAATTGCAACCACTCATGAGCGCAGTGAAGGCATCACATTGATACCTACAATAAATCTGTCATCAATATCTCAGTCTCTACAATTCACACCGATCCGTCCCTCTTTGTCTCATAGTGAGTGTGTGTGTCTCTAGACTGTAATAACGCAATAATAAAAGGTATCGCCATTCATTTCTTGGTGTTGGACTGATGCCTGAGCTGAGGCCAGTGTCATAAAACGCTGGTAAGGGCTGATGGTGTCATTCAAAGACAGGTCGGCTGAGTCAGAGGTGATGGAGACACGGTGGGTTTCCCCCCGCTCCGCTCTGACAGGCCTGTGCTTCACAGAACCAGCCTGAGAGGAAGCGAGACGACGATGGTGAAGATCCCTCAGTCAAACGATCCCAGCTAGGCCGCATTTACTGTCCTCTCAACCGAACTGCGCCTCACAATCCCGCCCAGCGGAGGCCGTGCGCCTGACGGATGGCTGCGTCAGCCAATGAGAATGGTGTTTGCTGCCGGCTCACGCGGGAACGGACCAATCGCGGCTTAGCAGCGTCCGAGGGGCACGCGCTGTACGCTTTCTCTGGCAAGAATGTGAGTTCCTGCTCTTCCCTGCTCGTTTCCTGTAATCGCACAGTGTTGTGAGACGGAGAAAGCCATGTGTGTCGATGCAAAGGTAAATTTAGCACCCCGAAATCATTACTGCGAGACTTAGGGGAGGGGATACGACGGTTATTTTCAGGTAATTTTGCCGGAAATTAGACGCAGGCCAAGCGAAACAGCAACGCGGCCTATAACCCGTGTGTGAACGTTGACGGGCAATGGTTATTGTGGCACGTTGCTTTGGTTTGGTCCGGTTTGTTGATAAGAGTCCGGTAGAGCGAATGCTTGGTAGTAAATGACAGAGAAGCGAGCTAACGACCACAAACCGACATAACACCGTGTTTATGAGGCCGAGTGTGTTTACGTTGCCGCAAACGCCGTTTGTAACAGGCACATCTTGGTGGCGGTGCAAGCTAATGCTAACAGACGGTTTTGTGTGAGAGAGAGAGAGAGGGGAGAGCAGCTCATCTCTCCAGCATCACTACCCTCCTCATCCCACCTCACCAACAACTATCTCTATTCACTCAATGTTTCCTGGATACTCGAGCTCTTTGCGCTACCACTATAACTGCCTGCTTTTATGGTCTTTATTTACATGTTATCCGATCATGCACTTTGAAGCATTTTCACGACGTGCTCACGGGTTCGATATTTAATCCCAAAACAATGTATTTTATCATCCAGATGCAGTTTTTTTGTTCACTGGGCTTTATGTGTCATTTAACCCTTTTGTTTTAGACTTTATATTTGTTAGAAGGAGTGAGTTAGAAGCTCTCAGCTCAGCAGAGTTTGAGTCAGTCACAGCTCTGAAGTAGAAAAATACAAGCCTTTACGATCAAGTTATCAATGTTCTAGTCAGTTTTAGATGCTCTTTCTGAGCTTCTAGAGCCTGACTTCCTTTAATGAGTTTGTGATGTTGATATACAGCAATGAAACATAATATATGAAATGGGCCATGCTTTCCAAAACCATGTCTGCTCCTTGTTCCTTAAAACATTTTTTTCACAAGCCATTGAATTAGCTGCTTTTTTAAATGAGCTAATTATAGGTAAGACATAAACTTGGGATATATCTTAATCACTATAGTATTTGTTTTTAAAAATATAAAGTTCAGTATTTGTGCTTTCTTGACATCAGTCTGTCTCCTCTATTTCCAGCTGTTTACCTAAAATTGGGGAAAAATTGTCAACGACTATTCGCTTCCATCTCGGAGTCTTCTAATCACTGTGCCCGTCTCCCGGTGTGGAGGGGGCAAGATGGCAGATCCCATCATGGACCTCTTTGAGGACACTCCCCTGTTTAACCTGGATGCCCTACCGGACGACTCGTTTTCTCAGGGCTCCACAGACCCTGTGGAGGAGGCCCTCAAGCTGGCGTTGGGCCAGGTGGACCCGTCGGCTGAGCCCAATCCTGAGCTCACGGTCAGTGCAGGCCTCAGCGTTCCTGTAGCAGCTCCTGCCATCCCTGACCCTACCCCTGTTCAAGTCCTTGCACAGCAGTCAGTGCCCGGGACAACTGCTCAGACTGTTTCCATAGCTGTGGCTCCTACCGTGGCCCCTGCCCCTGCTGATACTGTACCTCAGATCCAACCTCAGACCAACATAACCATTGCCAACACCAGCATGGCATCCAGTAGTACTGTCCTTCTGAGCTCTCCTATGACTGTTTCCAGCTCTCCAGCCACAACTACTACCACAACACAGCAGCTCACACAGATAACACACCATCTCACTGCCCAGCAGTTAGCTGCCATCACACAGCAGGCCGGTGGTAAAATTGTTATTCTCAAAGGACCGCAGGGTCAAGCCCAGGTCCTACAGACTGTATCAGGAGCCTCGGGCCAGACCAGTGGAAAGGTTATTCGTGTGTTGTCTGGAACTCCTCTCAAACCTGGCATGTCCATACTGCAGGGGGGAACAGTCTTGAATCAGGCAAGCCCAGGACAAGCTCAAGTCAAGGTGGGTGCTGGGGTACAGAGGTTGCTACAGTTGCCCAACGGGCCAGTGAAACATTTGCTGCTCACTTCCATGCCCCAGCAGGTGCAGCAGACGCAAGGCCAACAGCTTCAACTGCAGATCCCAGCCCAAGCACAGATGGCTCAAGGCCAGACTCAAGTCCAAGTTCAGGCACAGGCACAGACCGCTCCGATCCAGGTGCAGCTCCAGCAAGCCCTGCAGGCCCAAACGCAGGTAAGCACCACCTCTTCTTACTCTACACACCACAAGTTTTACCCAGCAGGTGGCGATTTACAATTATGATTGTGAGTGGATTTCCTATGCTGTATATTGAGGCCAGTCTATGACTTTCATGCTAATTCTCATCCTCAATGTGATTCTAGGGAGGTGAACCAAAACGAATCACCTTGGTTCTCCAGCAGCCCTCCCAGGCTGGCTCTGCTGGAGCAGTGGGTCAAACTTTGACAGCCCAGCAGGGTGGGCAACAGCAGCAGACGAGATTAGTTTTGAATCAGCTACCTGGAGGCAAACTGGTACTCCAGGGAAGCCAGCTAGCTGCACTGACCCAGGCGCGAGCTGGGGGTCAGGCTGGAGGGCCCAAAGTCCTCACCATTCAGCTGCAGGTGCAGCAGCAGCCAAACCAACAAGGAGGAATTAAGGTGAGAAAGTGATTTTATTGTTGGCTGCAATTTCTTTTCCAATTACTCTTGAGCTAAGATAATGCTCTCTGTTCTTATAAGAATTTATGCAAAAGGACTGTTCTCTATTGATACAATTATAAGGGTTTTTTACAATCTTGAACGTTACTGATGCAAATTCTTTTTTCCCCAGTATACTAAATATTGACAACTGTTTACGTGAAGTTACGTTTTCAACCATCTGAAATCTGACCCCTGTGATATTTTGCTGCGTGGCAAAATGCATGCCACAACTGCCCACAATGTCTCTCTGAGACTAATATTATTGGAGTTTATGGATTTCACATCAAATTTCTTCATGTCATCCTTACATGAGATTTAACTGATTCATATTGGAAAGTAGAAAATATCCACCAGTATGATCCAAGGGATTGTATTGGTGATAGTACATTTCTACCATTCAATGAATCAATATAGATCTTTTACTATGCTTCTTTGTAGTTCATTGTTTTTTCCAGTTTGTATTTGCATAAAAAATGAGGCATTACAGCTGCTTTTAGTGAAATATTTAATTTGCTGCCTATCTAGAGTTGGAAAATAAAAGATTGATTTCTAAAATATTTGTATTCAGAACAGAAGATGATTCATGATTAGTTTAGCCTAGCTTTGCATAATGAAAAGAAGCCGAGGATAACAGTTGTGGTCGAGGTGCCTCTCATCAGCTTCAATATTTCCTTTAAATGTGATTGTTGATTTGACACCAAACAAGCTGATATTCACCGATCATATTACGGCTTTAATGTGTTACATCTAACTTGACCAATCTTTATTTTTATCATTACAGTATCAGCTGGTTTCAGGAGCAGGAAATACTGGTAGTCCACAGGTGTTGCAGATCTCACAGGGCCAAGGAGGTCAAAGAGTTGCAGTGCCACTCAAAATGCTTCTGCAGCCACAGGTAGACCTCCACCTTTGAATAAACGGTATTTAAATGTTTTATACATATCAAGGAAGCTTCTGATAAAACCTGACACCATTTTACGTTCACTCAGACAAGCTCAGCATCCTCGGGAGGCGGCACAGTCTCTGTGATGAAGGTCATCAACACCTCGACTGCAGGTCCCTCCACTACCACCACCACTCAATCCCAGGCCATTCGTATCACCAAGGCCTCTGGCGAGCCTGCCGGAGTCCGGCGAGTAGAAATCCTATGTAAGCAGGAGAAGGCAAACCGTATAGTTGCCGAAGCTATAGCACGGGCCAAAGCACGTGGCGAGAAGAACCTGCCTAGAGTCCTGAACCAGGACGAGCTCCCATCAACCGCGACCTCTCCTGAGATTGGGGGCACTGTTACTGTGGTGTCTTCTAACAAAAAAAAGAGCAGCGGAGGAGGGAGCAAGAAGAAAAGTCCTGTCGCTGGAGGAGCAACACACAAAACTGTAGGTGGAGGTGACAAAAAGAGCAAAGCGAAGACACCAGGAACAGCTGGAGTGGCTGGAGGCACAGTGATACCTGGGACTGGCAACAAGAGTAAAAGCAAGGTTAAGACAAAGTAAGTTATGTGCAGATGATAAAGCAATTTATTTTAAATACAACTATTTTTATATTATACTTTGAAAATGTATCTTTATTGAAAACAGGGTTTATACCTTCATTCTCTCCTTCACTTACAGCACTATAACTCTAGTGGGAGCAAAGAAAAGAAAGAGAAACGCTTCCTCAGATCATTCTGATGGGGAGTTGAGTCCTGCCTCACCTGCTGCACTGGATGATGACTTGATTACGGTATGTGTACGAACACATGTTCATGGAAACACCTCAGTTTTCTCAAAATGTCATCACAACAATTAATTGAAAATAAAGACGACTCTCTGCCAACTCTCCCAAAAGTTTGATATTGTGGTTGAACAATTGAAAATGTTGTGACTGCCAGTGTATGTGAGAGCGCCAATGCCTGTCTTTTATGGATGCTTGATGTGTGTGGTTGTGTGCGTGTATGTATTTGTTGCTTGAAGATGACGGACAATTATGAAGACACTCAATCTTTGCTTCTTATTCTGGCAAGTAGAGGCGCTCCAATCGCGTGTTGAAGAGGAAGAAGTACACAGAAGACCTGGATATCAAGATAACAGACGACGAGGATGAGCAGGAAGATGTAGACGTTACGACAACTGCAGCGGCTGTGGCCTCTAACAGTGGCAACACTGCAGCACAGCTGAAACAGGAAATGGAGCTGGATGGTGATGGACAGCCCAGCATGCAGTTCTTTGTGGTGAGTGTGAAACTATTGTAACACAGATATTTCCTCTCAGGAATGATTCAAATAAGAGTTCTTAAATTTGTTGGAAAGGTTGTTGTTTCTTTTTGTGATACACATTTTACAGACCCTTATTTGTATCTTATTAGTGCGTTACTTTTTATTTTTGCAGGAAAACCCAAGTGAAGAAGATGCTGCTGTTGTCGACAAAATCTTGTCCATCAGATTAACCAAAAAAGAAGTATGTTTAATACATTTAAAATGTTGTGTCATTTTGTAAATCACATCCTAAAAACTCCTTCCTCTCTTCAAGGTGTGTCAAGGCCAGTACACAAATGTGGAGGAATACTTTGTAAAATACAAAAACTAGTAGGTTCTTTATCTTAGTTTATTACTTTGACTTTTTTATTTCTTGAGTAGGCCTTTTTAATGTGTAAAACCTGACTCTTCTGTTCTCAGTTCATACTTACACTGTGAGTGGGCCAGTTTGGAGCAACTAGAGAAAGATAAGAGGATCCATCAGAAGCTCAAGAGGTTCAAGGCAAAACGTGCACAAATGAGGACCATCTTCCAGGAGGTGAGAGGGACAAACACCTCTTTGTTTTAGTTCAACTGCTTGGGCAACACATTTGTGATATGTTTGTGCTGTCTCTGACCCTGTGGTTCTCGTCAGGAGGAGGAGCCTTTTAACCCTGACTACATGGAGGCGGACAGGATCCTGGATGTGTCTCATAGTGTGGACAAGGACAACGGCGAGGTGAGAGAATGGATCCATAACTTGCCCTTTTCAATTGGAGAAGAGATTTGCAACTCCTCTCTTGGCTATGTAGCGTTTCCCACAGAATAAATTCAATCTACAATCTCTTAAGGCCGATTTATAGTTGGACTTTACACAGGCACTCAAGCACGCAAGACACACAACGTGCCCCTTGCGTGCTTGCGTACCCCCTCTTGCAGCTTGCGTGCGTCCGCCAAATTTTTCCGCAAGGCTGTGATTGGTCTGCTTACTACATCCCGTCCGGAGTCTAGTTTCCGGTTTCATGCCCCATAATACCGGCAGAAATCACGGAAGATTTAGAAGAACGAATATGGACCAAATAGAAGAGCGTTTGGCACACACTAAGTTGGACTGTAAAGCGTAAAAACAATTTAAGTTCATTATGAAACTGGCGGGAGACAAATTAAAATATGGTTGATAATTAATTTAAAACCCTTCTGTTCCTTCATGAAGTTGCATATTTACAGCAGTTAAATACTTAATTTCCTTTTTTCTACTCAAGCCTGTTATCTACTATCTGGTGAAGTGGTGCTCACTGCCTTATGAAGATGCCACTTGGGAGCTGAAGGAAGATGTGGACGAAGGCAAGGTGGAAGAGTTCGTCAAAATCCAAAACCGACAACCTCGCCTGAAGAGAACGGTAAGTTGTCAAGTGCAAAGTAAAGGGTTCTGGTGGTTTGGGACCCACAGGATGTAACTGCTGTCCACTTTTCATATCTAGCTGTCAACAAAATAATCTTAAAAACAAATCAACCTCAAAGTATAAATATACAGAATGTATTCTATAATAATAAAAAAAACATAACAAAACATTACAGCCTGTTCACACATAGACTCAAACACTGAAGGCGCAACAGGGCAATTTACTTTAATTCACGTTGTACCAAAGCACTATCATTTTCATATCCATTACTTTAAGGCACTTTACAGATCAAAAAAATATTTGATATCTTATATCAAGAATTGCACAACGAGAAGTTTTTTCCCCTCCTGATTTCAGACACGACCTCCAGCTGGTTCATGGAAGAAGCTGGAAGAAACCACAGAGTACAAGAACGGTAACGTACTGAGAGAGTATCAACTGGAAGGAGTCAACTGGCTGGTCTTCAACTGGTACAACAGGTATTCATCACACGCATCACCTGTTCAGAGTTCATTGTAAAGCTAACGTCATAATTGATTCGTTTATCTGTGTATGGTGCTTTTATTTTGAGTATTAGCTGTTGAAACATGAGAATTGTAGCGGTGCACAACATGAAGGAACAACATCTAGTTGGCATTTTTTTTATATTTTTGTAGAAGTTTTGGTTAGAATCTTTTATATTCCATCTCCCAAGGCTTCAATGATCACATTCCCTGTCTCTGTCTCTCAGACAGAACTCTATCCTGGCAGATGAGATGGGTTTGGGGAAAACTATCCAGTCTATTGCAGTGCTCTCAGATATGTATGCTGCTGGAATCCAAGGCCCCTTCCTTGTTATCGCTCCACTCTCCACTATCACCAACTGGGAGAGGGAGTTCACCACGTGGACAGATATGAACGCCATAGTCTACCACGGCAGCCTGGCTAGCCGACAGATGATCCAGCAGTATGAGATGTACTGCAAGGATGACAAGGTGGCGTTAGTGGTGACAGTTGTTGTCATTTCACCTCACTGATGTTTAACATGTCTAATAAAAATGACTATCTTGTGTACAGGACCATTTGATTCCAGGTGCGTATAAGTTTGATGCCCTCATCACAACCTTTGAGATGGTGTTGTCTGACTGTCCCGAGCTGAGGGAAATCTCCTGGCGCTGTGTCATCATCGACGAGGCTCATCGCCTCAAGAATCGCAACTGTAAGCTGTTGGACAGCTTGAAGATGCTGGATGTGGTGAGAGGACCACAGCTCATGTTGCTTTACAGCTTTAATCAATTGTCAAATGTACCAAGAACAACCGGATCTCTGCTGCCCTCACAGCTAAGAATACACTTGGTTGGACGTTAGAATGGGATTTAAATGATTTATTTTACATAGAGTATATACATTCATGTTCAAATTCACTTCAGTCAGTGGTTTTGGAAAGCTATTAAAGATTTTTGTTAACATCACCTCATTTTGTCCTTTTTCCCCCTCTCTGTCATTTGCTTCATTACATCTCCTCTTGATGTCCACTCTGTCCTTCACCCTCCTCTTACTATATCTATTTCTTTTCACCTACGTTGTGTGGTTTCTCACAGGAACACAAAGTGTTGTTGACTGGCACTCCTCTCCAGAATACTGTGGAGGAACTTTTTAGTCTTTTGCATTTCCTGGAGCCTACTCAGTTCCCCTCTGAGACAGAATTCCTCAGAGACTTTGGAGACTTGAAAACGGAAGAACAGGTGTGAAATAAGCTCTGATAAAACCAAAACAACACACAATTTTTTTTGTCTAATCTGTTCCGTATATATAATGTTTGGTAATGCTCAGCTGTCATTGAGCAAGTGGTTTGTTTTGGTCTCTTAGGTTCAGAAGCTGCAGGCCATCTTGAAACCCATGATGTTAAGAAGGCTGAAGGAAGATGTTGAGAAGAATTTGGCACCCAAACAGGAGACCATTATAGAGGTTAGTTTAAACGATGTAATTTGTTTGTTTTTTTAAAGCCGACAATCAAGTTAGTCTGTTATTTAATTCTGTGCTTTACATTTTATTAAAGTTTTTTTTTATGGGATTTGAATAAGATAAAAACAAGGGAGGCATCGAGGGAATCTTGCAATGAGACCTCGTTATCATAGGGCTTATAAAAGTACTTTTTCTCACTATAAACAAATAAAACTGTGAAAATCACAATAATGTAATACGTGTGAGATTGTTATTGAATTAAGAAATGTAACTTTGTGTCCTCTCAGGTTGAGTTGACAGACGTCCAGAAGAAATACTACCGAGCCATCTTGGAGCGGAACTTCAGTTTCCTCAGTTTAGGGGCAACCAGTAACAGCAATGTCCCCAACCTGCTCAACACTATGATGGAGCTGCGCAAGTGCTGCAACCACCCCTACCTCATCAATGGTACTGTATAACAATTTAACTCCGTCTTCTGCAGCCAGTGTTGACAAGTTTAAATGTATTCTCTTGCTGTTGTTGGCTGCAGGTCTAGGTTGTGTAGCTCTCTGTGAAAGGCATATTTCTCTTATTGCTTGTTATATTTTGGCTTTGCGCAAAATCAACTACTCATTTACTAACTTACTCTATCGGGTCTTCAAACTGAAACATTATAATCACTGGCTGATTCCCCTTGCGTGTGTATGGCCTCCGGCTGCCTGTATGCACTCCCTACAACATCTAGGCATGCTCCTGATGAGTTGGTGGATGGTGTCCTGGGGGATCTCCTCCAGACATGGATCAGGGCATTACTGAGCTCCTGGACAGTCTGTGACCGTACTTAACGGCGTTGGATGCACCAATACATAACTTCCGATAGGTGATCAATTGGATTTTGGTCAGGGATACTTGAGGGCCAGTCAATAGCATCAATCCTTCGTCATCCAGGAACAGCATTGCTGAGCATTCATGTTCAGCAGGACCGGTTTGGCAGTGGGTCAGTGATGATGTTACACTAGCATAACATTCACGGCGGAGTCTCTAGACTCTTTCACGACTGTCACATGTGCTCAGTTGGAACCTGGTCTCATCTATAAAGAGAACCAGTAGCAGGCCTGTTTATTCTGGTGTACTCTGGCTAATGCCTAGCAAGCTGCGCTGGGCCTTGAGAACGGGTCCCTCTAGAGGACGTCAGGCCCTTAAGTCGCCCTCATCGAGTCTGTTTCTGACAGTTTGGTCTGCTGGAAGTCATCTTGTAGGGCTCTGGCAGTGCTCCTCCTGTTCCTCCTTGCACAAAGGAGCAGACCTGCTGCTGGGTAAATGCCCTTCTACTGCCCGGACCAGCTCTCTTTCTGTAATGGCCAGTCTCCTGGTCACTACTTAATGGTCCTGAGACTGTTCTGAGAGACACCGCAAACCTTCTGGGACCGCAATTATGGATGTGCCATCTTGAGGGAGCTGGACTGCCCATGCACATTTGCTCAGTTGTTATGTTTGTTTACCTTTGCTTCGCCTCTGGAGCACAGAGAAGGTTTGGAAACAGCAAAAGCGCAAACAAAAGTTTTTGATGGCATGTTTGCGCTGTTAGTCAAACAGAAGCAATGGACTATTAAAGTGATCAGTTAACGTAGCTGTGTGATTATTTTACCCAAGCTGTTGACGAATTTCAACCCTGAATCTTCAAGCGGCAAATAGATTACACATATCAGTGCTTTTGTACTTCTGAAAAGATAACTCAGGTGTCTGTTTCTCTGTGTTCCAGGCGCAGAGGAGAAGATCGTAAGAGAGTTGCGGGAGGTGTATAACCCAATGGCTCCTGACTTCCATCTGCAGGCCCTGATTCGGTCGGCCGGTAAGCTGGTGCTTCTGGACAAGCTGCTGCCTCGCCTCAAGGCCGGGGGCCACAAAGTGCTCATCTTCTCCCAGATGGTGCGCTGCTTAGACATTCTGGAGGACTACCTCATCAACAAGAGGTATGCGGGTCAAGCTGTATTTTATTAACTGCTTATCAGTACATGTAATAATTAATAAGCAGCAAGTGCATCAGATTCTTTATATTATCCAACAAAACTTTTAATGGGCTAAATATTTTTTTACAGATACCTTTATGAGCGAATTGATGGCAGAGTGCGTGGGAACTTACGACAAGCTGCCATCGACCGCTTCAGTAAGCCTGAATCAGACCGCTTCGTTTTCCTGCTGTGTACCCGGGCTGGTGGCCTGGGTATCAACCTGACTGCTGCTGACACCTGTGTCATATTTGACTCTGACTGGAACCCTCAAAATGACCTGCAGGTACAAGACAGTAGAGACACGCACATATTCTAATTAATATAAGATTCGTTTGTATTAGAGATTGATTTACATTTCTGTATTTACAATTTACTTTTGTAGATTTAATGTCAGTAGCAGCTCTTATTACCTTCTTTTTACTTTTCCAGGCCCAGGCACGATGTCATCGTATTGGCCAGTCTAAGGCGGTTAAGGTGTACCGTCTGATAACCAGGAACTCCTATGAGAGGGAGATGCTGGATAAAGCAAGTCTGAAGCTTGGGCTGGACCGTGCCGTCCTGCAGAGCATGAGTGGCAACAAAGAAGGCAGTGTCAACGGGGTAAGAACATTTACAAACTCAAAGAGATTAATTTGCCAGCCCATAATCCACAACTTGCAATGAGGCACATGTCGCTTTGAAGTAGGTTTTAGGGCGTATGCCACCATGCACCACAGTCGTATGCTTCAGTTGTTGAGTTGGTGATAGCACATCTAAAGCTTGATATGATTTCTGAATTTCCCACGGGATTAATAAAGTATCCATCTATCTATCTATCATATATATATGTTTTTAGAACAAAAGTAGCTGAAGCGGAGATGAAGTTTATGATGTGTTGAATTAATTGGATCGATTCATTATTCAATGTATATCATTGTCCTCGGATAGTTCTCATATTATATTCTCAATCTGTTCTGAGTATCAGGACTGGTAAGGAGAATAGGCGATATCTGACACTGTCAGCATTAGTGTCGTTTTTTTATTGAAGATTGCGACATATCTGTCCTTAAATGTTACTAGATGGAAACTGCTTAAAATAATGTTACACATTTTTAACTTAGTACCTATGTGATAATAGATTTAATTGCTTGATCAGATGAATTCCTCAGTGAGCCTTTAATTTGTTCCTGTAATCTGATTGTAACTGTAATACTGCAGTTGATCTGACTTATTTATTTAAACAAATCTTCTGACCTTGATGTTCTTCCTGTGAGCCCTGTTAAACGTTCACATGGCTGCTGTTGGCAATCACTGTGATTGCCAACAGTGTGGAAACTGGGATAGACCCAGTTTTTCCGTATTCCAGTTTTAACACTGAACTAAACGCAATATATATCAACTTCAACAGATCCAGCAGTTCTCTAAGAAGGAGATAGAGGACCTCCTGAGAAAAGGAGCGTACGCTGCCATCATGGATGAGAATGATGAGGGAAGTCGCTTTTGTGAGGAGGACATAGACCAGATCCTTCAGCGACGAGCCACCACCATCACCATTGAGAGTGAAGGCAAGGGCTCAACATTCTCCAAGGCCAGCTTTGTGGCCTCCGAGAACCGCAACGACATTTCCCTTGATGACCCTGAATTCTGGCAGAAATGGGCAAAGAAAGCAGACCTTGACATGGATACCATCAACCGGAAGGTACAACACATTTTCTAGTTGCATTCATGCAAATACTTGAATATTATGTTGATGATTGGAGTAATATGTAATCGTCTACTCTTCTCTCCCACAGAACACCCTTGTGATTGACACTCCCAGAGTACGCAAGCAGACGCGGCAGTTTTCCACTTTACGAGGCGAGGGTGGTGACCTGTCTGACGCGGAAAGTGATGATGAGTATACTGCCGCCAATTCCAGACATTCCCGTTCCTCCCGACGCTCCGAACGCCACACTGGAACGGGATACGGCCGCACTGACTGTTTCCGGGTGGAGAAGCACCTTCTTGTCTATGGGTATGTAGATTTAAACTATAGCTTGTATGTGCCGAAATACATTTTCAACCCTTGTCCTGTGTTTTAACTCCATTTCCTGTTTTCTCTCTTCTACAGTTGGGGCCGTTGGAAGGACATCCTGTCTCATGCCAGATGTAAGCGGCGTTTGAGTGAACGTGATGTCGAGACGATATGCCGTGTCATCCTGGTCTTTTGTCTGCTTCACTACCGTGGAGATGAGAACATCAAGAGTTTCATCTGGGAGCTCATCACACCGCCGGAAAACGGGCGTGAACCCACAACACTACTCAACCATTCTGGTAGGAGGATGCTCATAGAAATGTCAGAAACCTTTTTAAAACTGTGGAAGAGTGAGGGTGTGTGAAGAAAGACAAGGACTTCCTTCTTCATTTGTGACTCTCAAACTATTTAGACCTGACACAACATTTGCGTTTTAAGAGCCAACGTCAGCATTTTCGTGCCCCTCCCTTTTTGAAACTGATGAGACGTGTGTGTGACTCATCCCCAATGTCATAATTTTCAAGACGTGTAACTCATGAAACACGTTGAGATTTGCTTAAACACTTGCGGGAAAAGCGAAATGCATTGCAGGAAATGTAGTTTGTTTGTAAGTAGCATTTCAGACAAGGCCTGAAAATCTCAGTAGGGGGAGCGATATTGAAGCAGAGCACTGCAGTGTTTCACTGACAAAAATACCAACGAAGGAGAATAACGCTTGGTTTCAAAGAGACAGTTTTGAGGAGGAAGAAGATTTGCGGGATTTTTTTTTGTTTTTTGTTGAAGCATTGTTGATTTTTTTAAATAATGTTCATGCAGTTTAGGGAAAAGGAAATGACCTACAAAGACAGCTTGTCATTGACTGAGAAATAACATTTTAGTAAATGTTGGCAGCTCTGTTTACTCTTCAGAAAACACTAAGGTTTTAGGTAGTTGTTTTAAAACACTTGGTTATTGGAGTGCATTTTTATCTGAGGTCTTAGGTCTTAATGGGGTAAATATGGTGCATTCTTGCGTTTACTGAATACTTTTTTGTGTTTTATGCTTATTTGTCTGTCTGTTGCATTATTTTAAAGGTGGGTTTATTTACCAGTAATGTTTTCTTTTTTCTGCCTAGGCCTGTCTATCCCTGTTCCTAGAGGCAGGAAGGGTAAGAGGGTAAAGACCCAGAGCACATTTGATGTTCAGAAAGTGGAGTGGATCCGCAAGTTCAACCCTGACACCCTGCTGCTGGATGACAGCTACCGTAAACACCTCAAGCACCAGTGCAACAAGTCAGTGAAGCCGAATCAGCTGTGTTTGTGTGTACATATGTGTGCATTCTCATCCCATGTTCAAACTTTAAAACATGTTGTCTCCCACCTCAGGGTGTTGCTGAGGGTGCGTATGCTCTACTACTTGAAGCAGGAAGTGATAGGTGAACATGCCGAGGCTGTCCTGACAGGGACTGACATCAGGTATGTAACACGGCATCACGTACATCACCTCAGGTTCAGACGCACAAGTTTCTTTCTCAACTTCACTTGAACACTTTAAGATATTGATGATTTATTTTACAGGGATGTTGATATCTGGATGCCTGAGATGGAGCAGCAGGAGGTACCGGCAGGATGGTGGGACACTGATGCAGATCGCTCACTGCTTTCTGGTGTATTCAAACATGGTATGTTTTTTCTCTGGAGAGGTTCATAATCTTTTTTGACATTGTGGCATAAATACAGATTCACTGGTCTCTGAGCTAGAACATGTCGTTTTTTTGTCCCAACATCCTTGATTGTGTCTCTATCTGAAGGTTATGAAATGTACACTACCATGCGTGCTGATCCCTGCCTATGCTTCCTGGAGCGAGCGGGTCGGCCCGATGACAAGGCCATTGATGCCGAGCAGCATACTGGTGACACAGAGTTGGGAGACGAGTGAGTGAAACCTTCAATAGATTGTTGTCCCACTGAATTCATGCACTAAATTTACTTATCGCAAATGCTAGATTCATTCAATAGGTTTAGTGTTTCCTACAGACTCGAACATCGCTCTCTCACATGCAAAAGATTCTAAGAGTTCTCATTTGAGAGTCACAACTGCATTATATTCCACTAGAGGGTACACTCACAACTGCAGCACATTGTTGTTTTACTTGAAATGTTTGCATCTCGTTTTATTTGGAGGTCTTAAGTTGGGGTTTTAACTTAATGAAACATGCAAATATATAGGACATGATGCCCTGTTACTGAACTTTGCTTTATGTTATGTGTTGTGCAGTGCTGAGTATGATAAATACTCAGAGGACCCGGAGTTCAAACCTGCGTCAAGGCAAAAAGATATGTTCGATGAGGTACGAATTTGAGTCTCATATTTAGATGGATCTGCCTGTAGAATTCTTTTTACACAGAAAATGTTGGAGCCAAGTAAAAATGTATTAATGTCTTTATCTGATCTACTTCTCCAGTCTGACCCTATGAACGTGGACGATGAGATTTCTGTTGAAGACAAGGTGGTGCCGGTGGTCCCAGAAAGCTTTCTGAGTCAGAGTCCCAACTGGCCGTCAAGCTCATCACTTACAGCAAGGTTGCGCCGGCTCATCACAGCTTTCCAACGCAGCTACAGACAGGAGCAGCTGAAGATTGAAGCAGTGGCAAAGGGCGACCGCAGACGCAGGAGGTGCGAACAGGCCAGCAAGCTGAAGGAGATTGCACGGCAGGAGCGGCAGCAGAGGTACACTGGCATTACATCTTTTTACAAAGCTCACCGCATGCAGATCTTATCCAGGATTGTTATCTTCACTGAGGGGTTTTTAAGCAAATGCTAAAATTGCCCATTGGATTCAGACCCAACCCACCTCACCTCTGTTGTTCTCTGTGCCTCTCCTCTAGGTGGACACGTAGAGAGGAGTGTGACTTCTACCGCGTGGTATCAACGTTTGGTGTGGAAAAGGTGAAAAGGGAGCCGGACCTTCCTGAGGTTGGAAAACCTGAATTTGTGTGGACACGCTTCCGTACCTTTGCTCGTCTGGATAAAAAAACCGACGAGAGCCTTAGTCGATACTTCCGTTCTTTTGTTGCCATGTGCCGGAGAGTTTGCCACCTCCGCCCAGCCCATGGTGAAGGTAACTACTAAATACACTTTCAAGACATGCGTTTCCACAGCTAGTAGGCTATAGTATCTAAATGTGTATATGATTAGTATTAACTTCAATATAAATGCACCTTATACCTTGATGAAATGTGAGAGGAATGAGTTTACAAGTACTTACTCATCCTTTGTTCTTTAATCGTTTATTGCGTAGATCCATCAGAGATTTCACAGACTGTTGCCCCCATCACTGAGGAGCGTGCTTCCCGTACCCTATACCGTATCAGCCTCCTGCGTCGCATCCGCGAGAGAGTCCTGCCCCACCCCTCCCTGGAGGAGCGTCTGCATCTGGCCCCGTCCAGCTCGGATCTGCCCAATTGGTGGAATATACCAGATCACGATCGTCAGCTGATGCTGGGTGCAATTTTGCACGGCGTCAGCCGCACCGAGCTCTCCATCTTCTCTGACCCAGACTTCACCTTCTGTCAGTCAAGGGATGAGTTCATCCAAAACCAGCAGGCCCCGCAGCCTCCACCCCCACCTTCATCCCAAGCACTGCCCATCATGCCGCTCATCCAGCACAAGACTGATGAGGACCTGCATGGCGTGAAGGAAGAGGAAGCTGATGAGGACGCCCGGTTACTTGGCACAGAAATCAGCGCTGCCCTGCAGAGCACACCTTTGAGTCACCATGATGGAAAAGTGCGAGGGGAGGGCTGGAGCTTCAAGAAGAGCAAAGCGAGAGGAAGTAGATCAGAAAGAAAGGGAGAGGGAGGATCTGATTCAGATTCTGATTCAGATTCAGGCTCATCGTCCTCTGAGCGATCAGGCAGCAGTGATGACAGTGGAGAGAGTGAGGAAGATGTGGAAAGAGGTACGTTGAAAGATGAAGTGAAGAAAAGTGTAGAGTACTGCATGAATAAAACACCAATTTAATTATTTCCCCCTTTTTTGCGTTATTAGCAGGCAAGGTACGTGACGGAGATGAAGATAATAGTTTACTCTCCATGACTACATCCCAGGACGGCCTTCCACCCCCTGATCCCCTCAGAGTCGACTGGCCCAAGGTAATTAATTTACACTTCACAACATGTATGTCTAAACTTGATGCAAATACTAAAGAATATATCTGTTAGGAATGAACGCCAGGTTTATTTTCTTGCTGTAACTGACTGACTGATACTTTCTTCTTCTGTCCCAGGACCGTGTGTTGATCAATCGGCTGGACAACTTGTGTACGCTGGTGCTGACCGGTCAGTGGCCCTCAGGGCGGAGATATGTGCCTGAGGCTCAGCTCAACCTGAGCTCAGAGCTGGTGGGAGATGAGATGGCCTATACGAGGGTGATCCGTAAACCCAGCAGCATGCCTGGTGAACCAGGAGCAGAGGGAGAAGATGGAGAGTTCACAGTCAAACTCCTAAAGGTGAGAAAATGGTTGAGGGAGAAATATTATTAGATTTGAAGCACAGGCAATTAAAAAAATGCAAAATCTGACACTCAAAAAAGAGAAAATTTTGCTTTCAAATCACAAACTGCTGTTGTAAGGTGCCGCTAAATTAGAGGCCTCTTTCTCTCAACCTGCCAGGAGGAGGGGTTGAAGCTGACCTTCTCTAAGCAGTCCCTGATGCCCAACGGATCAGGGGGAGAGAGCAGCAGCCGAAAGAGGCGCAAAGACCAAGAGGTACTCGTGCCAGGGTTACATGTATTCCTCTTGAACACTGGTGCAGTAAAATTTATAAACAAAATGCTTTGGATTGTGTCTGATCAGTTTTTCTGTCTCTGTTTTAGTTTTCCGACCCAGACGGACTCCTCGACCCACTGGAGCGTACTCCTCGACGGAGGGACCATCCCACCTGGCTGAAGGAGAACCCAGAATATGAGGTGGAGGGAGACATGATGGAGGTAAATTCTTTCAAATCATTTAACCACTTAAAATAATATGGAAATGAATGAGTCTCGGGCAATTTTGCCTGTGGTCTCAGAGACAGAAAAACTAAATATCAGTGAGTACTGGCTCTGCTTTTTCAAATCATTTGTCTCGTTTCCTCAGCTTCTTGTGAACAGGAGCAAGAGAAAGAGGAGGAGAAGGGCAGATAAAGCCCTGACAGGCAGTGAGAAGATCAAACTCATTAACATGAGATCTGGAAAGAAGGTGAGACCCGACTGGTATGGTACATGCAACACTTGAGATTGGACTTTTGTTGTTTTCTCTTGCTAACAAAACTCAAAATGCTTGTCCTGTTAAGGTTGGTGCTGCTTTCTGCCCGATGCTGCAAGATCTGAGGGAATATCTAGAAGAGAATCCTGATATTGCTGTAGCACCCGAGTGGTCGGAAACTGTTCGGAAGTCTGTAAGTAATTCAGATGAAGTATTACTTCTTTGGGGGAAAAAGTACACCTCAAATGTTTTTCTCTGTGATGCTCTATTTGGAAAAGTAGCTGTAAGACAGTGGTTCTCAGCCTTTTTGAGTCGTGACCCATCAAATTGGCGCAGCCTGGTGCACACGATCCCTCCTCTGCTTTTTTTTTCTTTTTTTTTTACTAACATTTTTATTGATTTCACATTTGTGAACAGTATAATATACCAGATCGGTTTTAGATAACACAACATACAGAAATAGATAAATAATAAACAATAACAATTATAAAATAATAAGGTAATAAAAATAAATAAAATAAAATAAAGTAGATAAAGAAGGCGGGTGTAATATAAGTTGTTTGCTGCCTGCGTCTCTGCGTGCTCAACTGATCAGCCCACTATTCCTGGGTCAGGTTGAGTACAAAGAGTCATATCAAATGGGGTGGGGGTCGGCGGACTATTCAAGGTGTGAACAAAGGATCAGGGGGACGTTTCAGTGGCAGGGAGTATATCGACATAATCTAGAAGTGATTTCCAGTGCGAATAAAACTTCTCAGGGCGGCCTCTAAGGCTGAATTTGATTTTCTCCAGTTTCAATAGAAATAATAAATCATGTAGCCAGGATTTGAAGGAAGGTGGCTGGGAAGATTTCCATAAGAGAAGACATTTTCTACGTGCAATCAAGGACGCAAAAGCTATGAAATTATATGGCAGTGATGTGGTTACAAGTTCATCAGGAGGCACCCCAAAAATAGCTATCTGTGGTGAAGGACTAACAGGTATACCTAGGATGTCAGAGATAGATTTAAAAATTGATTGCCAGTAATTTAACAACTTGGAGCATGTCCAGAACATATGTGTCAGATTGCATGGCGTCCGAGAGCATCTGTCACAAGTTTCAGATGTTTTGTCTGGGTAAAGTTTGAAGAGTTTGTCTTTGCTATAGTGCAGCCTAAAAAGTACTTTAAATTGGATAACAGAAAGTCTGGCACAGCTAGAAGAGAAGTTAACAGCTTTCAACGCCTTTTTCCAAAGAGCATCCGAAATGCTTATCTGGAGTTGAGTTTCCCAGCCGGTCCTGCTCTTATTCACAGATGAATCGTTTGTTGGTGATAAGAGATTATAGAGATATGAGACATGGCCCTTAGGCCCCTCCTCCACTTTTGATTGCTTGAGTGTTTTCTCACTTTGAGAGCAAATTACTCGTAAAGAACGTGATTCATTCTTGAGCCAACAATAACGTTTTTCTTGATTTTCACTTGCACCCAGACTCTGGCGATCAAAGCATAATCAATAACAGTCATTTTAAGCAGAACTTATCACTGATGAAGAAAATGTTATGGTAACACAACTCCCAGTTTTATTTTGAATACATATAATATATATTGGAGTTGAAGTGTAGGTGGCTAAAAGATATTTTTTTTGTAATTACCAGAAAGAAGAGATGTGTAAACACACCCTGCTCCCCTCAGATTAGTTTTTGATCAAAGACTTTTTGATGTTTCAGGGCTTCCTGCCTGAGACATTCTTCCACCGGCTGCTGACGGAGCACTCGGATATCCCCAAGAAAAGCCGACGCCGCCATCATCATCATCACCACCACCACCATCACCACACTCCAGAGCCTGTTCTCGAAGACCCTAACCTAGACGGAGTTGAAGAGGAGACTCTGGTCTCGGACGGAGCCTACATGATGGATGAGGGGGACCTGGAGACCTCCCACCACTTCCTCACCAGTGCAGACTTTGACGTTAAAATGGTGGGGGGCGACAGCATTTCCCAAGGCGACTATGACAGCTCGGATCAAGAGGCGTTATTAGACGATGTCATCATAACACAGAAGGACTCTGACTCCTCATCAAGCTCAGAGGATTGACTGAACCCCGCTCCTCAAACACATCTGACTTAGTCCCCTTCTCACCATTGAATCATGTTATTCCTCATCATTTATTTTTACCACATTATGTATCAAACTTTGGATGAATGTTTTTTTTTCGTTGCTACTTTTATTCATTTATTTTATATAGGGATGTTTTTCCATGAAAGGAACAGGTTTGCACTCATCTGTTTTCTTTTTTATCACTGAGAATTGTGTTCAACCTTTCTTTGACCCTCCTCAACATACTCTGCCAAAATGGCAAAAAGCTGAGCTTTCATACTTCCCAACTGGTCATTCTCCTCCTCTTCCTCAAAACCCATGAATTCTCCATCACATTCCCAGCCGTGACCAAAAGGGGATCCCTGCTGTACAGACAACCCTTTTCTTATCTAAGAACCTCAATGCCGGTCCTCTAGCGCAACATGATACTGGACATGTGTACTGAGCAGAGCCTGGATACAGATCCTAAAACCCCGCCCCTCCCGTCTCATCTGGTCAAATCCTCTGCGTCCAGACGAGGCTGTAAACTAAAAGGGGATCCAGTGTGTGGATGTACTGTTATTGTTTTCACTCTGTGGGAGGGGTGAGGGTTAAGAGGCGCGATTGGGGGGGCATTAGTTACTGAAGCAGTGCTAGGAGGATGGGTGTAATGGACAATGTAGAGCTGGTCAATTGTGTACAATGGTGCAAATATGATGGCAATGAGTTACTATTCTTGTTTTATGATCTGACTGTATCTGTGATATGAATAACAGCAATCTAAAGTGAAAGCATTTTGTGTGTTTTATTGTCGAGTTCACTAAACAGAAGGGTCGCTGCAGTAATGGCAATTTGTAATCGGTGATGAATAATTACAGCAGATGATTACGTATAGGGGTTTAAATAATTAATTTATTATGAACTACAAGTTATTAATAGCCGTGTTGTCCACACAACAGTTTTGAGACCTGCCATGTACTTTCTATGTTATTTATGTGTTAATATTACACAGGAATACTTCTACATCAGATTATTTAGATTTAGGCTATGGAGCAAGCATCCTGCCTTATAAAGCCACCATCTACTGTGTATATCTTTAAACAATCTTTTGAATGACTGTAGCCCAATAGCTTATTATAAGGCCTTGCTTTCTGACATAATGTGCATGAATGAAAGGCTCAAGTGTGAAACAGAAGATGCAAATTTTACTGCAAAGTAGATTAACTTGTACTCGACTAGCATAAAATGTTATACCACTAAATCAACAAAAATGAGACAGTAGGCAATATTGTGGAAAAGCATGATGATTGGCCTATTAGTTCTATAAGAAGGAACAGCTTTTCACTCTACTTTATCTGAGGATGGAACATACAAATCTCTTCAACAAGGTAGTATTTGAGTGCGACTACCCACACAGAG
Source organism: Pleuronectes platessa (assembly GCF_947347685.1). Lineage (NCBI taxonomy): Eukaryota > Metazoa > Chordata > Actinopteri > Pleuronectiformes > Pleuronectidae > Pleuronectes > Pleuronectes platessa. The sequence continues at coordinate 18,644,888 of NC_070638.1, read as the reverse complement.
GAAGGATCCTGCTGCCTGAAAGACTATACTCAGGGTGAAAAAGTCCTAAATATAACAAATACACTGTCATATACTTGAATTCCCTGGAGGATGGAGGTAAGAGAGAATTATTAGTCTGTTGATTTGTCTAACAGGACATCTTGTTTGGCCGTTGCACTGATATTTTCCATTTGCGTTCATTAACCCTATTATTATATTCTGGTGCATAACACAAACCACAGCATCTGTGATCCATCCTTCAAGAGCAATTTAGCCTGGTAAAGACAAACTGTTGACAGTATTATCTGTGATGGGGTGCAGATGAAATGCAAGCAAACCAATGAGGGGTATTACAAGAGTGAACCACAATATAACGCAGAGGAGCGTTAGGTTCTGCACACTAGATGTCAAAAAACGGCAGGAGCAACGCACTTAAATCACCAGCTGTTGTATTTACGAGTACATTGAATCACATATAACAAGGTTGTGTAGCTTTGTGAAAATGTACATGTTACTTTCTTTAACCTCTGCACAAAAAGATAGGAAAAGTTGAAGAGAAGCGGAAGCATCCTAGATGCATAGCAACAACTTTGTTGAGCTCATATAAACACTAACTTTTAATATCGTCCAGAGAAGCACAGCGCTGTGCTTACACAATGCAGGAGTATTATATCGATATATAAATGTAACTTATATTCCTATTGATGTAAAATATAATCATGATAATCGTACATCATGTATAATTTTCCTATTCCCCAGCTCCAATATTATGTCTAAAAAAAAATGTTGAAACAATTGTTTTAACCCTTATTTTATTTTATTTTGTCCACCTAAGAAGATGAGGAAAGTTGATTGCTTCTGCTTTGTTGTCCTTGTTTGTCTATTTCTGTGTATGTACGTTGAGAGCAACGGAAAACCGGAATCAAATTCCCTCTATTTGTGCGCGTACATGGCCAAAAAGCTGATCCTGATTGGTTCATTGTCTGATCGCAGGGGGAGGTACTGTGCTGCCTTCAGTGCCCTTGCATGAAACAATTATAAATAGAAAGAACTGTAGAATAAATCCCTTGATCCTCTGATCGTTACTGTTTTATTTGTGTGGTATGAACCTAAATGCATCAGACACGTAATTGGCTGTTTTAATTTGCCAAATAAAACATTAGACTTAACACAATGGCTATAAAGTTTTACCTCCGCTCTCTTAAATCCAACCACGCTTATGTTTCCTGAGCGTCACCTGTCAGAAGCTAACATGGCAGAAAGTTATAGCAGAAATTAACTCATACTTTATGTGTCTCTGAGTGATTGAAGTTTGAAAGTGATTTTTTCTGACAGTCCGTGAACGCAGCAGCGCCGGTGTGCTCGGTGTGGGATGCTATCAGCGCTGCAGCGTTTTATGAATGAGTTAGTGTCGGGCCTCCGGTAAACACCGAGCCCAGCGGAGTCAAATATTAACTGATTTTATAACACTGTGAATATTAATCTGCTTTGGCTTCTCTTCAGCCTCCTGCTCTGCTTCTCTCTGGGCTATTCCAGCGTATCAGCACCGTAACGTTATGCTAACCGGGCAATGATGAGCTATGATGCTAGCTAGCTAGCTAGCTAGCATCTTTAGTTGATGTGGGTACAACTGACCTAAATGGGTAGAAAACCAAGAAAGTTCCGTTTCCAGCAAAGTTCAAAACGCTTGTGTTTAGTTGTTTTCACAATATTTTCATAATGGATATAAATTTTTACTCGGATCTGTCGGATGGCTGTGCTCAAAATGTTGACACGGAGTTTTTGGACAGTCAAGGATATGGAGGATACTCTGAGGACAACAAGGTAACGCTAGTGTTTACTAATGGGTATGCTAAATATGCTAATTAATGTAAATGCTAACCGTGTGGTTCAGTTTGCAGAGGGCAACGACAGTTACTTGACCATCAGTGGAGCGGGTCATCCATTCCTCTCAGCCGAGGCGAGTCACTTCATTCAGGCATCACTGCAGTGCAACTTTATTATACTGATCTGTGGATGTGTTTCACTTCATTCATGTCTGACCCACTTGTCCCTCTTCTTCTCCACATGCAGCAGACATACCATACTCCCAGTCTCGGTGATGAGGTGTTTGAGATCCCACCCATCTCCCTGGATCCAGACCCAGCTCTGGGCATCAGTGAGTTTGAGTTGACAGACGGGTCAGACGGAGCCGGGGGACCCTCTGGCTCCCGCAGCCTCGTCAGCAACCTGGTGGTTGAGGCCAACGACCCCTCCTTCGCCTCCACCTTCGTGAACTCTGGGTCTCAAGGCCTGGAGCAGTTGAACCTCGGGGGAATGGGTCAGGTCGGAGTGGGGGGCCTGCTGAGCTCCTCTGCCTTGGTGAGTGTTCCACCAGTAGATGCTCACACAAAATACTGCCGTATGTGTTTAAGTAACCCAGTTCAGACATGGTGTTAACGTCCATCGTGAGTGATCCGATCACTGGTGGTCAGCGCTAAGTTCAGGTCTGAATGCACCCAATGTGTCCTGAGATCTGATCATTTAAAATGAATGATCCTTCTCTTTTTCACATTCATTCAGTGCTTTGTGACTCTGCTCGCTTTCTTATCTCTTCCTTCATCTCTCTCTCTCTCTCACTCGCACAGATACACAGTGACAATGGACACACTTAATTGACAAATTATTATATAATTTAGTATTTGTCAACACAAATGACTGTCATGATTATTTGCATACAGAGCAGGGAAGTGAGAGCTGAACACAAGGGGTCACTGGAGAAACATTCTGGACGTATTTTAATACCAGCTGTGAAAATGTCCTATGTTAGTTGTTCATGAAAGCGGTTAAGAGTTTAGATTAACCATTTGTGTCCTTATCTCTCTGCAGGAACTTGGAAATTCCAGTGGTTCACATTTCAGCAGCTCATCTCCTATGACCATCGACGTACAGCTAGGTGACATCGCTCATGGTCTTTTAGGAAGTCATTTGACGACAATTAACCAATCGGAGCTGGCGCTGGGTCTGGGTGAAAACATCGGGCATCATTCAGAGAGACCTGAGCAGCCGCTGTCAGCAACACCATCTCCAGCTGGTTCCCTGCAGGATGAGGACATGGATGACTTCAAGGTCAGTGGTCAAACCTGTGCCGGCCAAGGTCACTGTTAAGCTGCTTTCGGACATGTACTGAACTCCAGAATATCTCTAGCGGCTGTATGTGAGAACACAAATGTCCAAGCCAGTTGCTGCAGAAGTAATCCAGAGTTCCTCTTGCAAACCCCTAAATTTAAACTCTGGGTAATCTCTGAATGATCCCATGTGAGAATACATGTGGAGATCCTCTAGAGTTGACGACCTCATTAATGACGTTTCCAACACAGTGCAAAACTGAAAAATCTCAGGATTGAAATGAGCAGACGGAGACGAAGAAAACTTGGAAAGAGAACAAGTTGGAGAGTGTCGTGGGGGGGGGGGGGGGGGGGGGGGGGGTTGTGTACCCCAAAACTAGAGATTTAGGTGACTAAATTTGGGCATGCGTTGTACCTAAGATTTACGGACCTGTTGAAGAACATCCCTTCTTTTACCATTCCATAAGCGGGTCAAAGAACGTTCAGAGAAGGGAGGAAACTAACAGAACACATCTGGAATAGAATTAAAAAGTCTGAGCATAAGGCGTCATAGATGTAAATGTCATTATGTTTTATAATCATGCTCAAAAGATCTCTTAAGTGAATATACGACAAGAGCTTTTGTTGATACTGGACGCTGGTGGTGATGGAATGGAAATAAAAACATGTGATCTCTGCAGCAGAATGTATAGATTACTTCTTGCCTCCTGCATACGCTGACAACTCTTGTCTTAATGTTCTGGAGACTTTTCTGGTGTTGTGAATGCGTCTGACCCATGAAATCTGCTGCTGCTTTCTTCATGTGTGAGAAGCAAACTCCAGAGAAAGTCTGGACCATATTGTCTGGGCGTTCATGTCTGAAAACGTCTTTTGTCATTTCATCCAGTCTTGTGTAACCTTATTGCTGCAGCTAATATGTGCCCTCCTTTCTTCCCTGCTTTCCCCCTCCTTACTCAGAGGAGTGTACTGGTGGACTCCCCCATGTGTCTCTCCTCTTCCTCCGTCCTCTCCCACATGTCCTCCCACTCGGCTCTCACATCCTCCATATCCCTGGCTAAGGGCAGGAGGGGCGGGGGCAAGCCGACCACACTGGCCTCGATGAGTGGGGCCTTGGGCGTAAAAAAAGGACGGAAGAAGAAAGATCCAAATGAGCCGCAGAAGCCCGTTTCAGCCTATGCCTTGTTCTTCAGAGACACACAGGCTGCTATTAAGGGCCAGAACCCCAACGCCTCTTTTGGAGAGGTGTCGAAGATCGTGGCCTCCATGTGGGACAGCCTGGCTGAGGAGCAGAAACAGGTAGAAGCAGACGTTATGATTAACAGTATATTAATATCCCACATCCATCTTTAAGGGAGAAAAACTGTGACTGACTTGTTTCAAACACGGGTAATTGTTTTGTCTACACTAGGTGTACAAGAGAAAGACAGAAGCAGCCAAAAGGGACTATTTGAAAGCGCTGGCAGCTTACAAAGCCAACCAACTCTCACAGGTAACACCATGTTGTACTTTAAAGAGAAAAAACTGTTTCTTGCTGTAGGGGATTTGAGTTCATATAGATTTTTTAACTGATATTCCCCAAATGATTTCAGCCTGCCATTGAGGACATGGAAACTTCCCCGTCACCACCTTCACCTGCCATTCGCACAACTCCTACAGCCTCGCCCTCTGCTGGTCACCAGGCAATGCGCCCAGCAAGCAACAACCTGGAAGAGAACACTATCACCAACATTTGTGCCTCCAACATTATTCTTGACGTCCCAGAGAGGGCCACACGTTCCCGCACAGGGGCAAACAAAGCCTTGTCTCCGGCAGCAGCTCCACCACCAGCCCAGACCGTCACCAAGATCATCATCCCAAAACATATCCTGCAGGCGGGGGGCCACGTTGTGACCATGTTGCCCGGAGGGCTCCGCACATTGCAGCCCACAATGGTAGTGTCGAGTGGCTCTCGTCAGCCACCGCCATTGCAGCAGATGCAGAATGCTCCTCCACCACCACGGCTCCAGCAAATGGCGCCAGCACCGCCACCATTACAAGCCAAGCCTCGCGAGGGGAACGCCAATACAGGTGTCCCGGTGTCTGTCACGGCTACACCTCCACCTCCACTCCAGATAAAAATTGTTCCTGCCTCTTTGCAGGGCAAAGAAACCCTTCCAATTATTGTCCCTAATACTGTGACCGCATCATCTGCTGTGACCTCGCCCTCCCATTCTGCACCTGTTGTGTCGGTGCAGGTGGTGAACTCAGCTGACGTGTCAGGGATTCCAGATGAGGATGAAGTTACAGAAGTTCTGCCCTCAGAAGAGGTAAAACTTCTGATTTCATTGCTATGTTTTGTGTCGGCTTCACTTCATCCACCTTTTGTTAATGTTGAATGTTTCATTTCTCGAAGCTGGTTAATAAATAATGATTATTTTCTCCTTTTCCCCCCCTCACAAGTTAGACTGTTAATTTTGATCTATCCTACTTACAACTGGACGATATGGCCCAAAACTATATCAAGATTAAATGTTTATATCAGTACATTTTGATGATTATCACGATAATTTTAAAGACTGAGTTTTGGTTCTGAGTGAATGTTGTGATTTTAAACTCTTCTTCATGAGCAGAGAATGACATTTGATGAACATGAACAATTTGGTAGATCAGTTATATGTTATAGCTCCTCACTGATTGGTTGATATTGTTTTATTGCCCAGCCCCACTCCTTGAGTATTTTTCCCTTTACCACCTTTTCAATTTGCCTGATTTCAAAATCAATTGCAACGTTTAACTTAAAAAACACAACATCTGAGGAGACACATTTTCAATTGCAAAATGTAACAGGTTTCATGGGACTCATCTGTGATTGTGAAATTGTGACAAGTGATATTTGGTTAAACAGACCTTTATGTAAAAGGTGCACCAATATTAATCAATAAATATTCAGGGGAAGGAAACAGAATAAATTCGAAGGCACTGAATTGAGATACGACACAAAGTATAGGAAACAGATTCTATTGCCTGGATGTCTCATACAGTTGTTTGAGTTGAAAAGAGAAAGTCATGGTTGAAATGCTCACATTACTTCTGGAGTAGTAAGAAGTGCCTCTACTAAATAAATACAAAATCTGTTATTTTGCGTTTTGCTTGTGTTGACACTGGAAATATTGATCTTCATTATATTAGATTTTTTATTTTATATTGGCTTTCATTATGTCTTGGATCTGAGTTTATAAAATTGCAGGTGCTGATATTTATGATGCTCTTCTAATTTTTCCCTCCTGTTCTCAGGATGAGATGGAGGTGAATGGATCCATTGGTGCAGCATCCATGAATAGTAGGTGTATGAGGGTGGGCTGTAACAACCCAGCAGTGGAGAGTGACGACTGGGACAGGGAGTACTGCAGCAACGAGTGTTTGGCCACTCATTGCAGGTGTGTAGAGCTTTGACTGATGTAATGATGAATAATAAAATTGTTTAAGTGAAACAATAGCAAACAAGTTATGAAAAGTTAGAAAATGTACTTGTTCATAACAACACTAGTTGGTAATCTTTCCTGCTTCCATGGCCTTTTTCAGCTTTTCACAGACCACTAAAATATGCTCCAATATCAACTCTTGTTCCGTTTCTTACTCGGCTCCCTTCTGTTGTCCGCTTTTGAATATTACTTTTTCGGTGACTCTGATTTGATGTCCACATGCTGTAAGGCAGGTCGCTATGTTTCAACACAGTACATCCGAGTTACATTGTCCAATTCCAGGCCTCCAGGGGGCGCTGTGGCAATAAAGTACATAACATTCTCCCTACTTTAAGTTTGTGTACCATCAAAATAATTATGAAGCAGTTGTTTTTTTGAAGGTGTAAAGATAGTGTTGCATTAACTTTGCATTTTTCTGTTTTTCAGAGAGATATTCAATGCCTGGTTCTCCATCAGGAATCACAACATGGGAACAGTGAAGTAAAGAGCCAACGTTGATCATTAAAAGATGGAGGCAGAACTGGTGTCAAAAAACATTTTTCAAAAATTTCAACCATGCATTTCACTACAGCTACAACATGTCATAATTATCGCACTATTCTGTTTATGTACTATAGGTTTGACAGTTGCTGATATGACAAGTAAAATAGTATTGTTACAAGGACAGCTGGTATTTTTGTCACTCTAGCTATGGAAACATCGGGTATGTGGATAATGAAATTGTGCTATGTTTTAATATATGTACATATTTTTAATCCGACATCGAGGGATTTGTGGCAGCTACAGAGAATATTGGCACAATGAAGTGTACAAGACAAGGAAATTGTCTTTATAACAGCATACGTCGTACATACAGGACACATTCATCTCGAGTTTCTTCCTATTTAAACCCCCACAGGGCAGTTTATACTTGTAACATATAACTTCTGTTGAAAAAGGAATCAACAGGTAAGAAAAGTGTTTCTCAAAGCGCCTTGCTCCGGCAAAGATGTTTATGGCGTCACTGCACAGTTCTCACCAACTGATTTCGGACTCATCTTGTGATGTTCAATCATTAAGCGACAAAAACCAGTATTCAAATGCCTTAGTTTGAGAAGAAAACTGTTTGTATCACCTTGTTTTTGTACTGAGAATATTGACCTTAACATTTTATTCATATTAATGTCAGGTGTTAAAAAATGTTCGACTTTCATGTTTTCTTAAATAAATTAGAAAAAAAAATGATTAAAATTGTTGACTTTTCTTTTTGCTGAGTCCTTTGAAACAAGACTAAATATCATTGTAGAGAAAAAATATTGCAGTATTTGTCTAACAAATGAAATGATGAATTCAAAAAGAATTGAATCCACCTTTACTCAGTTCTAAACACTGTGGAGTTTTACTGCTGCAGCCTCATGGTGTGGTGTGATCAACCAGGTCACAGTGGCTGGGAAATAAATCTAGTGATGTTTTCACCAGTGTGTTTCATCTAAATTGTAGGAATTGTGGTTTTCTTTACCCAATGGGCCCTTTATATTTAAATACTTTATAAGATAAGATAAGATGTCCTTTATTAGTCAGGCAATTGGGAATTTGCAATGTTACAGCAGCATAAGACATCACATAAGTAACATGCAGTACTTGGGTGAAGGAATATTAAGATATAGGAATATACAACAATATATAGAAAAGAATATAAACGTAATTAAACCGGTATTTACATTGTAAAGAAATATATTATGTGTCAGAATATGTACAGTCTTTTTTTAAATGAATATACAGGGAATAATGCACAGTAAAAGTGACAGTCCATAGGGGGGGAATGTCTGCGCCTGCGGAAATCCACCACCAGTTCTTTGGTTTTCCACCAGTCCACAAAGTCCTGCGTCAGTCCTCTGTATTCCCTGTTGTCCTTGTCAGTGATGAGGTAGACAATCGAACAGTCATCAGAGAACTTCTGCTGGTGACAGGAGGGTGAGTGGTAGGTGAAGTCTTTATATTTACATCAGGAGCAGGTCCTCTCTACGGAGGCCGCCATGTATTTTACAGTAACCCAAAACTGGTTAAACTAAGCACCTTTTGACTTTTTATGACAACTGATGGCTACACAGCTTCTCTTTCATGTTTGGAAGGGGATGGGTGAGGTGAGGAGTATTCAGCTGCAACATCTAACTTCACCACTTGATGTCACTAAAATCTACACATTGAATCTTTGATTGACATGTACTAAATCACTTTTTTGGTACATGTCATTCAAACTTCGATTATTCAATCTTTAATCTTATGCTGATGAACTATTTATGTTGTTTCTTTGGCTACAGCAGTAAAATGTTTTTCCTTTCAATAGTAAGAAAAGGGTATAGCTTCAGAACTGGCTTCAACGGTAGGACATACGTATTAAAACCATATTTAGCCAATATAAAATTCGGAGACAAAGCAGTCAAGCTGTTCGTTCTTTTTCGGAGCTCTGACTCCAGGCGATGAATTTTCATCACTTAATTGTGAGTAACTAAGTAAGCCGTCAACACACACACACGCACGCACACACTGCTGGAGTAGTTGCGGATTTCCAGTCCAGTTGTAGCTGATGACTTTAAATTAAAAACTTACAGAAGCTCTGAGGCTCAGTTTCTGAATGTGGACTCTGTGTGTTTATTTATGGATTGGGCTCTTTGATGCTTTCACATTATTTATTTACTATCTAGACCGTCTTAACTAAAAAAAGAAATATTCCTCTCTTTTATATAGAAACTTTGAAATCTTAAATTAGAGCATCTTGATCAGGGTGTTCATTACTCTCCTGTACAAACTCACAGTGATCCTTACCGTAACCATTTCATTCAAGCAGATTGTGACCCTGAAAATGCAAATGTTTTAATAACCATGAGGTTTTTAAACTTGCACATGTGGTATGATTTTTGCAAACTAAACAGTGTGTTTATGGTTTACACAACAAAATAAACTTATAGTTGCCAGAATTTGTTTTATAATATCAATGCACAATAATAATGCTGTAAAGAATGAAGAGGGTCAAAAGACAATAACAATGTATCAATCTATAGAATCTATATTGAGGAGTAAAAAGCATTTAAAAAGTCTTAAAAAAAATAACATACAATATTTGTGGGTTTATTTTAAAAATTAAACCACCTACAAGGTCATGGGAAGAGGGATGACTAAATACATTCAGTAGTAAAAGACGAGAAAAGAATACAGACATCACATTCAAATATCAGTAGAATAACTTTATCCGTCACTTTGACACAGGAATGTTTAGCAGGTGAGGATCTGTTTAACTCAGAAGGTGTAAATCCTCTACTCACACTCCCTGTCCCACTATTTGTTTACAATAACAGAGAGCAGCCACATGGTTAGAAATAAGAAATACAGGAACAATAAGTCAAAAACATCAGTAGTATAAATTTCCACCCAAAAAAAGTAGACAATCTCCATCACACTGAAACTGTGATGATTATAAAACTTTTTGGAATGGCTGTGAATCTCAACCTGGTTTTAAGTCCTGAGGGGCAAGTAGACAGCATTAAGTTTGTCTGTGGTGTTCGAATACGTCCTGAATAGGACACCTGTAACCACTTGTGATCGGATCTCACTTCTCCCCTCCTTATGCAAATAATCATAGAAATCTTTGTGTTCTCAAAGACCAAATTAATCAACATTAATTTTGTTTTTTTCAGTCTGAGTTTACAGACTTGCTTGTTATCACTGTGTGTGTGTGTGTGTGGGGGGGGGGGGGTTTGGGGAGATGGGGAAAGAGAATGGGCCGCATGAGTTGATGGTTGGTTGTATAAAGAAAGATTTGACCCTTGTCAATTGTATATAAATCATTATGTGGTGGTTCAGTGTTGAGATTGTGGCTTTAAAAGCACAGGAATATGTTTGATTCATGGTGAAACTGTAGCTGAGTAGGTTGTCCGCTGTGTGTGACAAGGACATCGAAAACAATGTTGCCAGGATCACCTCCCAATGTGCTTTGCGTGATCAGATCTCAGGACGTACTTGGGCGTGTTCAGACTTGAACTGAGTGCTGACCACTTGTGATCGGATCCCTCAGGACGGCAGCTAATCGGTCTGAACGAGGTTAGCATGAGGTAGAAAATGGTGGCGCCGCCGTCAGCAGCTACATGCCAGCAAGCGTCTTAAATGAAGGGACAAAGTATCCACACTGGCTCAGATTGTGTTTCTCCAGATTCCTCATGATCCGGAACATCTTCCCACAGGTGCTGCAGCTGAAAGGCTTTTCTCCGCTGTGAAACCTCAAATGGGATTTCAGATTTTCACGCAGGCGGAAGCCTTTGCTGCATTGTGTGCAGGTGTGCGGCCTCTCCCCGTTGTGGAATCGGAGGTGTCGGCGGAGGCTCTTCCTGAGCGCAAATGTCTTTGAGCACACTGAACATGGGTACGGTCGATCTCCGCTGTGGAATCGCTCGTGCCGCCGGAGGATCTTTCTGTGTTTGAATGTTTTCCTGCAGACGCTGCACGCGTATCCCTTGCGGGAGTGAGTGACGACCGCTTTGAGGCGCCAAATGCCGTTATCACATGGGGTGAAACAGCAGAGGCGATGGCCTGTGTGGAGGCCTTGGTGGCGACGGAGCTCTTTGGGAAGACGGCAACCAGCTTTGCGGTTGGCAACATCATCTCGGAACTTTGCCTCTGAACGAGCCACCCTGAGCACATCCACCAGCTGCACCACACAAGGACTCCGCAGCTTTTGATCTGGAGACGTCAACTTCAGTTTCATCTGAAGACTGTTCTTTGCCTCCTTTGGCGTCTGGATCTGTTCCCAAACCATAACGTGAAGTGCTCCATCCGACGGGGACGGGCTGTAGGCGGTGCCCTGGGCAGTGCTCCCACAGGTCTGCTGTGGCTCCGGTTTGAGTTTCAACAGGCAAACAAACTTCTCATCCTTCTCTGAAGTGATATCACTCGTGTCTGGCAGGACGTCGAGAGGCTTTGGGGTTGTTGTAGTTGAGTTCTGCACGGCTGTGTCCGTACACACTGAAAAACACCGGTTATACTTTTAGTTATTTTGTACAATCCCACAATTCTTACCTCTTTAAGCTTCAACATCCTTCAGTTTGTGCTGAAAGCATTTTGTACGTGTGCACTGGTGTGATATCATTCTCAATTCTCATCTCTGCCGTATCAGTTCAGCATTCAAATCACCAACAGATGCAAAGTTTGATATTACAAAGGAAAATCTCAAAGGATTTTCGCTGAACAAAGCTCAGCCCAAGAGGAAGACACCAGTTTGTTGTTACTGTCATTTCCCAAAACCTAATCTAACTTGTACTTCCTGCTCTTCTCCTGCTGCGGAGTGAAATCTACTGCATGTACTGGGCCAGTTTCCATTATACTGGCATATATTAATCTCATTCATAACAGTGTTGTTCAAACTGTTTGTGGTTCTACTTTAATCCTAAAAAGGATCAAAACCAAATTTTGTTCAGTTCATTCAGTTCTGTTCATGCTTCTTGACAGTCAGAGTATTTCAGCTTTTACAAACTGCCTTGGTTTTCTTTGTCTTACCATGCAAAACAATTTCTGTTTTGGATTCACTATCAGCGGGAGACTCTGTTTCAAGGACGCTCAGCTCCACCATATCCACAGTCTCTGCCAAAAGCTGTTTAAAAAACAAATGAACACAATGTAAGTTCAAAGTAAGCAACATAGTACATGTTATAAGAACAACCTGTGTCACGTGCCGGGATGCAAATTCTATTTCAAAATAGGAGGGCACTAAGTAGGGTCTATACCACTGCCAAGGCCCAAAGTAAAGTCCACATATGGAACCACATTTAAATTCACTAGATCTGGATTTGTACTTTGATCCGCACCCAACTGTATATAGTCAATAATATCAGTCCCCTACACGCCTGATTTTTTTCATCAAGATCCAGGTATTATTACTACTTCCAAGGAGGTTATGTTTTTGTCTTCCTGCTTATGTTTATTAGTTAGGAGGTTTTTGCCAAAACCACTGGGCGGATTTCCAAGGATGTGGTATAGCTCAGGGAGGAACCCATTCAATTTTGGAGCACATCCACAACTTATTGAAATCTGTAATGTTGACCCCTGTGTCACTGTCCTCTTGGGGATGCAATAGTCATGGGGGTGTAACGATACTGAAACTGAGACCAAAACCATGATACAAAACGTCAACAACCCCCTATTGTGAAACAGGATGATCGAACTAGGCCGTCCTGCTCCACTTTGCACCCTGTGACACGCCTGACAAGTCCCAGTTTCACTGTTAGCAGCAGATTTACACCCTGGCAAACCATCACTGACCTTTTCCTTCAGAGGCGACCATTCGGGGTCAACATGGTCATCATCTCCAGCCACGAGGATTTCTGATGGAATGAGGCAGCCCTCCACCACAGCCAGCTCCTCCTCGCACTCAGTCAAACAATCACCATTTGAGAGGAAGGGGGGACCTGTGGAGAAGAGAGGGGGGAGGGGATAAGCCAGAGGTATGCATACATTCCTACACAACGAGGACTATCCTGCAGGAGTGCAACCTTACACATGCGCTTTCATTCAATTCATCATCATCAACTTTTCTGCAGAATACCCATGCACCTTCTTACTCTTCACAGGCATGGACGTAAACAGGAAGTTAGAGCCTGTAAAGTAAAAAAAAAAAAAAAAACACGTACCAGGAGGCTCCAGCTGCAGATAAGTCACCGCGTCCACTTGCACCCCGATGCTGCGTTTTGTGTCCGCGGCAGATGGACCGGCCGGTGTCTCCAGCGTGTCGTGTTCCCTCCGGTCCTCGGTGCGGCCCGCGGCCACAGCGGCCGAGGCTCGGTACCTGCTCTCGAACAGTTTGGTCAACTCCACCGTGGCCGCTTTGACCAGCGCCACCAGCACCGACTCCACCTGAGCCTGCAGGTCCACTACGTCCGCGGACATGGTCCTCGGTGCAGAGCTCAGAGACAAATAGCAAAGATCACAGGAGGAGGAAAATTAGCGGAAACGTTTATTTACCAACCTCAACCACATGGCTCGGGAAGGACGGAGCGGGCGTGTCCAGAGGTGGCGCAGGCGCGGTCAAAACACTGGGGGGGGGGGGAGGGGGCCAATGACGTCATGAAATGAGAGCACAATTGTGTTTTGCTCCTGACTTGAAACTTTGAGCGTTTCGTTGAAAAATCATATTTGTGGGGGTTGAACATTCAATGATCAACATTGAAATGGAACTTTGAAAACATGTTTTTGGATTTTCAATAACATGGTGTCAGTGTTGTTCATTCATTGCTTCTCCCATGATGCAATGCCAACAGTCATTTAATTTGGCTTCATCTATTGCATTCAGACTTTCAGGAAACATATCTCAAAATGTTATGATTGAATTTCAACATCCAGAGACACATCTAAGGATCTCTAGAATAAACATTTGATCATATATGTATGTGCGTTGATGTTTTCAACTACACCAATGTTACTCGCTGTTATACTCTAAAAGATGTAATTTCTTACTGTGGCAATGTGAATGACAAGTCACTAAACTGTTGTTAATTTCCTTTTATTTTGTTTGGAACAGACGGTTTTTGTTTTTTCCTACAAACAATATAGAAGCAATCAGTCTATAGAATATTATAGAAATATTTTGAATGAAGCGCCCTGTATTTAATTGTTCTCTGCTTAGGTCTTTCTGCTGTTTAATTTAGTTTATCTAAAATGCTTATTTTCTCAGTAAATTGCTCAATGCATTTTTTTTTTACCTTTAAAATTGTCCTTGTTATGATTGAGTTGTGTACTGGTTTGTAACCCATATAATGTGTATAAATTGCCCTGTATAGCCTAGGTTTTACAAAATGTTTTAAATTTGTTTGTTTTAAGTGTAGACAACAAATAATAAAAAATGACAGTGTGAGAGATTATCAGAGTTTTGTCTTTTGTAGAAGGACTATAGTTTTAACATCAGCACAATGAGTTGATGTGCTATGTGTATATTTCATAATTGTACCAACTATGATATGACAGAGGGAATTGTCGAAATGACCAAAATGGCAATTATAACAAATTATTTGCAACTCTAATAGGCAAAATGGGGTATTTGTCCACTTTGACAAAGCCTTCCTGCTGTGGATAGAATCTACTATAGACCTTTAGCCCCATTTATATGTACAGCACACCTGTATGCCACATAAAGTCATCATTTATATACAATACAGACTCATGTTGACCACAGAGCTTGAAGTATGCTGCAAAATGAGAAGCTGCAAGTCTAAGGACTGTCTCTACTTTTGCAGATTATAGAGTGATTTAACACTACGCTCAAGTATTTATGTCTGAATCATTTTGGCTTCAGAGCAGTCAACCTGAAATCCTGAAGCAAAAATTGATATACCCCAAGTCAATTGTGACTTGATCACCCAGCTCTTATTTCTTAAGATTTCAATAATCATCGCGTCACAAATATAACAGAAGATTATGTATATTCTTACTTAAAACACACACACACACACACACACACACACCTTTAACAAATTATACACTAGTGGGGTTTCTGTCCAAGCTGTCGTTTATTTAAGACTTTACAGTAATTTAAATTTCTCTTGTTACAAAAATAGAATACGGCTGTTGTCATATTTCATCATTGTAGAAAACATCCATATGATGTACAGCACTTTCAGTGTATAACAGTACATTGAGTTCACAGAGTAAGCTGGTGATACTTAGGACCCGTCAGAAAAGCCTGCTAGCACCCTTGGATCTGACTGCACCTGTTTCGATACTGGGGCAAAAAAAAAATATATGTGGACATAAATAAAACAGACAGACTTCACAGATGGACTTAGACATAATGTATACAACATTGCAACCCCTCCAGTACTTCGTAAAATAGAAACTTTAATAATATAAAAATCAATAGCGCTAGGTGGCAAGTTTTTGAAAGAATTTCTTCTTTTATTGTACCAGACAGTGTTACATCTGGGAATAAAGGTACTCTGGGATGGGATAGGTTACTTTGTTGCATGGAGGATTACAGAATATGTCGGGGAGAGGGATAAACGAGTGGTAGAACATGGTTCTGTGAGATGCAGAGCAAGGATGATGAAATAATGAGATATCAAAATGAACGGATGAGTTCAACAAAAGAACTAGTTACAAAAGATGATACTGACAGAGTTGATGATGTTGAGTCTTGAAACTGCATTGGTCAGACTTAAAGACAACGTTATGATTTAATGATTTAATAATCATCATCATCATCATCGTCATCATCATCATCATCATCATCGTCGTCATCGTCATCATCATCATCATCATCATCATCATCATCGTCATCATCATCATCATCATCGTCATCATCATCGTCGTCGTCGTCATCATCATCGTCATCATCATCGTCATCATCATCATCGTCATCATCATCATCATCATCATCGTCATCATCATCATCATCATCGTCATCATCATCGTCATCATCATCTTCATCATCATGATCAGGATCGACTACACCTGACAGAGCATCCTCAATCCAGTCTTCCAGCTCGTCCACGGATGGCAAGTCTTCTCCATCATCCATGTCCATCCACACACTGTCAGCCTGCACAGAGAAAAACAAATAAAGACAAGCATCCCATCACAACCCAATAATCATCATTAAAACATGATAGCTGAGATTTTAAATGTAGACTTTGACACAGGCAGATCGAAGACGAGCCCCAGAGATTTGGCAAAGTGAGCCTAACCATTTAAGTGTCTTTGGCCACCATACTGAACCTCTAATGGCCCCCAATGGTTGTGCTGGTAGTTTTAATAGCATGTGATAGTGAAAGTGTTGCATATAGTAGCGAAGAGTGTGTGAATGGGTGAATGTGAGTTATTATTTACAGCACTTCTAGTGCTTCAATAAGATTAGAAAAGGACCATATAATTAAAGACCATTTATCATTATATTTACTAAAAATACCAATACTTACACCTACACAGCACTGACATGTCAACATGACATGTCTACTGCCATGAAAATGGCCTATTGAGCCACAGAGAATGTGAACCCTAGAGCCTTAATACAGGGGCGTCAGGGGCCTTTTCCACTCCACCTGGTTGGTGGTCCAGCCTTGTTTATATACACGTGCACTGATGATGTATGAATAAAGCATCAAAGACGTTACTCACATCACCAGTATCAACAACACCAATCTGTGGAGATGACAGGTCAATTCCAAAAATCTTTTCCCAGTGTGGCAGAAGCTGCAGGGAAATAAGGGAAGATGCATTTTTCAGTCAGTGTCAATAACTTGCACATGAAGAATAGATCAGCTCAGTTCAACCTCTCCAAACCACAGTCTTTTCCAAATGCATGTGTCATATTCCTACCAGTGGGAAGTCATCAGGGTCAATCCAGACAATGCTGAGGTCGGGGTTGTCTGTGTTGTCCTCTGCAACTTGCTTCAGGATCTCCAGGAACTCAAAACCGTCTGAGGAGTGGAGAAGACCACATTGAAAAAGTAATTAAAGGAGAGCATCTGAAGGACAGCAATGGGTTATGAGTATCTTTATTTTTGATTACCACAACATCATTCACCAGCAGAAATGCTATGTGGCTCCACAGGGCAGTCAATTTCATTTTGCTTACCGTCATGTCATCACCAACCTCTTTACCATGTAACATGTAGATTTGTAATTGCGCGCTGGTGCTTGTGTCAGTAATGTCTATTTCAGGGTTGCTTTACCTGGGTCAGATTCCTCTGCAAAAGCAATGATATGTTCACCATCCATATCGTCATCCTGCAGTCAGAGAGAAGACAAACGTTACCCACTGCAACTGACTTTTGGAAGTTGACCGTTTAAGGACAAATGTAAACTGTTCTTGAATTTTACTTCACAAAAAAAAAGTACTACTTATTGTCAGTGTTTCTTACCCAGATCTCATACATGTTGTGTGGGTGCATCTTCCTCAGGGTTGGTCTTAAAGGGCAGAGATCAATTACATTTAATGCATTTTCATATTAATTCTGGAAGGACAAGTATTTACCTCATGAGATCATTTGAGCTTTACCTGTCATTGTCCTCAATGAATTTCACCAGCTCATCCTCAGTGTAAGGCTTTCCAGGGATGACCACTGGATCATCCATGAAGGGTTCATAGAAGTCGACCTCATTGAGCTTCAGGTCCAGAGCCTTGGCAACCTGTGACACACCAGGAGTTCAAATCCTCAGGTTTATATATGCAGACGTTTCACAATGCTTT
Organism: Pleuronectes platessa; assembly: GCF_947347685.1. NCBI lineage: Eukaryota > Metazoa > Chordata > Actinopteri > Pleuronectiformes > Pleuronectidae > Pleuronectes > Pleuronectes platessa. The sequence continues at coordinate 18,627,135 of NC_070638.1, read as the reverse complement.
GGTTACTCACTGTTTTACTATACTATACTATACTATACTATACTATACTGTACTGTACTGTACTGTACTGTACTATACTATACTATACTATACTATACTATACTATACTATACTATGGCAACCTGTGACACACCACAAGTTCAAACCAGTTTTTCCTCAACCATGTTTGCTATACATGCTGTTGCTTTGTCTTCACTGCATGAATCGTGCTTATGAATACTTTACTACCCATACTTATAGCCTCTGCTTTTTTTATACTCTGCACACACCATTGTTACAGTTTATTATATGTATTTATTATAGTATAATAATATGATATAACATTATAGCATACCTTGGCATTGAATGTGGCAAAGAAGCTGATGTGAGGGTGGAACTCTTCTGCAGCGTCGGCGAAAGCCTCAAAATCTGAAAGTTTACAGGCACCCATCAAGTTGATTTATTGGATCAGCCCTGTATGAAATTTCTGAGAATTTAGACTTGTTGTTCTCATCATTACGGTTGCTCTTTGTGTGCCTACTTAAAAATCAAAACACAAGGTTAAATCAAGCAATATGAGCCGGATCCCTTTAACACTTGCTTGATATGCCAATAGAAGCATTTATTTTGAAAGCAACTGTAAAAATGAGATAGCAACAGGTTATCATGCTACCAAAGTCCAAAGTCTTACGTTCTGACTTGTGACTCTTAAAGTAGCCAATCAATTTGATGTCCTCGTCAATGTTTTTGAAGCCTTTCAGTTCCCTACTATTATCAATAATTTCCACAGGGTCCTCTAGAACCTACGAAAGAAATAGAGGGGCATTGAGGAGAAAAGGGGTATCTTCATGGAACACAAAAGGGAAGGCTATTTAAATACTGTTTTGCTGAAATAAAGCAGGCTATTAACTGGGAGATTATATCCTCACGAACATCATAGATGAACTCCACAAGAGTGTCAGCAGCAAGCTCGCCATCATATTCTACGACCTCATCATCTGTGAAGATGAAGATGCTGTCGGACTCATCAAGACCTGAGCAAACAGAAAGAACATATAAGTGTTTGACCTCCGGTCTGGAGCAGTGCAAAGGTCAGACATATTAGTGTCTTTCTTTGACATCTTTAATTTGTCATCTGTAAGAACAGGAAACATTACTGTAAAATCCACATGCTCTATTTTTAGACAGGTATATTCAGATTATTAGTCATTTCAGATTAACTGTCAAAAGGTGATATCATGGTACTGGTTTTATTTTTGCATAATGACTCATGTGCCAAGGGTCTGCAGCAGAATTTACCTAATTTCTTTGCAACAACTTTGTCGAGCTTTGCATCAAGGAGACCGAATCCGATATCCTCATCATCGAACTCATCCAGGACCTGGGCTGCAAGCTGTAAAACAAAGACACTGTCACTTAAATGAACAGATGTGTGATATGTGATTTCAGTATATAAAACATAAGCATAAGTACATGTCTGTTTGAACGTATCTTATATGTTTACACTGTTCTGACAGAGTTGTCTCACTCAGCCGTGTCATTACCATAAAAGCCTGCTTTTCAGAACGCTGCTTATGCACTTTCTAAATCTGTGTGAAACTTGAACTCATGATTGACAGTTGCTCCTACCAATGGCAACAGGGCACTTACAGCCCGACTGCACTGAGGAAGTGGTTTGAAGGCCGTCCCAATCCACACACACACACACACACACACACACACACACACACACACACACACACACACACACACACACACACGCACACACACACACACACACACATACTCTCTCACATGGGTGCATACTAATGTTGGAGACCTTGAGCAGCTGCTCTTACTGGCTGAAATAGTTTGACGGTGGCGCCTTGCAGTATGTTGTGCAGATAATTCATCCCATTGAATTAACCTACATTATATAAAACCATAGATTTTACTGCCACATTTCATTTTACCATATTTTATTGCCCCCCCCCCCCCCCCCCTCTCTCTTTTTGACATTTAAGTAGGCTTAAATAATCTTTTAAAGGGCAAATGATTGAGATTAGTAAGGCTTGCTACTATTTAAACTGGACAAGGAAATATATAAAAAATAACCACCATAAACCTTTTTTTTATTCTCTGCATGTATATGTTACATATATACACAACATGCACCATGAGCACAATGTATCGAGTTATTTTGTTTAAAGCAAATAAAAATATGGAAATTAATTCATATTTTTAGATCTGTAAGTCCTCCAAATAGAAAAAAATGCAGAGTTATCTTTGGGCCTTGGTGTTCAGATTGTGTATCTGAAGTAATTTAGCTGATGTCATTTCTCCAGTGTAACTGATGCCTCCCAGCTACATGTTGAGTTAAACCAGCAGCTTCAGTATCTGAGATGGGATTTCACACTTTGATATGTGCGTGTCTTTCAAAGTACACAACATGTGTACATTACACTGCAACAGGATCTGTTTACTGAGGCATACAAGTCTTATGTACCTCCTTTTTCTTATAGAAATTATCTGGTGTGTCAACCTGAGGAGGAAAGACATACATCCATATGTACAATGTGTATTCTGGAAATTGCAGACCCACTAACCTAAATGGAAATATGACAAAATTATGAAGCATTGGGTCTTAAGCAAACTCCACACAGACTCCCCCACTCTCATCACATCATATTTCACTTGTTTTTCTCTGACCTACAGAGAGCGCCCTCACCTCTGAAACCCAGAGCCTCCTGCTGTTGCCTGTTGCTAATAATAAAACACTCATTAGGGAGCTCAACCCACCACAAACGCATCCTGTGATAAAAATAGCCACACACCAGCACCAGGGACTATTTGGGCGAAGTGGCAGTGATGCTTAGCACTCTGGGATCCGCTGACAAGTACAGTACTACAAGTGTCCATCACGGTGCGGAGCTGAGGCGGCACTACTGGAGCCAAAACCTCCAGTGCTGGCCTCGGCCCTGAGGCCGAGCCCCTATGTCCCCAAACAGACACACCAGAAGCTTTAGAGATGATATGATAAGCCAAGGAGAGCAGCCTCCATCTTTCTCTCTTGTATTATTAATATTTTCCCCTTTATTACTATCCATACCATTACTTGACCTTTCACTTCCTCCCCCTTCTTGATATTGTATGACGAGATTGATCTAACATTTGTTGATTTCAAAGTTACTTTGTTTTGTAGTTTCCTACATATCACTGCTAAATTTTTAAACGATTTTATTAAATTTATTTGCAGATTGTTTTGCACGTAATGAAATGATATTACCAAAGTTGTCTGTAATAAGTCATATAAAGAACTTGAATGTTTCTTGGGATCAATACCATCCCACTGATTACACGCCCCAATATTTTTTTGACTTTTGTTGTATAACCAAGTTTTTGATTTCTTGGTTTATTTTTGCATCAGTTCTAAAAGGAGCCACCAGCATTCCCTGCAGCTCTCTTCAATATAAAAATAATCCATTTGTATAAGGTTAGCGGCCAAATGTCATAAATATTATTGTTACGTGATCCAATGTATATATTTCATAAACCAGTCATCACCCTGATAATGGTTCATGGAACTGCAATTTTGTGCAGAATGTATCAGATCATTTTCCTGAAATGTTCCAAAGCTAATGAAGTCTCTGTTATGTTTGATGGATTATTTTCATACTGTATTTAGTTCAGTATAAAATTGCCACATAAAGAGAAAACAGCAAGACAACAAGGACGAAAAAATACAAATATAACTTTTCATTGAAAATGTGGTGTAGGAGTGCAATATGTGATAAACAACATATGTGTAACCTGAGAGACACAGTTCAGCTGTGGCTCAATGTGTTAGTGTGCTGAAGCTTTGGGCAGAGGGATGATGTCACATGTTTCTGCAAAGAATGTGATGAAACTGCTGAGTATCCAGGCCTGAGGTGTGTTAAGGCAATCACCTCCACACACACACACACGCACGCACGCACACACACACACACACACACACACACACACTAACACACATCATATGCATTGCCAAAATAAGTGATATCTTGAGTCCTCACAGCTCAGCTTTTTACTGTGGCGGACAGCTGATGATACGTTGTAGGCTGGTGATACATGTTGGGACTTCACATATCAGCATTTCTGAATTCAGCCAAGCTATTTTCCACCTCATTGCATTGCTTTCTCATGATGACACCTCACTGTTATACAAACTTTTTAAATATTGCTAAAAATGTCTCCGCAACCAATCATTCCTCCGTTTTTCTAGTGGCCACACAGTAAAACTTTGCTGTATATAAAAGTCTATTTTTACATTTGTCCAATTAAAGTCCCTCAACCAGCACTATACTGTCACAAGGTTCACATGTGCATGATTTAAACTAATTTTAAAACATCAAATGTCTACTAGAGCTTTCAACAAAACAAGATAGTCCCATAGTTTAAGGTCATGTGATGTCCCTATGTGCTGCATCCTGTACTAGTTACATTGTTTCCCCATCATTATGCTATTCCCCTAACTCTATCCACGGTCTCCAACTCAACCCACCTCAAGGGCCATCTCCTCAATCTCAAACTGTCTCTGGGCGACGCGGCTGGATCCGGGATGGTCATGGTAGTACACCACCATGACATCGTACTTCTTCATCACAGACTTATAGTTCTTGGTGTTGAGGTCGTGGACGCGGTCCTTGCCATCATACTCTGGGAAGTCCAAGCCCTCCTTGCCCAGTGATAGCCGCCCTACGGACAGCAAAACTGCCACCAGCACCCAGGTCCACTTCATGGCTCCTCTCTGAGATAGTCAAGACAAAACGAAAAACACCCCCGAAAAACAAAATAGTTTGGTGAAAGTCTGGAGAACCCTTCCGATCCGCGTCACCCAGAAGAGAGCAAGACCAACTCCTGAATCCACCTTATTAAAAACCCCACATGGGCAACTTATCCTGGGGCAGAGGGTGCAAGAGGGGTTGGGCTAAGTTTGACATAGGTGTGAGTGTGCGTCTATCTGGGGTGTAATTGAGCACGGGAAAGATGAGGCGGGGGCCCCGGCGGTTGCTGGGGCAACAGCTCTGTGTGTAGGTGTGTGTGGGTGTTTACTTGTGTGTTGCAGACCTGTCAGAGTGGGTGGAGTGAGGGGAAGGGGACTAACCTTTTCTCCTTCTCTCCGTCCAGACAGAGGAGAGAGGGAGATGATACAGGTGCAACAAATAAAGGAACTAAAGGAGGATGGGATGTGTGTGAATCAGTCAGGAGGTCAGACGACAATTGAAGGTCTGTCTGCTTCACACCAAATGAAGAACGATGCATTTAGAAGTGGCTGAGAACTGGAGACACTCTTTTCCCATATTAAGTGTAGATGGAGGCTAAAAATAATGGATGTAGGACATATCAGGGGCGGGTGCTGGTGTCTAATTTGCTGCTGCTGGCACCGTCACAGCTGGGTCACTCAGGGACAGTGAGAGGAGAGGAGATAGGAGAGAGGAGAGGTGAAAGGGAGAGGAGAGGGTGGTGCACCTGCTGAAGACTACGTCAGTGTGGAAGTGGCAGTTCACTCTGACTCAAGACGAAAGTGAAACATAAAGATTTACAGATTTTAAGCAAATCTTTCTAAATCTGAGCCGGACACATACTGTGCATGTGCATCCTGTGCAATGTGTGTATGTACTGTATGCATGAAATGATTGCAAGTGATATTGCTTTACAAATTGAAAGGGAAGAAGTCAGTTATAAATAAATACTGGCTGCATGGTATCGTAATATATCTTCCAACCACGTACACACACTATGGCAAGTACACACATACACACACACACACACACACACACACACACACACACACACACACACACACACAAACACAGACATGTGTCACACCCCTCTTTTCAGTACCAAAGCCATGCAAACCCTCAGTAAAGTGGAAATAAGTGTTAAAGATGCATTGACTGCATGTATGTGTGTGTGTGTGTGTGTGTGTGTGTGTGTGTGTGTGTGTGTGTGTGTGTGTGTGTGTGTGTGTGTGTTCGTGGTTGGAAGACGTATTATGATGTCAAAGCAGCAGTTTAAGCACCAGAAACACCAGAAAGTACTTTCTGCCTTTTTTCTGAAAATTTTTTTTTTTCACACTGAGGATATTCTTCATCCAAATGATTGTAGGCTTCTTTTATACCATATAGTCACACCCTGACTACTGCAGGCCTATTCTTGACAGCTCACGATTCCCATTACATCCATCTTAGACATAAGCTTGTCCTCTCTGGGCAACAAATATTAACATCCACTTTCCATGACTATCCTGAGGTATGAATTCTTTACTGAAGAATAAAGGTAAGCAAATATTGGAACAAGAACCTGCTGACAAAGTGGTGTGACTTGCCAAACAACTAATTATATAAAAACCGTGACAAAACCCCACCATAAAGATCACCTCAACATTTAACAGTAAAATCCTTTTATTAACCTTCTTGCAGAGCTTATTCATCACAGTGATCTCACCCTGGTTATTTTAAAACACTTATTTTATAGAGTTTTTAAAGGCTCCTTAGTGTATAGTGAACTATTTGTTCTCTGATGTGATTCTGGTTTCTAATGTAGCCGGGGAGCTTCTATTTAGGTTTATCCGTTTTGTTTCATCAATTCCAGCAGCAAGTAGCTCGTATGGGCACTAGAGGGCGCCCTCTTCCTTTAATCTGAAGTGAGTCCAAAAAACCTAACTGAACATTGAGATGTTCCTATCGGCTCAGATGCTGAAAACTTCAGGAAATTCTAATAGAATATTGAAAACTGATATTCAATGTTTTACATTAAACAGATACACTGTATGGTTTTTTATTCAACATTGTTAGTTTGTCAGTGTTTTGTTCAATTTATATGTTCAATTTATGAAATTCATTAAATCAATAAACAATAACATACCCTGTAAAACATAATACTAAGAAATTAACGGAAGTACATATTCCTCAGTAAATTCATTTAACTAAATACATTAAATGTTTACTTTAAATTGCCATGTGTAGTCTTCAGGTTTGTCCATCATTGAGATCATAAGAATCTTAAATAAATATTGCATCATCATCATCATCATCATCATCATTATAATCAAATATTCTCAATTATTTTGCACATAACAATAAATACAAATACTACATATTTATATTTTAATATTTTGTCTCTTTACTTATGTATGACCAGTGCGCCAATCAACACCTTGAATCTTGAATGTAATGATCCAGCTTCATGTCATTAAAACTGATGGACAGTGTGTTCAGGGGCTGACTAGAGGGGGCGGGGTCATGCTGCTACATCCGTATGGGCGGTGCTGAAGATGACCGCATTGCATAACAGGTCTTTGGATCAGTCTGTGGTTTGTGTCTGAGGAAGTTTGTCATCGTTCAGCAACAGGATTTACAGAGTGGAAAACTAACTGTGGTTAAATCTGTTTAAGGTAAGACTCACAATGGCAGAATATGAACCAGCTAACTTTAGCTAACAGGCTAACCTGTTATGTCACAGCTCATTGTTGTAGCCCCTACTTGAAGCATGTGCTACATTCAGTTCGCACAATGCAGATGATGCTGGTTACACGTTATACAACCCTGCATCGGGTGGTTAGTTACAATGTGCAGGTTGTACAGAGGTGTAGTGAGTCTGTAGGTCAGCTGGTGGAGGAATGATTGTGGTGATCAAATCCAGCTGCTCGCTGCCAACTAGTTAAAGGTTAACTCAGCCCAACTCAAATTCCACCTGTGTCGTAAATGTGGCTAAATATCCTGCAGACACTGCTTCAAGCCTTTATATACACAGTCTATGCTTCAAGCCCTTAAACTAAACATATTCATATCGATCAATTTATTGTTTCTTGCATTGACTAATTGATTCATCATGAAGTCAATAAATTGCCATTGAATGGTGAACTGTCCATCACAAGCTGACTTCAGTAGAGGTCTGTTTATCCCACAAGTCTAACATAATCAGTTTAAACTGACCTAGAACGATGTACAACAAACACCTGGCTTTGATTGTTGATCTGTTGTTTCGAAAGAATTTTCACACAGTCAATTAATTGAATGTTCCTCTCTGCTCTTATTAAATTAACCATTTGTTTCAATTATTTTAAACTGAATTCCTATAACACTTTGCGTGTGTTCACAGATGGCGTCAGCTCTGGCTGACAGAGCAGTAGGAGCCATTGTTGGATCAGCTGTTGCAGATGCAGCAGGTAACAATAATGTTTAGCAATACATCTCTCATGCTCTAGTTTTACACCAGATCTTATGCTGTTAACAAAGTAGAAATTGGTTTCCTTGTCCTATCCACTGTTTAAAATACCCAATTAATTCATGGAAGTTTAATTTTCCATTTTCATCTGAAGTTCTACTTTTTTTAATTTAAATTATTAAGCAAAGACAGCATCTTCACTACAAAGCACACATCCTTTTTTAAAATCACAGTCAACCACTTTACTGTTGAGTAACCTCGGTGAAACAGATTGACCTTAGGACTTGTCCACACAGCTCAGCCCCTGCACTGGGTGTATGACCTCCAGAAGCTGCAGGGGATTCTGGCTCAGGATCCAAACCCTGAATTCCGTCCGGAGTCCGCCAATCCATTCTACAGGAGGCAGACGGGCCAGCAGAGCTGCTACGGAGACCAGGCGTATGTTCTGCTGGAGTCCCTGTCTGAATGTGGAGGTGAACTTTTCTTCTTCCTCATCTGATTGACTCACTCCCATCATCTCTGGGTCCTTTCAGACATCTACCTTTTACGACTATTTATTGTGTTTGTTTCGCTTAGATGCTGTTTGAAAAAAAATCCATTGTTGTGGACAGATAATTACGTGATTAAATGCATAACTCCCATCAGTGTTAATTTTTTTTAACTGTTTAACTCTAATATTTCACAATGAAGATCCCTCCAGTAGTTTATTTTTTTGTGGCAATATTAAGCATCTTCACATTTGAACATATCTAAGAAAAAATAGAAACTTAGGAGTCTAAAGATTCTAACATGAATGTGGACATGGTCTTTGACTGCTAGACTCCACTGTACATGTAGGTCTAAGCTGTCTGACATCTCTGACCAGGTCTTAATGTTGAGGATCTGAAGCAGCGCACACTGAAATTCTTTGGGCCTGGATCAGAGTATGACACGCCCATCAACGATCCTTACAGAGAGAGAGGAGGTAACAAAAACTACCAAGTATTTGTTTTTTAATGAATATTAATGTGAGAATTCTGATGGGTGTTGTACTTCTGTATATGACAGGACCAAGACCACAGATGCCAATCGAGGGACCATGGAGACATGCAAGTCTGAAGGGCTTCCTGAAGAACGTGGACGCAGGAAAGGAGGAGACAGGTAAAGCCCTGGTCCTGACCTTTTACACTTACACAATACTCTTAACTAAAGCATTATGAAGAGAAACATGTCCAACCAATGTGTTGTTTCCTTTCCACAGGATGTGTGAACGACTGTCAGATTGATGGAATAACCAAAATGGCTCCTGTAGTGGCTTTTTATGCAGGAAAACCCGACATGCTGGAAAAGGTGGAGCAGGCCACACGCGTCACCCAGAACAATGATGAATGTGTGGCAGAGACTCTGGCAGCAGCAAGGTCAGTGTCTGTCTAATAGGCTTGTTCACTCTTAACTTAACTGTATTCTCTTAACTGATCCACAGGAGGCTGTCAGTGCAGAGTTGGGATTAAATAAAATCAGTTGGGTACAACATTTTAGGTAGAACACACTCAAATCTGATCTCTCAGACCACATTCTTATGTTATTCTTATGGCTGATGTCCTCTGACTGGCCACAGTTTAAACATATTTTTAGCTTCTCAGTGTCAAATACTTTGATTTGTTTGTTGCCACCTCAATAGCAACACTGAGCGCCACATAATGATTGATATTTTTCTTAACTAGATCAAATCTTTCTTTCTCAGCACAGCTGCACAGTATCATCAAGGCCCTACTGTCTCCTCTCTCTCTCTCTCTCTCTCTCTCTCTCTCTCTCTCTCTCTCTCTCTCTCTCTCTCTCTCTCTCTCTCTCGCGCGCTGACGCATAGACTCACACACGTACACCAACTCACTTACCGACTCAGACACAAACAAGGTGACCTCGGACACATCTGTTAACTCAGATTTACGTGATTATTTGCATATAGAGCGGGGAAGTGTGATCCTGATCACAAGTGGTCAGGACAGGAGACCAGGACACATTTTATCACCAGGGGCCGGTATTTCAAAACTTGTAATCCAGATCAGAATGATCCGGATAACCAAATCCCCCTGTCCTCAGCCACGGATCAACCTGATGTATCCCGGTATTTCAAAACTTTGCTGGATTGGATCAGAGTGATCCTGATACCGGCAGATGGGGATGTCCAAATCCGTCCCGCCCCCTGGATCACAGACAGGAAACAGGAAATGGAGCCAACATTTTACAGAAAAAGGAGAATTTAGCTCAACTATTGTCTCTGAATTAAAGTATAATCTTAGCCAGTGTTGATGCGTCCTCAGACTAGATGAAAGGCAATCATTATATTGAGTTAACCAATTATGTAAATCAGCACAAAGTTGAAAGAAGAGCTCGGCGATCTCTAATTAAGCAGAGTTCGTGCTAATGCGAGCTAACGCTGCTCCATTGACTCCTGTGTTAAGGAGCTAAAAAGCTAGTAAATAGGCTAGCGTCTGTATGTCGCGGTCCACAGTCCATTTGAATGCATTCACTCGCAAGGCGTTGTGTGTAGATTTTAAAATGTGTTGTACATATCTTTTTAGGAAACAGTTGTTAACAAAGGGGACAGCCCTAAAACCTTAATATTAGATTTTCTTTACAGATGTCTGTGGGAAGAGACTTGCTCCAAATGGCATTACTTTTTGAGCTTTGGCTATGAAAATTAAGTGTGTGTGCTGAATGCATGTGAATAAAAACATTTGACAGAGTTTCAGTGGAGGCCTTTATCAGTGGGTAACTTAACAAAAAAAACTGTTACTTAAATAAGGCATTAATATTCAAACTTAAACATACAAATCGAAGTTTTGTTAAACAAAAGCACCAGACCTTATCAATGAGGATCAAGAGAAATACAAATTAACCATGGCATTTCGAACTGCTCTTCCTGCTGGTTCATCTGCTTGATGTGGTGGTGGTGGTGGCTGCAGCTGTGGTACTTCTGCCTCAAGTGGTGGTCTGTCCAGGATGTCTTCATTCAGAGGAACTCTTCTCAATTGGGCAATGTTATGAAGAACAATGCAGGCAGATATTATATTGCAGGCCTGCTTCGGCTCCACACGAAGATAGTTCAGGCAGGCAAATCTGCGTTTTAAAACACCATTGATACGCTCAATTGTTCCCCTTGTTGCGCTGTGTGCATTGTTATACCTCTGCTGTGGGTCACATGTGACAGTAGCAAAGGGGGTCATAAGCCACCGTAGAAGTGGGTAGCCACTGTCACCCAGGAGGATACCATCCGGCGCAGTTTGTTGCAGTCTTCTGTAGAGATGACTTTCTCTTAGAATCCGTGCATCATGTACAGAACCAGGCCATCTCACAACACAGTTGGTTATTTTAAGGTCAGCATTCCCTATGAGCTGCACGTTGATACTATGCCGTCCCTTTCTGTTGACAAATTCCCATTCTCTTTCATGGGGTGCCTGAATGTGTATGTGGGTGCAGTCAATGGCACCAATAGGGTTAGGCATCCTGGCAATTGAGAAGAATTTTCTCTTGGTTTGTGTTATTTCTTCCTCAGTATCTGGAAATCTCACATACTGGTGAATTAGACCAGCCAGGGCTGCTGCCACTGAATGCATGACGTGTCCCACTGTAGACTTTGTCACAGCCAGGCCATCTGCAATGACTTCATAGAAGGATCCACAGGCAAAGAAACGTAGGGCAATAAGCACCTGCTCCTCCACAGGTAAGGCATGACTCCTTCTTGTAGGACGTTGAAGATGTGGGCGAAGAATTTCACATATATACAAAATATCTTCTCTTCGAAATCTATACCGTGCATAAAGCTCATCATTTGAGTACTGCTCAATGAAATAACCTCGTTGGACATACTGACGAGGCTTGTATCGTCTCTGACGGTGCCACAGGACATGTACTATGGATGTCATGTTGCAGAAGCAAAGGTCATTGACCTAACGAGCCCAGTTTTAAAGTCTGTGACCTATTCTTTCTCACCTGCTTTCAATTTAGCTTTATGGTACTTAAGGCCTTCCTTAGTGATAGGGCTTTCTCAGACAACATGGAGAAGAATAAAGGAAGTAATTTCACAACAGCAGAGACAACGGCCCTTTTGGAGGGTGTTCGTGCCAATTACCAGGCCCTTTTTGGAGGTTTTAGTGGTCCTGGACAGAGTTCTCTGTCCTCAAAAGTAAAAAATAAAATATGGGCCGACATAACAAGGCAAATTAATGCCACTGGTAGTGGCCAACGGCGGAGTGTTGAGCAGGTTCGGCTTAGGTGGAAAAACTTAAAGCAAAAGGCTACGAAGGACCATTCTGAGGCGAAAAACCCCCAAACAGGGAACAAGTCCATAAAACGTGGGGAGTTCACTGATACGGTTTTGGACATCATAGGAGGTGAGAGTTCCCAAGCCTTGTTTGGAATACTGCCAGCTGGTACAGGGGAGTCAATCGACCCCACGGAGCCTCTGAACCTGTCTGCTGAATTGGTCACCCTCACCCCTGTGGAGCTGGCATTTGAAGAGCCCAGCACAAGCCAGAGCCCTGTCTTGGAGGAGATGTGGAATCCACCGGCACCACCACCACCATGTAAGCGCAAAAGGCAAGCTGAGAAGGGGGATGGCTACAATGAACTACTGAAGGTGGAAACGGAACGGGCTCAGCAACAAATAATTCTAACAAATGAACAAATCAAACTAACACTTCTTAAACAAGAAGAAGTGAAGTTAAGAATTCAGTTGCTGGAAAAGCAGTTAAAAGACTGAAATGTATACTGCATAGTTTAACACTGTTTGTTTAATAAATCACATTGTTTTTCCTTCATAATTCCTTGTTAATTGGAGTTTGTAATGTCACTTACACGCAGTAGTGTAATGTTTATTCTGTGTTGCACTTCTGACGCCGATTTGTTAAAGCATTGCAGTGAACAGCGTGCATGTTTGCAGAAAAAAAAAAAGGAACGTGAAAAGGAAATAAACATTGATCAAACAGCAGTGAAGCTTAGTTGTATTAAACAAAGAACTTTGGGAGCAGTTACACTTCAACTGTTCAAATCTTAACATGTAATCTCCCTCAAATCCACCTCTGAGGTGGGATCAGGGTGATCCTGATTTTTAGGATCAAACTGATCCAGATTTCCCACTTAAGTTTTGAAATACTCAACAGCAGCTTTTAATCCGGATCAAAGGCAGGATTGGATTGCTGAATCTGAATCTTCAGGATCAGATTTGCTTTGAAATACCCGTTTTTAGGATCTGATCAGGATTTAATCCAATCCAGGTGGATTAATCCTGTCGGATCATTTTGAAATACTGGCCCCTGGTGTGAACAGACAAACTTAGTGCTTACCACTTGTGATTAGATCTCCTGGAACAGATGTTAATACCAGGTCTGAACAGAGTCTAAAAGAACCACAAATGTAGTTCAGGCCTATTGTTCTTTGTGATAACAGTCTAGATGCAGACACTCTTAAAGAAGACTGCATTTGATGTGAATGTCATGACTATGCTTATATTTGGTATGTATATAATAAAGTCTACTCATCTACTGTATTGTGTGTCAGATAAAGCTGATGGGGCCACACTAAAATGAAAGGATGATTAAATAATTTATTGATTTATTTCACAGGCTGCTTGAGCATTTCATCCTGAATGGTCCTGATCCCAAAGCCTTGGACACGGTCCTGGATCAGCTCAGTGACGTGAACAGAAAACAGCCGCAGGACCTGGACAGAGCCGTCATTGGTACGTGAGGTTTGCAGCATTGTGGCCTCACTATATCACAGTCATGGGACTGAATCATGGGATTAAAGAATCTCCCCCATCCTCATTTTCACTCCCCCTCATTTCTTATGTATGTTGACAAAATGTGACAATGTGTAGCAATTAAAGCAACCTTTAACATAGTGAGTTTTTGAAATTCAAAAATGTATGTATAATAACTGTTTCCATCATTTCTCCTTTCAGGGCACTTTCATCAAGTGAAGCAGAATTTATCCAAGACTCCCCAGGAGCTAATCCCCACTGTGTTTCCAAACACCTGAGGTATCCATCATTATCAGCTCATATTTTAATAAGAATAAATCAGTAATTAGGGCCCTAGCACCGAATGGTGAGAGGCCCTATTGAAATTGTTTAACTTCTACCTGTCGCTCGACTCTTTTACAGGACAAATATTGACACAACCTATTAACATGCCTTTGTGATTTGCATTTGGTTCTGAATTTCTGTCAGGTTTACCAGGTGCGTTCCAAGCAGCGCTTCATGGAGTCCTGAGAGCCAAGCAGTATGAGCAGGCGATCAGAGACACCATGAGCTGTGGGGGATGCACCTGTAGCCGAGGATCCTTCATTGGGGCATGTCTTGGGGCTCAGGTAAGATCGTGTGCTTATCATTATTTGTTATATTTATTAATATGTCAGTATTGAATGCATGAAGGTTTATAGATATTTTTTTTTTTTTTTTAGATTGGACTCGAGGGAATTCCAACTTCCTGGAGGTCCAAAACCCTGCGATATGACTCAGTGTTGGCTCATGCCAAGAAGATAACCAAACACCACCAGTAGATGGCTGGCAGTGAACGTTCTGCCTGAGGTGTCTGAGAGCATCGTGAAAAACTGTTGAGCTTTCACACAACAGTGAATGAAGGTTCTTGCCTAAATTGTCTGACGGCAGGAGCCAGATGTTTTGTCTCTGTTTAAGTTAAACACGTTGGTTCAGATGAAAAAATTGTGAATCTATCTGCAATAAAGTAATTCTCAAAATATATCATGGAAGGACTTTTTTTCAGAGGGACTGAAGTATATTTAACTTTTGTCAACCAGTGATTTTTTTGATGAACACATACAGATTTAAAATTATATCTGTTATCAACATACTCGGGCAATTGTTTAATTTAATTTTTTGTGCAAATATACGTTTTTTTAGAATCAAATGGTTTCCAAAAGTAGCCTAGAATGAATATTTTTTTATTTATTTTTACTTTAGAAAATAGGAATTTAATGTCGTTCAGTCAAAGTAATGTCATACCTACGTTAGGACATTGTATTTGTGTTTGTACTCCTTTTGATAACATGGATTAACCCACTGGGAGGCCTGGGGCAAAACAAAATTCTGGTTTCATATTAATACCAGCTAATCTATTTTCAATATTCACCATATGGTCACAATATTTTCTAAAATAATGGTTAGAAAATGTGATTTTGATGCAGATGCTCATTCCGGACCTGCTTTGTTGTCCTTTTCTTCTTCTCATAGCCAGAATTACCAGGGAAGTGAGTGATGCACTCCTCTGTTAACAGTCATAAATAGATGGACTGAAGTTAACTACACAGTTATATGTTTGAGACCATGGACGTTTTATAATAGTTTTTTTCAGACCCTTGGTGATGTAATAAACTGAAGGTGAATTGGTTCTTTATTGATAAACTAATTTAATTATTTACTGTAATAACTGCAGTGTAGATTGTGTGCAAGCCTCCGTCTGTACATTCAATTATTGCGAACACTAAACTGCTTTACAACCGAGGGAGGAAGATTGTCCCACGCGGCCTCCGTCATGTGTCTGACGAAAGCAGCAGCAGCAGCAGTAGTAGTAGTAGTTGTGGTGGAGTCAGACAGTTACAAGGAGTCATGGCCGGTAAAGGAGGTAAACACAGCCGCTCTGGCTCTGGTCTTCCAGGCAGAAAGGGAGCAGGGGAACAGGAGGAAGAGGAGCAGCCGCTTCAGGCTGTTTTGGTCGCTGACAGCTTCAACCGGAGGTTTTTCCCTGTGACCAAAGACCAGCCACGGGTAGGCAGCTAGCTGCGATGCTAATGCTAGCTAACTTCTGTCCACGCACTAAACAGTGACAGAGCAGCACAGTCACTGATGAATCATCTGTAATGTAGCTGAACGAGCCCAGTGAGATCTCCCCGATCGAGCTGTAGTGTTGCTTTGATTTAATAACACCGAGGAAGCTGTTTCCAGCGTCATGCATCACGTTCAGTTTCTAACCGCTAACACCATCTGTCACTGATGCAGGCTCTGCTGCCGTTGGGTAACGTTGCCATGATCGACTACACGCTGGAGTTCCTCACATCCACCGGGGTGCAGGAGACCTTCGTGTTCTGCTGCTGGATGGCCAGTAAGATCAAGGATCATCTGCTGTAAGTTTCTCTGTTTCTGTGTGAGGAGCTTTCCCATGTCAGTGACAGATATCTGACCTGAAACTCTGTCTGACAGAAAGTCAAAGTGGTGTCGGCCCACCTCTCCCAACACAGTCCACATCATCACCTCAGATCTGTACCGCTCCCTGGGGGATGTGCTCAGGGACGTGGATGCAAAGAACCTTGTCCGCTCAGACTTTGTGCTGGTTTATGGAGACGTGGTATCGAATATTGACATCAGCCACGCACTGCAAGTGCACAGGTTAGAGATACTCAAAATCTATTTTTTATACAGTTAGGAGGAATGATGATGGTTTGCTCTAATCCAAAATATTTGTTCTATGTCATGATGTTACCCAGGCATCGTCGAAAGACAGAGAAGAACATCTCGGTGATGACGATGATGTTCAAGGAATCATCACCAGGCCACAGGTCTCGTTGTGAGGAAGACGATGTCATTGTTGCTATTGACAGCAAGAGTCAGCGGATTTTACATTACCAGAAGACACATGGGCTGAAGAAGCTACAGTTTCCCATGGTAACATATTCAACATAATTCAACTCTCCTCCTTACAGACATGCACTGACGTCTGGACATCTTCCTGAACCTAGGGGTTGTATTGTAGCCAAAAGGGGCTGTATGTGAGAACACAAATGTCGGTGTCATTTGTTTTTTGTAACTTTTCCTGTCAGCTAACTAGTAATATGTCCTTAACATTCAGTGAGTAAGTGGACGTGTTGATATTTTTTTGTATGTAATGGACTTGAAACTGAAAAAATACAAATATCACAGGATGAAAAAAGACATAGGTGTAGAAGATACTGGTGAAGATGTCAACTTGGAAAGACAATGAGATTAGAGAGCTTTTGGCGATGAGGGTCTGGCATCGGTCATGATCAGCTCTAAATAAACACCTGCTTTCTGCAGAGGAATTTTCCCTGAATGTTCTGGACAATTTCCTGTTGTGAATGTGAATAATCTCCTGCTGCGTTCTTCATGTGTGAAAGGCATATTTGGAGAAATGTCTGGACATTTTCCTGACTTCATGTCTGAAAACAGCTTTGAATTGATGAATGAACAGTTGCTCCTGTTTCTGTTTTGCAGAACATTTTCCACAGTATCAGTGATGAGTTTGAAATCAGACACGACCTTCTCGACTGCCACATCAGTATCTGCTCCCCACAGGTCAGTTTCAAAACAGTCGGGAACAGTTAAATCACTTCATTTTCTGTAGTAACATTTATTCTCTAACTTTCAGGTTGCTGAGCTTTACACTGACAATTTTGATTATCAGACGAGGGATGACTTTGTCAGAGGAATCTTGGTCAATGAAGAGGTATCACAGCCATTGTAAACTTATTGGAATGTTGGACTGTATTTGCTGCTATTTAAGAAAACCCAGGTCATAATTCATTTTCTTGCTGTAGATCCTGGGAAACCAGATACACATGCATGTCACCAAGGATGGGTACGGTGTTAGAGTGTCCAACTTGCTCATGTATGATTCGGTGTCCTCGGACCTCGTGCGGCGGTGGGTCTACCCGCTCACCCCGGAGGCTAACTTCACAGACCAGGAGGGACGAAGCTGCACGTTCTCTCGCCACAATGTCTACAGAGGGTCCGGAGTCAGCCTGGGTCAAGGCAGCCAGATGGAGGAGAACGTTCTCATCGGCTGTGACACCAGCATCGGGGCCAACTGTCACATTTCTAACAGCATCATCGGTAACAACTGCACCATAGGTGAGCTGACCAACCAGCACTATTAAAGAGTGGCAGTGTGTGTTATAATAATTGGGATTAACATGTGTAATATTTTATCACATCAGGTGACAACGTCGTCCTGAATCATGCCTACATATGGAATAATGTTCACATTGCCAGCAACGTGGAGATCAGCCAGTCTGTGGTCTGTGACAAGGCTGATGTCAAAGAAGGTGTGACGCTGAACAAACAGTGTGTCCTGGCATATAATGTAAGTATATATCATTTATAGAGCTGGGCAATTAACCAAACATTTATCTAAAGCAACTTTTATAAGATAAGAGATAAACATTTTAAAATAATCATGATATTGATTTGAAGTCATATCGCCCAGCCCCAATGGTTTATTTAGGAATATTATTGGCTATGTTACAACCCTATTTAAACTTTAATCTACCTTATTATTTCATTACCATCCGCTAAAACCTGGCCATAATACTCTAATGTACTTTTGAGAATGCACTTGCTTAACAGGTATAAGTTTCATTTAGAAGGACCCCTGGTGGCGAAATCATTGTCTTTCTGGATGTGTCCACTGTATTTCTCTTTCAAAATATCTATTCAACAATTTCCTTGTTCCAAGATGATTTCCCAGCAATCAACACTGGCACCAACATTTATGGGATGCCTGGATTTCTCATTAGTTTCCCTATGAACTTTTTTCCAGGTGGTGATTGGACCAAATGTATCTCTACCAGAGGGCACCGTGGTGTCCATGCACCATCCAGAGGAGGAGGAGGAGGAGGATGATGATGAATTCCTCAGTGATGATGCTGAGGTTGGTCAAAGTAAAGACAAAACCAAACAGAAAGGTGTGTATTGATACATTCACAAGTTGTCAAACTGTTTAATGGTTTCTATTCCTGACACATGCTGTATAATCTTCTGTTGTCCAGTTTTCAGTCCAGCAGAGGTAGGAGCAGAGGGACAAGGCTACATCTGGAAGGCCAGCAGCCTGGATGACACAGAGGATGAGGAGTTGGCCCAGTGTCTCTGGGGTACGACAGCATCCTCAAAGTTTGTCAAAGTGGCCTTTCCCATGATGCTGCAGTCCGAGTTCCAACAGCTTTTTTATTTGTTTCATATTCACCAGGTTTGGTGTTGAACCCTGACGTTGAGAGTGAAAGTGAGGACAGCGAGCCCGAGGATCCAGACGATCCAGTGATCCCCTCTCCTGAGATGGATGATGATAAAGGTGAGTGGGGTCACCATAGCTGCCCCCTGTCCAAACAAGAATTTCCTAATACTTTCAGTCAAAATAAGAAACATTACATACTATAATTTAATAATCTGGAGCTGCAAATAATGATTAATTCAATGATTTTGTCGATATAATTTCAGAAAACTGGAAATTTCCCTGACAAAACTTTCCTGAGACTGATGGGATGTTAATAATAATATGATAACAATTATAATAATAACAAGTTTATTCATATTACATCTTTCAAAACACAGTGACAAGGTGCTTTACAAATGAATACAGAGGAATTGAGGGCAAACAATATTAAATAAGCAGATACAGCATTAGACAACAATACAGCACACATACAAGTGTAAGAAAGTGATAGTAAAATCATATAAATCAGAGAAAAGCAGCAAATTGATTGGAATATAATTAGTAAGTTTTTTTATTGTTTGTGTCTTGAATTTCTTAAGGTGTTTTCTGCAAAAAATATTGACTAGCCTAGAGTAGGGTGTTTCAACACTGAACATGTGAGGATAGGAAATCAAATCACAGAAATATGATACATTAATTAAAAACCAAGTTTCATGTACCGAGTGAATATTGAAGGAAAATTTACTTGGGTTTAATTCTCTGGAAATCCATAAGTGCTTTCAAATTCAATCAATAAATCAATCAATCAATACAATTTTATTTGTATAGCCCATATTTACAAATCACAATTTGTCTCATAGGGTTAGTCAGAAGAAATATCTAAATGTTGTCTCCGGTTGTTCTGTTACTACAACTGGATTCCAAAGTTATTTCTACGGTACATTCCATGAAAATGTACACGTTATTTGGAAAGATTAAAACACATTACACTCTATACTTGAGTGTGCTCTAAATCAGTTCTTTACAAAAAAAGGAGCATATGGCCCTCTGTGATATATATATATATATATTATATATATATATACATTTTTTTAAGTGAGTGATAACTTTCCTGTTGTTTCTTGGGTGGACACTTCCTGCTGTCTTACTCTTCTTCTTTGGTTGTTTATGTCCAGTCTTCCAGTTGGAGGTGATGGGGACTCTGCAGAGAGGCTTGGAGGAGAATATCAGATTTGACAACCTTGTTCTTGAGATCAACTCTCTCAAGTAAGGAGGAACTTATAACTTCAGTTGTGTTACTGTATTTCTAAGCTATTGCACGTTCAATCTGTCACAACTTTTCTCTCCAGGTACGCCTACAATATCACTCTGAAGGAGGTGATGCAGATTTTAACCAGAGTGGTTCTGGAGTACCCGTTTCAGCAGCAGGGCTCTCAGCTCACAGCCTCACAATATGTTGCAGTTCTCCTGCCGGTGAATAAGCTGAAATTATGTATTTTTTAATACAGTATGTGTATGTACCTGTAGACAAGATATAAATAAATACCCTGGATTCATTTTTTATCTTGTTTCTTTCTTCTCTTAGTTATTGAAGAAGTGGGCCCCAGTGTTTAAGAACTATGTGAAGAGAGCTCAGGACCATCTGGACTGTCTGTCCGCCTTCGAAGAGTTCTTCCTGGAGCAGGAGAGCCACTGGCCGGCCATGGTAAAGGTAGGTCACCGGTGCCAGGTTCACTCAGAAGAAGATCAGACTCTGGTTACGAAAAAAGTTGTTGATGCTGATGACTTCTCCCATCCAGGTCCTGATGAACATGTACCAGCTGGAGATCCTGGAAGAAGAGATGATACTACGCTGGTTCTCCCAGGGAGCGACAACTGACAAGAGCAGGCAGCTCCGCAAGAACCAGGGGGTAGGTACAGGGTTAACTGGCTTACACAGGATACACGTCACAGTTACACAATAATGGGTTAAAGTTCGGTTGATGTGGTTAAGAAAATTTAAATAAATAATAAACAGTTTTGTGTTACCACCTGGTCCCAGTGGAGACTAAACTACAAAATAAGTCTGTCTTTTCCCAAAAATTAGCAGGCATAAGCGTTTGAATCCGAAAAAAATACCTAACGTAACGTGACACAGACAGCCAGAACGATTCAGATTCATGATCCAATACCAGCGATTAATAACGAAATAAATGTGGTCGACAGTTTGTTTGAAGCGCAACAGAGACTAGGAGACACATAAAATAATCATTTGTTAATCATAATTGAGGTAACAGTTTGAAATAAGCGTGATATTGATTTGAAGTCATATCGCCTAGCCCTAGCCCATAGTAACATCAAGGCCCTTAACAGTTAACAGTTCCCTTAAAGCCTTAAAGGCACATTACGTTATCTCTGCTACAAATTGGTAGTTACAGGTTTGTAGCCCTATTTGTTACTGTACGGTGACTGAACAAAAGCCTAAACACTTAAGAAACCACATTTAAATACTAGAATGTAGAATGTTTGTGGAACCATTTCTAACCCTTTGAGAAACACAGTGAGACTGATTCATTGAGCATTACCCTTTTAAGCAGGATTGTGTTCTGGTATTGTCTACGAAAATCTGCAGTTGTTGCCTTTAGCTCCCTCCTCCATCTCTTCATCACAAGTTCTCACTGTGTTTTCAATAACACAGCATTTCTGCTCTGCACCAACAGCTTCAGAAGTTCATCCAGTGGCTGGAGGAGGCTGAGGAGTCATCGGAGGAGGAGGAGGGTGAATGATGAGGAGAAATTGACAGAGGATTCTGTAAAACTTGAAAAATGTGTGAATAAAGGGATTCGGGCTGTTAAGTTTTAATCCTCAGCAGCAGATTTCTGCAACTGGTAACCGACAGCATTTGCTCTGTGTAGTTGACGCAAACAGTTCATGTGTATCTCATAGTGCGAAGTCAAGAGGGATGGGTGTTATGAGCCTCACTTTCCAAATAAAGGAAAAAGACTGTTAAAGAATAATTTGTCTCAACACGAAATACCTGATTTGAAAATATATTTTTATTACAGTTAATATTACAGACACGAGTAAAACCACCACCTGTGAAGAGATTTCTTCCGTCGGTGTTTGTTTCCATCACCCTCTCCAAACTGACCAAAGGACAAACGGCAATAGAGTCAAATCTTTTTGATTTAAGAGGTAGAAAAAAAGCAGCTAAATCGATGTGGTCTTAATCAGAGTATATTCAGATTTACTGTCTGGAATCTCAGTCTGACAATTATTCCGATTCACAGTAAAAGCCCTGTAAAGAAAAATAAAAGCAAAACAATCCTTAAAATGTTAGCTTAATTAGATTTCTCACAATAATGCAGTTCTGCAAAAACTTATTCCAAAAATACAATGTTCCCTTGATAAAGTAGTTATGATTTTATTACTTTTAAAGTTGATCAATCTTAGGGGGTAAAATACTTAAATCTATGATTTGTTCCCTCACTAAGCTTTAGTGAGTTTCTTTTAGGAATTCACCTTGAATCAAGACTCCATTCACCTTCTATATGTCGACACTTTTAGACTTACCGACTTTTCAATTGTCTTTATCAGACCCTGAGTTCAACACCAGCATCAGAAGAAATAGTTGAAATAGTCAAACACTTAAAAGACTTGGTTCACATCATCAGGTTTAGGATTTGTGTATTATGGAGACTTATCATTGAGAGATACGATAACACATTTCTGAAGTGGTCGGATTAGTTTGGAGGCGCAGAGGAGCGAAACACAACAAACCTCGAGTAAAATACAACATAATACCACAGAATATTTTAAAGTACACAATCTAACACGTTATTGACTTGGGATCTGTCTGATCACAAACAATAAATACTGTTGCTTGCTATCCTTTTTTAGGACTTGTTAATATATTTTATGAGTTATTAGGGCTGGACAATATGGCCAAAGATCGAAATAATATCAAAAGTTTCAGTCGGCATCTGATAGAATATGACAAAAAGATTTTGTGTTATACCTCATCAGTGCTTACACAATGCATTACCTTTGTTACATTGTTATTGATGCAAATTCTATTGTTATAAATATTGAATTATTGCCCAGCTTTAAAAAGACATTCGGACAATATTGTGTGTCGCATCTCGCCTGCACTATATCCAAAACATCCAAAATCAAAAACGTGATGTGAACCAAACTTGACAAAACACCTGAGGCCGTTTTACTCCCAAAAAGCTGACACAGCTTCAGCAGTCATCCAACCTGCAGGACCCTCCTCCTCAAGCCTTCTTTGACCTGCCATCCTGTTTACCTACTAAGTTGTAAATTACCCCTGCTAGAAGAGACGCCCCCGTGAGGCCGGTGACAGCAGTGAGCATCTTCCACATGGTGGCTGAACTCTCGTGCCTGTCTATAAAGCTCCTGTAGTCGGTGGCTACCAGTATGAATTTGCGGTCGTCCTGCGGCGTCTGCAGCCTCATCACCTGGCCTCCCTCCAGCACCACCTCCCCGAACCCGGTCAGGATGCTCCCCACCCGCAGCAGCTCCTCGCTCTCCACCATCGCCACAGGCTTCTCCCCGCTGAGGCCCTGCAACGCCAGGTTCACCAAGCCCTCCTCAGAACGTCTCACTTTGTGGTAGACCCTCTCCAGGGGGCAGCCGCAGGCCTCCAGAGGGTTCTGCACTTTCACGTACAGGTCAGTCATGTAGGCTCCAGGGCTGATCAGGCTGAAGGGCACAGAGTTGCTGGTCTCTTTCTTATTCATTGTCCGAGAATTCCTGGAGGAATTAGACAAATTGTTGTTAAAATGTAGATTTAATTTAGAGCCATTTTTGACACCTTCTCAAGTCTAGTGTACCACGTCCTGGTGAGGTTGTTCCAGTATTTCCAGTGTTCCTCCACGGTGGTCTTCTGAATCACACCAAAGCATCGTGGGACGAACCGGCTGGTCAGAGGCTCCCCGTCCGCCTGGACCAGGCCTGTGAGAAAGACATGCAGGAAATCTTTCTGTAAGTGCAAGGCATATCACAGGATAGGTTCATCTTATCGGCTTCACATTTGGCACATGTCTCGACAATGGCCCAGTGCGAATTTTGGTAACATACAGATCTTATGTATATATATGAAACTTTAATAAAGGGGTGCCCAGCAGTAGTAGTCAGTGGGGGCGGGGCAGTTAGCTTTCAGTCTGAGTTGAACATCTTCTACATAGGCACTATTTTGAAGGGTTACGACCTTAGGCCCGAACATTAGTGTCGGTTGCTTAACAGACCTCTGATTTCTGACATGCGATGTATGAAAAAGTAATAAAGCAAATTCAGTTTCCTTTTATAAAAGATATTTACTTTAAAATCTTCACTGCAGATAAACCGGTAGAATGAACACAAACTTCACTCTGCTCTGAGTGTTTAGAACACGTTCTGCACACAATGTCCTGCACACAGTAAATAGTGACAGTATATGTTAGAACTGTTTGAGGAGAAGTCACTAATGACAAGGAATAATTAGCTCCAGAGCATCAACACAGGACAAGAGAACAGAGCAGAACAAACAGCTTTACTGCACTAGTTCACTTCAATGTCAATTTCCTGTTTGAGGTGTTGTACCTTCCACAGCAACATACTGGAGTCTCCTGTGGGGCGACGCCTTCAGTACTTGGACCAGATGTTTGTCTGGTTTGAAGATGGGTATTCCCTAAAAGAGAAAATGTTGTAATGATTATGAAACTAGAGGTTTAATTGAAAGTTTATGGTTTAATTGTGCACCTGCCTTCAGCTTCTCGAGCTCCTTCTTCTTCTCTTGATATAAACGATAGAACAGGCTGGATAAGGCGAAGCTGGATCCCACACCGATCAGAACCAGCGTGTTGACAGGGCCGTCACTCATGGTGTCTGAGAGGAGGCAGCATCAGAGTAGAGGAGTGGATGGGTCAGACAAACAGAAACACAACGTGTTGTCAGTCAAGTCAAAGTAAGTGAAGGAATAATCTCTCTGATGATACATGAAACATGGAACAACAACGTACCTGTTTAAACTTTATGGGTAAACCGGTCTGAAGTCCGGTCCCACGAACCGAAAACAAAAGCTTTAGACGGACTGGTTTTACTTCCTTGTTTGTCCACGTGAGGTAATGGTTCATTAGCCAATAGAGGAATAGAGGCTTTTTCTCCCTTGTGAGCTCTTTAACCAGCAGGGGGCAACACTGTCACAGGTCACATGAAACCTCACACTCACTTATACCGAAGAAGTGTTTTGATCGTGTTACTTTATTTAACTGTGAGAAAGAACAAGCTGCAAAAACGACCCTGTAAAGATAAGGTCATCGTCTATAGAACAGAACATAAAAGAACAGAATGGAATATGATAGAACAGAACAGAACAGTTCAGAATATGATAGAACAGAAAAGAATAGAACATGACAGAACGGAACAGAACAGAACAGAACAGAATATGATATAACAGAAATGAATAGAAACGAACAGAACAGAATATGATAGAACAGAAAATAAAATGGTAGAATAGAACAGAACAGAATAGAATATGATAGAACAGAATAAAATAGAAAAGAATAGAATAGTATAGAACAGAATATGAAAGAAAAGAAAAAAATAGAACAGAACATGATAGGGCAGGACAGAACAGAATATAATAGCATCGAACAGAACCAACCCGACCAGAACAGAACACAACAGAATAGAATATGATAGAACAGAAAAGAATAGAGCAGAAAAGAACAGAATATGATAGAAAAGAATAAAACAGAACAGAACAGAACAGAATAGAACAGAGCAGAACAGAACGGAACTGAACTGAACTGAACTGAACAGAACAGAATACGAGGGAATAGAATAGAATAGAACAGAGCAGTTTAAAACATAACTCATGGTGTGAACCATCTCAAAGTGATGATGATGATGGTTTCAGAGTGGTTGTAGTGATTCTGGTATGATCATGTATGTAGTGGGGTGAAATGTTGTAATAGAATAATACACGGTGCAGTAATATTGTTAAAAATAGGATGTGCAATATACATTAGAATTATATAAATGATCAGCACAGTACAGTTAAAAAGAATACTATTACTCCTATCAATAGTAGTAATAATAAAAAAGTCAAGATAAAAGAAATAGGAAACTAAAAATAATATCAGGATAGTTTATATATATATTTATATAAATATATATAATAGGCTAATTATAAGATTTACAAATAAATTGACTCGAAAGAATACCACAACAAAAAAATGCTCCACTACAATTAAAAGCCCTGCCTCCAAGTAAATGATCAAAAATTTATTAAGAACAAAAAGTACTTAAAGGATCACAAGTATTAATTATGCAGCAGAAATAAAGTTAAAGTACAGCTGTGACTTTAATGTCACAATGGTTTACTGCCTGTTGCCATGGTGGGGTGCAGGTTGATGTTGCCAATCAAAATGACGTAGTCACGACAGTGATGACTCATGCTGCATTTATTGAAACTGCTCTTGTCATTACAGGTCGACTGTGTCTGTGACGTTGAGCCGTTTCACCTCAGAGTTCTCATTCAAAACTTCCTCAGATTGTTTTATCATAATCTCTTCTGAAGGTCCGAACAGATATTATTTTTTAGCTCAAAACTGTATTTTCGTTACTTCTCAGACTTGCAGTAGGATGTGTCCCCTGTAGAGGTCACTCACGTCACGTAATGTTTTCATTGGAGGGTTCTCTGAGCCGCGTTAGCCAATGGAAATGATACAAGACAATGGAAGAAGAAAGGAAAGAAAAGAAAATCAGTGAAGGAAACAAGAGAGGAAATTAGGATATGGGTGAGAGAAGAGGACACAACAAACAGGATGAGGAGAGGGAGAGGAGAGGGAGAGGGAGAGGAGAGGGAGAGGAGAGGAGTCTATTTTAAGTGATTGAAATGTTTCTTTATTCCTCTTCAACATGTTCATCCTTGATGCCTCATTGAAAGCAAAAATTGCTTTTTTCAGTTCTGGTCAAAATAACAAGTTGAGTTTTCTTACCAACACCTTTCACTTATTTGTCGGCAAATGTGGTGCAGCACAGACAGCAGATAACAGACCTACATACTGACTGTCAACCAGAACTGCTTTATCTGTGTGGGAATGCAGCAGCCGTGCAAGTAGATTGGTGTGAAAACAGAGACAATAAACTAAGACAAATGAATAGTCTCCCTTAATCTACTCCTTGGCAAAGAATACATTGTTAGTCTTAGTTCAGCAGGAAAAATGCCCCAGAATCCTCCTCTGTCTTCCCTGGCTCTAAAATCTCTAATATTTGTTTTAATGATGCACACGCTCTTTCCCTTTTCTGGTGAGTGAGAGAAGAGAAAAGCCACGCTGCTTCACAGCCGAAAGCCTGGCTGCACATGCCAAACATTTACCTGCACTATTTCAGTGGTGTTTCAGTGGAGTGGTTGGTAGAGGAGCTGTAGGTGTATATTTAATAGCAAAAGACGGTTAATACAATGCCTCCATTCATGTTTCGTACGTCAGAAAATACCAGACAAGAGACTTAGTGGCCTTGAAAAATGTGAGGACTGCGATTTCAGACAAAAGAATCCATCTCACTGAAAGGGATCTTCAGTGTGACCTCAGTAATATGGCCTTTATTTGTCAAAGGTAAATGGAACTATTTCTCCTTAGAATGTTACAAAGTTGGATTTGAATAAATTTAAAGAAACAGATAGGCACAAATCTGGATTTGGAGCCAATTTACACATTAGTGATCAGGTATGGAGCCACAGTATTGAGGTCCCACCGATACACATGCTTGACCAATCGGGACTCAGTCACAGCTATCAATCATGACCATTAGACACCGTTTTCATCAAATCACAGAAAAGTGAAAACATCAGTGTGATAAGATGTACCTATACTAACAGAAACCGTCTTTGAGAAAAATGTATTTGATTTCCCCCCCCCCTTTTTTTATCCATGTCCCATCTGCTAACATGGAGGAGGCAGGACTTATTACCTGTACTGTATCCATCCACCAGAGGCCGATCTTTATATACACTCAGTGATATTCACATGCTGATATTAAGCAGTAGAATGTTAACCATGTACACTAGCTTAGTTTATAGTTGGCATGCCAACATTTGCAAATTAGCACTAAAGGTACGGCAAAAGTTGATGTGGGTTTTGCAGGTTTTTATACCACGTTCATGTCATATGAGATGATGGTACAGATGGATGGTGCAGATGGATGGTACAGATGGATGGTAGAGATGGATGTGTACAGATGGATGGTGTAGATGGATGGTACAGATGGATGTGTACAGATGGATGGTTCAGATGGATGGTACAGATGGATGGTACAGATGGATGGTGTAGATGGATGGTAGAGATGGATGTGTACAGATGGATGGTGTAGATGGATGGTACAGATGGATGTGTACAGATGGATGTGTACAGATGGATGGTACAGATGGATGGTACAGATGGATGGTACAGATGGATGGTGTAGATGGATGGTACAGATGGATGTGTACAGATGGATGGTACAGTTGGATGGTACAGATGGATGGTACAGATGGATGGTACAGATGGATGCTGCAGATGGATGGTACAGATGGATGGTACATATGGATGGTACAGATGGATGAAACAGTTGGATGGTACAGATGAATGGTACAGATGGATGGTACAGTTGGATGGTACAGATGGATGGTACAGTTGGATGGTACGGATCGATGGTACAGATGGATGGTACAGTTGGATGGTTCAGATGGATGGTACAGTTGGATGGTACAGTTGGATGGTACAGACGGATGGTACAGACGGATGGTACAGATGGATGGTACGGATGGATGGTACAGATGGATGGTACAGATGGATGGTAGAGATGGATGTGTACAGATGGATGGTGTAGATGGATGGTACAGATGGATGTGTACAGATGGATGGTACAGATGGATGTGTACAGATGGATGGTACAGATGGATGGTACAGATGGATGGTACAGATGGATGGTGTAGATGGATGGTACAGATGGATGTGTACAGATGGATGGTACAGTTGGATGGTACAGATGGATGGTACAGATGGATGGTACAGATGGATGCTGCAGATGGATGGTACAGATGGATGGTACATATGGATGGTACAGATGGATGAAACAGTTGGATGGTACAGATGAATGGTACAGATGGATGGTACAGTTGGATGGTACAGATGGATGGTACAGTTGGATGGTACGGATCGATGGTACAGATGGATGGTACAGTTGGATGGTTCAGATGGATGGTACAGTTGGATGGTACAGTTGGATGGTACAGACGGATGGTACAGACGGATGGTACAGATGGATGGTACGGATGGATGGTACAGATGGATGGTACAGTTGGATGGTTCAGATGGATGGTACAGTTGGATGGTACAGATGGATGTGTACAGACGGATGGTACAGATGAATGTGTACAGACGGATGGTGCAGATGGATGGTACCGATGGATGGTGCAGATGGATGGTACCGATGGATGTGTACAGATGGATGGTACAGATGGATGTTACAGATGAATGTGTACAGATGGATGGTATGGATGGATGGTGCAGATGCGAAAACAAGTGTAGTGTGGACGGTTGTATGACTATAGATTATGGATATATAAATTTCTGCCATGTGGGGGCACGATGGGAAAAGTCAGGGAATTACCCAAGTCGCTAAGATTCATCCTATGGGGACAACAAAAGTCTTTACAATATTTAATCCAATAGTAGTTGCGATATTGACCTCTACCAAGGAGGTTACGTTTTTACCCCTGTCCAGTTGTTTGTTGATTGGGTAATTTGTTTCTTTGTCAGTAGAGTTAAAAAAAAAGCACTGAACAGATTTTACACGACACATGGTGGAAGGAACGAGACATAGACAAAGATAGAAACCATAAATTAAAGCCTGGACCCAGAAATAATTTTTAGATTTTTTAACATGGATAAAAATATATATATATTATAAAATATTATAAAAATATATAAAATATTTATATACCAGGGGGTAATTCCTAGATCATTAGGAGAAACAGCTATCAAAGAGCGTATGCAGATTCCGGCTTGAATGATTTTAAGGGTAGGGGAGAGCGGGGTAATGTGTGACATCGGGTAATGTGAAACACCCCCTGTATCTAGGCAACGGAACACAGTTGTGGTCATGTGACTATTATGTTTTCAAGCCCCTCCCATTCCCCCCTTGCAATGAAGGATAAGTTGGTGCAAGTGCTGTGGAAAGTAGGGTTTTTTCACAAAAATGTGTTTTTTGCATGTAAAAGTTAATTTTCTTGCTTTGAACTTAATCAACTGTTGTGTCAAAACAAATTGATTCAGGTAGAAAAATTATATCATACATGTTGGTGAACTTCCAACATATAAAACCATGTGATTGATGCTAGCTGAAGATTAGCCTGAATTGCTAAAAGATGTTGTTTTTCTAAAATTGTGGCTTCGGGGTAAAGTGGGACAGTGTCTCACTTTACCCCACCATGAAGCACAAGTAAAGTTTAGTCTTAAACATATTTTAGTTTAATATTACATTATATATGTTTTATTTTTAATGTCATAAACATTGTAGAAAAGCCATCATGCCAAGAAACTATACACCAGGAAGACAACCTGGGGCCAAACACCCCTTGCAGAGATGGAGAGTGTAGCCGCTGAGGTCATGCAAGGAAAGAAGTCCTTAAGAAAAGCTGGAAGGGATAGAAATATTGATAAGACAACCCTCAAAAGATTCATAAAGAAAAAAGAGAAAGGGAAAGTAAAATCAGGAGCCTGGGGTGCAGTAGCTGAGGTAAAGAGAATATTCACAGATGAGATGGAGGAGGAGCTTCCAAACACTTGAAACAACTAGCTGACCAGTTCCATGGCCTTGCTCCAGTTAAGTGCCGTGAACTGGCATTTGAATACGCAGAGAAAATCAATATCCCTGTCCCTACCAATTGGACAGAGAAACAATGTGCAGGTAAGCTAGGGTGTGCAAGAGATCACATGAATCATAATAATAATAAATTGACCAATCCCCATGATTCTGTTACTAGTCCGATATAAGTGGTTGTCAATCTAGCTGTCGGGATTTCAACTATGGTAGTTTTAAAGTGGAAAAAGTAAGTGGACCACTTTACCCCGTAGCTGGGGTAAAGTGGGACACAAGACCACTTTTTTTAAAACAATCATATTTTCACTGCCCTTTGTCCTGAAGACATTCTGATCAATTCCATTGCTAGAAAACATCCTTAATTAATGGGAAATGTGTAAATTTTACTGATATATCAGTTTAGCTCGCCTAGAGGGGAGCAAATGTAAAAAAAAAATTCACATTACCCCGCTCTCCCCTACTGTTGGGCCTTGATCTAGTTAAGTCTGGATCAAAATGGTGGACGACCATCCAGCACAACAGATCTACCCATAACACCAGCTTGGCTAAAAATGATTTCCTGTTTCCATTTCAAATGATAGGTTACATATATATATAAATATATATATAAATATATACACACACACACACACTGATACTGTGTGTGCGCAGAAACAGATTTAGATTGCCTTTGGATTTACTGCTGTGAAAAAATAGATTCTCTCCGTGATCTTAAGTTGAGTTTGATGAGATGATGCATAACAACAATCACCATCATTGCCTCTGTTAAGGTTGTTGACTGACGGCATGTAGATCAAGCCAGACTTTTCTATCAGCGTCTCAGTTAAATGAATCCCCACAGACACAGTTATGTTTCACTCTGTGTGTAAAAGGCAAGAATTTATGCAGCAATTACTGGTGATAAATAATCCTCAGTCATTTTGAGTAATTAACACTTGAGTTACAGTCACTAAGGTCATTGTATCTCCTTATTGGAAACATATTTCACACAGCAGTGTGATGGTTTAAAGGCACAAAGATGTCCCCCAACCAAAGAAAGATGGTAAATGTAAATGATGTCAACATGTTAATCTTCTTCAGAAGCATAAGATTATCTTGGTTTTATAACACGGTGGCAATAAAACACCACAGCCAACTTGTTTAAAGGAGTGATGAACAATAATGGTGTCAAATGTTTGTGTAATAGATATAACAATAGATATTAAATAGATATTACAATAGAGACTAATTATCTTGTATATCCTTAACAGTCATTCTGAAATTCTATGTGATTACACACTATCACACACAATGTTAATATTTAGTTTAGTTATATAACCAAGTTCCCCCACACTGTCTAACTGGCAATCAGAAATGTATTATGCAACGTTTTGGTATTAGACATTTATCAGACAAACATCTTGTGACAATTAGAAGTCATCTTAAACAGGGAGGGGCCACAGGATAGCCACACAATCGTATTCCTAAAAATTACAGGCTTCAATTGCAAGTTAAACTGCAGAAATGCATTAAGATGGCAAGCACAAAATCACCAGTAATACAAAATTATAAATCATCATCATCATCAGAAAATATATAATCAGACCGCACAACATTTTTATAAACTCCATAGATATATACAATAACCATTATCAACAGTGATTTTGTCAAAACCGGACACTTGACCAATCAGTTCCCATGCTCTCGGTCAAAGGAGCTCTATCAAAAGTTTTGATCTACTCGTATGTCTCTTACGGACCTGCTGAACGGATGTGGAAAATGTTTTTTATTTATATGAACAACTTCAAAAAGAAAGCAAGCATACAGTCAGTTCAGAAGAGGGCTGTGTAGGACCAGTCGGTTTGCGCTCATCTGATCAAATTCTCATTCGTCAGACAATCACGGATGATAAGAATTTGACCGGACAAATCCTCTCCAGGAAGGTGATACAAGGCCAATTCTTTGTATGACCTTTTTTTTTTTTATTAAACCTTTGTCGGACTCTGATACTTAATACTTGAAACAGTTAGTTTAAAACTGTAATTATTATATTTTGTACTGTTGTACAATGATTTGAAGAAGTCACACTGTGGCTAATACCAAGATGATACTTACTCTGTATAATGTGTTCCATTAAAGGTAGTGATATTCTGCTCTATGGGTTGTAGAGCTTTCAGCTGTGCAGCCCATTGTCTCTGGAACTGTCCCACAAGCCGTGACAATGACTTTCCTGATTCAAACCCAACTTTTTTATTCTGTGTGACCATGCCTATTATGCAGGCTTGTTTTTACTATTGTGGATTTTATTACAAATACAAATGCATTCCTGTTGAGCTGTTGGTAGAAACTCAGAAATCTTCAGTTCCATTTGTTCTAGAACAACTATCAGTACTCAGAGTAATAAAATACATATTTATACTGATGTTAAGATCCTACACACGAGAAATGCAGAGCTTGGGTTACATTCTTAACCTTTAGTTATCTTTTGTGGACAGGAAGGTATCAGGAAGTCCAGGTAAAGGGGCGGGGTCTACAAAAGGGGGTTGGAAACTCACCTGGCCTGTCTTCCAGCTTTGAGGCACACCTGAGCCAGAGAGCATGAGGCCAGCTTATTTTCGGTGTCTGAATTGGTTTTATCTTTTATATGTTTGAGACTTTAGTTGTAAAACTCTAGAGCATGAAATACATCTTTTAGCTCATTGAATCAAACTGTTTTAGATTCTTCATGTTTGGAGTGAAGGATTGATGAGCCAAGTAACAAGCTCTGCCTGAATGTAATGGACATTTTTGAGAAACAGTCGCTGTAAACAACAGTTCAGTTTCCTTTGTCAGAGACAATTCATTCTTTACTCGTAAATTGGACCGGAACCCTGATGGTATTCCATCAGGTTCAAGAGAATCAGACTAGCAGCTACTTATTCCTAATGGGCTGGCCCATTTTAACATGTCTATTTACCTCTGCCAAAGAAGTTGTTTTCTTCTTTGTTAGCTTGTTTGTTCAGGGGGTAGATATAGGATTTTTTGTATTAATTTGAGATTGCGCATTTATCTACATTGATTTCTCCGAATAATTAACAATTTTGGTGTAAAGTGGACCGATTTGAGTGCATGCAATTTGATGCAAGTACAAATCTGTATCCAGTGAATTTAAATGTGGCTCCACAAGGGGGGGGGGGGGGGGGGCATCTCTGAGTGTCATTTTAGTTAGCAGATTTAAGTCTGGACAGCTCTATAAAAGGTAGGGCAGTTTGTTTACGAGAATGGGCCAAACTGACGTACATCCTGCAAACGAATGTCTGGCCACGGCTGTCACCAGCCATATAGGAGATCTGCTAGTGTGTTAATGGATGAGCTCATGGAAGTCCAAATGCAAAGGAGCTTTCCATTACTTCCAAAATTCCATGGGATTTATTCAGCAAACCTCAAAAGACTAAAACTTTTGCCTTTCATCCCAGAAGGAGGTTACTCCATAAAAGCTCTCATGACTCTCACTGACTCACCCGCTGATAGCAAAGCAGTAGAGGCATGTGGTACTGCTGGGGGAGGCACAGAAAACAAAGCGCGATTTAGTGTGTTATAAAGTTAAATGACATAACACAATGACTGATGACTGAACAACCATCTGATCACAGACAAACACACACATGCTGCAGGGCTTTGTCTGATGAATCTACAATGTTGCACGGTTGAATTATGAGTGACTAGCTTTATTGTGAGCCGTATGTGTACTATGCAGCTCTCTGCGTAAACACACTGTATCTTATCTGCAATTTTTTGTCTATGGCCGGCTCTATAATATCTGGGAACTGAAGAGAAACCTTTTTTTATTACATGTAACTTGACAGTTCATCTACATGTCTATATGGCTCTTTACATGATCTGAGCCCATAAATCTAAAGTGTCTTAATAGTCCTAGTGTTAACTTTGTTTGACTATGGATGATAATTCACTTTTGATAAACCTGATGACCTGACCTACAGTACTTTTGGTAAGACAGAAGCTTTCATTTTTTTCCTTATTCTACACATTTATTTAGGTTTAGTTCTCACATGTCTGAAAATCAAGGGACTTTATAGCTTCATATATAACTGTATATACTGTATATACACACTGCTCCAAAAAATTCATGGAGAAATTAAATCACACATCAGAACTTGATGAACGAATTATTCAAGTTGAAAATCTTTACACATGTACATTATACAATTAGTTCAGAAAAAAATTATTGTTCTGAATTAACGGTCAATGGAAACCAAAATCATCAACCCATTGAGGGCTGGATTCAAAACTACACTGAAAATCATAGTAATTTTAAATCACAGGCTGATCAAACTTATGTGAATTTAAACTTGGCAACTCATGTGACTCAGTAGTGTGTATGGCCTCTGTCTGCCTGTATGCACCTCTGACTACATCTGGGCATGCTTGTCGGCGGATAGCGTCCTGGGGGATTTCCATCCACACCTGGATCAGAGAGCTCCTGGGCAGTCTGTGGCGGTAATTGGTGGCGGTAATTGGTGGCGGTACTTGTTGGCGGTACTTGTTGGCGGTACTTGTTGGCGGTACTTGTTGGCGGTACTTAGTGGCGTCGGATGCACCAATTCATATAGTCCCAGTGTTCCTCATTTGGATTTAGGACAGGGGAAACCGAGGACCACTCAATGGCATCAATGCCTCCGTCATCCAGGAACTTGCACACACGGTCTGGCCACATGAGGCCGGGCATTGTCCTGCACCAGGAGAGTCAGGAAGGAGGAGAGAGCAACTGTTTTTGGCCATCACATGTAAACCATTCCCTTTCGGGGTTTTTTCTTGCTTTTACCTCCATTGCACCTGTTGTCACTTTCATTTGCACCAAAGCAGATGCATTTAATTCACAATCACATATGCTTCCTAAATGGACAAATTGATATTCCTGAAGTTTATCTCACTTTGTGTTTTACTGTGATGATTATGTGTTCACCTCATTTTTTGTGAGCAGTGTATAAAGCTGTGTATATAAATTGCTTTATATATAAGCACTGTATGGAAGAATTAGCCTACTTGCAGAATCATTTGCTGAAAAAACTTAGCTACCAATACAACAATGCAAAAAATATTGAATTACATTACTGCTTTAAACATCTTATTCAAGTAAATGGATCAAGTATTATCGGAGATGTATCATACTCAACTTTATAATTAGACTATTGATACTTTTGTTTAAACATTTTTATAGACATGTATATATTGTAGTTTGTAAAGAACTATTTTCTGCAGTTTGGTAGTTTATAGCGGTGGTTCTCAAATGGCAGTCTTTGGCCCCCGGGGGTACATGAAAATATTCATAGTTTAATCCATTTATTTTAGGCTACTATAGCTACAAGCGTATTCTGTGTTGACATAGTAACAATATTTTTAATACATGTCTTATATCTTTCTAAGCAACTTTTCTTTTGTTGATCTTTCACAAAGAAATCTAAAAAAATATATGCTGTGTCAATTATGTCAAATTATTCCAAGGGAGATACATGAGAGGGTCCACTGAATACTTTGTATTTAGTAGGGAGGGGGTCCTTGGCTGAAAAACAACTCGAGAACCTATGGCTTATGGTTTAGTGGTTCCTCTTGGGGCCAGGCTTCCTCCAAAGTGGCGCACGATAAATCCAGGGGATACTGATATGAATAATTCGGTCTGATAAACAAATCTTTTTTCATTGATGGAATTAAATCTTTAAGAAAAACAGTTTGGACAAGTTATTTATGTAAAACCACATTGGAAGTGAAAGTGTTTAAACTCTGAAACCTTAAACTCTTTTTGTATCCTGAGAACCATCAGTTTAATCTTTATCAGTGTATTCTAGTAAACCTACCGATCATATTTCATATGCAAATTCCTCAATCCGTGAAGCAGCTACACGTCATTATGTTTGCTTATGCTGATACCAGGCTGTACAAGATGACACAAAGGCATGTATTAGTTTCCCTCTCTCTCTCTTGGCTGCGTGTTTACGCCCTCATCCACTGACGTTCACAGATGTTGTGTCATTGGTTATTTGCAAGTTGTTCAAGGTAGAGAGAGAGGAGGGTTTCAGGAGCGCAGCGATTCCCTTCATATCAGTGCGCAAGAACGCACGGAGTCAGTAAAGGGACGTACAGAAACCACCGGAGGATTATTACTAGATTTTAACCTCTTTACCAAATAGATTTGTATCTAGCATCGATTACGTTTTTACTAAACGAAATAAAATACTTTGGCGGATATGTCGGGAGACGTTTCAAAGGGAATCTTTCTCCTTTTCTCCATGTTTCTGGAGCCAGTGAGTATATTTGATCACTTTGACTTTATTTCCGCATGACTTCAGCTCGTGCAGCTTTTTAGATTCTCTATCGGCTTCTCTCCTAATTGTGGCAATGATAGGTTAACCCATTTTAATCTAGTGGTGAGTTTTCTGTAAGTGGAAGTTGGTGCGCACGCCGGTGGTCTCCAAACCCAGTTTTGGATGCGCTGCGCACCGGTGGGGAGCTCGATGTCACTGGCCGACATGCAGTCAAATTGTATTTGTATTGTGACAAATCATAATATACGTTATCTCCAGGCAGTTTACTTAGTGAGATCGAAACCTTACAACATTATAAAGCAACCCAACAGTTCCCACAATGAGCTAACACATGGGGACTATGGAGAGAAAACTTCCTTTTAACTGGAAGAACCTCCAGCAGAGCCAGACTCAATGAGAGATTCTGCCTCGACAGGTGGGGTGAGCAAAGAAAAACGGGGAAGAGAGGAGAGAGAGACCATAGGATGGCGGGGGGAACAGAAACCCCAACCCTCTTTTTATTTTTTTAAAAGTTTAAAGTCCCCAACACTTCCTACAGCATCATCACTGTTTTATCATATGTTCACACTCTTCCCTCCAGGTTGAGTGTATGTCTTGCGTGTGTCTCCTCAGGCACCACAGACGAAGCCAGCAGCTTCTTAATGACATTTTACACCAAACTGAACATTGTGATTGTTCCCCAGTGACACTCATGTGTTTTATGTCCTTGCTGAACCCACTAAAGGTGTCCGCTAGTCTCCCAACAGGGACACCATGGCAACGACCTCCTTTGTCTGTCTCTGTACTCTCTGGTCTCTACTGTCTCTATCCACAAACTGTCTCCTGTAGAGAAGCATGTATGATTCATGCTGGAATTCAATAGGGAGGTCATATCCCTCAGAATAGCAACCTGGCTTTTATATGAGAATTTGCACACACCCATGTTTCCATACCACCAGTGATAAAATAAATCGAGTGAGGGAAATGATGGGAAGTGCTGTGAGGGGTGAGCAAGGTAAAAGTAATGATGATCATCATGATGATGGAGTGCAAGACGCTTTCTCCTGATACTCTAGCTTGCAACGCTGAAGGCACCACTGATCCATCACTGACAGCATGTTCTGGAGTCACATAGTCCAAAGTATCATAGGGCATGGGACTTTGCCCTAGGAGTGAGATAAATCATAATTTAAAGGGGGGAGTCACCTTGTGTGGCGAGGAGAGAGGCTGGAGTCACATGGAGTCATTTTCTGATTTAACAATAGCCACATACTACCAGTCTGATTAATGTCCACAGAGAGAGAGACTCATCCGACTAAGTAACAGCAATAAATCTTGTGGTCCTGCAGAGGGTGTCTGTATTCCCTGGTGATAAACCCTTATGGATTCAGCTTCATATGGAACCAGTTCATGCATGCCTGAGGATTCCCCACAATTTCAAAATATGCAAATCTACAGAATATGACTGTTGAATCATCGGCAAGAGATTGATTTTGTGTCTGCCATGTGTCGGCCGGTTGGAGAGATTAATGGTGGCTCCGGCTGGTTCATCTCTGGCGGACTTCAGGGGAGACGAAAGCTGCGCTTACCTCAATATCTGAAGTACTGTTTCAAGCTGTACAACTTTTTGCCTAACAGATACAAAATTAAGTGTGACCTCAGAGATGCACAGAAAACATGTTTAAAATGTTCTCTCCACAGGTGTTTTCAGTGCAGAATCAGATGTGCGACATGATGAGGGAGATAGAAAAAGAGAGAGACACGTGTGAGGCTCAGATTGAGAACAGAACAACAGGTATGTGGGTTTTGTGTGCATGTGTCTTGGCTGCACACTCTGTCTTGTCGAAATTTGTTAAATTCACCAGTAGCACAACAGGCTCTAAAGACAACAGAAGCTGTTCAAACCTCCCCTCTGGCTTCACATTACACTGGGCATGGTTGAACAGTGTTTTTCACCTAAAGCCAGCCACTTGTTGTCACATGTGCTCACGTTTAGTTTCAAGTGATCACGCTCTCATTAACACTGAATGCTTTGAAGATGAACACAGCAGTGGGTGTGCAACAATGGAACTGATTTGTCCTTTTGATTAATTGCAGATGAAATAAAGGTAAGATGACACTTTATTGATCCCACGGTCCATCAAGCCACATTTTCAGAGTGAGGTGACAGGTGAAGGAAAACGGCAATAGAATATGTAAAAAATTACATAAAAATACAAAATAAAATAAAAATGCACAGAATAAGTTCATAGTATAAACCTTTCACCACAGACGGAACTATAGTTTGTAGAAAACTTGATTTAATGTCCAATATGTAAGATTTAGGTCTATATGCGGAAATTATAAAATGATTTTAGTGATGTTTTTACTCGTGTTTTTCTTCAAACATGTTCAAATAGTTGTTTTCTTTACCCTAAAATAGGCCTTTTTATTTAATTACTTTATATCTACATCAGGAGCAGGACTTCTCTACGGACTCTGCCATGTTATTCCACCAAACTGGTGAAACTAAATATCTTTTGAGTTTTTATGGAAACTGAAGGTTACCACAGGTTCCACTTACTGTTAAGAAGTGGAGGGTGAAGTCAGGGAGTATTCAGCTGCAACATGCAACTTTACCACTAGATGTCACTAGATTTTACACACTTGTCCTTTCAGTAAAGTGCAGTGGTGCAGAATAATTGCAAAATGTTTTATGCTGTATAAGTGCATTGCTTTCAAGACATATAGAAATAAATATATGTATATATATATATAGACTGTTAGGTAAATTATAAAAAAAATTATGCACAAAAGGACATTTGCATAAAAAATTGCTAAGTGCAGTGTTGCACACTTACAACACATTTATATTCTATAGGAAGATAACTCTACTTTGTTTAGCCTCTATTACCTGCCAGTGTAAGATTAACAGTGTCTTTCCGAACTGCAGGTTCCAGGAGACTGTATTTGCTTTCACACACAGTAAAAGTAATTAAATACTGATTATTTTTTAATTTGAATATCAAGTTGCACGCTATAAATTCAATCAAATGTAAATGCAGGTAAATCCTCCGGGTGATGTTGTATATCTCACTTGGCCAACTGATTTATCATATTGTTAAACTGATGCCTAGGTGCTGATTTCCAAGTGCCGTGACCTGATTCTGCATCCAGAGACCAAACACACTATATGTTGAATTGAAATGATAATGTGCAACGAAGCACAGGGACCTGTTTTAGTCATGTTGGCTGTGTGTTAACTTCGGTCATCTGCTGTTTGGAACCCAGCCTGGCTGTAACGACAGCTGACCTGAGCACACACGCTGTGGCTGCCATGGGAACTACAGTGTTCCACCTTTAATCAGACTGTTGTTTGTCTGTGGACCTGATTAATGTTACAACAGCATCCAACACGTTCTGTTAAAAATCTTGTGTTTAAAGCGTGTTCTCTTCGATTGTATGGTATCTTCGTGTTTGACAAATGTTTTTTCACTCTCTCTGTCAGGTTGCAGTGGGACGTGGGACAAGATCACCTGCTGGCCCAGTGCTGACATCGGAGAGGTTGTTACCATCCCTTGTCCCAAATACCTCTTCTACTTCTCCAGGGATGTCCTTACACGTAAGAATCACATTTGCTAAATAGGGTGTTTGTGTGTGAAAGAACGAAAAGACAATCAAGTGACTACTCTGTGTTGGTGTGTGTGATGGTCCGCAATCTCAGAGGTTTCTATGCTTCCTGACGTACCGTCTCATATCTTACAGTAGTATAAAACTCAAAAAACATGGCACAGCTGAGCCAAAAAAGACACACTTCTCATACTGGCATCATCCACCCACAACGTATGTTTGTCCTGGTTTTATATATGAGAAGCCTCAAAGGGAAGCAGTACTAATTATGAATGCTAAGGGAAACCACTCTCTTGAGAATTTACTGGATGAATTAGCATGTGTTTGTACAGTACTTCCTGAGATTATCCCCCCCTGAACTTCCCTTATATCTCCATTTGTCATTAATTACCACGAGTCTCCTGGCTGTAATTAGGCTGTAAGAGTTGATGCAGTTTTGTATTTGTATTAAGAGAACACTGACTCAGGGACATGGTCCTTTAAAGGAAACCTCATCGTTTTGTTTTTTTATATTTACAACAAATTAAATAGCTGCTGTATGTGCACTTTACTGTATGTGTGTCAGTCATATTGATGAATCCATAGAGAATTACAGAAACTTTACAGTTCCATTGGTATTTTAGCATCTTTAGCTCATTGTTTTGGTTCACTGCTCTCATAGCATAGTTTTTTACCACCAAAAAAAGGCATTGTTTTTGTTCTGAAATATTCACTGTACGTTACAGGGTCAGGCCCATCAGCAACAGCAAAGTGCTTGTGAAGATATTGCAGCATTTAACATCTATATAGATCCCTCAGGTGGTGAAGACCATCTAAAATAAAAAAATGTTGGTCTTACCTGCATCCTATGGACAGAAACAACAGGTCCAAATGAATGCTAAACAAATTCACCATATCACACTTCATGTAATAATATGTTGTTGTTGCGTTTATTGATATGGTCAAAACCTGTGTTTACAATATATCTCCTGAATATTTGTCAGTCATAGTGACAAAATCTACAGAGAATTGCATCAACTCTGCATTTTCCATCAGCTCTATAGAGCTGTTAAGCTTTTTAGCATTGTTTTGAGTTTATGGCCCACAAAACTGTAATTGCTCTCATGAACCTTGTTTAAGGGAGGAGGTGGCAGCTGTTTTCAGCTGCTCTGATATGCAGAGTTGTAAACTACCTACCCAGTACCTAATACAGACAAGGTTGGTGATAAGCTACTGCAGTGGTGTAGCATTTGGTGGCTAAAGAGCCATATTTTGTGTCAGTACAAATAGATATTAAAAAACGACTAAAAAGAAAGTGAATATTGGTGCAGATTCATCAAGATATCTGAAAAATAACCACTTCAAATTAGAACAGGAGTGTGTCTGGACAGGGGAGTAAAACATAAACTTTTCCAAAAATCTGATACCCACAGCCTTATCTGTACTCTGAACAAGTGTACGGTCAACAGATTCCAGCTGTTAGTGACTGCAGTGCTTTTACATTGAACCTGCTTCAGGGGGCTCTCTCCCCATGTACACTAACCAGTAATTCCCCCCAATCACATTTAGGGCAAAGGAAGGAACTCAAACTAAAGACTTATTATCAGTAAGCAACGCTCTATTGGGAGAAAGACGTTTTTTTGGAGGGGAGCAATGATGTGACCCAGGTGGGAGATGGTGTGACCTGAGAGAGGAATGCTCTCCTGGGAAAAGAGAGAGACAGATGTGGAATTGCCAGATTTGTGGGGTTGAAGGCAGAAGTATATTTTGCAGACATGTCAGAGGTTCACAGGATCAACAGGCCTTTAATGTTCAAGGGACCAGAATGACGTGCAGAGGCCTTACAAGAAAGACGGGGGGGATTGTAAGTGACCTCCACTGATGTGCATGATATAAATTATGCAGTAAATCAGCAAATCAGTGCAGGTCTCTGCTGGTTAAACCTGATCCACTCTTAGGTCATGTAGCAAGGACTTAATTAGGGGTTGATAAACAGTCTGATTATTTGCATTGTAAATTATTATTGTAGACAGGTTAAGAGCCTTTCATCTCCAAGTGTTAGCATGTCAGGGACCAGGTAAAACAGCCTTGTTTGTGTACTAGTGTCCTGTTTTCATTTTTAGGTTTCAAAACTTTGAGAAGGGAAGCATTTTAGAGAAACGTGATTTATTGACACATCTCGAGCCATTCATTTCACACAACAACGAAAAAAACAAGGAACAGAAACTTGGCGCCGGAGATACAGGGGCCAAGTCATACATTTTGTTGAGATAGAGTTTGCCATTTCATGAACTCCTAGTAGGTCTTATGCAAACATGCAGTCATTCATCTCTTTTAATAAGACGAGCAACTCACCCTCTCTTCAGGCTCAGTGTGACTCAGTCTCTGTCTCAGTGGCCTCACCTTCATGCCATAATATTAAGCTGAGCTCAAGCTGTTCATGGCAAGCTAATATGAATCTTCCTCCGAGTTATAATTAGGAAGGATAAAGCATTTGACTGTTTAACATTGAAAGAAAAGTACATCCTGGAAATCAAACCGATGATGGAGGTTATTAACTTGTTTGAGTTCTCCTGGTTGTCGTGCATTACTCTGTAAATCCTTGCTGTCATGTTTTGGGGGATGATGAAAGCATTCTTCTGGCAATCCCTCAAACAAGCCAAATCCAGGGGTGGCATGGACTGAAACAGCAGGGGCTTATCATCGCCTTTGTGTCTTGTCATGTTGTTTGAGGAGGCTAAGCCTCCGTCTTCTCTGCAATACGCCGTTCAGGTATTTGTGAGCTGACCGTATTTTAATGCCAAATACATTCTAAGACTTTGGATTGTTGGTCGTTTCCCAACACGGACTTGATTTGATAGTGGCTTGTGCAGCGATATGGTTGGGAAATGTGAGGAATGTCCTACATTTAGATTTCCACACTTGCATTAAGCACACGGATTACATTTTCACCAACACACAGCTTCTTTTCTTATATTTACAGGAGAGGAGATGGAGAAATGCAAGAAATAAATGTTACACAATGAGAGACTTAGCTAAATCACAGCGATATCTAAATGATTAGTGCCTCATCTGAATAGTGAGGCATTTACTAGAATTTTCAGTTTAAAAGTCGGATAACTCCTGACAACTCTTCTGTAACACATCTTTGTATGCAACATTACCTAAATGTTTGGATCATGTTCA
Source organism: Pleuronectes platessa (assembly GCF_947347685.1). Classification (NCBI taxonomy): domain Eukaryota; kingdom Metazoa; phylum Chordata; class Actinopteri; order Pleuronectiformes; family Pleuronectidae; genus Pleuronectes; species Pleuronectes platessa. The sequence continues at coordinate 18,583,124 of NC_070638.1, read as the reverse complement.
TGAGTACTCAAGTCAATTTTCTCATTTTTTAAATAATTTCAGTGTGTGATAGATGTCTGATTCTGATTATTGATGTAGTGCTGCACATAGATGCGGTCATTAGCTTTTAAATACATTTGTATCTATGTCCTTGTTTTAAGTGATACAGATATTAAACATATGAAAGATATGAAAAATTTCCTTTTTGATGTCATCTACACTATTGTGCAGAATATTGAATATTGAACTCTGCTCTGAGGTCTAGTCTTTTCTTTTGCCTCCAGAGCTCGACTAAATTGTGCTGGACTGCAAACCTATATCTATTCTAAACTCTGTAAAAAGCTCTAGTGATCTCTGCTGTTCTTAGCTGAGAGAGGAGAGCTCTACTCTGCAGCTCTAATCTCCTCCTAGATGATCAGTCCAAGGAGGTTTTTCACCTTTCACTTCTGCCCCCATGGGCCGGCCAGTGTAAAAAATATCTCTCTGCTCCACTGTTGGCCTCCTGGGGTGTGTGCCTGCATGTGTGTGTGTGCAACCTGGCAGTCTTCTTAAGATACAAATGGAGGTCAATACACATGGGAACAGTCTTGGCATCTCTGAGCCAGTGGGGTGTTCTGATCCCCCTCACTCTTTCATTCTACTTCCTTTTTGTATATGAGAGTATTCCACTGAGACACATGCATCTCAGAGTGACATAATTAATTTTGAGCATTATTTTTGCCTTGCAAGTCACAAACAAACACACACACACACGCACGCATGCACACACACACACACACGCACGCACGCACACACACGCACGCACACACACCCACACACACACATTTATGTGGAACACACTGAAGCAATTAATTGTATTCTATAAGAGTAATGTTGAGTATTCCCTTTGCCCCTCTGCTCATTAGGTAACCTGTCAAAGACCTGCACCGAGGACGGCTGGACCCCGATCAGCATGGACTCCTACATAATGGACTGCGGATACAATCCCAACAGCACCATTGATGATAATACGGTCAGTATTGTAACCAGTTTAAACCCGCACAATGGCCCCATGTTCCTATGGTTGTGTGGTCAACAAGTTAATTGTCACTCCAGATGATTTGCTTTCAGTTTCTGTAACTTTTTCGTTGCAGGGACACTTCTTCACCGCCATCAAAGTGGGTTACACCATCGGCCACAGCATGTCGCTCATCTCTCTCACGGTTGCCATCATCATACTGTGTCTCTTTCGGTAAGTAGATCCATCAACCTTTCCCTAATGTCCCTGCATGAAGGCAATCAAACACCTTTTTTCCATCATTTGGAACAATAAAATTCCGGTTTCACACCGTACTTCCTGCATTTTATAGAAGATTTACTGTGTTTTTCACACAGTAATGTGATAAAAAGAAATTGTTGTTCAAACTTGACATGATCTGCAGCTGCAGCATCTCTCAAGCAAAGTGGTCGAGTGCAAGCGTCCATAAAGTCCATGCACTTAAGACGAGCCGCTGTTGTTCACAGCGTGTTCCCATCAGTCCTATCTGGTTGCAGAGAGAAAATATGTGTTCATGTTGGCATGGAACAGCACGCATCATTAGAATAGGTTTATAAGGGTTGGTGTGTAGCTTCTATTAATGGCCTCGCTCTTCATTTGGGTGTGTTTGCTTTTGAACTGTTTGTGTGTTATGGGCTAAACAACATGGGGATGTGTTTACTCCACGGCCTTATGAAATGCCAATGGTTTGGACATGTGAGTAGGGACACAGGATGTGAACAGCGTTTGACTGTTTATGTTCAGCTGCAGCCGCGATGTTCAGGCAGCTGGCCGATGTAGTGTGTCATTGCGCCCGTGTCTTCTGGGCCAACTCTCCTAATTGGTTTATACAATTCACCCTGAAAGTGCAAATATATGAACAGATGGACAACTCCAGTTAAATTACCAAATTAACCTTTCAACTTGCGATAAAGTAAGTACTTGCTTTTAAATAGATTTGAAGTTCTGAAAGTAGACTTAATTTGTCTGGTTTATTTCTTTACAGGAAGCTGCACTGCACGAGAAACTGCATCCACATGCATCTCTTTGTGTCCTTTATACTGAAGGCCGTAGCTGTGTTCATCAAGGACGTGGTTCTGTACGATGTTGGCGAGACAGAAAACTGCCAATCATCTGTGAGAGCGCTCTACACTCCCCCCATACCCTTCTCTCTCTCCGTGCTGTTGAACACTCCCGCCTCATTTGCCAATATGTCGGTTTTATTAGCAAAGCCGCAAAGTTTATCTGATTTTTTCCCTGTATAATCGAAGGTCCTGTACTACGTAGATCAAGTTAACTCTTCAATTGAAAGCAAGCAGCACTGACGTTTTTGTACTGCATCTACTTAATTACTCACGCACGCAGACGTTACTGACCTTAGATCTTTGTCTCAGAGTTTACTTAACCTGCGAGAGCTCAAGTGCTCCTGGGTGCAGCACTGTTTGCTGAGTGGCGTTCACTCCTTATGTGCCATTTCCCCATTCATGTGTCCAGCAGGATGTTGTGAGAGTTCCTGTTTGCCGAACATAAACCTGAACAACTGACAGCTTTGTCAATAAATCACATTAAGAGTTTTGATCAACGTGTCTCGACGCCACGATCGTGACAGTATCGTAAGTGCTGTATGTGAGATAAGGAGCCAGATAAACTCCAGGATCTAGTTCCACTTTCATGAGGATTTTTTTATTTCATTTGATGGATCAGGTCACCAGCGTCACTGGTGTAGACTTAAATCTCGCTCCAGCTGAATCTACTGTTTTATCACAAGAGAGGATTAGATCAGCAGACTGTAAATCACCTGCTTCACTGTCTCTAACCAATCGTTAATGGCTTAATTCAGATATGTCCTCTTCAGGGTACTTCAGGTCCTAACACAGCTGCTCACTCCCTCAACTCTTAATTTAGCGAGGACAGGATATTTTTTTTTAGAAAGTAACACATGCGAGGGTAACAGAGATGATGTTAAACTGGAAAAAACGAATTTTAAATATAATTTGGAAAAATGCAAATTTCTAAAACTCTTGCAGGGAACAAAACCTTTATTAACAACCTTGGAACTAAAAAGCAAAACGTCTGTTTTGTTGCTGCAATGCTTAAAGAGCAGAATTACTGAACTTTATTTTGAAAAGTTGCGAATTTGCAGGTTTAAAGAATGTGTGAATTGGGCCAGTGATGGAAGAAATCAGGTGACACTAAAAACAAGTAGCATGTGTTTCCATGCTGGTAAAACTGTGGTTTTCATTATATCTCAAAGATTTCAGCTCAATGACAAAGATCAATAGGCTCAATATTATACTGAATTACCTTAGAATATGAAGCGCATCTGAGGAGGACGTTCAGTTTTTTGGGGGGTTTCCATTTAGCTTTTTATTGGCAATCAGAGGTTTTACAACAGTCTATTACAAATGTTTTAACCCGTGCCTGTCTTTTACAGATATACATCATACAAAACAAGGTTACATTTTTCATTGGCTTTCATTTCTGATACCAACTTTACTATAACCAACACAAAGTAAAACACCACAACTGGGACTAAGAGTAGAATTCATGTTGTGCACTCATCTGTCATGTAAAGTCTTGTCTTAGGAGGTTGAGAAAGTCAATCCACCTCGACAATACACTGGCACATTGACAGGTGAGAGACTGCATCAAGTGACAGGGACCAGTGAAAGAGAGGATGCATGACTACAAAGATGTGCCAGGACACTGATTTCCCTTTTAATGTTAAATCGGATGCTGTAACCAGGACCTGTAACTTAACCTACAATTATTTGCAGCAGAAGACCAAATAAATGTATTTCACAACATGTTGAACCACATCCAGAGCATAATTGTCCTAATACCAATAGAAAGTTAAGTTCATAAGCAATAAAATATATCCTGCTAAATTCACGACACTGTATTTTACCTCTACCATTGTTCAGGGGTTTCTGTGAGCTGTGGCTCAGTAGATACAACGAGTCATCCACTAAGGTCAGCGGTTCGATCCCACTCTCCCCTATTCAGCGTGCCCTTGGGCAAGATAATGAACCCCAAATTGCCCCTGATAGATGTGCCGGCAGTGTATGAGTGATGTGTGATAGAGAAAGTGCCGGACGCAGATGCGCTGTATGAATGTCTGTGTGAATGGGTGATTGATAGAACTATACTGTGTAGAGCTTTTAGTGGTCATCAAGACTAGAAAAGCGCAATATAAATGCAGACTATTTAAGTAGTGTCTCACACTGTAGGCCTATTGAGTAACATTTGCTGAAAAGGTATTGCGACGGCATCTGTTACGCCCCCTGGGCCACAAACATCAGTATCTTCCCATGTGTGACACTTGAGATTGAAACCATCAATATGAATCTGAAATGCACTTTGATTGCAGATTTAATCAGTCTCGAAGTCCATTTGTATAATCAGATTCAGCACAATCATAACCCATGTAGAATTTTCTACTCACAGTAGATTATGTTCATATTCATTGTGATAATGACGTCTCCTCACTGCTACGTTTGATTAGTGATTTGCCAAGTCTAACAGAATAATTTTATTTTTAAGTCTGACATCAATACTTATTTAAGAGTAATCTACTAAAACCGTATTCCATGTAGCCTTGTCTGCCGGCAACTAATTTGTCTTCATCATCTGACCTGTGATAGAATTTAATTTATGTACATTCTCTGGTTAAAGCAATGAGCCACTAACACTATGGTGTGTTTTTTAGGTGGGCTGCAAGGCAGTGGTGGTCTTCTTCCAGTATGGCATCATGGCGAGTTACTTCTGGCTGCTGGTGGAGGGCCTCTACCTCCACACCCTGTTAGCCGTCTCCTTCTTCTCTGAGAGGAAGTACTTCTGGTGGTACATCCTGATCGGATGGGGTATGTGCTGGCCACCATGCCATATGTCTATGAATAGTGATGGCATGCACAAGCTCATTTTCAAGGACATTCGATCCGGCCATTTGTCTGGAGTGGGAACCAGAGATCATCAAATGCAATCATCGGGCTACCTGGAAGTCTGTTGTGTCTCTACTACAACAGCCACAACATACGTGATCATATGTTAATGGAAGTGAGGTTTAATACATGCTGTAGCTATGGGGGAAAATGTTGTGCCTTCCCATCTGCATATGAATGAGTCCTGCTGCCAGCTTTAGATGAGCAGCAGCAGGCAGTTGCCACTCTGCTCTTGTTATAGTTCAGTCCTGCTATGCTTCTCCTGCTTATAGCTCATATAAATAATTTTTGAACTCATGGCAGACACCTTGTCTCACTAAAAAAGATCAAACAATGTGGATTTGAACTTCTACTATCAGTCTAATGGTTGCTGAGGCAGCAAGGATGCTCCTTTGAGCTCTTGGTCCACTCACTACACCTCTGGCTTTTTGTATTGGTTCACCATAACATGCATGTATTAATACAGAAGAATTGGCTGAGCTCACTTTTGCATTCATCTCGTAACAATATTTCTGTCCAACACTTTCAATCTCTCAAATACTTCATTTGGCCTCTTGTCCCAAAATTCCACTGCTGCTTGGCTTTGAAATGAACATTCAGCAACCTCCACAATTTTCTACTGCCCTTTTTTTCCCATCGCACCAATAAAGAGAGTATAAATAGGCCTGAGATGCTGCGTCTGACGGCAGGAAAATGGAAAAAGCTTGCAGCATCCCTGCAGATACCACCCACGATCCAATATTTACGGTGGCCCTGAAAGCTCAACGAACGGCAACTTAAGAAAACACATGCAAGTTGACAAAACACCAGCAAAGTAAAAAAACATCTTCATCAATTTCACAACACAACACATTACAGCAACGCGCTGCAAATACCGGAACGAGCTGCAAATAGAGAAACGCGCAGCAAATACCGGAACGCGTTGCAAAAAGCCAAACGCGCAGCAAGAAGCCAAACGCGCAGCAAGAAGCCAAACGCGCAGCAAGAAGAGGCCACAACACAACGGAAGTGTTTCCAGGGGACAGCTAAAAGTGATGGACACTGCTGCCACAAAAACGTCCAATACACCATAGAAATTCGGTTCCACACAGGGTTCGGCCACCCGCGGCTCTTCGGCCCCTCTGCAGTGGCTGTACAGTACAATGTTGTGCATATGTTTCGCGAACGCTGAACTTAACGAATCAGTTTTCATATTATTAACGTGAACGTGTGTGTGTGTGTGTGTGTGTGTGTGTGTGTGTGTGTGTGTGTGTGTGTGTGTGTGTGTGTGTGTGTGTGTGTGTGTGTGTGTGTGTGTGTGTGTGTGTGTGTGTGTGTGTGTGTGTGTGTAGCGAGTGCTCCGGTCCCGGGCATAGACTGTATATAGGTCCCGGGTCCCGGGGCTCCGACCCCGCCCACTCGCTCTTTTGATAGTAAAGGTTTTGTACCCCTGCACACTATGGACAATATATTGCCTCACAAACAGGGGCTTGCTTGTTAGCGCTGTTTATTCAGTTTAACAGGAGAAGACGACATGTCTCTAGATCGGATCATCTTCCGTGATCAGAGCTCACTGTGGCTCTCTCCGAGTGAGTGGGCGGGGTCGGAGCGCCGGGGGACACACGTACACACACACACACACACACACACACTCGTCCGCTCCTGGTATTTCATGATGGCCTGATACGGTGATGATTTAAAAAACGTACATGACGTTCACTCACGTTCCTCGTTACGTTCACGTTAATAATATGAAAACTGATTCGTTAAGTTCAGCGTTCGCGAAACATATGCACAACATTGTACTGTACAGCCACTGCAGAGGGGCCGAAGAGCCGCGGGTGGCCGAACCCTGTGTGGAACCGAATTTCTATGGTGTATTGGACGTTTTTGTGGCAGCAGTGTCCATCACTTTTAGCTGTCCCCTGGAAACACTTCCGTTGTGTTGTGGCATCTTCTTGCTGCGCATTTGGCTTTCTTGCTGCGCGTTTGGCTTCTTACTGCGCGTTTGGCTTTTTGCAACGCGTTCCGGTATTTGCTGCGCGTTTCTGTATTTGCAGCTCGTTCAGGTATTTGCAGCGCTTTTCTCTTTTTGCAGCGCGTTGCTGTAATGTGTTGTGTTGTGTTGTGAAATTGATGAAGATGTTTTTTTACTTTGCTGGTGTTTTGTCAACTTGCATGTGTTTTCTTAAGTTGCCGTTCGTTGAGCTTTCAGGGCCACCGTAAATATTGGCATAGAGCAAATATGTCAGTTGGTCCAGTTAAAACTTATGAGCGTATCCAAAATTAAACTTTAAAACAATAAAATCATCCTAAAGATTAGCAGTGCAAACACCACTCAATGTCATATTTGGTCATGTTTGTTTGAACACAGTGGACATAATTGAAATTTTCTCATTGAGATTATTTTAATGTTGAATTAATTTACAAATTGTCTTGTCTTGTTTATAGGGGCTCCGACTATCTTTATCTCGGCGTGGGTGATTACTAAGGCATATTTAAACGATCGCGGGTGAGTTACTCCTTTGTCTGGACTTTAATCTTGTTGATAAATGTGATATTAACATCCTTCCCTTTAGATTAAATGGCTTCATTTCAAAGCCTTCCACTGGCAGGAAGGCAAATTACTGCAAATGGTGACTTCTTTATTCAACTATTGATGTGCTCCAAAGGCAGAGGCGTAGTGATGTTTGTTTAAGTAGCGGAGCACACCTACAATGCACATGTATGCAGGTGCATAATGTTATTGCTGCTACAGCAGAAAAAGAAAGGTACAGTTCTGAGCAATCCTCATTGGATTGGACTGCATGAACCACATTGTTCAGTTTGTGTCTGGGTGTTTTGTCTTTAGGGTGAACAAGCTTCTGCCTTAGTGTGTTGCTAAAGATAATAATCCTTACAATTTCAATAGGGCCTCACACTGTCAGTGCTCGGGCCCTAACAATGTGGTTAACTCTAAAAAGTTTGTAATAACAACATATTTTCACACAAGAAACTTTATTATTATGTCTCAAGAATATTTTCTTGTAATAACAAAAATGTGTCTTGTTATAACACAAAAAATGTATCTTTATTATGCAATAACTTCCTATATTGTTATATGATCTAACATGAGCAGAGAAGAGATTCATTGATGAACATGGCTCTTTTTCATGTTCTGAAGATTCTGCTTGTATTGAACAAGGTTGGTGATGTTGTGTATGTATATACTGTCTACAATAAGAAGCCAGTCCTCTTATTAGTAATACTGAGAAGTCTGACTCTCTGGAGGCAGCATCATTTCTTAATGGTCGGGAACAGCAGGCCCATGGATACAATTAATCTACACAAGCTATGCTTTATCCAGGCTGGGTGTAATATGTATTGTATAAGATATATGATATGATATTAAGGTCTATGCATCAGAGCACGCAATTTCTCTATATTTGTTCAACATCTTGGGGATCTAGTTTCCATATTAAGATTGTGTAGCTTGAATCCTTGGAGACTGTGCTGCTCCAGCTGATCATTGAGAAATGACGATACCCAGAGAGGGTTGCACTCATACCGGTACAGCCCCGGGTTGGACCGGGAAAGAAATTAACCCCAGGATTTTTCCGCATGCACAGGGAAAGGGCATATGGGTCAGGTTGGTGAAACAAGTCCAGATGGTAGAAGGGATAAGATTAGAGAATGTTTTTATTGGTTGTTTGTTATGACACAGGAGATATATCTTCAACCAGCTAAAAATATATAAATATGCAGCCGAATAAGGACTTTCTTGGTTGGAATCCTAGTTTGTCTGGGGGTCTTTTTATGGGGAGTTTGCATGTTCTTCAGATGTCTAGATTTTCCCCTGGTACTCTGGGGTCATCCCACAGTCAAAAGACATGCAGATTGAGATAAGATTAACTGGAAAATCTCAGTGTGAATGGTTGTGTGTCTCTGTATACTGCCCATTCAATGGGCTGCCAAACTGTCCAGGGTGTAACCTGCCTTTTGCCCATTGGGGCTAGGATTGACTCCGACTCCCCTGCGACCCTCAAAGGATAAGCAGTATAGATAATGGTTTGATGGATAGAAACATTCATCCTGACTTTCTTTTCTCCACTGACAGATGCTGGGAGACGATCGATGACAGTCCATGGTGGATTATCAAAACACCTATCTTAGTCACCATACTTGTGAGAATCGGCACCTTTTCATAAGTAACATGTTAAATACAATGCTATGTAATGCAATCGCATTAACATGCATGATACTGTCTTGGCAGGTGAACTTTTTCCTCTTCATTTGTATAATCCGGATTCTGCGACAGAAGATGAATTGCCCTGACATCGGAAGAAAGGAATCCAACCAGTACTCGTAGGTGTTCACTGTCGAATGTCAACCTCTCTATTGGAGCATGGGATAAAGTATAGATTGAGTATACATTTTTGAATATTTGTGTTACTAATGGTGAGCTATAATAGTGTATACATTCATACTCTGGCCTCGAATGTATGGGATATTTCAGAAGTGTCTTGCCTTCTCTTACTTCTTTTTCTACTTTTTTAGGAGACTGGCTAAATCCACACTGTTGTTGATTCCTCTCTTTGGGATCAACTACATCCTTTTTGCCTTCATTCCAGACCACATCCGCCCTCAAGTCAGGATGGTATTCGATCTCATTCTGGGCTCCTTTCAGGTAACATCGCATCACAGCACACAAGGTGTTCAGCCGCCCCTTATCAAGTAGGGCCACAGAAGAAAACCTGAAGGTTGAGTAAAGTTCTGTAATAAAATTGGGTCATCAGATTAAGTCAACAAATGGTTTGCATAGCTGACGTGTTTAGTTTTGTACAGTTGAATAATGAGGTTAATGATTTACAGAGTATTAAATTGACTGTAAACGCAGAGAGCCAAGTGAACATGTGGAAACCTAGCAATGGAAAGTATTCCTAATTTATAACTGTTGCAGCTCAGAATGAAATCTCCCGGGAAAACTTCCCAGGGATTTAAATGATGAAGCTCCTGCCTGAGCCTAAAGCTTGTCGTGATCTAACAGTCATTATTCATGCACAAACATTTTGAGTGTTTTCCCAGCTGTAACTCTATCATGCTGGTATTTTTTCTTTTCAACTGCACAGTTCTTATCAGGCAGTACATATTATCTGCTTTCTCTTCAACAGGGGTTTGTCGTTGCAGTTCTGTACTGCTTTATGAACGGAGAGGTGAGTGAATACAAACGTACAAATGCTTAATGTCATTTTACCTCCCCACTCTATCATACCCGCTTTAAGGTTCAGTGTGTAAGATTCAGGTTAAATGGATTGATTGGCACACATTGAATATAAAATAATCCGAGTGATGCTTTCATCCTTTATATTTAAATACATTATATTTTCATCGGAAGCGGGTTGTCTCTATGGAAGCTGCCCTGTTTTTTTAAAAGTAGTATAGACTGGGAAAAACAAACATATTTTGAGTTTTTATGACAGTTGTAGGCAACCGCAGGGTGAGGGGTATTCAGCTGCAACTCCACCACTGAATTCTACACACTCAACCTTTAACACTTCATCCTGTTTGTCTACCTCTTCCTCGTCTCTCTCTCCACTGCAGGTGCAGTCGGAGATTAAGCGAAAGTGGCGCAGATGGATGCTGCAGAGGTTCCTGGGCGCTGACACCAAGTACCAGCAGCCCTCCATAGGCAGCAACGGCAACAACTTCAGCACCCAGATCACCATGTTGACCAAATGCAGCCCCTCCACTCGCCGGGCATCCGCATGTCAGGAGCAACTGTCAACCATCTGAAACTGTCGGCTTATTAATCTCCCTCTTTCTCTCTCTCTGTTTCTTTCTTTATGTACTGAATGTGTGGCCCACTGATGCAATGCAGTTGATATTGGTTGCTGAAAGTCAATATGACATTTTAGTGCTGAAGCTAATATTTGTTCAATGTAATTTGATCCATTGCCTGTCAGGGAAAAAAGAGGCAAGTGCTCAGTGTGTTTCTCCCTCGAGTAGAAGGACAACCTGAACCAGCATGGAAACGCTCCACGTGCTCAATGAAGGGGATAAAAAGAAATTATCTTAACATGGAGAGGTAGCAGCAAGAAAAACAGGAACACTCATTTTCAAAAACAGTGTTGAGTTTAGGAAGCTTTAAGCATTGCTCTGGCAGGTAATTTGATCTCTACATAAAGGTCATCGTCACACTGATGTACCACTGCGTTGAGGTCAAATGATGAGTCACCCTCTGCTTACTATTGACAAGATGAAAACCAATTGTCACAATAACATGAACTAAGAGGGGAGGGGGGGGTGAAAAGCTCCTCATGATCATGATGTGAGTTAAAAGGAGGTGGGATTCCCGACCTGCAGTTTCCATCTAATCTTAGGCAATAGATGGAGCCAGAGACGAGCTGCGTCCTGTAAGAAACATGTTTATGAAAATGTGTTTGTTACACAAGAGGACTCCGAGCACTTAACTTAATGGTCCAAGTTGCCTTGGGGAGTGATGGTAATGACAGTGTCAGGCTGTGATAAAGAGTAGATACGGAGGAAGGCATATAGCATAACCAGCCAACAAGACGCTCCCTGTCCTTTCTATGACAGTTTTACACAGGACGTACACTCTGATCTGAGTTACTGCCGGATAACATTCCTGAGGAGGGACTGCAACTCCTGCTTGTGAAATTTATCTCAGTTTACAGAGGCTTTTAGTTTTCTTCTGAGTGCTCGGTCGCTTGACAGACATTGTTTTTTTTACTGGTTCTGACACTAATGGACCAGATGTGTTTGATTATTCGTTCACAATACACCACGTTAGGAATTAATATGTGGCAACAACACTTAACAAGTGCAAGAGCTATTCATTTATTTGGAATGATTTTAGTATCCTGTTCTATTCTGTTTGAGTCTAGTCTGTCCTGGTCTACTCTTTTGGTTATGTTCTATTCTGTTCTAGTCTGGTCTGTGCTATTTTATTCTACTCTAGTCTGGTCCGTTGTAGTCTGTTCTGTTCTAGACTGTTCAATTCTATTTTATTGTATTCTACTCTATTCTAATCTGTTCCAGTCTAGTCCATTCAAATCAGTCTAGTCTCATCTGCTCTGTTTTTAAAGGTTAAATGCATACTATGTAGTATTGCTTTAACTTTAAATACATACAGTATGTTGTAATGTATTATTTTTTGTCATTCAAGCAGTGTTACATTATTGATGTCCTGCTCAGTTGGTTGCTACAATACTTTATTCGAGACTGAATGAGCTCAACAACTGTTGTGTAGTTTGCCCAGAAATGTTTGTTCAGACATTGATGATTCAGAGGAGATGAATCCTAATGACTTGGTTATTCCCCTGACTTTCCTCCCTGAAGTTCATGAGGTCATTTATGGTTTTAAGAGAAACATCTCAAACGTCTACTGGATGGATCACAATTAATATTTACTCCAGACCTTCATGTTACAAACTTGGATTAATTGTCATAACTATGGTTATGGTTAATGTTTTTATTTGGCACCATCAGGTGAATTTTTATCTTTTGCTCACTCTCAAATCTAAAGACATTCCCATCAGCCTCAGGCCTACTTTATGCTAATTAACATGCTAACATGCATGGTGGTGACCAGGGTGGACATAGGCTATCATAACACAGACCACTTTATACACAGGCCTACATTTGAAGCCACATAATCGGATTAGACAATTTTCACGTTCAAGTAGTGATAGTGTTCAACATTTAATTGAGTACCCACCTTGTTCTTGTCATACCGTGCATGTGTGTTGAACTGAAACTAAAATTAAACTAACTGAAAGTACCTCAGACTTAATGTCACACACAGCTTTTGTATATGAGACTGTAGATAGGCCTCATGAGTTGGTTTATAACTTGTAGTGCTCAGGTGTCAACTGGAAATCAATGTTTACATTTAAACATGTGAGTTTCTCCCTCATTGCTATTGTTATAATGTCAGTAAAGGTGATGCAGTGTCTCTTATTTGTCAATTTGTACATGTTGTGTACATATTGTGTACTGTACAGTGGAATCAGCTGTAAATATGTTATTGAACAAAATGTCAGATGAAGGTTAATAAAACCTTTTGCACTGTGAAAGCAACAGCATCAACGTATCTTTATTTCGGCTTCAATAAAGCAAATGGATATTAAAGAAAATTTTGGAAACAATATAACAAAAACAGATGTACAAATCAACAGCTTTTTATAAAAGAAATTTGGTTTGATATTCTAACTTTCCTTTCTCCTCCAGTACTTAGACTTGTATCTGTCTCCCCCTGCTGCCAATCATCAGATAAAACAACTTGGTGCTCATTTTCAAAAAACGTTCTCATTTTCAGAGACCTCATTCACTTCAAAGCTATGCATACATCATTAATGGCAGCGAGAGTTGGACTCAGTTATAACTTGGAGAGACGCAGAGTGTTGAGACGCACTGGAAGAATCGTGGATCCCTCTGCATAGCTCACCTCTCGCAAAATGCCGAACCAACCCTTGTCTGCCTCATCATATCTGTGGGAGAGATACGTATGTTAGTGTTTGGTCCTTTTTATCATTGCACCATCAATTCTATTTTAATAAATGTAAAAACATAGAAAATTTAACTTCATTTAATTACATAGAAAAATATATTTTTTCATGGCAGAAACTTAGACTTGAATTAAAGGAAAGGCATAATAATGCTCAGTTCAGTTCCACGGTTTTGACAGTTTTATGTGACTGTGAGACAACATGCCCAATACCAGCAACCTGGAACCACAGTAGTCAATTGGTATGCAGCCATTACAACAATGTGATATAGGACACATACTGAAAAACAGAATGTCTCAATGAATACCTTTTCCTGCTATAAGGTGAAAAGGGTTTATTTAAGTCTATGAAATGATGGTCTCATCTAGAGTGTGGGATCAGATTTCTTTTAATTGTTTAGTTTTCAAACTTATTTGATTCAAAAACTCTAAGAAGCCAAATATCTCTTAGAGTTTAAATCCTAACCACATCCTGGTTATGATAAACAATATAATGTAAAAAATAAATGTAAAAGCATATTCTTGTAGCATGTATGCGTCACATTTAAACATCGACTTTCATGTAACATTATCACACACTATAATAGTAGTTATTGTTAGATAGTTATAGTAGTCAAGCATCTGCTTGAAACTACATTATTACGTGATTTTTTTGTAAATGTTAAATTCATGGACTGAATTACAGTGTTATTGTAGTGGATAATACCTCCAGATGTCTGTCATCTCTGTTGGGACGGGCTCCTCACTGGTTTCACTGGGCATCATAGCGAAGCCTCCTAACGCGTACAGGTAGCCTCCCGATGAGATTAGATTAAGCGAGCTGCGCTGCTGAGGGAACTCTGTAAACTCAGACCACCTGGAACACAACAGGACAATAATGGTGTCAAATAAACTGCTATATAACTGAAAGATACCCAGAGCAGGACAATGAGTGGGATTTTATAACCTAATGATCTGCTGTTCACACTCTGTGAGTCATTTCACTAAAGTGGACAGATGCGCCTCATAACCATGAGATATAGTGGGTCATATAAAAAACTGTTGTCTCACTTGTTGGTGGCGATGTCATAGACCTCAGCAGAGCAGGTGAGGCCTGCATCTGTGACCCCCGTCAACACGTAAATCTGCTCTTTGTGGATTGTGATACCGAACAGAGAGCGGGCCGTCTTAATGGGAGCCAGGTCCTTCCACTCAAACTTGGTTGGATTGTAGACGCAGACTCTTCTCAGGCATTTCCTGTTAAAAAAAAACATGCAATACAGTGTGTTAAAGGGGCAAACCTTAAGTCGATTTTAGTTTAAACTTCTGGAGCTTCACCCACATACAAGACACAAATTCAAGACATCTGCTGGTTTGTTTTGAAAATTCTACTTTTTCTTTTTTGATCTATCAATTGTGATTCCTGAACTTTACAGAAGGACCATGCTTATTGGTTTAGTTTCAAAATTGATACTTTTACATAGTGAATAATAGAATCAGAATTGGAACCAATTTCAGAGCCCATCGGCCATCTGTGTAAGATTTTATACTATCATAAAATGTATGTATAGTAATGAATGGGGAACTTCAAACAATGCTCTTTTTTACAAAATGATGTGTGATTAAACTCTAAAATATCATGTCTAAAGTAGACAATCAGCATTCCCACATACTTGCTTTCAGACTTTCCTCCAATAACGTAGACGAGACCATTGTGTGATACAGTCCCGTGGCCGTATACTTGATAAGGCAGAGGGTCTGATTCACCCCATTTGAATGACCTGTGTAGAAAAGCAAAGTAATACATACAAATTTAATATTACTGACTATTTGACTGACAAGACAGACTTGATTAATTATCAATATGGCATATATCCAATTGCTCAGACATTGAAATGAGTGGGACTGTACTTACTGTCGGTCATAGATCATGACTGAATCCAGGGCGTGCTCGCCTTCCTTCAATTCCCTCCCACCCACAACAAAGATGGAGTTCTCGGCTTCTGTCAGTCCAAACAGGCAACGAGGGTTGGGTTGTGAGGGCATCCCTAACCACTCTGAACTCATCGGGTCAAACTGAGGATGAAGAGAATAAGTAGTGAAATACACAGGAATTTTGAAGAAGTTGTAAGAAAAGCTCCTTGCTTTCAGATCAAAGAGTTAATGGTGGACTTTGGGATTGATACTCTACCTGCAGGAAGTAAGAACTGAACGGTTCGTCTTTATCGTCCTCGTTGTAGAGAAGTCCTCCGACAACAAACACCTGGTTCTGCTTGGTAACCAGGCTGCAGTGGTTTTTGGGAATATCTGTTGATTCTGACACCACAAAGCATTCGTTCCCTACTGGGTCGTAGGCCACAGTCCCTGTGTTGTTGATCATGACTATCAGTTCCATCTCAAACATCCCAAAGCGTGGGTTGTTGTTTAGTATACCCGGCAGATATCCTTCTTCATCCTCCTCCTCATCCTCACTTCCTTTTCCCCCCTTTGCCCCATCACTGCTAGGCTTCTTGGGCTTTGGGAGATGCCCTCTGTGAGCATCCTTGACGAGATCCAGCTCCTTCTTGATCTCCTGGCTAAACTGGATGTACTGGTGGCACTCAACTTTCTCTTTGAAGTAATCCAAAGGTATAAGCCTAAAACGGATACAGTGCAGCAGCTCTGGCAGGTCCTTGACTCTGTTTTTTTCATCATGTTTTACCCAGTCCATCACGGATTCAAACACCAGCTCCTCCCGCTCAACATTGAGGGAGTCTGAGGTGATGATGATGGCCAGCTCACTTGGGCCTAACTGCAGGAAGTCCTGGTCTCTGACGACGACCTGGTAACGTTCACAGATGAACTCTTGAGCCCTGACTGTGAGCCGGGGACAGTCCAGCAGCAGCCCCAGTCTGAAGATGGCCAAGCAGTTTCCAAGCACCAGCTTTTCTTGTAGGTAAGAGACACATACCGAGAAGATGGAGGGGATCTGGTACATGTTGGCCACCATGAAGATATCCTGGACATTTTGCTCTGTCAGACTAATGTCAGAGGTGTATAAGTACCGCAGGATCATCCCCATAACAACTGGCTCCACATCTTTGAGTACAATCTCCCGTTTCTTGCTCTCCTCCAGGTCAGACAGGAACATGGCCTTGAAGAAGGGGCTGCTTGCTGCCAGAACCAAGCGGTGGCAGGGGAACTCCTTTTCCTGGATTTTAAGAACACAGTCCACAAACTTGTCATTTTCCAGCAGGTCACACAGTCCATCCTGAAGAAGGGTCTGTTGGTACATCCGAGGCTGCTCCACTGGGTCTATGGTCGTGGCTGCCATTTTGTTCTGTCGCCTGGACCTGGTTGGGTTTGTAGGAGCCCTACTCAACTCCCCACAATGGAGCAGAACTGTCAGCCTGTCATGGGGCTGCTCAGATCGCTGTGGATAGCCTCGACGAGTTGGTAGGCTGCTGGCTGCAGCTGTCTGTGGCCGTCAGCCACACTGTAAGTCATGGGTATTTATAGACAGGACCCTCACAAAGCTGAGGAATCCATTTTGGTGGACTACGCCACACAGACCCCCACAAACAGCTGAATGACTAATCACAGGGGTGACGGCATGTTAAATCCAGTGGAACAACTCACCAGAAAGCCTCACTGGATCTAATTACTATGATATTTTGACACACTTTTACCAAGTTGTATTTTCCACGCAACACTCTGTGTATACTCGTTTTATACTCATCGCTCTTGTTCTTGAAAGACTAGCAGGTTAATAAACTTCCCCAGACATTGGAAAGTCTCATGTTAACACGGGAGCAACAATTAACTATACTGTTCTACTCAACTACTAAACTACTTAACCATCCTCAGGTTACAATCAGAAAAAAAACAACCTTTGAACTCAAAACACAACTGTTTTGATCAGATGATTGGATTTTAACCTTAGGTCACTCTGAAGTTCACGATTTGTTTTGCTTTGTATGTGGTGTTTTCTGTCTCCTCTTTAATCATTTGTGTGTTTATTTGTGATATTTTCCTTAGGTGTCAAGCAAGATGACGTGAAATAAAATGTATAATAATTGTTATTATTAATATTAATATTATTCATATTATTATCATCATTATATACTGTATTACTTGACACAGGCACCATATAAGTTACAGTTATAGCAGCTTTCCACAGTTGTTCCTACAGCTTCAAATTTAGTATCTATCAAAACCTCGCCAAAAGAGTAAAGTAGAAAATGAACACTGATTGATAAACTGTATGGTTATATAAATAGTTAAAATGTTACCAAAAAAACTCAAGCTACATGAGTCAGTTATATAACTTTTCACTCATAGATCCAGAGATAACCAACACTGACACCTACCACCTGAAAATAATAGATGTCAAGGACAAACCCTTGATATGGCATCTTCACAATCTGCAATTTACATATTGTTCATATGTTTTATACTTTTTTCTAGTTTTATTTTTAGATATTTAATTTAAGTTAATATTCACTCTCATGGCTATCGTACTTGGGGTTTCTGTTTTTTTCATTCTCCTTGTGCTACAGTGCTTTGCATGATCATTTGCATTTAACAAAGCAAATTCTTTGTATGAAGAAAACCAACTTTGCAATAAATCTGCTTCTTCTATAAAAGGAGAAAAGAAAAACCAAAGACGTCAGATTTTGTGAATTATCTGAAATTAAACCAAAAGCTAAAACTTAATTAGCTGAAAGGATACAGTGAAAGAAAAATCTGTGGAGGATTTATTTAGTTTAGCTAACCATGATAAGTCTTAATTAAGATCATGCACAATTGTGAATTATTCCCTCATCGTTTTTATTTTTTTCCTTTAGAAATTCAAAGTTTTATAAAATGAAAACTCATGTGTGGGTTGCTGGACCTCTAACAGGGTTTTTCATTTTCATAATGCCATCACATCGGTATTGATAGCAGTCATTGATCAGCTTTGGTCAAACTGGGCCATCTTGTGGTCATAGATGATAATGTCTCACTATCAGCAATCATCGTCAACACAGTCTAATTGAATTGATGTCATCTTTTTAAAAATGTTTAATTGTGAAATGTTTTAATGCAGTAGCTATCCAAGTGAATATCAATAAATCCATTTTATTTCCTTTACATACAGTGCCAAAAATATCACACGAGAAGTATCACTTCTGGATTAAAAACAAATCTTTATTCCAAGTCAAACATTTGAAATAACCATTATTTAATTAAAAACCCTACAATGAGAAAAGGTTTTGCAATCTGCATGAACTCATTCCCCATGAACCACTGCTCTGAAGACACTCAGCAAGTTTGAATTACAGGCAGAATGAGCCTGACCCATGTTCCCTGCTGGACCTGTTGTCTTTAATATGTGAACTAATGACCTGGATCATGTGAGAATACAAATACTGACATGTCACACACAAACACACACACACACACACACACACACACACACACACACACACACACACACACACACACTCTCTCTATTCTCCTGTAGATGATATGTAAACTGTTGTTCTCTGGATAATTTTGAACTACATTTGTTTTTTCAATGCAGTGAGAACTTTGATACATTCTAAACGTTAAATCAGACAATCCCACACACCGTGGTTGTATTTTTGCTTTAGTGACAGAAGAGCAAATATACTTTACATTCAACTGCAAACGAAGTGGAGGATCTCCACAGCACCCTTTTATTATCTGCATTGCACTCATTCATGATACCAGGGTGTCAAGTTTGTTCAAGTTTTTAAGCCTTTAAGTGTGGTTAGATATTATGAGGTTTAGGATCTAAGGCATCTAATGTTAAACTGAGAAACCATCTGGCTAAAAATAACCATGTTGAGGAGGATTTAAAAAAAATAATGATTTCTAAATTTAAGAAAAAAGGCCTGTCGTTTGCTCAACAATCCTTTGTTTGGATAAAATACAAAGGCAAAATGCACCTATGGTGGGTTTGTGCCAGAGCACGTGATGACTATCTACAGCAAGTGCACTTCACAGATATTTCACAGTTAGAAACTTTGCCTCTCTTCTGACGAACTAAAGCATGAAACGCACGCTTGTGACCAAAGTAGGTGCTGACCGGCTGTTACAGTCTGTTTAAGCTACAGTACACAAGGCCAAGACTGGAAGAATGTGAGGGGGCTGTTGACCAAGTCAGTGAAACTCTGGGTTCTCTCGTCCGTTTACTCTGCTTTCTCTTTGACGCCATCGACTGCCTTTGCCACCTCGGCCTCTTCCTGCAGGGCCTGCTGTCGCTCCCTCTCCTTCACCAGCTGCACGCCGCAGTAGGTCACAAGCAACACAGAGAGGGTGGACAGAGGGAAACCTGGAAAAGAGAGCGATACGAGATGAGAAAAAACAGGAGGTTTAAGGTATGACTTCACAGGAATGCAGCTGTCTTTGTGCTGTGTCATGAGTCGATGTTCAGCTGCAGATAATCCTGTGAGCGAACCTCTCTATTTCTCAGTGCTCCCTTGTTTAGGAGCATTTCATTCTCTTTGAAAGAAAGTTCAACAAAGAGGACGCTCAAGTCACATGATCCATGGAGGATGGCGCCCCCCTTGAGATACGATTGCTTTTGATGGCAGACGGTGTTGTCCTCGCTTTTACTGGAAGTGACAGAGAAGCCTAAGTTTTAGTTTATATAATATGCCCATGATGTTCCGTACCTTTGAAAATCAGTCTCCTGCCCACCAGTTTGGCAAACTCCAAACTGTTGAGGGAGAGAATGTTGTAGAGGATAATGGTCCAGAAGTTGGCAGCGTTGAACACACCACGGATCCTGCGTGACATAGCCTCACCCATAACACCCTAGAAACAGAAGAAACATGAACCCATGCCGAGATCTTGTGTAAAACTAAATGCCACAAAGTAATATGTGTATTCTTGATCCCTACTCTAGTATCCTTCATTTTCCTCACCTCAATGGTAGAAAATGGTGGAAGGGAGAAGAACTTGGCGACCCACAGCTCAAAGTTGAGGCCAAAGCAGTTGAAAAAGGACCAGATGTAAACCAGCTGACATGGACCCAGCCACAAGGTGGTGACAGCGAAGGTGCAGATGGTTGCTAAGAGTTCTTTGAAGATTTTGTCATGATCCCCACCAATGTAGTCATAAACATACCTGCAATGTTTCAGCTCACATTTAATATCAAATCCTCTTATACAGCGTGATCTGTCATTCAAACCCATGAATTTAGAGCCAAACACTCACTTGCACAGCCAGTCGTTGATGCCTCTGTCAAAGTGCCTGAAACAGACAGAGATTTTCCATGTAAATCTTTTTGCATGTAAACAGAGAAGTTACACAGTGATTTATAAAGATTGCACACGAGGTGTGGAGGTTGCACGTACGTCTCAGCGAAGACATAGAGCATGGTCAGACACTTCGGGGGCTGAGGAGGGTCCAGGTGGTCCAGTGTAGCCACAGTGTTGATGACACCAAACATGGCGGCCGCTTTCACCCAGTCATACACCAAGTTGGAATAAGCCAGGCCAGCTGCAAAGACACATATTGAAACAAGGTAATTTTAACTAAAGGTAAATTGATGCTAGTTAATTAATGCTAGTTAATTTACACTGAGAGCCTGATCGATATATTAGACAATCGGAGTGTTTCACATCCATATTTGTATTGCTGATATGTTTGCTGATATGAAATATTTTTATTTTTATTTTAAATAACCTTGCAGACCAAACTCTCTATATTTGTTTGTATCTGTGTTTTCTTTTTATTTATAGTTATAAATATGTTCAAGCTTATGGTGAACTGTCAAATATTAAGCCTCTATTACATTTACTATCACAGGTTTGATAATGAGATCTTAGGAATCATTGCCAATACATATTTTAATATATACAGCTGATATATCTGTATTGGAGATGTTTCACTCCCTATCATTAGTATCGGTACAAGCCCCCAAATATCCAAATCAGTCAGGTTGAAAAAAACTAGTGAAACTGTGATGCTTCGAGTGAAATTAGTAAATACTTAATGTCAATGATTAAAATAATGATAACAAACACTGACCACAGCAACACGTATACAGTCTGTAATAAAATTACATTGTCTTTGCATTTTTATGTGTAAATTTAAATAAAAGAAACTATTCCAAAGAGTCATTACACGTTAACTAGGTGCCTAAAGTACCAGAAGATAGCTTTATTTCTATGAAGTTTTAGTCTCCATCATGTTCTCAGTGCTTTCTATGAGTCACTTTCACACTGAAAGGAATTCAATTCAAGGGTCAACATTCAATTGACATCAGTCAACTCTCAGCATTTAAAATAAAGACTGATTGAAGCATCAGTGGCCGCTTCACCACAACCATGAACTCACCCAGACACCAGTCAGACAGCTTGGTGACCAGCTTCATGTCGTTGGGGATTGTCAGGATGTAAAGATAGTGGAAGAAGACGTCCACCACCAGAATAACTCCCAGGTGCAACACAGCCTTGGTGGTGATGTTCCACATCTCCCTCTCTTTGCGGGTCAGCTGGGTGTTGTTGGCCTGTGGAATGAAACACGTTTAGCCATCTTTGTTTTAAAGATGTATAGGTTTGTCCCAGTGGGTTCTATGTTATAGTGGGAATGATACTCTCAAAACTAACATATGTCAAAGTTTTTTTTTAGGTATGAACTGCAGCAGTAGAAATAGTAGTATTACTTCGTCTTTGTTTTCTGTCTCTGGCTTTCAAATAGAGTTACATGTATAAACACATCAGCTTACATGCATATTTCCGTCAGCTGTAAAAGTGACACAGCATGTGAGTGTTACATGAGCTGTCATATACAATGTGATAACCTCATAACTGTTGAGAAAAGCTGGTTCACTTTTCACTTTCACTAATTTGGCAGGCACCACATCTAGTTGAATCTTCACAGCCTCACCTGGGCATGATACCTGTCGAAGGTCATGATGGGTCCAAAGAAGAAGAAGGGGAGGTAGAAGTTGTATCTCAGGAGGTCGCAGAACGTGTAGCTGCCATCCTTCTTATCGCAGTTCTCTAAAGCAAAGCTCATACAGCGCATGATGCTGAAGCCGCAGCCTCCATAGAACAGGATGTCTTGCAGGTCAAAGGAACCAGTCACCAAGGTTTCCTACAGGAGGAGTCCGAATTTGTCTGATTATCTGTTTTTTACATAAATAAAAACGTAATGAATTTTTTAAAGAATTATGAATGATTTAATGTCTTGTATTTCCCCTAATATATGTTCAAATTGTTTCCCTTCTGTATTTGTTGAATGCTTAAATGAGATTACCTGTTTTTGTTTGTTCATGTTGTTGTTTGTGTTTTATGTTATGTGTATGACTGTGTGTGTGGTGGACCCCAGGAGGAATAGCTCATGCTTATGTTGATGCTAATAGGGATTCTAATAAATAAATAAATAAGGAACAACCTAACTCCTGACATGAGGTTTGACCCAGGACCCAAGCTCTCACCTGCCAGGAGTTATAAGGCTCCAACTTGATGGAGGCCAGTGTGGCGAGGCCGGCTCCCAAGCACAACCATTTCCTCTTGACCAGAGCAACACTGTAGAGGATGATGCAGTGAGACAGAACCAGAGCCATGAAGGTCCAGCCCATCGTCACCAGGACTGCCAAACCACCATACACACCAAATATCAAGGATCTGTGCTGTGGGTAAAGAGGGGCCAGCATCAGTGTAACACAGCAATAAGATGATTGTACTGTTCATTATTTAATGCAACACACATGATGTTAGTACAACAGCACAGAACAATGGATACACTTTAGGATGGAAAGATTAAATTGTGATGGGAAGGACAACAAATACATTGTCAACATATAAATGGTTTAAAATGAAACACGTGACAAATGTTAAAAAAATCACAAGTTTATTAATGTTACCTTACATCCATCTATACCAATCTGCATCGTAAGCATGAAACAAGACAGAAAACATGTTTAAAACACAATAAACTGTTTTAAATATGTCACAATATACACAGGAAAGAATCACGAGTACACACAATGGACACAGTCACAATCTAACTGAATGCAAGTCATGCTCATGCATCAAATTTATTAGATAAAGAGGTTGGGGTTAACATATTACAAAATATGTGTTTAGTGGACGGAAATACGATTTCATTAAATTGAATTGAACTGGATTGATTATACAGATAACATCCGTTTAAGGTGGCTTTGCCTTGACACTTGTAAAATGAGTAGAGCTCATTCACAAGTACAAACACATTAATTTAAAAAACAGTTTTATGTACAGGAATTTACCAAAGAGACATGCAGTTATACCTGTAGGTAGTCACAATGCAGCTCTATATCTCACTGAAATTCACACAGACTCGTTCTGCCTCTACAGCACACACATGCACGCACCTTTGGAGCTATCAGGGTGAATATCTTGGCAAAGATCACATGACCGATGAGAGCGAAAAGGATATGATTGCGGAATGTAGAGAACCACATCATCCATTCAAAGTCCGCCACATCCTGTTGGAAAGGAAGATGCCTTATTAAGACACACAGGTGCTCTGTTTAGACATTTTGCATCAGTAAAACACATGAAATAAATATGGGCAATGTACCATTTTCCTGCCAAAGTAATGCCATCCTGGTTTCACACTTTCTTTGAAAGCCTTTCTGTTTACATTCTCTGAAGAAAGAAGAACAAACGGATAATCAGCAAACAGTCAATAATACATTTTTCGCTGGAAATATAGTTTAATCGATACTTCACAAGATGTGCACATGTTGAAATTTTTTCCTGCTGAAATTAAACCTACTGCAACTGATGCTGCAACTAATCTGTCATGATCAACTCAGTTATCATGTGGAGTAAAAAAATCAGTAGGCTGATGATTATGGTCATGGTTGTATTTTGAATTTAAGACTTTCTTTTTAGCTTTTGGAACAATTATGGGTAAAAAATGATTTTGATGAAATTTGTTTTAAAATTGCATTTGTTTCCTGGAAATCATCTTGCAACCCTCTTCCTGTGTCTTGTGACATACCCGGTCGTACCGACACCTAGTTTGAGCCACTGATGAATCCAGATTTTAAGCCGTTGATCCGTCTGATAACTTAGCAATAATCTTCCTGAGAAAAATGTCCTCAGAATTTGAGCATATTTGGTGTAATTGTTGGATTATGATTTAATGTGTAAGACCACATTCCATCCATTTGATGATATCAGATATTACATAATGTGCTTGTTGCAGAGCTTTCTATTTTTGAAGCTGACTTCTTCATTCACGCAGTCATAATCTGCCTGTAGGAGATTAGTTCACTGCGTAAACCTGAACCAAAATCTAACGTAACGAAAACAATAAAAATAGTAAGCAAAAATTGTCATGATAATAATTACAGTCATGACAATGCTGCTGAGACAGTCAAAGCGCAGCAACATATGTGACTGACATCCGGTCTCACAGCAGCTCCTCCAGCTGATTACACTAATGGAAATGAAAAGGGTTATCAAAATGTGAGGGTCGGTCAGGGAAAGCCTCTTACTTCTGGGAACAAGGCCAGACTTCTATTACCAGTAGACAGTGCTACTGAAGCCTGCAGACCTGAGCTGTAATAATGCCCACAGCCTTAAAAGACCATTTCAAGACTTGGAGAGGAAACAGAATCAGGACTGACATGATTCTGTCCAGGCCGATCTGACAGCACAGGCTGTGAAAGACAGTACCACTCACCCGATTACACTCTAAACAGTGTGTGAAGAGGCTAGTTTGAGCATTGGAGTCTTAATACATGCAAACATTTGCCATTTTTTCAGGATGAAATGTGTCAGGCTCTGTTTGGCTCTGTGTAAATTATTCTTAAACTGAAATAGTTCAGTCAGGAGGACAATCAGAAAGTAATTGGACCGTCTTTAAAATGCTTTTATTCATATTTGTTTTGCAAAGCTGGTTTGTAATTTACATCGTGTCTGTCCTTGCTGGTTATTGTGTTTCTTTTGTGTTACTGACTCATTATCTTTTGCTTTCCTTCTAATGCTGCCCATGTTTGTTTTCTGCTAAAATATATCTCCATGTTTTGCTTAATTGATCATCATGATAACTCATTTGTTGTTATTTCATTATAAGCTGCCAAATCGATTGCCTTTTCATCCATATGGCCAGACATCACAGATGAACATTAATCTCTTAGCTAACTCTGGCATGTTCATAGTGTTGCTAGTTATATGCACTGTCCCTGAAAATTTACTTGATTAACGTTTTTATTTCTGGATCAAAGGTTTTGGGAATTAGTTTGGCTTAATGCAACCGATCCTTAAACAGAAATATCCTCATCAGGAGAATAATTAGAAAGTAACTGGAACATCTTTAAATTGTCTTGATATTAATAGATGCATGCAGGAATTCCTCGAGGAAGATTTGCATAAAATGGAGCGTTTTTTAAGCAGCGGACCTATTATTTTTAATGAAGATTTTAATAATAAATTCATGTTTTCACTTAAAAAAAAATAATTGTAATTGATGTCGTTAACTGGGTTGTTTTTAGAACTTGTAAAGTTGTAACAGTTTTTAGACCAGGTGCTCAAAAACTCTCCACTCACTCTCAAATCAATATGAAAGGATTTCAGTCAATGTCTGTGAATCTCTTGCAGTGTTATTGATCTTTTAGAGCTACACTGACAGTGTGTATGTGCTTCGGACAGCTCTTGACACGTCGTCTTCCACTCACCGCTGGAAGCTTCAAATATCCAACTGCCTGCCCATATCAAGGCCACGCCGAGTACAGCTGTGTAGAGATACAGCTCATATCTGGGGAGGGCAGCCTTGAGCCCCATGGTGAGTCCGCACACAGGTAGCCTGACGGGTTGAAAAGCAATCACACAACATGAGAACCGACTGAAGGCGAACAATGAGAGTATGAATAAAAACGGACAGATAAGAACATTTCATAAAGGAGTTTACCGAGGTTTATTGAACAAGATATTTTCATATGCTGTTCATTATTCTAAATACACTTATGTTTTAGGTCTGAGACCTCAGTATGATACTGAGACAGCCTTATCTTAATATGCTACAGATGTAAGGTTTGGGTAACACAAAGAACAGATCACACAAAAGGGTCTATATGAATTCATATATATATATATATATATATATATATCCTCCCTATTCGTGTAGGTTGTTGTGTTAAGTCATCAGCATATCGATTCTCTCTATATGATTTACATGATAGCCCAGTCTAAAGAAAATCCTCATGGTGAATAACACCATGTGAACACCACTCCTTGTGCCAGCCCCTATCAGCACAGGTTCTTCCTGTCAGACACAGAACAAGGTGTTTTAAAGAGGTGACATTCTACTATTAAGCCTTTAGGGTCCCTGCAGCCGGTGACTGAAATAGGACTGCAGAGCCCTGGCTCCTCGGAATCAGCACCGTCAGCTGCGCAACCCATACCTCTCCTTCCTATTATAGCTCTTGCACTTGGTGTGCTGTACAGAGCAGGGCAGCTGCAGTGCTATGTGATCTGGAGAGGCGCAGGGGGACTCACTCCTCAGAATAATTAGAACTGAATGGGACTGACCAAGAATGGTGTATGACAGTGAGAAAACAAATACACAGCGAGGTTCCAGTGGATTGGACAATTGATTGTTTGTGTGTGTGTGTGCGTGCGTGCGTACGTGCGTGTCTGCGTGTGTGCGTGTGTTAAAGTAAAGTTAAAGGAGTTGGACAAACAAGTTCCTTCAAATGCCAAGATGTAACCATGGGCAAGAAAGAGCTGAGCAAAGCATCCTGAATACAAATCCAGCTTCACTGTCTCGCTGTTCCTTGCTGAAATAGAGCTGAAAACAATGCGCGGACCTTTTTCTATTCTATTAACTCTGCAATTGCACTTTACCCCTATGCGCAAATAGAAAACTTTATTTCACTAACCTGGTATCCGCTTCACACTGTCACAAAGAGGGCGGCAGTGTTTACAGCCAGACTCTTCAGTGTAATAAAAGAAACAGTTGTGGTTGCGGCAGTTTTTTTTTGTTGGTCTAATTCATCCGTCTTGCTGGGGCTTTGCTGCTGCCTGCGATCACCAGCCTCGGCCAGTCAGGATGTTGCGGACTCAACGAAAGGAGGAGGAGGAGGAGGAGGGGGGAGGAGGGGGATATATTTATCCCTCACTACCGTACCGCAGTGAGGGGTGGTCCGTGCACTCTGAGTCCATCAGACCTTACAGGAGCACACAAACAGGAGCTGAGCCAGTGGATCTAAGACAAGATCAAAGCGAGATACCTGTGGCAATCCCCCAATCAAAACGATAATGGATCAGATATTTGAATAATATGGATGACAATATGGCAGAATGTACTCAATGAAGTATGACTTCAAGTTATAATATCAAACAATACAGCATGTGCTTTTACGTTTTCTTTTGATATTGTATAATATATAAACTCTGTGAGATTATGTAACCATGGACTAATGAATTTGCTGATGGTTTATACAATGTCCACATAAACACAAACGTTATAAGATTCACAAGTTTATTAATGTTACCTTACCTTCCTCAATACCAGTCTTCATGTAAGCATGAAGCAAGACATACAACATAATAAACGGTTTTTAGTATCTCACAAATATTGACAGGAATTAATCACAAGTATACACAATAGAAACAGTTTCAGTATCACTGAATGCAACTTGTGCTCATGTATAAAGTCCATAAGTTGTAAGAGGGAAGGTTGAGGTAGAATCAAATAAAATTTGAATGAAACTTATTTGAACTGAATTAATTATACACATCAAAGAAGTACAAGAGAGCTTTGCATATAGACAATTACTCTAGCCAATATAAAACGAGTAGAGCCACAAACACACTCAAGTTATAATGCATTCATAGGTGAAAGAATTTACAAGAGACATGCAGTTATACTGTACGAGTTATGAGGGCGCTCTATGTCTCACTCACTCTACAGGACACACAGACACACACCTGTGATGTTGTAAAATATATGTTCTCTGTGGTATGATAATTTGTTTCCATCTCATAGAGCCAGTTTAAAAATAATGTTAGTTCATGAAAGCAGCTCTGTCACTAAAATATAATTTGTGAAAGTAATTACGTCAAATGTGTTTGTAAAGCTTTATTTTTACAGAAAAAAGTCACAATGTGATTTACAGGGCCAAATAAGAGTCATACCACACAAATATAAAAACCTACACACAAAAAATAGAACCACCTGAAAGCCCGCATAACAGATATGTTTTAGCAGTTGTTTTTTTATTCCAAACCTTGAAGATAGGGCATTCAAATACTATATAGTATCAGACTGTGTCAACAACAACAAATGGATTTGTTTCTATTAACATAAAACAATAAATAAAGTCACCTGATGGAAAACATCCTCCCACGTCCAAACGTGTTCCTGACACAGAAATGATGGGACTCAGATGGGGCTGAATCCAAATGTAGGCGGGATATGAATACCGAGTATTCGTGAGGAAGTTTGGCAATTTAGACACTAGGTGGCGCTCTCGATTCTTAAAAAGTGTGTCCACTGGAACTATTTGAGAAAGAATGCGCACCAAGGGTTTAAGGATCAATGTGGAATATTTGCTTAGACTCTCTAAGTGGTGTTGTTTTCCCTGTGGATATTCAGGCTGCAGCTAGGCATACAATGACATTAAGCGTATTATGTTCCAATATACATGTGTTTTTAAAGTAAAGAGCTAAATGTGACCAGCAGTAATAACAGAGCACCAGAAGCTGGAGTAAACCGCGTCCAGCTGCAGGGGTTGAGCAATGTGCGGCGGGTTGGAGCCGCCTGCCTGAGAGGATCCGTCACAGAAACAAACCGCCCCCTCCCACTGCGAATGCCCCCGCTTCAGATGTGCAACTCAAATACATAAAGCCTCCATGTTGCACAGGGGACGTAGGACCAACACACAGCTGCTGTTTGCCTGGATGAGTTAGCGAACTTCAGCGTTCAACAACTTCGCGTCTGACACATGTTGTTTTGGGACCAGAACCAAATTCTCCGCAGGGCTCTCAGCGTTGTTCCAGTCACGGCCTCACGTTTGTGGATGACCCGCAGCATTCGCGGCTAACCTGCTAACCCGAGCTAGGTGCTAACTTGAGCTAGTTAGCAATTCAGTGTCGTTTGTTTTTGTTTTGTATTTTTAGCCGCACGTGTGTGTCCGCGTCGCCCACCAAATACTTCGTCTGCAGCGATGATATTTTGCGGAGAGCCGTAAATGACAGCCACTCGCCGGCCTCCATTCACCACCGTGCTAGCTGACTGGCTACCCCCGCTGCCCCAACGCTTTGCCACGGACTGTTGCCTGGGCTTTGTGGGCTAGCTGGTCATCCCCATTTTGAACAGCTAGCTAGCAGTAGCTAGCGAACGAAGCCAGCGCGCTAGTACGAATAACATTGTGGGAAACGAAACAGGAATAACCACCCGCCTAAATGGACCACATGTCCATTATAACCCAGGTCTCCAACCCGAAGGAGGAGGAAATCATATCGTTCAATCAAGAAAAAGGTAAGAAGTCAGTAAACGGGACTTAACTAAGGCTAGCACGCTAACTACTTACTACTTCTGCACTGACATTAGCGCTTAGCTGGCGCCGGTTGTCTGTGGTGGTCGTCGTTTAAAACCCTGGAATCACAATCACGATCAGTCAACAAACGTAACAAGCAACACGTTTATCCGAAGACACAGTCACGTTATGGAGCTAGCTAAATGTTTCCCGTGCCTACAACATGAAGAGCGCTCCCGTGTCGAGTCGTGTGGTTTAATCCCATTACTATCCGAGGTAAAAATAACATTGTTGTCAAACTGTTGTGGTTCAGGCTAAGCCATTTAATTCCAGGTGTTCGCCTGTTTGTATGCAACACTTTCCTTTTTAGTGGTTTGGCTTAATGTTTTGACAGGTGATTCACTTTATGAATCACGACCATAACAGAGTTCTGACCATGGTTTGGTCTGAGGTGGAGCAAAGTGTTGCATGAGACAAAACCGTATTGTCGATTTCAATTATCTATTAATCAACACAATATTTCCCCTCAGAGATGAAACTGTATGTTGCAAATCCATCATGACTTATTTCACCTTGCAGGTTGGAAATATTTAAACGATCAGTTTTCTTGCCTGTGTTGTCAAGCTGTCTTCTCTATCATGAAGACTTTTTACATTAATTCCTCTCTCTGGTACAATGATTATTTTTGAGTTTTAGTTCATCATCATCCAGATATTTGGGGAACTCGGGATCAATGTTAGTGAGTATAATCTATACTGGAGGTCAAATCCCTCTTTCAAGACCATAGCAGTCGATGTTCATTCATTCCCATTCCTCTGGCTGCACGGACGCTTTCCGGGTCACTCAGGCCCATGGGATTTGTATCAGTATCACATCTCAAACCTCAGTTGTCAGTCCATTAGTAATGTGAGAACTTAAGTCTTTCAAGCATAACAATGCATTCTCCTCCGAGGGTACAAAAGTAATCCCCAGCAAGCACTGTGGTTTCTGTGTGACATGTACATATGTGGGTGTCAAGGGAGATTAGGATTGCAGTGTGAAAGCAAAATTATGCAGATTCCACTTCAGTCATACACACTTTATAAGCAGCTTAATATTATGTCTCAGCAAAGACATTAGAAGATACCGGTATGTGAATCAAAGGTGTCACATGATGTTTTTCAGTGGCTTGTTTGCCTTTTATAAATCATAATTTTGTACTTGGAGTTTGGGTCATTGTGCTAGGGAACAGTTATGAAATAATTTGTGATCACTTGATATAATTAATGTTGAAGTGATGCGTCGATTATATAGTGATTTGATAGGTCAACTCATCTACTAATGGTTGGCATAACTTCTACATTTACCAGGCTTTGGTATGGCAGAACTGTTTTTGCATTCCTCTATTTCCCTCATTTTAAATAGAATTAGTTCCTTTGGTCTTTTGGCTGTCGGTTAGAGAAATTCAGCAAATATGAGACATCATGTTAGGCTTGTGATGTGCATTTGTCATTTATTTGTCAATTGGAAGATTGGCAGTTAGACTGTTTTATTTAGTAAGCAAGCACACATGTATTGAAATGTTTGTTGTTTAATTGAGCTCCTGTTATGCAATGGTAGTCAAGGATATGTTGCGGTCTTATGATTTTGATTTAGTCCACAAATCCGTAAATTAATTTTATTTCTTATTCCGTACTTTTAAGATAATAGAGAAAATAATATGAATGATCACAACAGAACAGAAAAGATTGAATGTCACCACGCACAAAGTCACACAGTGGGAACTTACTTTTTTGTGTTGGCTGATGCATTAAAAACACACCTAATGTTGGCCTAAGTAAGACTTGTCTGTTGCACAGGACACAGTTGAGTAAGTGGACAAATTAGAGCCGCATTGTTGCTGTTTGTTTTATACCTCTTTCATTTTGTCTTGAGAATGCGTCGTTACTGGGGCTAAGTCAAATATTGCCATTATCGTAAGATGTTCATGACCATGTGCTGTCTTCCATTTGTTATTAACAACATTTGAGTGTGATAATCATCATAATGTTGTGTAACTATGATATACTAGGTATATTTTAATCCACTGTGTCTCAGGGTGTATAGAAGGATTCTTAACTTTATTTCCGGAGTTCAATAGCCTATGATTTGATTGCCCCTTATCTATTGCAAATCACATAGCAGGCAGCCCATCCCAGCAGATGACCTTGAGGAATTTAACAGGTAGTCTTCTATAGCTTGAAGAGGCTCCAAACTGTCTGGGAAAAAATTGACCACCTTGCTCTCAGTGTGCCTTTAGTAGCTGTCTTGCAACATGTGCCTGCTGTTCACACAGGTTTGGCTGCCAAGCAGCAGCCTAAATATAGACTCCATGCCCTGTTGGCCACGGCACTGCTGACCTCGAAGCCAAGTATAACTACTAGCAAAAATGACAATGACCATTTCTTCATTTAACTCATGCAAAGACTTCATTTGGAAAACAAATACACAAAGTTGTATGATGAGCCTTTGAGATAAATAGGTGCCTCTCATACAATTAATTCACTTTTTTGATAAAGACTCTGAGGCAGTCATGGAATCGAACGTATTTCTGAAAATGTATTAATCGTGAGGTTAGCTTTGCAGCTCAATGAGGGTCACCATAATTTCAACCAGACTTCTGTATTTTGTTTTTCTGCTTTTTATATTAAGTATTAATTAGCATTATATTCAGCTTTTAAATATCTGATTTGTCACTGTAGCCTACTGTTTCGCAAATCACCAAGGAAATAAGATTTTCTAAGTATAGTTTGCATCTTCACCCTGTGACTGACGCAGGTTAAATCAGTTGGATCCTTAAAAGTCCCCATATGAACAAGAGTGACATTACTTACTTTTGTATACTTTTCTCCTGTCAGTGTGTGTGCTTGGATAGTTTTTTGGCACAGGGATAATAACAAAATTAACAGCAGCAAAGATAACTTGTTCAGTCTGTACCACTTAAAATAAATTGCTCTGTTTTCCATTCATCCCCAAATTTGGATAGAACAATCTTTTTTAATGAGGCTGCTCCAAGATTTAGTTGTTATAATTTAACATCGGATCAATTCACGGTGGAAGTTAAAGAGTTTCTCACATTGCTGAACTATAGCCTGCTTAGATACCTGCTTGTGTTCTCAAACAGTCCTGAAACTTGTGAATGTGTCGTTTCAGGTAATAAAAGCATGGTCTGCAGTTTGTAGATTATTCTATCCTGCTTGACGTTTAAGTATTTTACAGCCAACCTATTTCATAACTGTAGATAAAACACAAACTCCACATTGTCATCGTCTCCATTTTTCATGCACCATTTGTTGGTATGCATAAGGGTCCATACGTATTTGGACATCCATAAAGATGTTTGGAATTACAGTTTTAATTCATAAAATATATAAAGACTAGAGTGATATATTCACATATCACAGATCTGTTTATATATGATGATATGTCAAGTTTTTTCTGGACCAACAACTAATAATGTACAGTATATATAAAGGAATGTCAGCTGATGTATCGATAATTTAATTATTTTACTCCCTAGAAAATATCCTTGCAAAAGGATGCTATGCTTTCTTTTTAAATGTGTTAGTGTATATTCCTCTGTTTAAGGACTGGAGGATGTTGAACCATGTGATTCATTTGATGAATAAATAGTTGGGTGGCTTGATTATTGGGAAGGGAGAACTTCAATCTCGTATCTAAAGAAACAGTTGAATAGTTTGTTGTCCTTCTGTCTTCATATAATTTGTCTTGGACAAAGCTCGTCATGTTTCCTTATATATTTGGAAGACAAACTATTGCGTGGAGAAATAAGCTTAGTTGGGAAATCAGCTACTGTTAACCCCGAAACTGAAAAGCTAGAGCCCAAATGTCATAAACTTGTTGCCAAAATAATGTATTGAAAGGAGTGGTTTTCTTTATGTAGCGTAGTAGGCTTTAATACTGTGAACTGATTCACTAAGGGAATCTATGGTGTTCATGATCATCAGGGGCGTTTGGCATTTTACTGAGGAAAAACCCAAGGAGAACTTGCAATGCCTTGACAATGGACAGAAATGATTTAGCTGTTGCTGTGACAACTGCACTGCATCTGCCTGTACTGGACTAACCCTCAGTCAGACCTATATGAAGTAGCAATGAAGGACACAACATGCACTCCTCAGTGAGAGGAAGAGATGATTGATCCTCAGGACACTTTTTGTCTTGTTGTTGGCCTAGTCCTGGATATACTTGCAAAAAGGGACAACTCAGGGAATAGTTAATTCTGTCCAGTAAATAGTTACTTTTTTTGGAAAGGTTAATAAAGTCACTGAACTTGGTTCATTCAAGTGAGCTAACCCTCTCATTAGTGAATTACTACCCACCATCCCCTCTAGTTGAGTGATGTGTTTGAGGCCAAGTTCCGCTCTGTGCATGACTCAGTCGTCCTGGCAGTTTTTCTGAGGGTCTTTTTTCAGGAAATAAATACAGCAGCCAGTTTGTAGTGATGAGTCATAGGAAGCTGGAAACTGTCTCACTTTTACAGTACCACAGAGCTGTGACGACACAACCCAGTCCAAATTAAGGAGCAGGAGTCAGGTGGTGCTTATAATGTTATTTTTAGAATAAAAACAAAGCATATTGTGGTAGATGTGATTGGAAGCTCATGGTTTGGCTGTGTAAAAATTATGAATTTTATATATATATATATAATTGTATCCTCTGGAGATATCTCTAAATCAGTGCTGGTCCTTACTATGGTGTTTGGTAGTAGTTTTGCCTATATACTCTGGAGAAACGAGGCAGTAGCAGGAATTTGAATGCTTTCTCCTCTTCCCTATTAGCACCAGAAGAATTTATTTTTTATTTTAATTTATAATGTTTTTTCCCCTGGAATACATACAATGTGAAATGAGAGAATTTTTTTCAACATAATCACTGAAAGATTTTGTAAAGTATTACTGTCAATAAGTAATGCCATTCATTCAGTTTTTTTTATGTTATCACCTCGTGATGGATGCATATTGTATCTAATCTGTCTTGGGTTGAAGGAGCCTGTGTCATGGATTAGTTGATATTTCCAGAGCTGCATGCTCTTATTAAAGAGGCAGTAATTAATGACAGGAAGCCGGTGTTCGAGGGAAACAACAGCGATCAGGGAGTGCATGAAGTGTTTCATGCTGTTACATGCCGTGAGTCCGTCAGTGTCTGATACCAGACACGTATGAGTATTTATAGCTGTAGAATATGGAATTTAAGTAATCTTCTTAAAGCAAATAGTTTGGCAACTCAACGTTATGCCCTTGCTGGTATGACATGAGACTGCTGCTGCTCATATGGCCTCAGATACACAGGAATGTCGTGTTTACACTCAAAAGTCTTGTGAAAATAATTCTGGCAGGAAATTATCTTGTTATTTTATTTATTTTCTTCAGGCACAGTGTTTCCTCACACACATGTTTGGTCGATGTTTCTTGAGTCTAGAAGAACAAAGTGGCACTATATCAAGATGCCAAAAGACATGACATAATGCTGTTTGCTCTTCACTGGTCTTGAGTCGCAGAAGCTTTCTGCTGGTGTGAGCTGTGGAGGCGAGCAGGGGTGGGACTAATGGCTGGAGAGGAATGCAGCCTTGTATAGGCTCTGCAGGGTCTGAGTTCCTCCCACCTCCCTCCCTTCCCTCGCCTCGTGTGCATGTCCAGGCTGCTTCAGTCACTCACCTGCCAGCCGAAACATGGGGGGGAAGCAGAAGTGTTTCAAAATGGAGATCCCGGGCCTATCCGGTGCCAGTAGCCACAACATGGCAAAAAAGAGAAGGGAGGAGTTTCCAACGTGTCACTATTAATAAAATCTCAGCGTCTGATTTAGGCCCTGCTCAGTAGTTCACGATTTGCAATCAGAGCATAGCACGCTCTTTACTGACGTTTTGTGTGATTGATGAAGTGACCCGGCCAGCTACTATATTTTCTGATCAGTGACACCGCCAGGCCTGATCAACAAAACCTACTCTAATGCCATTTAATCACACTGTCATGGTCCCACCATTTGTTGTTGTTTCTCAGAATCACTCACACGTGGTGACTGGGAGAATTGTAATGAACACATAACAGTTTGTTCCCACTTATTCGAGCAGCTTCTGCAGCTTGGCAGACAAATCAACCAAACGTAGATGCCTCCCACCTTCAGCCTGCTCCTTTTTTACAACACAACACTGATTTGCATATCC
Source organism: Pleuronectes platessa (assembly GCF_947347685.1). Taxonomy (NCBI): domain Eukaryota; kingdom Metazoa; phylum Chordata; class Actinopteri; order Pleuronectiformes; family Pleuronectidae; genus Pleuronectes; species Pleuronectes platessa. Next base: position 18,547,049 of record NC_070638.1, on the reverse strand, counting down.
ACGTGTTCCCCGGTCACCCCAACCCTCTCCTGTGGTCTCAACAGCGTCCCAGTCGAAAAGCAGCCTAAAGAAGCAGAGGAGCCGGAGCATCTTCAGCACATTCTTCTGCTGCTTCCGAAACTACAATGTGGAACCACCAGCCACCAACACAAACACCAGCTCCCTGCCTCCACCTGTTGAGGAGAACGGATCGCCTCCTAAAGTGAGCTGCTGCACCACTACATGCTAAACTTTCCATTTCATAAACTGTACCAGGAATATTCCTGAGTCCACACGTGAAGTTTTTTTTATCTGTTGTAAATTTGTCTGTTTTTGTGAGTAGAGGTTTCTCTCTTTTTCTTTATATCCATGGACCCTCTGTGTTTTGTCTCCTTTTTTTTGTTCTCCCTCCTACCCCTCACGATGTTTTGTATGCGCCTGTCTATCTCTCTTGTGTTGTAGTGTGACCAGGTCGAGGTCATCCCTGTCCCTAGTGTATGTATTGCCTTTTTTTCTTTTCCTTTGCATGCAGGCTGAGTGGGCTGGTGCTGATACATCCTGTCTGTGTGGGCCTCAGTGCTCCTCACTTGGGCTTTAGCTCTGCTACCGTACTGCAGCTCATGTTCAGCCCCTCGTAGCACTGGCTGTGTGGAAGGTTTATTTTCACCTGTGGGTTTATCTGGTACCTCAGTGCCTGGCCTGCTTGAGTGACTCGTTGTGGTTTGTATGCTTTCAGAAATACTGTGACACTAACTGTCTAACAAGTTAAGTCTAAAACTGTCTCAATTAATTGATGTCTCAGGAGCTTCCATGAAAGAAGTGAATCAATTCATTGTCCTGGTTATCCAAGCAATTTAATGATGGGAGTTAAGCTCCAAAGTAACTCAAGCTGGGAGGAAAAAGAAATTGATCCTGTCACACAAGGAGGAAATTTGACGTGGACTGATTATCTAGTGATAAAATAATCCGTCACTGACCATAAGAAGCTCATCTAAATGGTTATTTAATACAGAACTGTTCCTGCTAGAGACTGTGCCGGCAAATACTGATATTAGGGAGTAAAATGCCCCCCCCCCCAATAAAGAAATAATAAAATGAAATGTATTAAGGCATGATATTTTACAGTATCAGTTTTACTATAACTAACATTAATAACTAAAACACAAATACAACCAACTTTTTTTATGTAACATAATAAATAGAATTGTTTATTCTTTCAAATAAACGCTTTCATTCAGTATCAGCAAACAGAAACAGATGTATGTGAAAGGCAATCTCAGTCAGTTTTTATCTACCAGTCAATGCATCAGTCGGGCTCTAGTTCCTGCATTGAGATGAAGTTCCCCCATGACCTAATGTAACGTCAATGCTTGAATTTGAAGTTGATTAGCATTTTCAAATGGTTTAAGTTACTTAATCACTGCTTGACTGCATCCGCTGCTAACATTGCCATGGCCTTTGTGAGAATGTGTAAATTCTATCTAACCTCCAATGATTTGACAATAATCTGTGGGGATTTTAAGATTGCTTTGTGTTGCTGATGAAGAGTCATTGGGAAGCTATGGGTCCATTGAATGCATCATGTCAGACACAGCTTTATCTCAGCTGCTTTGTTGCCATTGGAGATGCTCTTTCTAATGTAACAGTGGCTTGTCTGCTCAGCCTTACACATTAATTTATGTCAAGTCGGTCTTTATTAAACTCTTAATCTCTGTCTCACTCTTTAACATAATTCCTTTCTGTCCCAATTTTTGATTGCTTGTATTTTCTTCCCCTTAGCCACCAGCAAAATACCTCTTGCCAGAGATGAAAATATCTGACTATGGCAAAAAGTGTGTGGTGATTGACCTAGATGAAACGCTTGTCCACAGCTCATTCAAGGTAAGAAGAGGACAAAATGCGGTTTGATGTATGAACATTTTTACAGCTCTATTCTCTTATGTTAGAAAAATACTCTCATCATTCGGCTTGAACATCTAAATTGTCACATCAGGTTTTAAATTCGTAAATGGAAGAAAAAGTTTCATTGCCCTTACAACACAAGCGGATTTGACTTCATTGTTGACAGTATCCTTGCCAGAGCTCAGCCAGTAACATGCACTAGGTTTACGACGTGTTAAATCCATCCGGTTACTATGTAAGCAAAGTCAGGAGAGGAGCAGGTGGTGGAGCGCGTGCTGCATTAAGAACAAGAGCAATATTACAGTCCTTATTGTGCCTCTAAGAATAAAAAACGCATGATTATACGAAAGACTGTCACTGTTCCTGTCATTTCTTTTTTTCGCCTTAGCAGCATTTACTACAGAAGTTGCCAGAAGTGAAGCAATAGTTATTGACTGTGTCACCGTTACCTTTCGACTCAACCCCTCCTCCCTTTATCCAGTTCTTTTCTGATGATGACCACCTAACTGTATGTCTAGGAACAGACCAACTTTGAGGGATATTTGTTGACAAAAACAGAGATTATCTTCCTCCCATAGTTTAAAATTGCATATTTAGTGTTACTAGTGGGGCCTCTGTTGGTCAGCTGTGATACTACACCAACCCTTTGTTGAATTATAATTTGCAATTATCCTGTTTCTCTTCACAGCCCATCAGCAATGCTGATTTTATTGTTCCAGTGGAGATCGATGGCACCGTTCATCAGGTATTGTTAACACAGAAAAATAAACACTTTTTAAATACCTCTCCTGCTTTTCTTCACGCAGATACGTCCTAACGCAGTGGTTTAACTTCATTGTTTTAGAAGAAAACAACGCCCCGTTTACCCAGGAACATAAATATGAATTCAGCAGGTTTTTAAAAAGATAAAAGTCTGATGATCAGAAAACATCACGCGAGCAGAGTCGCTTGTTGACCAGCGGAGTAATGCGCCTCAGTGCAGTTGTGCTGCTAAGGTGGTGCAGTAAAGGCTTTTATTATTATTATTATTATTATTATTATTATTATTATCAGGGGTTTGTCCTTTTAAGCCTTAGGTGTAGCACACAAGTCTAAACTGCATGTTGAATCAGTGTGGGGAACATTGACCACTGTCACAGACTCGCTGTTGTAGTCAGATTTTTTAATTGAAAACCTTATTTTATAAATTACAGAAAAATTTTAATAAAAGTAATATGAGCATATTTTGAAACTAATATCGATAATATTTTTGAAGCTCGTTAAAAAAAAAACAGTTCATGTTTGTCTGATTGTATTAACGGATGAAAAGCAGCTACGTGCTGTAATATAGAAAATTGTGGATGTGATACAATGAAATGCCACGTTGTGAATCGAACCGTTGTCTGCTGAATCGTAATCGAATTGTGAGGCTAGTGAAGATACACACCTGTAGTCTGGAGCCCTGACAATTCTCATTTCTGTAAGTTTTCTATGTTACAAATTGAAATAAGGTGTGCCCCTAAGTTTGCTTGTGCTCCCTTAAATTCTCAGTAAGGGGCTAAAGTGCTCTCGGTAAAATAAAAGTTAGTCTGGCGCCCTGTATTAGGTGAGAAATTAACCATTTTGTTCATGTGAAGACCCAGAAGAGAATGGCTGTGATCCAGTTCAAGTAATCCAGGATAGGCTGTGTGTATCCTGGTTGGCCTATTCATGATTACTTGTGCTAGATGGCAGCTGCTGGACTGGTGATGGGACAAAAGAGTGGATGACAGCTGATTGATGCCCTTTTAAAGATGGTGGTTTGTATTTGTATATGTGTCTAGAAGAAACATATCTCTAGCTAACCCTAAAACCTGTTGTATGTAACATCACAGTCTTCTGCGACAGAGTACACAATTAATATATTATAGTGAATTGTGCCTCTCACAAAGTTTGTTCTTTCAAGGTTTGACACTTTTCGCACCTCACTTGTTTATCTGTGGTGTGTGTTTCAGGTGTATGTGCTGAAACGACCCTACGTGGATGAGTTTCTTCAGAAGATGGGGGAGCTGTTTGAATGTGTGCTGTTTACAGCCAGTCTTGCCAAGGTGTGTTTAAGCAAGAGAAGATGCTTTTTGTTCTGATATATTAGGGTAATAGGCCAGTACTACCCGTAAGACTATTCTATTTCCTCGTTCTGGTCTGTACTTTTCATCTGCTCTTCCTGTCTGAATGTTCACACTCTCTCTGCTTTGCTGTCCATCTGTGTGTTTCACCTCATAGCCAATTCTGCATGGGTAAGTGTAATGAGGTAGAAATAGTCATGTTCAAGGATATGTTTTAAACCCGTAGTTTTAAATAATCCTCAATCAGAGCTCTAGTTGTCAGTGGTGCTTGTTGTGTAATAGAATTGGTTCCTGGTGCTTTTTCCCTGTCAGGAAAACACAGCTGAGGAGGAAAACCTATTCTGCCTCCTTTTGACATAATAGTGTAGACTTTAGTTTCCTAAGTGTTCTAGTTGAGGTATTTCGCTACAAAGATGTTCTTGAAAATGTTCTTTCAAATAGCCAATCTCTATTGTTTGAATTTGAGTTTTTCTCTAGCAGTGCTCAACTTTTCTCTGTTTGTGTGACCTGGGCAGTATGCAGACCCTGTGGCAGACCTTCTTGACCAGTGGGGTGTGTTCCGAGAACGACTCTTTAGAGAATCCTGCGTTTTTCACAGAGGAAACTACGTCAAAGACCTCAGCCGGCTTGGACGAGAGCTCAGCAATGTCATCATTGTTGACAATTCACCCGCCTCTTACATTTTCCACCCAGAAAATGCTGTGAGTTCTAAAAAGGAGTTTACAAAATGCATCTTAAAGCTTCTTGTGTTATACTGTATGTTTAACATGTCAACAAGGAGTTCCGGGGTCCCATGGTTTCCCACCTTTGATATAACAATTTATATTAACCATCTGAAACTTTGGAGACGTTGAACTGGCCAGGGGAGATTCTTGTTTGTTTGATCTAAAATATAAATCAGAATGGTTAAAACATAAATTCCTCTTGCACTAGAAGGTCAAGGAATCTGTCTTCTACCTCATCATGTACACTCCCGATGACATAATTACATTTCACTCAGTTTAGAGATATGAAGCATTTGAAAAAACTCCAGTAAGAGTCGGACAATTGCAGAGTTCATATTGTACTTTTTCTAACATTGTATCTAATTCTATATTACAATGAATTCAAAATAGATGTGGCAAAAGAAACATTTAATACTTAATTATATCAAGTTGCTTCGTGCCACTTTTTGTTATGATACATTTTTTTTGGTTATGGGGATAATTTAGGCAGCAAACGCTTATTTCAAAGTTGTTTCCACATCTCCCCAGGTCCCAGTCCAGTCCTGGTTTGACGACATGAATGACACAGAGCTCCTGGACCTGCTGCCTTTCTTTGAGGGACTCAGCAAAGAAGAGGAGGTTTACGGAGTCCTGCAGAATCTGAGGAGCAGGTAGCAGGACACATGACAGCGCAGCCTGTGCTCTCCATACTCTATCGATCCCTGTGATCTCTTTCTACAGCCAAGACTCAGGCAGATCCTCCCACATGCGGCCCTCTTGTCTCTGCCCCAAGGGGACGCCTTGGAGTCTCACTGTGGATACCTTAATCCTGTCTCCGCTCTCATCGCCTGGTGACTGGCGGACTTCTGTGTGCCATCATACGAAAACAAACACTTACAATCCCAGGAGCACTGTGTCTGACAAGAATCGCACACACCTGAAAGTGTACAGAGCGACCTAAGTTGGTAATATCGGGGACAAAATGCTAAGAGGAATGAACTCTGGTCTTTATTTTCAAACCAACCATGTTTTACTATTCGGTAAAGTGCTTATTTTAAAACCAAAAAAAACATATTTTTGTCTGAACTTTCTTTTGTGGTACCACAAGAGTCTGAAAAGATTTTGTCCTCGTATTGTTGCTATGCAGGCAGTTTCTGGTAGTAGAAAGGACTGTGATTCTCTTTTCTTACTGAATGAAGTGCCTTGTGTGAATGTTGTTTATATGGGAGGATATTTTGTACATGGCATATTTCCTGAGTACTTAAGTCTTTTCACAAACACCCAATATGCTTTAAAGTGGACACAGAGGTATCTTTATACTAAAGTTTTGCTTTTTTTTTTGATCATCGCTGGTTAAACGTCTCAATATTATTCTCTTTTTTTTTTTTTTCTAGTGTGCTTGTGCCATTATATAGATGTGATTTAGTTTCTTTCTGCTTTCATTATGCATAGAAATAGTTCTTTTGTTTTTGGCAACAAAGTGTGTTTGATCTTTGCGTTTGATAGTTTTGAGCTGAAAGCTCAGATAATATTTTGGCGTTTGTTTTTTCTGTCTCTCATTACTCCCATTTCTCTCATTGTATTATTTGCCAAATAAGGAAATTATTTTTTAACAGGCTTCATATCTTTAAACAGGGGTTCAGTTGTATCTGTGAAACCATTAGTACTAAGTATAGCATTATAGGTTTTGTTCTTTTTGACAGGTATATGTCAAATTCATTTGTATGGTTTTAATGTTATGAGGTCCTTGTTTCGTCACGTCATGCTTATCAGACGGCTAGCTCTTAGCACATTATTATAATTTTTTTTTTATTTTACAATTTGTTTGGGCACACTAAAGTGGTGCAACTCCACTCTTAAAGAGTAATCTTTCTCCTAAATTGTACACGGTTTGTTAATTTTAAATTTCTCTTTTATTTTCAGTGGTCTGGGATCTCTCGTTAAATGGGTTGAGTGCCATGTTTAAATTTTGTCATGGTTAGTTTCTTTGGGGAATATAGGGTTTGTTGTCTGATAAGAGTCTGGGCAGTGTTGAAATCACACCATGCTCTCCTGATTTACATACAGTGAAGGTGTGGCCTTGTCCAGCCCTGGTGTAAAATCAGCAGAAACGATGTGTGATGTTTACCCTCATGACTTTATTATATTTTTTAACTGCTCTTTCACCTCAGTGCCTATATTTGAGAGGAGCCACACAAACCGAATGCTGCAACATTAGCTACCATGGCAATACACCTTTTTTTTTTTGTAGTTTTTTTGTAGGAGAGTTTGCATACCAAGTTTTTGGTTTTGACGTCGAGAGCACTTGACAAAACTAGCCCAGGATTGGTTTGTTTACAGATAAGCTTTCAGTGTTGGTCAATGAACATACATTTTTTTTTTTTTTTAGTCAATGAACATATATTTTTCACATTATTCGACCCAAAAACTGAATCAACTTCAATTTTGTTTGTTTCACGAACAGCCGCCAAATAACCTTGTGTAGTTGAGTTCATTGCCATAGTCATCCGCTTTTGTTGTGGAAGAAAGTAAAAAAAACAAAACAAGAATGGACGCCTTCCAAACCTAAAGTTGGGTGCTCAGTCCTAGCCCCTCCACATAGACCCTAACTCATCAGGGGCAGCTCTAGATGAAACTACTGGGCCACTGCAAAAAGGACTGTAAAGAACCTCATTAAGGCATTGATGCCTTACTGCCTGTGGAGGCACAAAGCAATGTTTCATTAATTCCGAGATCACATCTACTCATCATTTTAGCATTGCCTCATTAGTAGTTTCTCATAGAGTGTGCAAACCGCTCGGCCATGTATCTGCACCATACATGGTCAAGTGAATTAACATTGTGATACAATAAAATGAAGCAATGAAGTGTGAAAAAGCTCTGTTGTGCCATCCAGGGATTGTACACCCCAACAAACCTCATTTGCTTAATTGCTTGGTTTATGGGTCATGATTTTACAGTAAAACGACACTGCTTCAAAAGTTCCACAATTTTTTTTTCTTTTTGTTTGTCCAGTTGGAAGGCTGCTGCTCTGTCGGGTGTGTTACAGCATTCTTTTGCATCAAGCATCTGTGTAGGTGATGAGGGGTTCAGTGCAATGTCCTTTTCTAAGAAATGTTCGGTCCACTCTTCTCAACCTCTCAATGATTACCTTTCTCTGAAGATGTTTGTATCATTGTGATATTTTTCTACCTACCTTTTTATCAGTATTTGGTTTTAAAAATCACGTATTACCCACCGTCTCCGGTTTTCTGTTCCTCTTTCTTGCCTTCGGTAAGAGTTCTCAGTCAGGTCTCATCTTTCCTATCAGGGGACATGTTCGTGCGTATGTGTGTGTTCGCGTCCTTACAGTTTTTCTTTGTCACCTCACTCTAATTTACATATTCATCATTTTGTATTGATTTAACACCAAAGTTCTACAACACTTGAGTTCAAGTCACTGCAGTTGTTACACTTATTGTTCTTGGTTATGTTGAGTGTTTGCAATGTGTCATCATCCTGAGCATCATTTTTTTGTTTTCCTTCCATAATAAAAGGCTTCATTGAAAATATTTCGTCACGTCTATTTTTTTTTAATTTCTTTTTGGATACATGAATTAAGACTGGTAATTTCCACTCACAGGAAACTCTAAAGTTATGAGAGGGAACGTTATTGTGCTCCGTTTCTATAAACCTTATTTTGCCTAGTTATTTCAAAATAAAGCACATGTTTATGGAGAAATGTTGCTTGTCTTCTGTCATCAGCCTGAATGGCAAATGTAGATGTGTGACAAATTACTTATATAAAATATTTGTTGGGCCATATTCGTGCTAAACGAACAAACTGTAAACACAAAACAAACCTTTCATGAAGATATGGTAAACCTTTGCTAAGTAGTGTTCCTGACCTCAAACATGACCCTGAATTAGACGGAAAATTGTGGGTTGTAAAGTCAAAGCAATAAGCTGAATGTGCAGATAAGCTCCTACAAAGTGTGTGTGATCATTATCTATGGGATAGTCAGAACATACAATAGTCAAGTGATCCATCGTTTTAATAAAATATTTCGTTGAATATTTAATTTAAGGCTTAAGGAATTAAAGAACTACAGCTCTGTCAGGGGCTTTCATGCCATTCACTATTAAATTAATCCACAAGCTCTATATTTGTGTACCAATGTCCCGACACTGTGTACCAAGGGTGTGTCCATTCAAGGCTCACCTGGTAATGACTCAAGCTGGTTCCCTGAAACAAAGAGGTTTTAAACGGTCCTCGGTTTTCCTATGGTGTGCACTGTGGGTACTACTGAGCTGTAAACCATATTATCGTTCTAGTTAATCAATAACCTGGATATTAACAACTACCCTACACAACAACTACACAGTGTTATTCCACTTGGTACAACAGATTATGAATCACCGGAAACACTGTTTAAATCAGAGCTGGAAAAAAAGATCGAGACCAGTGTTTGTGTTTGAATATTTTATCTCCATCTTGATTTATAAAAAGATAAAAGTAGTCAAGACGATGTTACATGAACAATATTCACACATGTAATTGATGACTAAAATAAACTGATGAAGACAAAGTAGATTGTTTTAAAGTTTGCTTATGTTTTTCCAGAATTCATAAAGCGGTCCATTTGAATAAAAAAATTGAATTAAAATGTACAAAACAAACTGACCAGAAATGAGGGACACAAGCTTTCATATTAAAAACTAAATCAATGCTATTGCAATCTGAACATCTAGTGCATTGTATTAAACCTATAAAAGGTTATTGATCTGGAGTAATATAGAGTCTAACAGCTCCTCAAACAACTCATTGTTTCAGCTAGAGATCTGTTCTTTCTTACTATTGAGATTGTGGTCTTTATCTAACTTTTTCTAAAATGAAGCCAATAAGTCAATCAAGATCTAAAAAATTATAAAATCGAATTCAAAGCAGCTGAGAAAGGGCTGTGTAATGGGGGTCCTAGTTTCCTGCAGAGGCACATGTCAGTCGGCGACGTCTCACTTAACATCTACGACCATGACATGTATAAAGAGTCCGGCTGAGGGGAGACGGTCTCCGTTCTTACTGAGCAGAGGCACGTGTCTGTATCCTGTGAGAGAGCACAAAGAGTTTGCAGTCAGCGATGAGAAACAAGGAGAATATGAAGAGCTCTTTGTGCAGCGTGTGAATGGAGTTCTCTTTTGCTCGACCAGAGAGTTGATGTCTCTGTTCATTTATCAAGTGTGAACACAAAGAACGATTAGTTTTTTAACATTGTTGGGTTACAGTGAGGAGAAAAAAAGCACGACCTGACAAGTATAGCAAACATCTGCAGCCAGATACTGAACTCACCCATTTTCAGGCTGTTGAAGGGAAGTGTGTACTGTCCGACAAACTCGTTATCAGACGCCGAGTCGTGGTCCTCCACAACAAAGCGCACCAGAGCCAGATCTGGCATGTACACCTCAAACTCAAAGCTTTCGTTCCATGAAGGGTTAAACCCTGAAAAATAGGGGAGACATTCTCTCAGTGATGTTTCATTGTCTTTCTGCATCAGTTCTTTCTCATGTACTGTACGGCACATTCCAGTAATTATTTTGTTTGCTTTCGACCTGTTTTGCTGAACTTGAAAAAAATGCCACATTTCCTAGAAAGCATTTTGGCAGCCGCCAGAGGGTGAGCTGAGCAGGAGTTTTTCCGAGTGACAAAAGGTTTTACTAGAGAGTAAAAGTGCTGCGTGTGTTGTTTAGTACTGGAAAAGACAGTCTCTACCAGACCTCTAGATAATCTGGAAGTAAGACAAAATACTGATGCTATACTGGGATAAAAATAAATACATTGCATTGGCTGCATTCAGTTCAGTTTATAGTTTGCTTTAAAAATACAGAAATAAATGTAAAAATCCTTGAAAAGCTAAACTACATCAAGATGTAAAAGATGTACTGTACATAAAAGGAAAGGTACCATTGTTTTCAACAGGGTTGGTTTCTTTCACAGCAACATCTTCCGGCACTCCGTACACCTCCACTTTAACCAGCGGGTCAACAATTGAGGATTTCTTCTTGCTCAGTTTAGGGAGCTGCTGCGCTGATATAACCTGGTGGCAGATGGTTGACACATCATGTCCGATTAGACGACAAAAACATCCTTCACATAATGGAATCATTCCTAAAGAACCGGACGCTACAGCAATTGCCTTGGATCAATGTGTCTGTGTTTGTGTAGACAATCGTCACCATGACATGGAGCGTCTTGTGCTTCAGCCAGGCTCCTCGGGTCAAAGTGTTGGGGTCAAACCCTGTGGCTTTGTCCCTCATGTAGTCTGGTTTCAGGATGTAGCCACTTTTACCGTTCACCAGGAATCTGCCCTGGTTCAGATCCATGTCCCGGCACGTAGTCTGGAAGTTCAGAGCCACTGAACAGAAATGATTAAACCGAGTGAGGGATGTATAAGACTCGTTAGATCAATATTTCCCCTTGATGGCTGCCATAGTATCAGAGCAGACTGTACATGTGTTAGTCTGAGGATTGTACCAATTTGGCAGCCGGCGTTCCACAGGGGCACAGGGTTGTAGTTGGATGAGTTGGTCCTGGAGCCTGCTGGGTAGATTCGGCTCAGCTTGTCCTCATTATGACGGATGTAGGCATTTGCTGTAAACAAAACATCAACAACGAAACCTACTGTCAATTACTGATCTGAAATTAAATGGTATCATTTAGGACCAGCAGATACAGAACATATGTGCACTTGATTCTGACAGCAGTGCCACGGAACTGGAACAACTGGTTATCAGTGTCCATTAATCAGGTTTAGAGGAAACAGGATGTTACGTGGAAAACTGACAAAAACATTAGACCTGATTTCACAAAGTCTTCTTTTCAGAAAGCAAATTAAGTAACAAATTTGAAATTATTATAGATCAAAACACGAAAGCTGTTTTCAGACATGAACTCTGTTGAATCTCAATACAATCTGTCTGTCTGGACCTTCTGTCGAGTTTACTTTTCACGTATGTACAATGTAGCAGGAGAATTTAAAACACGTCCACAACGACACAGAAATCTCCTGAGTGTTCAGGTTAGGATTGGTGCGGTAGGCATATTTTTTTATATTGCTTATGTCCCATGTTAGCATCCTCATACACAGGCCCACTCCCTTAGGGTGAATCCTCCAGGGAAGCTCCTGTTATGTTCTTCCACCGGCTAATTCTCACATTATCCAGAGTTTTTATTTGACGGAGGGCAAGATAAACTCTGGAGAAAATCCGGAGCCTCTCACTCTGAAATTTGGAGAACGTCAGGAGATTATCAGGAGTTCGGTGCATGTCTGAAAGCAGCTTAAACACAGAGGTGAGGTCACCCCGGGGTATTCCTCACCCGACTCCTCGGCCAGCTTCATGGCAATTCCCTCCTTGAAGGAGGACATCTCGTAAAAGCTCAGGTTTTTAACGGCGTCCTCGAAGCCGTTGAAGTGGACGCTCTTACAGTAGATCACCATGTCAGACAGCTCTTTTGCTAATTTCAGCTTCTTTTTCTTCTACAAGTTAAATAGAAGATACATGGTAAGTAAAACTCAGTTATCTGCAATTGATTAATTTTCTCTCCCTTGATGGAACTCCCACCTTGCTCTGCTCTTCTTCCTTCTGCTCATCCTCATCATCTGATTCTTCTTCTTCCGTCACATCGTCGTCGTCATCATCTGCTGCTGTTTCAGAAGCAAAGATGGCCTCAAGTTTGTTTAACCTCTTCCCTTTGATCAGGAACTTTCCCTTTAATTCCTAGATGTCAATACACAAGCATATCAAAGAGTGTGAGTGACTGATGTCATTACAACCATCTTTAGCTAAAGGCCTAGAATAAAATCTACAGATAGATAAGAGTGAATAACAACCTCAGGAGAAGGGAAATCTGTGGGCATGCCATGCCCCAGCGGAGTGGTAACAAGTGCATCGCCCAGGATGGAGCTCATGTGGTGGGCCATGACTTTCTGCTGCTCCAGGCTGCAGTGGTTCTCCAACGAGAGGATCACAGGGTAATCTGACGTCTGAGGTTGACACGTGACAAGGAGACAAACAGAATTCACTTACCGGAAACTACACAATAATATACAGGATGCTTCACTATCACACACACACACCTTGAATGCATACTCCTTGATGGTTTTGATTGTGTCTTTGAAGAGGATCTTAGAGGTGAGTGTGTAGCCGTGGTAGATCACTGGCTCATCGTCAGATCCATCCCAGCAGTCCAGCTCCACGCAGCGACAGCCCTTCAGAAGAGCCCTGAGAGAGTCAGAACCAGTGTTAGTTCATATCTGTTAAAAAAAGAATATTGTAAATAGAAATATCACAATATTACAAACGTACAAATATGACAAATAGACCCAGAGAGGCCTCACATGAGTGTCAGTGTAACCCTACAGGCAGATGGTAAAAATATGAACTTGTCTCAGGGCAGCAGATCACAGGAGAGAACATTAGATTAACAGATACACAACCAGATATAACATCTATCATTTTGTGTAAAAATATGACAAATAGGGTGGGGCAGGCACGGTGTTGCAGTGATTGGCCCTGTGGCCTCAAAACAAGAAAGTTCCTGCTTCTGTTGCATGGTTTCCTTGTGTCATCTTGGAGTTTCTCCGGGTACTCCACCTTCCTCCAGAGACATGCAGGTAGGAGTTGGTTTATTACCATAGGTGTGAATGTGAGAGTGAATGGTTGTTTGTCTCCTTACGTTGACTCTGCCATCCACTGTAGACCTGAACACGGTGTACCCTGCCGCTTGCCCAATTTCAGCTAGGATTGGCTGCAGCCCCATACAACTCTAAAACGATTAAGTGGTATAGATAATGGATGGATGGATGGAAATAGAGTGAAAGTGCTAATATAATCTTAAACCTGGACCAATAGTATTAAACCTTTCCGACAAGCCACATTGTTCCCACTAATGGTTTCAGAAATGTCCCTATATCTTTAGTTTTTTGATGAAGTGCTTTGATTTTGTCTACTGATTCAGGTGGTCGGGGGAGAGCTATCACCTGACATAAGCCTCTGTGCTGCTGGGCCCTTTGAGCTGATCCTCCATGAGGTAGGTGTTGTGTGAGGAGGAGATGAAGTAGTGATTCAGGGGCTGTTTCATGTCCTGGTACACCTCACTGTGATCTGAGTTCAGGATCATGGCCTCTGGGTGATGCATGTACATGAGGAAGCCATCTTTAGACAGCATCTTCTTCGCCTTGACTGAGAGAAAACCAGAGTAAGGCAGCTGATGTGACAGTGGTGCATCAAAGCAACAATAAGCGAAGGATCAGTCATTTACACATGGACACAATGTTGGAAGGTTACATAATGCTGTCTTTCTTAAAAGGATCAGGGTTCCTTTCTTATTTAAAACTCAAACCCTCGATAAAGGATACTTAAATAATAACTTGGATTAGTTATAATAACTAATCATAGTTATAATAATGCATGTAAACAGCATATTTTAAGGTACCCACATTACTTAACAATGTTAAGAAACTGAAAAAATAAAAATTAAACAAACCAAGAGTATGTGGGTATATACAAATAATCTAATATTTTCTGATCTCTTTTACTTAGAGAAAAAAAACGCCCGACAGACTCAAGACGTTGTGCGGTCTATATATACAAAAAATATAATGTTACATATTACAGATCTATATATGCACAAACCCCATTGAATCCATGGTCTTTATTGCAAACTGCATGTGTTTAACTTTATCTTGTAGTTTAACATTAACTAATTAAAGTCAGTTTCTTCTTTCTGGCATCAGCACACTAAAAGTTACACATTACCTTTCATTCTTTTATCTACACTTGGTTGTTTAATCTATAATTACTCACCAGTACAGCACACAAGCAATAACAACGCTCCCACCCACAGAGCTGTTAAACTTAGCCAAATATTGCCCATTCGGGTGTCACAGAAATCCTGCTACTTTAAACCCTAACGCTGAGCGACTGTGACAAAACATATCAAAAATTGATTCTGAAGGGTCTTTCGTAAATACCAAATATGAAAAATCATTGGAAATGAAAGAAACGCATTGGCATCACTATATTAAAACCTGGGAGTTACTAATTTTACGGCAAATGCAAAATACAACAACTAGAGTTCACAGCAAGCTGGTTTCCGGTTCTACCAGCAATTGAGCATTCAGCGCCGTGTATCAGTCCGTTATTAAAGAAAACCAGCAGAGCTGTGAGGCTGAAAGCTCAGGGAAAGTACGGCTCCATCACACTGTGGAGAAACAACCTGAAACAAAAAACATCTTATTTCAGTTCAGGTACTGACCATGTTCATCCGGCTCATGCTTCTCGATAATCTTGTGTGCAAGTGCCAGTGAGGCTTTGCTTCTCTGCTCCTTCATCAGGAACTCAACTAAGTTTTCAGGACTCATGAAGCCTGTGGTCTTAGCGTACTGTCCGTAGATAACGTCGATTTCCTCCCGATGGGTCAACAGGTCATAGAAGTGTTGGATCTCCGCTCCAGACAGGTTTCCAGATTTGGATTTGTCACATTGCTATATGAGAAAATTGGATAATAAATTATGGTTTGATTTTCACTGAACCAACTGTACAATACAACTGATAAAAGATGACTATATTAGTAGTATTAAGAGGATGGGAAATAAGGTGAATTAGATCATTGCTTGACAAAAAAAATCTGCAGCAGTGTGTTTTTATAGCTTCTCTTTGCATTTGCATGTCATTTTCATCATTATGAAGCACTAAAAATCTCTGAGGGCATCACCTGGAAGAGCATTTCTGCGTAGTCGTCGTCCACTTCAATGTTGATCCGACGGAGGAAGTTCTTCATCTCTGACTGACTCAGTTTGTCATCGTTGTCCTTGTCTGCTTTCCTCAGGCAGCTGAAGATCCAACTGAAAGTTTCTCATGTAAGGATTGGACAAATGCATAAGTAGAATACAAGGTATGACCACCAACATAAACACTAAACATGATCCTGTAAAGGATACTGTTCTGACTTCTGCTGGGCGCTGAGGTTGTTTAAGTTGAGAATCAACTTCTCCAGGCTGCTGACCCACTGCTTGGCCTCCTCCTCGGAGCTGGCGATGAGATCCAGGTTCTTGCGGCGGTTCTTGAACATAATGGTGAAGCAACGACCCTCCACCATTTCTTCTGTGTTCTTCCTTAAACCCTCCGACTGTCGGCCCATCCTCACTGCTGAGATGTCATACAGCGAGACTGAAAGCAGAGAAGCTGCGTAAATTATACTGCACTCATAGTAATTTGTTAGATAAAGGAATTCCCGACCAGGACTGACAAAAAAAGCAGCTCTTCTGTACTTCTAGTATCCTTAGGCATTACAGACCAGCCTGCTTGGTAAACATAGGCCTCCTGTTTGCAGTATACTAACGTCACATTACAGGTTTGAAGGAATTGAGATTTTAGTAGTTTAAAGTCACTAATGTGCAGAGATCTTGGTTATCAGAAGTAGCTAGAGCAATGAAGACATGACTACACCACAGTTATCAGACTGTGACTGCATTAGGGTCAGTTTATGCTATGGAAGCAGAAAATGATTTAACCACTCTTATGCACAACATCGCTATCTCTCCAGACACACCCATGAGCAACCAGGTTTGTGTTTGATAATACCCAGGTCTTTCAGAGATAAATATTATATTAAAGCCCTTGACTTTAATAATTTGATGGTTTAAGTCATATCAACCCTGAAAAGAGACATGCGGAATATCTCACACACATGCAGGCGGGATGCTGGGATAGCACTCACAGGTCTGTTTTGCATTGAAGGTTTTTTTGGATTCATGCCACATGGTCTTGCAGTCCTCCTGGAGTCTGTAGTAGCGGGTCTTCTTCCATGACGAGGAGCGGACCTTGAGGAGATCTCCACCCTTAAGGAGGAACTGGAGGTCCGGATCGCCCTCCATCCCTGAGAGACCAGAGAGAGCAGATGAAACATTACATTTCTGACAGTTGACTTAAACCTTAAACTAAGCCCTTCTGTCTCCTAACTTGTTTTCATCTCAAAGAGTGGATGTCCAAAACGTCACCCAGGCAGGAGGTTTAAAAAGCCCTTTAAGAAGCTAAGTTGAACAGCTTCAAACATCAGGTCAAGGTCCGGTCTCCACAGTGTGTTCTGTGGTCCGACCCTGGATGATCCCTCGGGTTCCTTCTCCTCTGTGTCACACTTCAGATACCTGCTGTGCAGCCTACCTAGCAGCTTCACGGTCACTTGCATGTCTCTCTGGCTCCTGGCACAGCGCAGTAGCTCCTCAGATGAGCTGAGTTTGGCTTGTCTCTGCAGGCAGCTCATGATGCCTTCAGGTGCTGAAACGCTACTACTGTTAACAGGTAGCAAGGAGCGAGCCGTGTGTGCAGGAAGAGGCGTGGACGAGCAGTCAAAGTTCAGTCAGATGACACATAAACACACACACACACACACACACACACACACACAAACCCCCACCCCCACACACACACAGCCTCTCCAGCTGCTTCAGTACTGAGGAGCTGCGAAACAACCTCTCCTGAACATATTAGTTAATGTCTTATTAAGAAACTTCCATCTGCTATGAAGCAGGGAAGCGGCTTGATAAGGTCTGAAGGAAGTGACGTCATTTGTAAACGTCCACACACCCGGTAGAGGACTTTAAATAACAGATTTTTAGCTTAATTTAGCTTTGAGCTCGCTAACCATCTTAAATACCGGACTACGTCTCACCTCCTATAACGAAGGTTTACAGCCATTACACTTGACTTAACCACAGAAGAAACACAATAAATGTTTAAAATATAGGTCAATCTATGATATAAAAAGATCAAAACTAAATCAAACATCCCGTTTCACTTGAATAATTAATAATAAAGCGGCACAGTCCACTTTACTGTACAGTCAAGGTCCAGTCCTGACATTGTTCCTTACGGACGCTCTCTAGTGGCGATACTACGATACTGCAAGTTGCTGTGATTTGCTTTGAAGTTTACCAGGTTTACTCGTTTAATAGAAACGCAGTCATAAAAAGTATCTGGGAAACAAGGTAACAGACATTAGAATACACCTCATTTAGCTGACACCTTTATTCAAAGCGACTTACAATTAAATTTAGTGCATTCAACAACTAGGGGCCATTTTTGGTGTTCAACATGTTGCCCGTGGACACTTCTTCATCACAGAGAACAGAGAGCTACGTTTTATTTCAAACATTTGCAGTTATAGTTTTTAGATTTCTTCTTCCCAGTTTATCTTGAGACTATCATGGTTTGCCAAAACTTGTTTCTGCTTGCACCAATGGGGAAACTAGGCTGGATTACAGGGCCACACCTTTTGGCAGCCTATAGACAAGAGCGACTTCACAGGTGTTATTATTCTATCAGGTTTCACTCCATATTCTACATATGTTCCATTGCTGGGGAAAAAAAGTTTCTCAGCAGCAATTTAAGTGTAAGAAAATGAGATCAAGCCACTTAACTCCCATTGGCCCAATAATTAAACAGAGCTTTACATAATTACTCCCAACAGGCACTTTAACTTGAACAAAAAAACTGAAAACAAACATGTGTCCTACCGCCGTTTGTCTTTTCACCCCCATTCATTTCCATCCTCTCTGGATTTCTCTCTTGTGTACAGCTTAGGGTTTTTTCCTCCTCGTCTCACTTGTCACTTGACCTCACATGAAGCGGCTCCTTCTGTCCATGAGTGCAGGCAGACTGAAAAAACAGTTTGGTTTTGTTTTTGCTTTGTTGAATTGAGTCCGAGAACAAACTGGTGTGTTTCTCTCTCCAGGGTGGTGTGAATGGTGCCAGCTCTGTAGCCTCTCACACCGGTTTGACGAGCCTGCCATGCAAGCTGCTCTGCTGATGTCACAGGAGGGCAGGTCTCACCTCAGCAGCAGCTCTATCCACCAGGCAGGGGCTAAGTTTACACACTGTGTGACTTTATTGTATATCCAGCATTCTTCAGCCAGCTTCTGCTCTGGGTTTCTTCAAGTGCTTGTTAATGGTGGGGAATTGTGGATCTCTGTAACTTAACAGTACACGCCTGCTCTGCATTGAAAAGTGTTGCCTCACAACTTCCTCTGAATAAAAGTGACTTGACGTTGTCAGCAAGCCACATAATTTACTGCTCACTCATGCACCTGCAGCCAAGGGGGGAAATACTATTTGACGATCACCTCAGGAGCACTGTAATCAGGTTTTACAAGTAATACTCAGACAGTGTGGAATTCTGCTATAACATTATTTAAATAGTCAAGTTCTGCTAAGGCTTTCGGCAATCATTTCCTTATCTTTTTATTTTCATCTTATTTCCCTTTTCCTCATTTGAACAATGGTAGAGTTGGCTCACCATATAGTTGACAGTGAGTTTAGCTTTCCTTTTCATGTGTAGCTTAGCCTTGGCAGGATAATAGCACTGCAGTCACTGGTGTGTTGGGGACTCTTGTGGCTCTCAGCACTTCCCTTTCAGGCATGGCTTACTCTCAGCGCACTGTCAGCATCACGATGAGCGAGCTTTAATGCAGCTTCAGGGCCAGAGCTTCCGGAAGCAGGCTCGACCCCGTCTGAAATCCCAGAGATCCCGGGAAACAGGCAGGAAAACACAGCCTGGTGTGGACTTATGAGTGCTATAGACAAGTGGTTGTCAATAAAGGATGTTGTTCATTTTCTTTAATGCACAAAATATTCATTGCAATATATTCAAGTCTGTTTCTTTGCTTGTTGGCTGTGCCTGTCAAACAAGCAAGAACTGGCCCTGCTGTTTCCTCACATACCATCAATGCCAGACATACTTTCAGAAGTTTCCCCCAAAACATCCTCATATCTCAGTGTATCAACTTTTGACAAGTGCCAACAGGACATTATGACACGACACATCTGACAGCATATTGCAGAGTAGCAATACAAATCATTCTAAAGATGCACTGTACTGAACATATACAATACATAAGTATACTATAATACAACAATTTTA
Organism: Pleuronectes platessa; assembly: GCF_947347685.1. NCBI lineage: Eukaryota > Metazoa > Chordata > Actinopteri > Pleuronectiformes > Pleuronectidae > Pleuronectes > Pleuronectes platessa. Next base: position 18,527,427 of record NC_070638.1, on the reverse strand, counting down.
AAGTACTTTAATTTTTCAAATAGATACCTTTAAGATATTAAAAACACTGATAAAAGAGTTTATTGTTCTGTAATTAATTATCCATTATTATAAATATATCATTTAAATCAGCCTATTGAAACTGGACCACATAAAGATGACCTGACACTGCTCCCCAAAAGTTAAGCCAAAGCATCTCAATCGCCACCTAGTTGCTGGCTGCAGTACAGTTCATGAATTTCACCTTTCAATGATAGAAGAAACATTACGATGTACAGCTGAGATTGACTTGTGATTTGTCGAGCGGTTATGGTTAAAGAAACCACCCCCTGATTGCTTCTGGACAGACTCTGGCTCCTGATACGTAAATGTATTCATGTGCAGGATATTTATTACTTTATATTTGGGTAATGGTAGAAAATGTAGACACGTCATCCATGTTTATATACAATATATGATTAATATATTGATGGTCCAAAATCTGATAATACTACACCAAGGGAGCAGTTTCAACAATGATAACTTTTGATTACTTGTGTACAATTTTAAATACTGATTTATTTGTAATGTGTAGTATTGCTAATTTTACTCGAGTGAATGGTCTGAGTTTTCCTCAAGAAAAAAGACAAACAAATCTTGGAGGCATGCATCCACTGTACTGTGCACAGAGCGGGATGAAAAAATAATTAAATATTGATACATGTAACATTGTTCTGATTGTTTCCTACTTCTTCAGATTTTAACCATATATTATTTTGTTAATTAGCAATCTATGCCACACTCAAGATGGCGGCACCTTCGTCCTTCCTCCCGGGTTATTACGTAAATCGTTGCGTCACGTTAGGGAACGGCAGCGGAAGTGCTGCTGTTTCTCGCTTCTTGTTTACGCCTGACAGAGTTTAGCAGCGGAGCGTCTATACTGCCAGCTCCTCTCCTCCACTGTGTTTATACCATTGATTGTTTATAAAAGGTTTATAGACATGTTTTACCCGGAAGTGACCGTAAATAACAGAAGTCTTACTATGATCTCACTTTACATCAATACGTTTTAATCCTTGAGGAGTGGTTCCACATCGGAAGTTCATTTTTTACCTGTTGCGCATCGTCCCGTGGGTTTTGCTCAGCTCGTGCGTGTGTGTGTGTGAGAGAGAGAGCGAGAGAGAGAGAGAGAGAGAGAGAGAGAGAGAGAGAGAGAGAGAGAGAGAGAGAGAGACACAGGTTCAGAGAGAGAGGGAAAGAGAGAGACAGAGAGAGAGAGAGAGGAAAAGAGAGCACAGACACAGGGAGAGAGGGAAAGAGAGCACAGACATAGAGAGAGACGGATAGACAGAGAAACGGAGGAACAGACAGAGAGAGAGGGGGAAAGAGAGACCCGGACAGAGAGAGAAACAGACAGACAGGGAAACAGAGAGGAAAAGAGAGCACCGACACAGAGAGAGAGGGAAAGAGAGATACGGATAGACAGAGAGAAACAGAGGAACAGGCAGAGAGAGAGGGAAAGAGAGCGACAGACATAGAGAGAGGGAAAGAGAGCGACAGACATAGAGAGAGAGAGAGAGAGAGAGAGAGAGAGAGAGAGAGAGAGAGAGAGAGAGAGAGAGAGAGAGAGAGAGAGACAGACAGAGAGCCTACTGTCCATCACCTTAAATTATTTGGGTTAACATTTTAATATAACTTCAGCCCTTGAGAGGTTTCTGGTGTGACCACTGTATTTTAAAAGTATTCCTTTGTTCTCAACTAAAAACTTTACAGAATGAAGCCGTGCACCTTTCCGCACCTGCAAATAGGTTTTAATTAAAAAAAAAAAAACTTTTAGAACAAATTAATGGATCCAGTCAACAGAAACGCTGGAGTGCCTTTATCTTGAAAACGTCTTGAGGAAGTGTGGCCAACATTCACATTTGTGTCATATTCAACCGCAAGTAAACATTTCTTCAGAAACATTCGACAGATAACACAGAAATGTCTTCAGAAACGTTCGACAGCAGATGTGTCATCTCTCATCTGTTAACATGGGCGCGGAAATGAAAACCGAGCTGTTCCGCCGCCGTCCCGCGTCCAATGTGTGGCCCGGGCGTCAGTCGAGCGTGAAGCAGTGTTGACAGGAGCGTAGTTGTCGGCGGAGCGGCGGCAGCAGACAGCATCACCGGAGCCGAATGGAGTAATCACAGACTTATTATCCCACACAGCGTCTTATTTACGAGCATTGTTTACACCGTACATACAGCGACGCCATGGCAGACGACCAGTCCTCCCAATCCTGGTCAATCGACAAGGATGACTACGAACTCAACGAGGTGATAGGTGAGTAGCTTAGCTTGCTAATGCTAGCAGCCTAGCCTGTCTTCACAGCGATAGCGGCTGCTACTAGCCAACTAGCTAAGATAGGGCCGGTGTGTGGCCACAACGCGTTGCTACATAACAGGGAGGCTAACAGCCCGTTTCTCTTCAGGCAAGGCCGAAGAAATGACCAGCTTCTGCTAGTTGGAGAGCTAAAGTGAGACAGCTTCTTAGTAAGTCAACACGAAGCTAAACGGCTAGCTAAGTTAGCCCACTGTGAGTGTAGGTTTGAACTGTGTCTTTTCCTGAAGGTGTGATTACAGCTTGAAGTCAACTGATACTTTACACGAGTCTAGGTAGCTCGAGCGAGCAAGTTGCTCTGATGTCGCATCTGGCCGTTATATCTGAGTGGGTTCTGCACGTCGCTGTGTTATTCTGTCAGTGACCTTAGACGACGCAAACTGGGCACCCTTTCATATTAGACGCAAAATATTTTAGACAAGCTGTCATATTATATAAACTGAAGGGCCTTCCTCCCCTGCTCCTCACCGCGTCAGTTTCTAAATAGTGGTGTTCTCTTCAGGGAGTGGAGCCACTGCAGTTGTCCAGGCAGCCTACTGCAAACCCAGGAAGGAGAAGGTGGCCATCAAACGCATCAACCTGGAGAAGTGTCAGACTAGCATGGATGAGCTCCTGGTGAGAAACCATTGCAAACTGTGGGCCTGCATCTGCAGTCCACATGTTCTATATGTGTGTGTCTGTTCGCTAGAGGTTTGATACAATCCAAGTAAACACAAAAAAGACAAATTAGAACAGAATAAATTACTTTTACACAGGAATATTTTCAATTTATTCACAATTTTGGGATATCAGTATTTATTTGGAACAAAACCACAAACACTTGAGAGTCAGTTTCCTATACATTTATTTAATAATGTTTTCAATCTCAAATTGTCATGAAGCAGTCCTGCTTATTGTTACCCACACAAATCTAACACGTATAGGATGACGAGTACTATCAATATACTAATATCTCTATTGGTTGTCATCGTTTTCATCTAACAATATATCATCAGCAAATGCATGACACAGATCTAAGAATAACTATTGTGCAGTTTTGCACACTACTTGTTTATCAGAGAGAATAATGTACCTAAAATGTTAAGTCATAATATAAGAGTGATGACTCGGCTCTGCATCATCACTTCCTCCTCATCTTTGTCCAATTATTGATTTGCAAAGTCTGTTGTACATTGATATTTAAATGTTTGCCCTCTGATGTGAATATATCATAACATTGCCCTTTCTGCCCGGACCTACACCAACTCGGTGCTTATATAATATATCAAGGTCCTGAATACACCTTTGTCTGTCATCTAGGTTAAAAATGTCTTGGCTTTGTGACCTGGTGGTGATGTAACGCAGGTCACCGTCCTGAGTCAGAGGCACTCAGCTACCCAGAATTAGGTTTTCGCCATTTTAACATGGAGGGTTTTACTGTAAACAATGACTAATAGCAGGGACTGGGTTGATTCATTCAAGCCACACTTTGACTCATTTTTTATTCAATGGGCGTTCACTTTAAAAGATAAACTCCTTGCATGACCGTTTATCCCAAGTTTTCTTCACTGTGCAGAAAGAGATCCAGGCTATGAGCCAGTGCCACCATCCAAACATTGTGTCTTACTATACATCCTTTGTGGTGAAGGATGAACTGTGGCTCGTGATGAAGCTTCTCAGTGGTGGTAAGTCCCGAAAAAGAAAGATATTTTTTTCTGCCAGACTTTGAATTTACTTTATTTAACCTGCTTTTTTTTATATCACATAAGCTCTGTTTAAACATGATGATGAAGCCATGTGGAGTCTGAAAACCGCAGTAAGAGTGTTAGGCTTCGGCCCAATTAATGCTTTTGTTTTGGAGCTACGCTGTACGTACGATGTAGCATATGCATGGGGCCAACACCGTGTGAGCATTCATAGTTGTGTGCAGGTGTGGTCCTCTTATTTAGAGTGCTGACCACTGTTTACTTCAGAAAAATGGCGACTGTTGCTCAGCGGATCATGTTGAAGTCAGAGCTGATAGATATTGAGGAGCAATTACTTTTTCTTTAAGACCAGCAACAAAAAAAATAAAGAAGATCGTGTTCGTTCCTTCAGCTCAGTTTAAAATACACATATACGTAGTGGGAGAGGTCACAATATTGGCTTGATCATGTCACAACATTTTATTTAATAGGACATCAAATGTGGCTGGTATTATTGCTCAATGTGTGAAATGACTCTTTCTTGAAAAGCAACAAAGCAGCAGTTTGATAGTTTGGGAAATAAGTTTAATTTCTCTCTTGCTGCGTTGGCTGAGAGAATTGATTTACTCTCTTTTCACTTGTTTCTCTTGTATCTGCGTAGCATGAAGCTATAAGCAGCTGCTGGTTAGATTAGCTCTGCATAAGGAATCATGGGGAAACAGCTAGCTTTGCTCTGTTCAGAGGTAGCTAAATCTGCCTCCGTCCTAAAGCTCAACATGCAAAACATGTAATCATTTTGTTCATACATTTAGGTGGTTAATTGTAAGGTCATTGAAGTCTTTGGAGATCAGGTGTTGATGATGGCAGGACACATGTCTTACTTTATTTACAGTACAGACTACTGTCAGACAAATACCTTTTAACTACTTGCCAAACTATAGATTCCTTACATGTACTGTCTCTGCCTCTCTGTCAGGCTCTGTGTTGGACATCATCAAACATATCATCTCTCGTGGCGAGCACAAGAGCGGGGTGTTGGACGAGGCCAGTATCGCTTCCATCCTGAAAGAAGTGCTGGAGGGGCTGGAGTATCTTCACAAAAACGGGCAGATTCATCGGTGAGTTGCTCTGGTGTGTCACCTGTCTTCAGGGTACCAGCTGGTAGACTCAGTGTCCCATCATACATCCTCACTCAAGCTCAGCTCACTCAAACACTGAGCTTATTGTGACTGCATATGAGTTTCGGTCTGAACTAGACCTCGCTGCTTCAATATTTAATACACTCGTAATATATAATTAAGCAGGTGTGTTTTACATAAAAGTTCCTCCGAGGAACATTGAACCAACACTGCGAAGACAGCCTTTGTTTTTTAGGGTTTTCGTGTTGTCTGTCCATCTGTCTGATTCTCGTGAATGCTATATCTGAAGAATTAACTGATTTGATTTTTGTAGCCAACAGTCAAGGTGGCCTGACAAAGTATGTTTATGTTTTTCTTGAATATCTTAAGATCAAATTCTTTACAAATGTTCACTTTGACTCAAAGATGAATTGATTACATTTTGGTGGTTAAGGTCAAAAGGTCAAGGTCACATGAACATGCATTGAACTCAATACATCAGGAATGCCCATAGAGAATTTCCTCACATCTGGCACAAACATAAATTTGGACTCAAGGATGACCTGTATTCAATTTGGTGGTCAAAGGTCACGGTAGCTTCAAAACCTGTGTTTTTCGCCTTTTGAATGTGATATCTCAAGGAAGGAATATCTTCAACTTTTGTACAGTTGTCCCCTGGACTCAAGGATAAATGACTGTTTCAGTGGTCAAAGGTTAAAGTGACATTTATATGAATCTGGGGGGGAAAAGCTAAACTATATACACATAAGCTGCAACGGTTGACGGAGGTAGTTTTTTTGATTGTTTCAAATTATCAGACATTATCTAAAATCATTTATTTAACGTTAAAATTCTGTGCTTCTGTCTGTAAATTATAGAAATATGGTTTGCACTTAGTGTTTGCATACAGCAATCAAGCAGAATGAGATAAAGCAGATAAAATATAGAGCTTTACCTTATTAATAGTGTGTAGAGTGTTTGTTCATTTGGATAGTCTGTCAATCATCTCTGACGTGTTATCTTAAATGTTTAATCTTTCTTCTCTTCATGCACAGGGATGTAAAGGCTGGAAATATTTTGCTTGGGGATGATGGCTCAGTGCAAATTGCTGGTACAGTGTTTTCTCTCCATCTACTTTCAAATGATACTCTATGTAGTTGCACTTTGCAATCCTGATACATACAGTAATACATAATGCAAATTAACTACTGTACAAAAAAATAGTTGGTCTGAATCGTTGAAATCAATTTAACATGCCTTTTTCTTAATTTTTTTCCTGTTTCATTCACTCAAATGTGCACACACGGTGTAGACTTTGGTGTGAGTGCCTTTCTAGCAACAGGAGGAGACATGACTCGGAACAAGGTTCGGAAGACGTTTGTGGGGACGCCGTGTTGGATGGCCCCGGAGGTCATGGAGCAGGTAGGAGGCTTGTTTTGTAGATTACATCTTTCTCTGCCCCATAACTTAAATATAACTGAAAGACTTAAGAGCTTTGCTTACTTGGTTCCACAGGTCCATGGCTATGACTTCAAAGCAGACATCTGGAGTTTTGGGATAACAGCCATTGAACTCGCCACAGGGGCTGCACCATATCACAAATACCCACCAATGAAGGTAAGTGTCGTTGCGCTTACTGTATATTTTCTTTATTTCAACAGAGGGATATTATAACACTTTAAACGGCTCAAACAAAATCCTTATATCATTAAGTTTCATTTTGTCTCTTCACATTTTACAGTTCATCTTTATAAACTCTGAGACGACTAAATCAGACCTTTGCCTTTCTGTAGGTGCTGATGTTAACTTTGCAGAATGACCCTCCCTGTCTGGAGACGGGCATCACAGATAAGGAAATGGTGAAGAAGTACGGAAAGTCCCTCAGGAAGATGATCTCCCTGTGTTTACAGAAAGATCCTGAAAAAAGGTCAGTTAGTCCCAAAATCCCTTTTTTTGCCTTAAACCAGATAACAGTTCTGTTTGTTATGCTTCATTGAATTTAATAAGGAGCCGTTTCTCTTTCTTATTCAGGCCAACTTCTGCTGAGTTGCTGAAACACAAATTCTTCACTAAAGCCAAGGTGAACCCTGCATAGTAATAAGAAAATGAAATGAACATTTCTTTGGGATGTTTGAAAGAGAACCATTATCGGTCCTGTAATAAATATTTATCTTTCTGTCACAGAACAACGAGTACTTGCAGGAGAGGCTTCTACACAAAGGGCCAACAATAACCCAGCGATCAAAAAAGGTCTACTGTTACTAGAGGATTGTGACTATACAACCTTGTGTTGCTGTGAACTGGTGTGTTGTCTGGTGCATAGTCCAGGGTGTGTCTATAATTATTATTTTAATGCATTGTGTAGGTGCGTCGTGTGCCTGGCTCGAGTGGCCGCCTCCACAAGACGGAGGATGGTGGTTGGGAGTGGAGTGACGAGGAGCTGGATGAGGAGAGCGAGGAGGGCATAGCTGCTATTACAGCTCTGCGGGTGAGTCTTTGCATGCCTGCGTCTCCCAATACTCAAGCGGTTTACTTTACAAGGCCACCATACTGTATATTCTCAATGCACATAGTATCCTTTTAAACAGCAGGTGGTGCTGTTGGAGGGCTGGAGTTCACTTGTTTGGTTTTGAGGTCTACCCTGGCATTTTCAGTGTAGTTCAAGTTTAGGTTACTCAGGTAAATAAACTAAGAAAGCCCTATTTTCCAAATTTAATTGAGCTAGAAATGGTTGGTTCTATGTTCCATGTTTCTGCATTCTTCATTTCAGTTCTATCTTTATTGCACCTAATCTCAACATACATTTTTTCACTTATACTTCACATGGAAAGGTTGAGACATTACAAAATTATAGAGAGAAACTACAGATCCCACAATGAGCAAGCATTATTTTAGCAATTTTAATTAAAAACAGAAAAGCATAAGAGTGTAAAATAACAGGAAGGATTATTAAATTTAAAAGGATTCATGATTTTAACTGCCAGAATCAATCCTTTGGAGAAAAACTGTCACCTGGCCTAAAACACCTGCTGAGTTTTCCTGTATAATTGTGTGTGTATGTGTTTACACTCAATTCATGTCTGGGTGAGGGATTTTATCTTCTGTTGACTGTGATTCCAGTGAAGCCTTGTGTTTGACGTCACCTACCGTGTGTCAAATTACTTCAATCCTATAATACTTCATCAGTCCATACATTTGGGGGATAAAAGGAAAATTGCATGTTTTTAATCCTGACAATCTGTCATGTCCATTCTGCAGTCGCCCAGAGTGAAGGACGGGTCCCAGAATATGGAGGTGAGTCCATTTGTAGTGGACATGACCTTCAAATCTTGATTTATTATAATATCTTAAAAGCACAATCTGCATGACTGTCTTATGTGTGTCCTCTATTGTTTTGTTTTTTTCCATTCATGTAAAGTTGAAAACCCTCACTTGATAAATCTGCAAATTCGTGTCTCTTAGCTTTTTCCACCAGCAGCTGGCTCCACAGGACATCTGCAGCCACCCGCTGCAGCACATGAGGGCCCTGTGAGTGCAGGCAAGACAGGCGAGGATGCCTCACCACAGGCTCCCATGCAAACAGCGAGCCTGTCACTTGCTCAGGTAAAGACGGAGAGTGCTTAGTTAGCTCAGGCAAGTGCAAATGTGTTGTTGATAATTTGGGATTTTTGCACACCGCTTCTTTTTCTGTTGCAGGATCCTTCTGCAGCCGATCCTAGTGTTCCCATCAGCCTCGTCCTGAGACTGAGAAATCTCAAGAAGGAACTCAATGACATCCGATTTGAGTTCATGTCCGGCAGAGGTAGGAATAATTCACATACCTTTTTTTCCCTCTCACGTATACTTTTATAATCCAATCTCATCTTTGTTTTGGGATTTTCCTTTTTGCGTCCCAGACTCTGCTGATGGAGTTTCTCAGGAGTTGGTTTCAGCCGGGCTGGTGGATGGGAGGGACTTAGTCATTGGTAAGTTTCAGAAATAGCACTGTATTATCGAATCCTTAAAGTCTCATTGGTTATCTCGCAATTCTCAGCATTAAGTAATTCTTTTTCCTGATTGATTCAAGTACAATGTCATAAACGCAGTTTAAACTGAGGCGTTAGGTGTCACATTTCCATCACTTCAGATCTGTGCTGGAGCCGATAACGCCCATGTAATTTAACCTGTTTGTGAATGCCAATAAAATCCATTCCCGTTGCAGAGAAGAGCCACGGGTAGAGTGTGTTAGTGGGTTTTTCAACCAAAGGAAAAGGAGGTTTAGTGAAATGGCACATAGATTTGATGAAGTCACGTCACTGCTTTAATGTTCCTTTATCTCTCTTTAGTATAGAAAACTGGTAGAAACTTATAAAAAAAATTATAATTCAGATCTACTATGCTGAAACACAATTTTCCTGTTTTCACCACTTAGAAGAAGTCTTTATTTAAAATCCTGAGACTAACCTTTTCCCACATTCATTGGTAATCTGATGTAGTTCTCTATTTTTTAAAAAATGTTTTGTCTAGTTGCTGCCAATTTGCAAAAGATTGTTGATGATCCTCATAGTAACAAAAATCGGACCTTTAAACTGGTAAGTACATGGACATACCCATGCATGGATTTTGTAATATAAATGTATATTTTACTATCTATACTACAGCAAGTTTTGTCTTTTTCTTTTATCATGTTTTTCTTTTGCTCCCTGTCTTCCAGGCATCAGGTGTGGAGGAGTCTGAAATTCCTGATGATGTTAAACTCATCGGATTTGCTCAGCTCAGCATCAGTTAAGTCAAGCGGAGCCAGCAAAAAGGGACTGAAACAAATGGTATTGCACAGCTGAATTGTAGTCAGTTCCAAGAGACCACTACTGCCAAAGAGAGGAGGAGGAGGAGGAAGAGGATGATGAAACGTGAAGCTGGCAGGACTGTGACACTACTGCAGGATGCATGAGGACCACATTGAGACGAGGCTCAGTTCATCAAAGGATCACACTTGAAACGTTTACAGTGCGCTTATACAGTAAATGGGAGAACGGATGCAATCAGCTATATGAACTCCTAATTTCTTTCCCTTTGTTTTTTTCCTCTTCATACATAAGCACAATCCAAACATCTCCTGCCAGTACTGGAAGTGATTGCCTTTAATTTTGTTTTTCCTTAATCATTAGTGCCACAAAACTCATGAGTGTTGCGCGACCTTACATGGCACTTTATGCTACATTGAAATTGAAAATAATAAATTCAGCCTTAGGTGCTCAAACAATAGATTTTACCAGTGTGATTGGTGAAAAATTAAGTCTATTTGTGATTATTTGGTGTATTCTATTAACACAGATTTATGAAATCTAAAAGGAAACACTTGTAAAATCCGATATAAACACACTGCAGCATAGTTGCAGGATTAAATCTGTAAATTCAGATGGGTTTTTATATAAAAATGACCAGATTACTGTATAAAGCAGTACAATGGGCTCTCGCTTCCACAGAATCAGTGTGCGGTGATTTTGTTAAAGCATAGAAGTGCTAATGCTTTGACTAAACTGCTGTAATCATTCAGATATAGGTAAATCAGATGTTATTGCTGTGTCATAACTAGTTTCAATATGTTGTCCGAGGCCGTTCTCCTGAGGTAATAATGACAGGCTTGTTTTTAAAGATTGAGACCTTCCTCATATTCTTGTACTATGCAATCGTTATTTTATTTTCACCGAATGTGACCATTAGTCGCTAAAAATATTTCTCTTGGGATGAATAAAACCACTTTTTGTGCTTGTACCTCAAAAGAAGTTCATAAATGCAATCAGCAAAACGGGCGTCTCTAAGAATCAGCAATCGGCTTGACCTACATTTCAAAAGCATGTCGATTAAGTGAAAACTTAACAGACCAACAGTAACAGCTGTTTGCTTTCTTCTGTCCCCCTTTAAGGGTCTTACTCACCCTTTTAGTGATAAAACAGCTGAGAAGAATTGTGAGTGCTGGTGATGAGTTACATCTCGAAGCAGCTTGCGTTACAGGTCGACTGCTGATGAACTTCTGGCGAGGTGTGCATGCTCAAAAACTGAAAATGTTCTATCAATGTGAAATAAAGTTTAAAGGGGCAGTTCAACCTTATTGCAAAACCAGTGACTTTTAGCCATGGATATTTGGTTTATTTGTTGTCAAGGATTTAAACTATTGGAGATTTTGGGCTCCAGCCCAATACAATAGCAGAGTAGTAAATTAAATGTGTAGCTATGTTGGCTTTAGACCAGTGTCAGCCGCTCTGTTGACCATTGTCATCCACATTGAAAAACTCCTGTAACTATTGGATGAATTGTAATGACTATTATGAAATAGGTTAACTTGACTTAAAGTTCTAGTGTGTACGATTTAGTGACACCTAGTGGTGAAGTTGCACGTTGCAGCTGAATACCCCTCACCTCACCCTCCCTTTCTAAACATGAGAGAACCCAGGGAGGCCTTAAGTGGCCTTAACAACCTTGAAGGTGTTTAGTTTGTCCAGTTTGAAGTATGTAAATATAAAGGGCCCATTCTAAGGTAAAGAAAACAACAATTTGTACAATTTAGATGAAACACTAGTAATATCATCCCTAGGAATATTGAATATAAAACGTTTGCCAACAGATCTCTTTCACCTTAATCTTACACACTGAACCTTTAAGTAATCCTGACTTTTCATCAGGTCGACCATAAGATCAAAATAAAGTCCTCTAAATACGGTGTTTTTTGAAAAAAGTTAAATTAATGGCTTTTATTTTGACCTAAGCTCTTCTTTGTATTTATTGCTATAGTAAACATAGCCGCTTAATATCAACATGCTACAATTGTCATTGTGTGCATGTTGGCAAGCTGCTCATATCACTGCTGAGCTGAAGCATGGCCACGGGCACGGCTGTAGAATTTGGAGTCTTGTTGGTTCATATACATTTCTACTTCTACTTCTGGAGACAGGGACTTGGTTCATCTGGATAAATTATTGAACCATTGTGGGTTTCTTTTAACTCTTCTAAAATAATAATTGTCATTTATTAAAAAAGGAGACAATGTTTGGAATGCTAGCAGCCTAGCTCTATGGATGTTGAGGCACTGACTTAACCCATCACGGTCAGGTCAAGTCTATTAGGTCGACATTTTGGGGTAAAGATTTAATCCCATGAAATTAAGAACAATTATTTTGGTCCCCACTCAACAATTCCAAAACTTGGATCTTCTGACTTAAACCAAATACCTGCAAAACTCAGCCATGGGCGAACATCGTGTTATGTGCTAATGAGTAATAGCTGGTATGCCGAAAGCCACTGTGAGAGACTCAGCATATGACTTAATAGATGCTAATAGAAGCTTATTTCAATGTAGGTTTTCAGGGCGGTGAAATTCAAATGTGTCAACTTTTTCATATATTGGGTTAGGTAACCCACAAAACTTTTCCAGAAACCATTAATTACTTTAGTGTTTTTGAGTCACTAGGCAAGTTGTGTTCACAGTGTGTAGTCTCTCCTAACAACAAATCACTTTTGTCACTCCCAGTGTAGCTGTACGGTTGTTTTGTACCATGTACCAAGGGCTGTGATGCAGCTCCTGGTTTAGGTACTGATGTAAATGGTGTATGTTAAGAAGTTGTAAATGTGATGAACTCCATGCAATGTAACACCAACAGGTTTGTATGTAATGATGTGACCGTTTAAATATTCATGTCAAGCAAAAGGAACATTTCACTTGTAAATATGGATTATGACAAATACCCTGAGACTCATGTTCAGTACATAGTTACATTTGTTTTTTAGTGTTTTCCACTGTTTGCCTTTGTTCGAGCATCACCAGTCATGCACAAAATATTTGTTCAACTGGCACCTTAAAGATATGTTGACGTGCATTTTTTTGGAAGAGCATGGAGGCTTGTACCCACACCGCCTGTGCTTTGGCATCCTGATAAGCAGTTTGACTCACTGAAACCTGTTCAAGGCAAATGGATAAAAAAAGACAGCTGGCAAAAGTTACACTTCTCTCTCTCTCTCAGTGTGTGTGTGTGATTTTGATGATAAATTGATTGATCATCAAATTCTTTATTATTATTATTCTTTAATCATTAAAATTCTCCAGAGTTCAAAATTTCTTTCCTTCTTCGTTTGCTCATTACAAAACCATCCTTCTGCGTCATGGTGGTAGCACTGAATGATTAGTATTAATTGAATCAGACGATTGGAAAGTAGATAATTATGTATATTTTTAAACATGCTTAATCCTAGAATATGTTCATCCACCAATGCATAATTTGAAGTGGAATAGTTGTGAAAACATTTAAATGAGATTCATTGACTAATTATAGACATTGTTGGAAAAGGTGGACACAATTATTTTTAGTACCTTAATAAAGTCACATTATGGAATCCAATGAGGGAGGACAATGTCTGTTAAAAATATGATATAACTAATTTTATGTTATTTATGTGCTTTAACATGTCCATTCGCCCCCATTAGCAAACAGCTTAGATTCAACTGTATAGACTCTTAGAGAAGAGTCCGGTGGCTTAACACTGTTCCAGGACAATTGACAAGTTTTACCAAACATCATCTGCAGTGTGAAAATGGTGAATTTCAGAGAGATTCTGGCAACCCTCTGAGATTTTCCAGAAGGTTCTCATTCTTTCCTTAACCTTCCAAAATGACTTACTACACACTTTCTTTTGTAGTTTATTTAAATTGTGTTCTCAGGGTTTTCCTTAAATCTGGGATACTTTTGCCTCGCTCTGAATGTGGGTAAGTTTTAATTTAGAACATTAATTGCGGTTAAACCCGTTAGGATGAACAGAAAATTCACCCTGCAACATAGGCTGTTTATAAAAAGCTCTGCACACATCGTCCCCCGCGCAAACAATAAAAAGTGACAGTTTACTGCAGAACTGTTTGAGGAGGACTCACTAATGTCAAGGAATCATTCTGAAGAAGCCTCAGGAGCATTAACACAGGACAAGACAGGTAGGTTTACAACGGGCACTGCACCAGATAATATGACACAAATGGCAAATACATTTTTAAAACAAGTCATTTCATATTTTTTAATATGCATAATCATAAAATATGTACATTCACAAATGCTTAACCTAAAGTAGAATGTTTTTGACAAACTACAAATAAGATATTCCCTGACAAATCACACGTAGTTGAAAAATGACACATGCTAAATAATTTTGGGCAGCTGAATAAAGTCACATGATAGAGTCCAATGAGGGAGGACAATCTTAGTTAAACATTTTATGAAACAAAGTTTTTTGTTTATGTGCTGATATAACATGTCAATAATTAGTGGACCAAGTCTAGATTCAAGTGTTCACACATTTACAGACTAACTAGTCATGTAGTTAAATATTTGACAGTGTCCCAAGCCATACTAACACAGCTGACCAGTTTTGTCAAACACATCATCTGCAGAGTGAAAATGGTGGATTTCGGAGAGATTCTGGTTACCATCGGAGACTTCGGTTTTTTCCAGAAAGTTCTCATTCTTGCCTTAACCTTCCCAAATTTCTTGCTGCCACCTTTATTTAGTAGTTTTCTTTTTGTCCAGTTAAATCCAGACCGACACTGTAACACAGACTGGATCCTCAGAGCTGATGCTAACCTGACCACAGATGAGCGGCTGAACCTGACTCTACCCCGGGAAAAGGATGGGACCTTCAGCAGGTGTCAGATGTTTGTCCCTGTGGACTGGGACATCAGTGTGATCAGGGAGTATGGACTCAATGAGACTACAGGCTGCCTGAAGGGATGGGTGTACTACAGAACTCTGTATGAGGCCACAATTGTCACTGATGTGAGTTGAAGTATGATGTAGGATTTATGATTCTTCTGTAATCTGTGCTGACTGTCATGCTGCTGTTTTTGCAGTTTGATCTCGTCTGTGACAAGTCTGTTATGGTCGAAGTTGTGCAGACAGTCTTTATGGGTGGTTCACTTATTGGTGCCATTATCTTTGGACCTGCAGCTGAATCGTAAGTGACTTGAAGGGGATTTATTTGGTCATTTGCAAAATGCTGCAGGACCTTCTCATTTTCTGATCATTCACTTTCTAAATTTTAGGTATGGCCGCAGGAGAGCTACCCAGCTGACAGTTGTCCTTCTGCTCATATTTGTTTTAGTTTCTGGTTTGTCTCCAAATGTCTATGTTTACATAGTGTCACAGCTCATTGTTGGAACTGCAATCGGAGGATACAGGATTAACTCCATTGTAATAGGTATGACACTTTTTTTATGTTCCTTTCTTTGATTTTTAATGTTAAGAAGACTACGAGTACTACGGGCGTACAAAAATTTAGTCATGGGCTAATATTATGTGAGCAGAGTCGTAGGATAATATTATGGGAATACATTTTTAGTTTTAGGAGGAGAAAGTTTTAATTATTTGAGGAAAAAGTTATTAGAATAAAATCGTAAAAACTGAGGGAGAAAAACAAGGATTTCCTCCTCCAGAAAAGAGACACTTTCCCCCAAGTCTGTGTGGTTCTTTCGTTTGAAGACACTAGAAACTTTTCAAAGCGCTGATACATAAGATAATGGTGTGCTGATGTGGCAAAAGACTCAGTAATTTGTTGTTTGTGAAACCTAAACCGAAGTATAGTTTCTCAAGATGCTCCATGTCAATTAAACACAGGCGCAGGCTGCCTTCCTGAAATTACATGTAGCCTAAAATACCACGTTTTTCCTCATGATGCTAGGACTTCATTCTCTTAAATTTACGACTTCATTCTCATAATATTCTCACTTTTTCTCTCGTAAAATTCAGACTTTATTCTCAATTTTTTTAATTTTTCTAAATTATCCTGATGATTAATAATATTTGTTGCTGTATCATGATTTTGCTGTTTAAATTGTCTGTAGCTACTGAATGGACTGGGGTCACCAAGAGGTCCCTTGCCTCCTGTTTGAGCCAGATGTTTGGGGCTCTTGGACAGTGCGCCATGGCTCTTCTGGTCTATGTTATTCGCGACTGGAGAAAAGCACAGTTTGTCTTGGCAGGAGCACAGGCCTTTGTATTCTTGTACATATGGTATGTGCTCTATAGTTTTATTTTCAATTCTTTGTACAGTGGCTGTATTCAGCTATTTTTACACCTATCTGACCAAATTCGTTCTACCCATGTGTATCTGGCATCTTTGCTCTTGTTATGTCTTATAATGAGCGAATGTAAAACTGGTTCTCTTTCAATGCATGTTGAACAGCTAATCTCGTAGAAAGCTCAGTTTTTGAATAAAGCTAATTTTCTGTGTTTGACATTTAAATTGTTGTTTTTTAAGGTGGATTCCTGAATCTGCAAGATGGTTGTTGACACATGGAAGAACTGAAGAAGCTAACAAGTTGATATGTAAAGTATCAGCAATCAATAAAAAGAACATCCCAGAGAATCTTCTCCACACGGCAAGTTGGAATAAGTTGAATCTACAATTTAGCTAGTGAATGAACTGATACATCTTGATGTTAGAAGGTCACAGGTCAAGGTCACAGTGACCTCACGATATATCAGTCCACTCTGACCTCACAAACCCTTTTTCGTCTTGTGAATGCATTATCTTACAAACACCTCAAGAGAATCCTTTCAAATTTAGCACAATTGTTCACTTAGACACATGGATTAACTGATTAGATTTGGGTGGTCAAAACAAAGTCAAGGACACAATGACCTCATATAATTGCACTGGTTAGCAGAGGCCTACAACTGCAGGGTGCTAACTCTACTGTGTTAGTGTTATCCTCCATTTAATCAAAAATAAATTTCCCTTGCAGGTAACTGGGGAACAAGAAGTTCGGAGTGGAGGAATCAAAACAATATTTACCTCAAAAGTCCTCTCGAAATATTTCTTTATTTTATCATTTGCCTGGTAAGAACATTAAATAATGTGTTATTTGAAATATTTAACATACTTAGATTTTCTTTGTGTTTTGTGGTATCAAGGTTTTCATTAAATCTGGGATACTTTTGCCTCACTCTGAATGTGGGTAAGTTTGGCCTCAGCATCTTCCTGGTTCAGTTCCTGTTTGGAATCACTGAGATCCCAGCACATCTCCTTTGTATCTGGGTTCTGGAGTTGGTGGGGAGAAAAATATCCCTGATATCAACCCTCCTGACAGGAGGTTTGGTTTGCCTCTTTATCCTGGTTGTTCCTCAAGGTGAATTTCACATGTGTCAGTTTCAGAACACAAGGATACATTTAAATTAGAAAATGAAATGTAATGTCACATGTTGTTCTTACATTTCAGAAAATGCTGTTGTTGTCACATCCCTTGTAACCACAGGGAAATTCTTTTTGAACTGGGGTGGTTCAGTTTGTATGGTCTACATTCAAGAGCTGTTTCCCACCTCTGTCAGGTATGTCAAAGTAGCCGATAAAATTTTTAGTTATATAAATTGTACATTTTATATATATATATATATTAGGATTCAAACTGAACACCATGTTTCCCTCTTTCAGGCAGACAGCTGTTGGCCTGGGCTCCACAGCATTTAGAGTAGCGGGGTTGATATCTCCGCTGCTCAACATGTTGACAATTTACCACCATTCAATACCCATTGCAGTTTTCAGCAGCTTTGTGGTGGTGAGTGGAGCTCTTGCCCTCCTCCTTCCTGAGACCAGCAAAAAGGATCTTCCTTCTTCAATTGATGAGGCCAAGGACACCCGGTAAAAAACTCCTCGGACATCGAATTACTGTGATGATTTACAGAAGAAGTAATGTTTGCTTTAACTAGGGGTCCGTCGCAGTTTAACCATGGGTGCCTTTCCCCATTAACACATATAACATGGAGTTAGGTTGTATTGAACAGTGCATTGAGTTATAAGAAGGTTGATACCACTCTGATATCCACTAACAGGACAGGGTGTATCTATCGCTTTACCTTGTTGTTCAGCTCCATGTGGACCACAACGGTCCTTTACAATTGGCGTAACTACTAATGCCACACCGACCCGCCTGTTCATCTGGCGCTCCATCTTCCCATCACTTGTGAACAAGACCTCAACTTCATTCTCCACCTTAAAATCCAAATACAAGCTAAATTTAAAAAAAAGGGTCCACACGAATAAAAAACTGTTCCACTGGTCCACGGCCAACGAGCAATCCACATTGCTCTTTCCTGACCACCATGTGCCATTGTCAGCAATGGCAGCCCAATGATGACTAGGGCCTTCAGCATCTCAGGGAGAATCGGATCCACACCTGGCACCTTGCCACCGGGGGAGCTTGCCACATACAAACCCCATAATAAGGTGGAAATTGATATATCTCCATTTGCTTGTTACAAAAATAGCTGCGATTAAACTTGGAGTTGCATCTCAGAAGAAATTAACTTTTGCAGCTATTTTAGGAAAAAGTTGAGCAAAACAATGTAAGCAACTAGTGGCACATATCAACGTAGTAACTAAAACGGTATCACAGCTATGTTTATTACATGAATTAGAATTGGGATTAACCATCTCTCGTCAATAATCTGGTGAAAGAACATTTACTTTCACTCAATTGAAAACATGTAAATTGCTTTGGTAAATGGCTTTGTATTTATATAGCACTTTTCTAGTCTTGATGACCACTCAAAGCGCTTTACAGTACAGTTTTACATTCACCCATTTACACACACATTCATACAGTGCATCTATTCGCAGCACTTAGTTATTCTATGGGGGGCCATTCGGGGTTCAGCATCTTGCCCAAGGACACTTCGGCATGCATATGGGTCAGACTGGGGATCGAACTGCCGACCTTCAGGTTGGAGGATGACCACTCTACCGCTCAGACACAGCCGCCCACTGAATATGATATTTATGACACAAAGTGGTGTTAATGTGTTTTGATATTTATATATATATATATATATATAACTGAATTGTAAAAGTACTTGAAAAAGTGTGCCAATGGTTATTGACATTCAATCAAGATTGCCATATTAGCCGATGAATCCTCAGTTCAGTTCAGCTCATCCCTGCAATGGCAAATGTATGCAGCAGCCCATCACACAAGTTAAGATACTTAACTAACTAAAAAACAGGAGAAGTAATAACAACACTGTTTTTTATTTACTTGTACAAATCTAAAAGAGAGAAAGGCATTTAACTTCAGTTTCCTACATAATTTGAAATGTATCAATATATATTTTAGGTTCACCAACTGATTTTGTAATGGTAAAGGATAGTCAAGGAAGTCAACCCTGGGGTCTGTCTTATTGTAGTCTATTGTAGGTTTTGTAGCAGTCAGCATTTTTTCTCCCAGTTTTAGTGTAACCCATGAAATACCCATGCGTGGTCACTCCAGTAATAAATAAGATAAAGATAAAACTTTACCTGAGGGGAGAAGGTTAGAGGTTGAAATGATGCAATCATGTTGTGTTCCTTTTCATTCTAGGAATATTACAACCAAGAAGAGTACAGAGGACTCCGACACTTCTGAAAACAACAAAACAAAATCCACGAAACTCTAGTTTGAATACTTTAACCTTTCTTTTTTCTGTATGTTACACAAGCTGTATATAGATAAAAAGAACATTTTTTATTCGATATTGCTGTCACCCAGTTTGTTTGCTTATTTACTGCATCTGACTTAAGTTTCTTTTTTACTGCTGTCTGTAGTACTCTTTGGATTAAATAAAATAGTCTTGGTTGTGAGAAAGGGTGATGAAGATGAAAAGCTCTGCGTCACTGAGTCGGCTCAGTTTAGCAGTAAAACCTTAATTAAGGGGCCAAACTAAATGTGTTTTCTGCGTACTGGTCTTCAGAGGGAATGCATGAGTCTCCATTCCATTTATCTAGACTCACCACCCATGTGTTTCATTATGCCTCTGCACTGCTGACAGCCCTGGCCAGAATAATGGTTATCCCTCCCTCTTGTTCGTGTGAGCACAAAAGTGTGTCTCAGGAATTTCTTCAAATTTGCCACAAACATTCATTTAGACTAATGGATGAATGGATCACATTTTGGTAGTTAAAGGTCACTGTGAGCACAGAAAACACATCATTGGCCATAGCTCAAATGCTTCACAATTATAACACAATTTCCCAATATATCTAATAGGACACAGAGATGAAGTGATCACATTTTACATCCATCAGTCTAAGGTCAACTTCCCCCTGCCATCGTGTGCTGCAAATTAACTTTGCTGGCCATTATTCAACACCACACCTCAGGAACACAGGGGGAGATTGTGAGCATTTGTCCTGCAACTTGACTTGTTGGCAGAGGCAGGTGGCAACTGTTGTTGAGCTACCGGAGCAGTCAATTACTATATCGAAATAATGGTGGTTGTGGGGGAGAGTGGACAGCAGGATGTTGCAACATCATGCCATTAGTTTAACAATTCAAACCATTTGCATTTGACAAATTTTTGGTGATCCCTAAAGGATGAATCCTCAGATCAGTTCAGCTCATCCCTGCAATGACAAATGTATGCAACAGTCCATCACACAAGTTAAGATACTTACAACAAATAGGAGAAGAAATAACATCACTGTTTTTGATTTACTTGTACAAATCTAAAAAAGAGAAAGGCAATTAACTTTATATATATATCAATTTATCACAGCAGCTCCACTACTTGTGATTTACATTTACATATGGTGTGTATTCACTCTTTTTATTAACTGTCCTTGGTCCTGTCAGGTTTATTCCAGAGACAGCCAGGTGGATGTTAGACAGAGGAAAGATAGAAGAGGCTAAACAGCAGATTGCAGCCATCAACAAACGCACTGTTCCAGACTTTCTGCTCGAATACGTATTGATTCTGCTATCAGATCAAGTTTTGAATGGAATATTACTAATAATAGCTCTGTATTTTAAAACTATTAAATAAATGTGAAACACAATGAGCATTATTATGTATGAAATACAATATCACTGAAACCTAAAACCTAAAGTAATCCTTTCCATAACTTTAAAAGAGAAGGATTAATTGGATTATTATGGATTAGAAACAATGCGATCTATTGGATTCTACTGGGTTGCAATATTTAGTAGAAAGTAACATAATTTATTTTCAATGTATGTGCTTGCAATATACGAGCGTTCATCACACTCTTGCTGCTTGTACAAAAGTGTTTTCTAAGGTTATTGGATTAAATGATTGTTAGCATGATGTTCAAGTCACCTCCTGTGAATAAAACTGAGAAAAGGAGAGGCACAATAAATGTTATCCAATCCTCTGTGCTAAGCTATTATTTAGGGTTCAAATGGAAGCTGCACTGGCTACAGTTGAATTGTCTCATCACGAGACAAATTAATAAGCTTCTCACAGTCAGACATTTAACCCTAACCCTGGTGGATTATTCTCCATGTTGCTGTTCTCTTCTGCGTTCCTGTCCTGCCCTGTCCTGATCTCCTGAGCCTCGTGTAAGCTTCCTTGTGCTTTTGTTTTGTTTCTGATTTTTAGATTAAATACGCTTTGTTAAACATCTCTGCTGCTGGGTCCATCTACTTGACATAATCCTGACATCATGTTCTGTTCCAAGTCAAGTCAAGTGGTCTTGCTGGCTGGTTTGTGGCTCCAGTTGTTGGGCATCTGCCAATAACTTTGGGCCATGGCCCAAGGAAGAGGAAACTCTGGTGCTCAAGGTGCCATGCTAGCAATAGCATCCCCTTTGTTGAAATTGACGATTGTTTTGAAAGATGGGCTTTGGCGATAAAAAACTTTTGACTGGCTGCAGCCTTAAGGGTTCCCTTTTCTCCCTTCTCAGCATGATGGGTATTTTTGTGCAGATGGACGCTTTATCACCTGAGTTGAAGTGGACAAGAAAGGGTAAATAAACATTGTATTTCTATTAGACTAAGATAACACTGATCTAAAAACACTTAGGCACAGCATTTACAACATCAATATGCTCGTCACTTATGTGTGAATGTCAGTTTTCATATATTTGTTCATACACCTCAGAACTGGACAAAGTCTTCATGCTGTTGGTACTAACAAAGTCAGGGCATGACTAAGTCAGGATTCACCCCCTAGAGAACCGCTGCTGACATATTTAAGTGCTGTAGGTGTGAAAGCAGTAAGGACTTACTTAATCGAGAACTTGTTTTCGGTTCGAAGAGTTTCCCAATCCATGGATGGCGCAAGGCTTGGTCTGGTGTCATGCGCTTTTTTGGATCATATCTAAAAAATGAGATTAATGCACATAATGAAGTGATTCTAATTTGGGATGGATGAGATACGAATTCTATATTAACACGAATGTTATATTTAAAGTATCACTATGCAACCTTGTTTATATCATGAGTAATATCCACTGTTCAGTTGTGTTTCAGTTCAGTGAGTTGGATTCTGAGAGTGTTCTTACTCAAGGCAGCTTTCAATGAAATCGATGAAATCGGCATCCTTAGATTTCAGCTTTTTGGCCACAGAGGTCCTCAATTTTTGTGTAGATTCCATCCGTCTTGGGTTCCCATTAGAGTCTGCAAAACCAGGAGAGGTTAGCAGGTGATTTTTACAATGTCCTACAATGCTGAGAACATTATGTGAAAAAGCAGCTAGGAGAAGATTAAAGTACAAGTTTCTTTTGCTTACCAAAGAACTTTTTCCTTTGGGGCGAGCCTTCCAGCAGCTCTTCTGGAGGGACACCTAGTAACTGCAATAATTTCGATTCAAACATTTATAGAAGTTCCACGTTTGTCAAAAGAATATGATAACAATTTGAATGGAAGGAATAATGATGCATTTTACCTCCATTATGCTGCTGAAGATGGAATGAGTGTCAGGTCCTTTGAAGAGACGCTGACTGAGGTGGAGCTCAGCTACGATGCAACCCAAGCTCCACATGTCAATGGCCGTTCTGCACTTTTTACCAAGCAGCAGCTCTGGAGACATGTAGCTCAGAGTGAACACTTGAGGTTTATCTGTGGAGGAAGATGCAGGTAAATGTTTATTAATGTTGTCTTTATTGTCTATTGTCTTATTTTTAGTCACTTTGTAACATTACAAAATTTCTCTCACCCCTTTCAGTCGTAAAGAAGCTCCCTCCAAAGTCAATGACTGCTGATTGCCTCTCATCATTCTTTTTGCGGACCAGGACGTTTTCCTGAAAAATAACACACAGGGACAATTATTCTTTAACTTTGTATTTATGGACAGATGAAGTATTTCAAAAGCTGCCCCATTCATGTTTTGCACGTCTTTTTTGTCATCTTTGTCTATCTAGTATCTATCTAGACTGTAGTACATGCATGGAATAATTGAACAGTATACCACAGCAATGTTAGCCTCTGCAGTATGATTTACTTTTAATCATTATATGTTGGACATTTTATAGCTTTGCCTCCCCCCGTGGGCAAAATACAACACATAATGTCAATAGACCATACACTGCTCTAATGTGTCTCATATTTCCATGTAGTGACACCTATTCCATTACATATAGTGGGTTCAGGTGCAAGAACATTCTTTCAGTAAATGTACTCAATGGATGCCATTGATAGGTAAACTTTTTCTGTCTTGTTTCTTCTTTAGAAACAGTTGAAGTGTGCCTAAAATAACTTTACAAGGTCTGAACTATTATTCCTACCGGTTTTAGGTCGCCATGGACAATATTCTTCTTTCTGAGCAGCTGCAGACATTTCAGGATGGCTACAGTGTACCCTTTGAGCTCGTCCTCTGTGACTTGATGCTTGTCCTTACGTTTCATCACCCTATACAGGTCTCCACTGAAAATGAATGTGAGAGGTAAGCTTATTGCTTATTATTTCACTGCACAGAGAACAATATGTGTTCTGAACTTACTCATAGAGATCAAAAGTGATGCAGAGGTGATGGCGGAAGTTGAAGTGCTCCTTCATGTGGACGATGTTGGCTGAGTTATTCTTGTCACTCTCTTTCAGGGCTTTCAAAACCTTCATTTCCGACTTTGCCAGCTTAAGAACGCTGAAAAACCACAGAGAATAATATGTGTGACTATATGACATGAAAAACCTTTTTAATCTGAAGTATTATATACAACAAAAGCACGAGTTCCCGCCTTATAAGAGTGGTACTTTTGTTTGTTTCCACAGGCGGCATGCACGCAGAAACTGTGCATGCAATACACATTTATGTTATTCTCCATAGTAATACTACTAATTAGTTTCACTAATCAGTAGAAATTTTACAATCGACACCAGAGCAGGAACCCAGCCAGGCACAGACTTCTACAGAGAAGAGGATACAAGGCCACAGACCACAAGTGAAGTGGCTGAAGTCCAGCATCAAAGATAATTTGACAACAGTCATATTGACGTGAAAAACTTTCTGGATGTGTTTGTTCCATAGGCCAGCAGAGAAGACGCTGGAAAAATTGAGCGTCCTGATTTACAGCAACAGGATAGAAAATTTCATACTGAAACATTCACAGGATTACTACCAACAACCCCTAAAAAAAGGCAGCATGAAAGCGAATGGCTTGGGGAGAGAAGTGCCTTGGAGAAAGGCATCACAAGGGGCGGGAGCGGATATACTATCAGTATGCTAAGAAAAAGATATAAAACATTGCATGACAAAAAGAAAAGGACACAAACAGTTTCTTCAAGGATCCCACCACTCAAGAAATCAAGGGAGTGCTGAATATTGTAGGGACTGTTACAAGTCCTATCAGTCCTATAACCAATTCAAAGTCCATCAACCAACTTGTACTGAGCTTAACCACAAAAAGAACATGAGATTCACCTGAGAGCTGAGAAAAAGTAACTGTGTGTGTTTCAGTGAGAAACTGTAAAAACAACTGTGTTTTTAAAAGAAATAACAACATATTCTAACATTTAATTAACTCAAACATATCGCTGATGACCTTCATCATCGTGACTTGGCTTTCCATTGCCTTACCTGTCTTTGTTTCGAAAGACTTTGATGGCCACAAACTGCTTGGTCTTATAATCATAGCATTTGAGAACCTCTCCAGAGAAGCCATTTCCAATAACTGCCAAGATTTTATAGCGGTAGGCCAAGTGGTCATTGACAATCTGTGGATTAAAGATAAATAAAAGCATATCCATAAGTACAAAAAACAAATGATTAAACATGTATATACTGCTTCAGAAGTGATATGCTGGGATGTTTAAAATAATTGTAAAACAAATGATGAAAATTGACTGTAAAACAAAAAATTTACAATGAAATTATAGCTGCATTGATTTTTTTTTTTTTTTTTTCGGTATATTTAATGGATCAATAGTTTGATTTTGTACAGTTAAGATTTGAGCACTTACTGCCTTGTACAGTCCCTCCTCAGTGTCGAAGCCAAAGTTGAATAACTGTGGATTCTGGGTGCTGCACCTAATCTTGTTTGTTGTCCTCTTTCCCAGGTACCATACCTGTTTGTATTTACTTATCTCTGTCTGCTCATAGTTTGTCAAATATGGCACGAAATTCCTCAGAACATCTGCACATGGGGGAAAAAGATCGCCATTTTCATGTTTTCATAAGGAAATCAGAGAAGACAGAACTCAGGATTTTGAAAACAAACTTACATTCAGAGGACATGGGTAATCTTTCGTCAGAAGGTTTCCTATTTCGTGTTTTCTGCAGGGAAGGCATGATTGGTTGCCTCAGTGGGAGTCTCCGCTGGACCCTAGTGCCAGATTCTGCATGAGCTTGCTGGATGTAACCGAAATCCAATTGGATTTTTTGAAAGTTCTAGTTGATCAATGAAGGTTGAGTGTGCAGAAAACAGAGGGAATTTGTGTAACTAATAAATTATCTGAATATCTTATATCTTCAAACTATCATGTTAATAGGTTGTATTAAATATTTACAAGTAGGCTATGAATTAAGCTTACCTTATTGTCTGGTGGTTTCACACAGGAGATGTTGTTCCTTCTGTGGAACAGGTTCTCGGTTGATTGTTTTGCAGGCATCCTTGTAATCTTTTCAGGAGGGGTTCTGAGGAATCTTGGAACTATGTAAACTCTGCTAACTTGAGCCTTTGTTCGGCAAAGTTCGTCAAACGACATTCTATCACCTCATAACACCATCTATCTTTGTCTAGTATATAGACAGGTGGAAATCAAGGTTAAATCTTTTGATGTTATTCCTCCTCTTTGAATGTGACATGGTGATGCCTTTGATTTTATCTAAGTGATGTCTTTACGACATCATCAAAAGTTCCAGAATCCAAGGTGGAATAGGACCTTTGATCTCCGTTGCACCAACACAGTATAGGATGATAGAGCACTATGACGTTGACGACCTGCCAATAAACTGAAAAAAGAAGAATAAAAAGACAAAGAAGTTGATATATCTTTTCTCTAAGACTTGAAGGGCACAATGACATTTTTTTACTTTTCAAATCATAGCTTTGGTCATTTTGTTGTATGCATATAATTATATGTGCAGTAATGCAATGCATGCATACTATTATTAATTGATAATAATTTATTAATTATATAGTTACCATGTTTGGGCTGAAGCCATCATTTAACATTAAATTAAAAATATATTTTTAAT
This sequence comes from Pleuronectes platessa, assembly GCF_947347685.1. Taxonomy (NCBI): domain Eukaryota; kingdom Metazoa; phylum Chordata; class Actinopteri; order Pleuronectiformes; family Pleuronectidae; genus Pleuronectes; species Pleuronectes platessa. The sequence goes on along the minus strand of NC_070638.1, from coordinate 18,500,889 downwards.
GGTACAAATGAACATTCAAGTTTGAAGGGCTATAGTGCCTATTCTAAACCACCTGTTTGGTCTGTAGTATGGCTCTGGAGCTTCAGCATTATTCCTTTCATCAGTGAGTCCTCTAACAGTTCTACAATATACTGTCACTTTTTATTGTTTGCATTTTGTACATTGTGTGCAGATCTATTTACATACAGCCGATGGTGCAGGTTTTATTTCTTAAAATGAAATTAAACAGGGACTGAGTACCGAAAGTGCCCTATTGCTTTTTTTTTTTGATTAAAAACGATTTTTGAAGGCTTGAAAATACTCTAAAACTCGAGTCAGGACTGGTGAAAACGTACCTATTCTTAAGCAATTAGAAATGGTTGTGGAAAAATGGATCAACAGCGCCCCCTAAAATGCAGCAATTTCTTTCTGTTTTAACCGATCGTGGCAGTAGATCATGCCAAGGGGCTCTCCCACACACAGCCAGAGACACAACTTATGTCACAAGGTGTGACCGGGGCTTGTCGTCAAAGTTCGACGATTCTCCCAAAAAAAGGAATTTATTATAACTCCTCTGTGCATTGTCCGATCAGCCTCAAACCTCTTTCACACAATCACAGTGCCGCCCTGATCAGAGCCATATGTTAATATTGACTCATCGTCACAGCGCCACCTACTGGCAACAGGAAGTGACATGTTTTATACTTTGACGCACTGCTCCTGCTTTACAATATATAGTCAGAAGACCTTCACGGTCAGAATTGGGACTTTTTCTCAAACCATGTAAGCATTGAGGTGCGGCAAAGGTTGATCCTTCGCCAAAGAAGACTTATTAGAATTATTCTTCCACTGTGCATTGTCCAATCAGCCCCAAATTGCTCACCCTTCTAAAAAAACCGACCTGAACAGATCTATTACGCCGGGTTCACACCGGACGCGGAAGCGACGCCGAAGCGTGGCGTAAGCGCTAATCCCTGGCGCGCCGGCGCTTGGCTGGTCACACCGGACGCGGTAGCGACGCCAAAGCACCGCGCATTACTAATAATATCACATACTTCTGCTGCTATCAGCCTGCAGTAAAAACGGCATTTAATCATTTTTTTCAAGCATATACTTACTTGTTGCTCCAACATTAACTGCAACAGCGTTCCAACATGTGTCTTTTTTGGTGTTGTCTTTATACAACAAATGCTGAGAATCAACAACTCAAGTTACTTCTCAACTTCAATGATTAATTTAATGTCATCCATGTTGAAGAACTTCTCCGCTGTTAGCTCCGGTAAATGTCGGGTGTCGAGGGTAAATTACGTATTCTCCACTCAAGCCTATGTGGAGAATACGCAGCCCCCCCCTCTCTTTTTTATCTTTATGACTGCTTGTGTGGCTGTAGTGGATGGGCAGAGGGGGACATTTAATAATGTGGTTGGTAAAAGTGGTCAAATTAAAACTCCAAGACAACAGAACGTGAATACAAAGTATGGGATGCATATTTGATAATTTATATCATATAAAATATGTCATCTATATCGTTTAAAATCCTTTTTCAGTGTGTTTCCTGTCGTGATACGCTCGCGTCAAGCGGAAAAAATAGACTCGACGCTGAAACGATCGCTTCACGGCGCTAGGCAGCCGCGGCACAACGCTACGCTTCAGCCTCCGGTGTGTTCAGCGCTGCGGTTTAACATGGGAGTGGATGGGAGCCAGAGGATTGGCGCTGCGCTTACGCCTCGCTTCGGCGTCGCTTCCGCGTCCGGTGTGAACCCGGCGTTAAGCCTGAAACATGCTTCTGCGTTTTCACGGGCCCGTAAGCGCAAGAGCCCTTCCGGGTCCCTTACGTGCTTATGTATCCCTCCTTACGTGCTAACGGGTGTCGACCCCCTTTTCTAAAATTTACGGCAAAGCTCCGCAAGCTCACTCAGCCCGCAAGGCTGTGATTGGTATGCTCTACATCCCTTCTGGAGCTGCATTTCCGGTTTCATGCCCCATAATACAGGCAGAAACAACGGGAGATTTAGAAGAATGAATATGGACCAAATAGAAGAGCGTTTGGCAGAAGAGATCCGAAAGTATGTCCACTTGTATAACCCGTCACTGACTGGCGTATTTGTCCGCCTGAAAAAGGCTACAAGGAGCCGCAGTAGCTATGTAAATAAACAATCGATGAAGAAGAAAGAAGGCGTCTCTCAGGTCGTCTTTGACAAAAAACATTACTCCGCCTAGTGTTCTGGCGGGGAATTGCTGTATAAGACGCGCAGCGCTTGGGGAAGGTTGGGGAAGCATGAATGACAAAGAGTCCTGCGACACAGCTGCGTGAAACGCCGCCGACGCAGTTGCAGAAGCATGCGCCGGCAGTGCAGAGAGGAGGAACATGTCCGCCGTGCAGCTGCTGCGGGTGTCGGTACATGAGCGGCTCAGCGCTGCCGCTGAAGACGTCCTGCTGCAGGTGGAGAAAGGAGGAGAAAAGGCTCGAGTCCCGGCGCTGAGAGCGAAGCTGACCGAGCGGCTCGCTCTGGCTGAGTATGAAGACAGAATGGAGCAGTCAGAAAGGTCCGAGCGGGAGATCCGCCGCCAGAGGAGGCTGCTCGATGCCGTGATGCAGCCCGAAGTCCGGCTGCACAGAGCAGGTCAGTCCTTAGAGCAGGGGTCTTGTTAGGGTTTCACAGAGCAAGGACCCAATCGCAGACCAAGATGCCAAAGAACTTCTTTATTCCACAAAAAAGCGAAAACCAAAGAGGCTCAAAAATCAGAGAGTCAAAAATCAGAGAGTCCAAAATCATACCAGATAAGAGTTCAAAATAGCAGTATCCCAGTATGGCTTCTTCACAGTCAAAAAATGATGATACAATCCGACAGGGGGCAACAAAAAGACTGGGCTTAAATAGAAGGGGGAACAAAGACAAGACACAGGTGAACTAATCAGGAAAACACTCAGGTTGACGATGGGGAACAGGTGAGGGAGAAAAAGAGCGGGAAGCAGTAGAGGGCGGAGTCTCAGGACAATAACAAAACACACATGGCAACATAAATAAACAGGGGGAAAGACGTGACATAACAAAACACAGGCAGGAGGCACAAGGGAAAATGTCTTAAACCACCAGGGTCTTAACAGGTCTTCAACGTTTTTCAGGCCAAGGACCCCCAAACTGGGCAAGAGATGGAGCAGGGACCCCCTGCTATATATATATATATACAGTAGGGGAGAGCGGGGTAATATGGGATTTTTTTTTTACATTTGCTTCCCTCTAGGCGAGCTAAAATGATATATCAGTAAAATTTACACATTTCCCATTAATTCAGGATGTTTTCTAGAAATGGAAATGATCAGAACGTCTTAAGGACAAAGGGTAGTGAAAATAGGATTGTTTAAAAAAAGTTGTCTTGTGGGTTAAAGTGGTCCACTTACTTTTCCACTTTAAAACTACCATAACAACACATGTTGTAATAGTTAAAATCCTGACAGCTAGATTGAAAACCACTAATATAGGACTAGTAACAGAATCATGGGGATTGGTCAATTAAGCACATTTATTATTATCATGATTCATGTGATCTCTTGCACACCCTAGCTTACCTGCACATTGTTTCTCTGTCCAATCGGCAGGGTCAGGGATATTGTTTTTCTCTGCGTATTCAAATGCCAGTTCACGGCACTTAACTGGAGCAAGGCCATGGAACTGGTCAGCTAGCTGTTTCAAGTGTTTGTCAAGCTCCTCCTCCATCTCATCTGTGAATATTCTCTTTACCTCAGCTACTGCAACCCAGGCTACTGATTTTACTTTCCCTTTCTCTTTTTTCTTTATGAATCTTTTGAGGGTTGTCTTATCAATATTTCTATCCCTTCCAGCTTTTCTTAAGGACTTCTTTCCTTGCATGACCTCAGCGGCTACACTCTCCATCTCTGTGAGGGGTGTTTGGCCCCAGGTTGTCTTCCTGTTGTATAGTTTCTTGGCATGATGGCTTTTCTACAATGTTTATGACATTAAAAATAAAACATATATAATGTAATATAACACTAGAATATGTTTAAGACTAAACTTAACTTGTGCTTCATGGCCACAGCCACCGTTTTAGAAAAAACAACATCTCTTAGCAATTCAGGCTAATCTTCAGCTAGCATTAATCAAATGGTTTTATATGTTGGAAGTTCACCAACATGTATGATATAAGTGTTTCTACCTGATTCAATTTGTTTTGACACAACAGTTGATTAAGTTCAAAGCAAGAAAATTTACTTTTACATGAAAAAAAATTTTTTTTTTTTTTTTAAAAACATACTTTCCACAGCACCAGCACCAACTTCTCCTCCATGGCAAGGGGGGAATGGGAGGGGCTTTAAAACATATTGGTCAAATGACCACAAATGTGTTCCGTTGCCTAGATACAGGGGGTTTCTCACATTACCTGATGTAGGGCTGGGCGATATGGAAAAAAATGTTATCACGATATGTTTTTCCATATTGATCGATCTCGATTCTTATCACGATATGTAGTTTTTGCAGATGCTGCCAGCGTGAGGGGCATCCTGAAGCTTGAAGAAACAAGAGATTCACTGAAACTTTACAATAAAGTTTATTAACATAAAAAAAATGAATATGTATCCAATAATGAGCACAAAATGTTTTTGTGAAGGTCTTCATGCTTCCATTGATCAAGAGAGCATCAGGGCCCATAACTAGCAAAAGACAATTCAGAGCAGCGCTCTTAGCTCATACAGAGTCTTATATGCTTAGTGCAAACTAAGTGACTGGTCCCTTTTCACTATTTAGCATTTTTTGATTTTATAAACAAATAAAAAAAAAAAGTAAACATGTGGGTCAGACCCTCTGACACATTCAAGTGCTAAACTGTGAGCTCGTACCTGGGGTCTAACACTTTGATCAGTTTCCTGAAGCCGTCCCTCTCCACTGTGCTCAGGGGCATCATATCTTTAGCTAAGCAATAAGTATTAGCGCTCGTTATATTTTTGCCCTGCTTCGATTGTTTTTAATATGGGGCAATGGCTGCAAAACACGACTGGATGGACTGTTGTTTTGCTAACAGAACAGAATCGCTCCCGTTAGCGATGCTAACGGGAGACGTAGTGGTCTTGCCTGTCTCTTTGTTTGGTGTCGTGCAAACTTGAGCCCGCAGAGTCAAACTCTCTGTGTAATCACTGGGATGGTGCCGTCTCAGGTGATTGAAAAGGTTTGTGGTGTTTCCCGTCCTGGCTGGTACCGACCCCCGGCATATTTTGCAGACCGGCTTCGTCTGCTCCTCGTCATTTTTGCCGTATCCAAACCACGTCCAAACAACTGACGTCGCGTTACCCTTTTTTTCGACAATGTCTTCGGTTTCGGGTGATGTAGTGATGTCGCTTTCACATTCGGCATTATTTTCGCTGTCCCCGACTTCAGTTTCACTCCTTTTTTCTCCTTTTTCCAACTTCGTTCTCTCTTTTTCTCTCTCTCGCAACTGCAGCTACTCTCACGATGGTAAGTGGGCGTGTCGTGTCCTACCTGCAGACGGCAGCCGGCAGACTCCGACACTGTTGTTGCGCTTACTTTTGCCACGTGAGATCGAATACATGTCACAAGGAGATAATCGAAATCGATCAACATTTTATCGCGATCCCGAATCGAGATCGAAAAATCGCCCAGCCCTAACCTGATGTCCCACATTACCCCGCTCTGCCCTATAAAATTGTGTTTTATATTAAACTGGGCCTAGTGCCTTGTACAAACATAGGTACCCTGTTATTGTGCAATCAATACTAAGCTTATCAAATATTACAAGGGTTCATTTATTCATGTTTTTAATTTAAACATGTGCAAGGTACAGGGTGGCCATGCCACTGCCATTTATAAACATACATCTTGCATACAACACTGAGCTATTAAAGTAATTCACAGATTCATGTTTTTATTTTAAACATGCATGTAGAAGAGATAGTGAATCCTCAAGCCATCTGTGGATGGCACACATACTCCCACATTAGTGAGATGTCGGACCATGATGGGTAGCACACAACTAACACTAACTAATCTAATCTTGGACGGATGGAGGTTGTCAGGCAGAGGGTCATATCAGCCTCACAATATGTTGGATTTATGTAAATGTGTATTTAAAGACATTTAAAATTGTGGGGGGAAAATTGGTTCGAAAATAATAATAAAAAAAAAAAATTATTAAAAAAAAAAAAAATTGTCTAATCAATCAAAGTTTTCGCGGCCCCCCTGCAGTACCCCCGCGGACCCCCTAAGGGTCGCGGCCCCCCTGTTGAAGACTTCTGCCTTAGAGGAACCGCTCACAGGCTAACGTTATCTAGCATCAGCTCGAGCAGCGGAGTTAATACGCCACTTCCTGTCTCTGCCTGCTGTACCGGGCTGCTCCACCTCACTTGAATAATGAGGAGGATTTGATGCTGTTGTGAACAAGTCTGTGAAGACCATAGATATATATATATATAAAGGCTAGATGTCTCTGCCAACGGAGTCGAACGTCCGCACATGGCGGCCATCTTGCCACAGTCAGCTCGCTCACCCATAACATTGTGTTGATAGTTGTATGTACTTTTTAAATAACCATAACTTGCTCAATTTTCAACCGATTTTTAAACGGGTTGGTTTGTTATAAACGTCAGAGATGTAGTTATGACACTGCATTTGTCGTACCCTGAAAAGGGGAGATGTTAATAAAGTGACTCAGACACGGTGCTTCTTCTTCATCAGCGTCATCAAGAATGTTTATAATTTACAGAATCAATTAACATAGTAACAACAACTGAACATTTAACAATATATAGAAATGGCCTAATAATCATTGAACATTAACATAAATTATTAGTTAGAAAAAAAATATCGTATCCCTTATTATTTACATCCATAAACATAGTGAACATTAACCACACACATACACATCAGCAACATCATACGTTCTGTTTGTGTGTCTTGCTAAGTTAAACATGGTTACCATGCGGCCAACATCTGTTGCACTCATGCTACCCGTGCTGCTCCATTTCTACCACTGGAAGAGCGAAGCTACATAAAAGTGTTAACTAGCTGCACAAACAGCACACAATAACACCTTCAACAATCATAATAAATCTTATCTTGTAACAAAACAACTTAATAACATAAACAGTAATTTCCTACCTGAAAAGGGGAGATGTTAATAAAGTGACTCAGACACGTTGCTTCTTCTTCATCAGCGTCATCAAGAATGTTTATAATTTACAGAATCAATTAACATAGTTACAACAACTGAACAGGTAACAATATATAGAAATGGCCTATTAATCATTGTACATTAACATAAATTATTGGTTATAAACAAAAATATATTATCCCTCATTATTTACATCCATAAACATAGTGAACATTAACCACACACATACACATCAGCAACATCATAGGTTCTGTTTGTGTGCCTTGCTAAGTTAAACATGGTTACCATGCACCCAACATCTGTTGCACTCATGCTACCCTCGTGCTGCTCCATTTTTACCACTTGAAGAGCGAAGCTACATAAAAGTGTTCTCGCCCTGTTCTCATCTGTTAGTGACCTAATTGGTTTATTTGGCCTCAAAATGAAAAACCTTTTGACCAGAAACCTTTTGTTTTATGCTGCTTCCTTTACAAGTGCGTCGTAACATAGACTGTTAACAACCTACACATCTCTACTTCCTGCACAACAGTCGACATTAAATGACACAACACAAGTTTTTCAAAACATTCAGGAAACTCTGAAATGATAAACTTGTGTATTGTGTTTCAGTGTATCCTGCAGAAGTCCAGCAACTGATGGTGAATAAAGAAGAGGATCCCTCTGAGCAGCAGCAGTTGAGCCCCCTTGTGGACCAGGAGGACCCACAGCCCCCCCACATTAAAGAGGAACAGGAGGAACCGTGGACCGATCAGGATGGAAAGCAGCTTCAAGGACTGGAGGAGGCTGATATCAAGTTCACATTGACTCCTGTAGCTGTGAAGAGTGAAGAAGATGAAGAGAAGCTCATATCATCAAAGCTTCATCCGAGTGAGACGAAGGAGAACAGAGCGGACTGTGGAGGACCAGAATCAGCCATTAACTCAGGTCCTGAAGACAAGTTTGAAGACTCTTCTATGACTGAAGACAGTAAGGATGATTGGATGGAGACAAGGGACACTCAGACTGGTTTAAATACAATAAATAACAAACAGCCTCTAAGTGATATGGGATTTAAGACAGAAAGAAAACTGTTAAGTTGCTCTGAGTGTGGTACAAGATTTACTGAAAGGAGCAGTCTAAATAAACATATGAGGAATCATACAGGAGAGAAACCGTTCAGTTGCTCTGTTTGTGGTACAAGATTTACTGAAAGGAGCAATCTAAATAAACACATGAGCAGTCATAAAGGAGAGAAACCGTTTAGTTGCACTGAGTGTGGTAAAAGATTTCCCCAAAGGGAAGGTCTAAATAGTCACATGAAGAGTCATTCAGGAGAGAAACCGTTTAGTTGCTCTGAGTGTGGTAAAAGATTTACTGAAAGGGGAAATCTAAATACACATATGAGGATTCATACAGGAGAGAAACCGTTTAGTTGCCCTGAGTGTGGTAAAAGATTTACCCTAAGGGGAAATCTAAATACACATATGAGGATTCATACAGGAGAGAAACAGTTTAATTGCCCTGAGTGTGGTAAAAGATTTAACCAAAGGGGCAGTCTAAATAGACATATGAGGATTCATACAGGAGAGAAACCGTTTAGTTGATCTGAGTGTGGTAAAAGCTTTAAGATTCAGTCCTATTGTACGAGACATGAGGATTTTTAAAGGAGAGAAGTGATTCAGTTGCAACCTTTGCAAAAAAATATTCAACTCATTGAATAACACGGAAAAATTGTGTTAATATATCTTGTTTCTACTGATTTTACATAATTTAATTATTTTTCATCAAGTCCTTCATGTCATTTTAAGGTTAAGTGAGCTGTCAATCTAAACTTGACCCAATCGGAGCTGGCATGGACTGTCCACAGCCTACAATAGCCAACGAGACACCTCGTTGACAGACAGAGCTTGCCCCTCTTCTGACGTGTAAAGACTGAGCCAATCGCAACCGATTGTTCTGATGACTGGCGTATCGTTTAGCCAATGAAATTTCCAACATGCAGATGTGCTTCTTCAGGGGAAAATTTAAGGGGACACCAACCAAGTCTCTGCGAAATAGTGTCCAGCTGGTCCCAGAGCATCCTGCAATCTGTTTTTTGTCCCCGGTCTTGATTGCTACATGTTGCTAAAAATATGAAAGATGTTTATTTGTATAATAAATCCTTGCACAGTATTAATGTGTGTTCTTAACTAGTTCAAAGATTAAATATGTTTGTTTTAAGACAATGGTTTCTTGGTTCGTGAGATTCAATGACAGTGTGTGTTCTCCTTTATGTATTGAATGTGTTTCCAAGAATAAAAGTCTAATAAAAAGATAATGGCGTTGTCGCCTTCCTCCTCTTTGTCTCTGTACGAACGGAGGTTGCACGGGCTACAGTTGAATTGTCGCATCATGAGACAAATTAATGAGCTTCTCACAGTCAGACATGTTTGTTACGTTTGACATGAAGTCGGAACTGGTTAATTTCAGGTCAGAATATCTGACATACGAGTCGTCTGGAACGCAGCAATACACTCACACACACACACGGACAGTGAAGCAGCGATGACGGAGGAGTACTGGGATGGTTTTGTTCCGTCGGTTAATCTGTGTGATACTGGACTCAGTGGATCACAGATCTGTATAAAACAACAGATCATAGGGCAGTGATTCAAAACAAACATATTTAATCTAATGAGCAATTAGCAGGCAAGGATCAATCACGTGACAGACGCAGGAAGTGAAGCGTTTAGTGAAGCGTGAGTGGCATGCGCAAAATGCATGTGCTAGGGCCCGTTCAATGCTGCTTTGCAGTCCTAGAAATTGTAGAAATTGTTCCTTTTTAATGTTTAATTATTATTGTTATTATTAGGGATGCACCGATTTATCGGCCGAACATCGGTAGCGGCCGATATTCGCCTCGTTTACTGATATCGGCTTATCGGTAATAAACTTGACTTTCACCGATATCATTGGCCGATGTTCATATTTGTTGTAAAACTGCTGGGCACGTGCCGCGGCTGGGGAAGCAGTCGCTCCGTCGCCCTCCGTCACGTCTCACGGCGTCACTGGTGCGGGGGCTTTCTTTCTCTTGGACCACTGGGCGGTGTCCATCGTCGGCGCGGAAGGCGGGCCGTTGGAGGGGACCGGGTATGCGGTCAGCGGCGGCCACTCTGGACGCGTGTCGGGCCCTTCTCGCGGATCACCTCAGCTACGGCGACCGCTGGGGGAACCCTCCGGTTGGCGCCTAGCAGCTGACTGAGAACTGGTGCGGACCAGGGGAATCCGACTGTTTAATTAAAACAAGCATCGCGAAGGGCCACGGTGGGTGTTGACGCGATGTGATTTCTGCCTGACACTCAAAACAGGTAAAACTGAGGAGGGCTTGTTAAGTTATCTTGACTCACGCAGTGTAACTTGGCGTAAAAAGTATGAGCGTAGCGTCTGTTTAAGTATTTTATTCACATGTGCATCGGCTCTATTCATCCGTCTCATGCACAGGTGACTAGGGAATTGACAACATACGTCATACACACATAATCCGTAACACATCTAATAAACGGCCAATACTGCTACCGTAAATCAATGAGAAGAGCGTTCTCTATAATGATACTTTAACAGGGCTGTTTTAGACAGGGTAAAAAGGTGCTGTTTTAAATTATCCTTGTGGTATTTTGACCAAAATATGTTACAGACATTTCATTAAGATCCCGAGGAACCATTTCAACTTGCGGTAAAATGGGCATAATATGTCTCTGTTAAATAAAGTTTAGTTAAATCAAAGATTGTCTCATTTAATGATGAAGAGTGATGAAGGGCTGACATTTTTTTAAATAGTGCTTTTTAAATAATGATTTAATTATTTTTCTGGCACAAAAAGGTGAATGAATAATAACAAAAAAAAAATAAACAAATATCGGTATCGGCTATCGGCCAGATTGTTATTTTAAATATCGGTATCGGTATCGGCCAAGAATTTCCATATCGGTGCATCCCTAATTATTATTGCTATTATTATTATCATTGCAACTTTTGTACTTGCTTCTGTATTTTTAATATGATGATGATAGGCAACATACTAATATGTTATATACAGTGCACCAGCCTAATGTAGTTATGTTTCTCTACTCGTTATTTAAGTATAAAAAATATAATTATTTAATTAAGTTAAAAATGTATGATATTACCCCTACACTCTTCTAAGTTGCCAATGGACCAGGGTTTGACTTCCAACATAGTTGTGATGTCACAAATGATGCTTGCATACTTAAATAGTAGGTGAGAACTGAAATGTTCCACTTTTACAAGATGAAATTGAGAGAATCGTTGTGCACACAAACCATTTTGCGAAGAACAAACATACAACAATAAACAAAACACGTAAGGAGGAGAGTGACTTCAAAGGTCTCATTTTATCATAGATTTTTTTATCATTATATTCATTCAAAGCAAATAATTTTCCCAGTGTATACAGATCAGGCATTAGGCGCAGTGCCACAGCATATCTAAAGCTGTAAACAATAATAATATACATTCAATTTACTGTATGTGTGTGTTCTTTCTTTTGACCTCTTGTGTGTGAATGTGAGATCTCTTTGATGCAGTTGATCTTTGTATTAAGGGCACTGCTCTTAGCTCACTGCATTCATAACTCTCCAACAGAAATAAATCTGGACATCTCAATAACTCTGCTTAATAGAAGGCTCAGCTGCAATGTGTCCCTCAGGGATCCATTCTTGGTCCTCTTTTGTTGTATTTATTCATGCTGCCTCTTAGCCAGGTTAACAATCAGTAACACATGTACATATGGATGTCCCAAGACTTTATTAAATGTGCTGGTGCTAATCGTGGTGGTCTGTAAAATGATAAAAAGGCTGATAGGAATTTAAGAGTAATATTAGATACTAACATCTGTTTTAATCATAAAATCAAGCATTATGTTCAGTCATGTGTCTTCAAGCTCAAAGTCATTTCTAACGTGGTAATTTTCTGAATAACAGTTAGTTGTTAATTACATTTTTGAGTGGATTTTCATTGCATTATACTTGGGTATCAAGGTTGCTGATTGTAATAGTGGTATTAGAAGTAGTATATTTGACAAATTATCGGATTACACTTAGTTATTACTCTTGACTCACATCATTTGTCACCTTGAAATAATATGTGCAGAATCATTTTTACACGCAGCAGTAACACTGAGACATATTTACCAGATCATGTTAAAGTTACAAACAGTTTGAGTAAAAGGACACTGATGCCTCTATTTAACAAGTAATTAGGTATAGGAAGGTTTTTTAAACCCTTGTGAACCCTCTAATCATTTCCCATTTCCAGTAGAGAAGGGTTCCTTTTTTTTTCTGGTGTGTCATGTTAATATCACAAACATGCCAAAAATGTAGGCCCTCTCACCTCGCTGTCCTCCCAAATTAGCGTAATCACCAGGGTGTCATATTTCTATCACAGCCGATTGGAGCTGACACAGGATTGAATGCTGACTATATCCATTTCAAATGTAGACGAAAGCCTACGGAGCTCCTGGATTCCATAAAGTTGATACTTTTTTATCTTGTGCACAGAGAGATAATATCTGTTTAGTAAAGACATGACTGGCCGATGCTTTGACAACAACACTGAGTTGCGTTTATATCCTATCTTGTTCGCAAAAGATAAATATCATGTGCTCACAAGAAAAAATATGTCAACTTACAGATCTTCAGGGGCTCCGTAAAAGCCAGGTTCTACCTGGTGGCCAATCGAAACGGGCCATGAAAACAATATTAGCTGTTATTGTAACTGCTAAGTGGTGGATCATTTTCTTGTACTCAAGATGTGCTTTTTGAAACAATGTTAACAAGATTTCTTTCAATCTCTGGACATTTACAGTACTTTTTTTTATGATACCAAGAAAGTCCTGTTATCACCCAAGCAGATCATCCATCCAGCTGCTGTTTGTGACCATGTTTCCTGCTGCTTTCTCAGAATTGTTGCTTTCTGACACCAACAGACTGTCCATAAATGAGGCTTCATCACTTGCCCCAGAAACTGACAGCAGCCCTGGTCCTGATACAAAGATGTCATCACCAAATAGATCTACCTGAGCTGAAGGAGCGCCAGTGGAAAACACATCTGAACCAAATACATCATGCAATGAATCAGAGGTGGCTGAACTGCTCTGGAGAGCTGCAAACACATCTGTATGGTTTGAGGTGTCGCTCAATCCAAAGATATCATCGGAGAAAGTGGATGTTTGGGTTATGGAAGCATTAGACACATTAACAGCAGGCGGCTGACTGAACATAACATCATTAAGGCTGAATATGTCCAGATCAGCTCCCTGCTCCATTGTCTGGTTGTTTGTGAAAAAAGAATCTGAAGTTTGAGACTCATCTTGGTTTAGAGGTGCTGTACTGGGGACAGTCGGCTGATCTGCCGAGGTGAGAATCTCTTCATTCTTAGTTGATAATGGCTGAGAGTCAAGCAGGGTCAGACTTTCAGAAGAAGCACCTGTTGACAAATCTGTGTCGCTCACAGAAGATGAGAACACATCACCAGGAGCATTCCCTAAACACCCCGGATATTCAGATGAGCCAAAAAGTTGGGAGGAATCTCGAGGAGGTTCCTGGATGTTATCAGAAAATGCTCCACACTCAAGTTTACTTGCTTCATCGTCTGGTGTATCAAACAAGTCATTTGGACTTTGAACGCAGCCGTCAGTGTTTGTTTCCACTGGGGGGACAGGGGCAGGAGTGACACTGTCTCCAAAAATATCATTATTAAACATGTCACTCAATACTTCCTCACCACTTTTCTCTGCTGTTTTCTGACTGAGTGACTCCTCACATGATTGGTTGACTGACTGGACTCCGGCAGGATGATCTCCAGACTCAGTCATTCCAGGTTCAGTGACCTGCAGACCTTTAGTCTCACTTCTCTGTAAATCAGACTCTTGATTATTTGCGCCTGTATGATGATCACCTGTTTCCCCAGTTGATGTTGTGTGCTGGTTGGATGGTTCTGGAGATTTGTTTCTATCATCATCATTGTCACTATCTAGTGTGTTGGGCTTAGCAGCATTTGACTTCAGATCCTCTTGTGTCAAAGGTGGAACTTGCGAATAATTTTTCTTCTGCATTTCTTCTATGATGACTTCCTTTACCTCCTCTGTCTTTTTGTTGCCATCATGTGTATTGTCTTGTCTTTCATCTGCTGCAGCTGATTTTGGGATGTCCTCAGGCTTCTCTGAGGATGACTGAAACAGTCTACCAAAAACTCCAGCGCTCGGTTTGGTGTCTGGTCTCTTGGCATCTTTCTGTTCAACTTTGTTTGATCTGTCACTCCCACCGGACGTAAAGAGCTTAGACATAGGACTCTTTCCTTTGGACCAGGAACCCAGTTTTCCCTTTGTCTTATCAACAGGTTTCACAGAACCCTTCAGAGAATCTGTCCTGGCAACAGGCTTCTTCTGAATATCATAATTTTCTTGGTCATTGGCTGAGTCAATCTTTTCATATGGATTTTTAATTGCCTCGTCTTTGTCTTTCTCTCTTGCAGAACTGCACACAGTATTTGCTTCCTGTGATTCCAATGGATTAACTGAGCCCATTGGAGTAACATCCAGTTGATCCGATGACTTTTGATGTGTCATATCATCTTGAATTGATTTAAAATCTTTTATATGACTTTCATGCAATTCGTTCTCAACAACTCCATTCGGTATTGTCATATCATCTTGGGAACTCACTTGAATGCTCTCCACTTTAACATGAGGCTCCTGGACTGATGTTCTGCTTGTTTCTTCGTGAGATATATCATCAGGGATTTCAAGGCTCGCCTCACATTTTTGATTCAAGTCATATGTCAAACGATCAAAGTTGTTTTTGTCATCTTTATCATCCTGGGATATATTTTCTTGATTTTGCTCACGCTGATCTGAGACCTCCTCCTGGTGAGCCACCTCAACATGAGAAGAAAATCGTACAAACTTCCTGCTCTTGTCCAGCCTCTTAACTGTTGGATTATGTTTTTTGTTTGAGGTGGGTGCCGGGTTTGTCTGCTGTGGTTTACAATTTGATCCAGTAAAGCCCTTTACTATGGAGGGTGAAGAAAAGCTTGGCGCTGTTGGAAAGATGCTGTTCTGCTGGATGCGTCCAGTTCTGGTTGGCTCCCTACAGGGGTTTGGTTTCTCTAAAGGTAATTCAGCGGCCTTAACTCCTGCCTTCTTTGATTGTTGCTCGACCCTGTTGTCTTTCATTTCTCCTCGGTGGTTGATCTTTGATTGGTTCTTCTCACTATTAGCATTCTCCTTAAAACTCATACCACAAGTAGCTGCTGTACTGATGTCACGTATCTTATTCCTCAAAGTTGGTGTACATGTTTTCTGTAAAGTTTTCATCTCTGTATTCTTCTTCTCAGGTGGCCAGCTCATTTTTAGTTTGCCCTTAACATCAGCATCACTGTTAAACCCTGGCTCTCTCACAGATGACTTTGGAACAAACGCACCGGCAGAGAAATCCCTGGAGCCATCAGGAGTGTTTGAGTTGGGTTTTGTAGTTTTGGGAGTGGACGAGTTGTTGGGCTCATCTATTCCTTTATTTTTCTGAATCCAGCGGTCTTTATGTTGTTTGTGACCAAATCCCTCATCATAATTTCCCTTTCTTTTAAAAAGCTGTTGAAAGTGAGTAATGCAGTAGAACTCGCCATAAAGAGATGAATAGTTGTGGATGCTGAAATAGAACAAAGCAATTGTGATATCAAACTAAATTGTAAATGAGATGGTGTTGATTTTTACATATGATTTGTTAACCACAGTAGATCAGATTTGTAAGTGTTTTAATTTACAAAATCATCAATTACAATGTACCTCATATACCTTATAATTGCCAATATAATATATAAACTTTACTTGTGTTTAAAACTAGTGTGCTGATTAGGATGAGTATAGTGGATTTGAGTAATTTCATCATACTGTAAATAAACCTCACCTGAGTTTCTTCTGACAGTGTTTACAGCAAAAACACATGTTGTGCAGGATAAGTTTATTGGCCACCATTTTTTCCATCGGATAGACGGGTGTCAAACAGGCAGAGCACATTTCCTTGGCAGGTGACTGGAACTATGATATTGAAAACAAATTCATGTTTGTCATTACAAGAGCTTTCTGCCATGTTGTAATTTCTCCAGTTGTCACATTGGAATGATTCGTTATGATTTGTGTTCCAAGATTAGATACTTGTACAAGCTATTGACAATATTATACATTTAAATATATAAATATAATAATATAAATTTACGTTAATCAAAAGAGAAGATTTTGAACTGACCATGAGTGTACTGAACGTGCGAAAATGACATTTATAGGGATGACACTGATATGTTCAGTTAGATTCAAGACTGGATGCCAATTCATAATGCAAAAGAGTGATCATAGAAACACACAATGACAGGTTTGTCATCTGACTGAAGATATTTCTGTCCAGATTTTGAGAATGTTTCTTCAGACAACTTGAAGGACAGGTTCACAATTTTGTAAATAAATAACATCGGTCTATGCTTGTTGCCTGGCAAGTGGTGGTCTGGTGCCTACATTCCACTGTACAAAAAATAAAAAATAAAATAATAAAGCGCCACCAGTTCACTATATTTTTGTTTTTGTTTTTATTTCTCAGTTTACACAACAGAACATACAATATTAACTTTATTCTAAGCTTTAATAAAAAAAACTTATCACTTTATCAAATGGTTACAGTATAAAATCTATTGGACATGTTTTTCTTCAATAAAAAGTAAACATTTTGTGTTATTTTGGATCAACATTATGACTAACAAAAAATTTGTATTGTCATAACGTGATGACCACACAAATGCATTCCTAAAAAAAAAGGACTGGGAAATACATTGTCTGATAAGTGGCTAATTTAGAGCTTTTCCTTCGGTTGGCTGAATGTGACGAACACTGTCCCCTCCTCCTTGGTGTTGCTCAATACTTTGTCTTCAAAAGGGCGACCAGATCTTTGCATTAAAGGGGATGTCATGACTTCGTATCTGGTTGGACTCCCAACTACTTCAAACAGAGCAGATGATTTAGCATCAGCTTGTTTGGTGACAAATGTGGAAGTTGTCGAGGAAACAAATACGTTGCCAAATCCATCCGTCTCTTCGTATGTTTCACTGACTGTTTTTGTGCCGACTACTCCTGCAGGCTGCTCTGGAACAGTTTTCACCTCAAGCACACTGACTTTGCGTTGACTGGGACATGTTTTTGAGCATTCAGCAGCAGATTCCTGAGAACCACCATCTGTTTTTGGTTTAAATGTTGAAACGGGCAGCTTTGGTTGTTCGGCAGGCTTTCTGGCAGCTGAGTGAATGGAGATGAATGACGGGGAGGACTGGGAAGAGGACTGTCTGATGAGTGGCTTATTGTGCCTGGGCACTTGTTGCTGGGAAGGACTTGAATCCGAAACCGTTTGCCGATTCACATCAGTGATCTCTTTGGTAAGACCTGCCTTGGCCTTGCTTGACACAATACTTATTTTTCTGATGTTGTTGGTAGGTTGAATGTTTCGCTCCGAGCTGAGAGATTCGTCGAATAGTCCTGACAATCCTGCGATGTCAGCCTCAGACTTCAGATTGGAGACAGAGTACAAAGCTTTTTTTATTGTCTCTTCAATCTCAATAAGTTTAGCTAAAGTCTCTTGCTTCAGATTTATTATTTCTTTACTTGCCCTTTCCAGGTCTTCAAACGCAGTCTCGACTGAGGAGATGCTTTCCAAATCATCTTCCTGCGTTTCCACTTCAACTTTCTTTTGCTGTGTTTTTCTTTGCTTTGCATTTGTGCTCGGTGTATCCATCCAATCAGGGACATTGGTGTATAATGTCTTCAAGGATCTATTGTCAACAGTGCTGGTGTCTTCCTCTATCTCTTCAACCTTAGACAGGATTTCTTTGAGTTCCTCTCGTTTTCTCAAATTTTCAAAGATTTCCATGGCTGCTGTCACATTTCCTTTCATGATCTCGTCCTTGTGGACAGAAAGCCTCTGTCGCCGCTCACCTTCTGTCTCTTTCACTTTCTTTTGTCTAAGAACCACTTTATCCTCAAGATTGTGATGCATTTCATTGAGGTCAGTATGCTGTGAATGACATGCGTCAACCAGACTCTTGGTCTCCGACATTGGCGCCTCAGTCTTGCTGTGTTGTTTCTTGGGATGTTCGGGATTTGATTTGTGTTGGTGAGTTGGGATTTTGTTGCTATAGTTACTGTCACTATCATTTGTTACTTTTACCCTTTTGGATAACTGAGGGACTCGACTGTCCAGAGCCTCCCGTTCCTTTTGTTCAAAGTTCTGCAGTGCAGTGTGCAAGCTCACGTTCATTTCATGTTTACCTTCTTCTGCATAATTCTTCATACACATCTGAATCTCCTCAGCTGCATTAATTTTCTGTATTACATTTCTCTCCATTTCCACAGTGCTGTGTTTTACTTGGCAGTCAGATTTATCCTCGGTATGTGGTGTTGTTATTTTTTTCTTCTTGAATTCCTTAGACTTTGAGTCCATTGATTGACGTTCATTTGCTTGATTTGAACCTTTCACCGTCACAGATTTTTGGTGGTGTGTTTCCTTTAAGGTTTCCATGTTGATTTTGTTTTCTTGCAGTTTATCTGTAAAGGGCATAGGAAACTGGTTGCTGTGGTTTGGAGGAATCATTGCAAATTTGTGAGCGGAGGGAAGTGGAATATTTGGTTCCTCCACGGTTACTGATTTCATCCATAGAGGCTTTGGTGGTAAGGATGGCTTCTGCTCCGGTGGTTTCTCACTAATCTTTTGAAGGAGGGGTGGTGGAGTTACACTCTCAGATCTGGGTGATTTTGAGATTCCATTTGCAACAGGGTTGGGTGTTGGGTTCTGTGTTGAAATGGATGGTTCTCCTTCACAGGTTACTGAAATTGAAGGAGACAGTTTTGTGTCAGATGGAGGCATAGACACCACAACACACTGCTCTTGAACAGTCTTGCTCCTCCCTGAACAAGCCCTACCTGAGTTCCTGTATATCATTGCAGCCTTATAGTCTCCCTTGGATACATTTACACTAGACTTCTCAAGAGACTGCAGAGCCAATTGAACATTTCCTCTTACAATATCTTCTTTATCTAGAAGCTTCTGCTCTGTCACTGCAGTCTGCAGCGACCTAATGGCTGCCCTCACATCTCCTCTGATTACTTCTTCTCGCTCTTCTTCTGTTGTTTGGCCATTGCATTCATAACTTACAACAGGTGTCAGTGAGTCTGATGCACAATTACTGACTATAACTGCTCTTTGTTGACATGCCTCAAAGGGAATATAGCTTTCTTGATCTTTCACTGCATCACTGACCTTTGGATAAGTCCTGATTTGCTGACATCTGGAGGAGGATGAACTCGTAGATTGCTGCACTACTGATGAGGTCTCTTCTTGTACGGAAACATTCAGGTTGTAAATATTTCCAGGAACAATGACTTCACGCTCCACATGCATGCTTTGCTGCTTCGCCATTTCAAGGGACCTTTTAGCCTTTTTCACATCTCCGGATATAATGATCTCTTTTTGTGATGTGCTTTCTTCTACTTCAGGACCTTCGGCTGACAAATCCATGTCATAGATAGTTCCGGGTTTGATGATCTCCCGTTCCACACTCATGCTCAGTTGCTTTGCACGTTCTAATGACTGCATTGTTGCCTTAACGTCCCCAGCCACTACTTCCTCTTTTTCTACCATGAGAAGTTGCTTTACTGCAAGTTGTTGCTTTGCTGATGAGATATCTCCAGGAATAATTTCTTCCTTTGGAACACAGTTGTCAACACTGACAGTAGACTCTGATGAAAACACCTTTTTGGTATTCTCTACGTCTCCTGGCAAAACATCGGAAATGGTTCGCTCCACTTGATCTTTCGGCTGGCAGAGACTCCTCTTTGCTTCTTTCACATCCCCCTGAACTATTTCTATCTGTTCTTTAGCAAGAAGGCTACAATCAACTTCATCTCCAGACAACTCAGTATGAAGACTTTTCAGGTAGTGCAGATCTCCTTTCTCAATGCAGCTTTTGTACAAGTTCACATTTCCCTTTTCAGTTTCATCGACTCTGCACGACACTGCGGTCCTCTGACTATTGGCAGTAGACAACAGATTTCCAATCGTAGACTTCACATCTCCTCTCTCTGTGGCGTGAGTCTTGGCTTTGGTTTCATAATTGCAGATGAGTGAATAAACGGTCATCTCTGCTTCTCCTCCTGCAGTCTCTTGCATTAGGATTCCCTTTTTCAAAGACTTATCTTGAACAAGCACTTCCTCAATCATCTGGACAATTTTGTGTATCCGTTGATCCCTCTCAAGGTTGATTGTTGTGGCTGACTGGTAGACCGGAAGTTCTACTACAGTGGTGTTCACTTTACCCTTCTCCACCTCTCTAAGAAGAGTAATTTGGGGCTTGAGAGTCGGTTTAATTAGCAGTTGGAACATGATGTTCCTGATGTTCCCCTTGATAACCTCTTCCTTCTGGATTTGCACACCTTCATTGCTTTCAACCAGATATTTAGCCATGTTAACATTTCTACTCTCATTTGCTTCTATTATGATGCCACTTGAGTGAACAAAGGACATTTGGTAGAGATATGATAGGGCGTCAGAAACACTGTTGGCAGTGATTTTGTCCAATGGAGTGGTCTCAAAGAGCCAGGTTGTGCACTCCACATCAGCTTTTGGTATCTCCTCCTCGACACCTTGCTCTGAGGTATCCTCTGGCTCCTTGATTTTGTCTAGCGCTTGGGATTCAAACAGCCAAGTGCAGCGCTTCACGTCTCCTTTCTGGCTGTCTTCTCTGTGGACTGTTTTTACTGTACCTTGCTCCTGATGTTCACCTTTCAGGCTGTCAATCGATTGGTTCTCAAAGAGCCAGGTGGAGGTCCTGACATCACCGTGTTGGACATCAGTGACACTAACCATTCGCACAAACTTGTTGGATGACTGTTCAGATTCAAACAACTCTTTATTAAGCCGCACGTTACTGCTTCCAAAGTTTTCAGTTACCCTGACAGAAGACTCCTCGTGGCTGGTGAGAGAGTCCAAAGGTTGCGTCTCAAACTTCCATCTGGCCGATTTGACATCGCCTTTCTTGACATCTTCTTGGGTGACAGCTCGGATCACAAATACTTCATTCTCTGCCTTGATAGCATCAAGTGGTTTTGTTTCAAACATCCACCTCGCTCCTCTTACGTCAGCACTCATCACCTCTTCTTTTTTCACAGTTGTGACCTCGTGGAACAGTCCCTCTTTGTCTCTGATGGCATAAAGCGGCAGGGACTCAAACATCATGGTGCTTGATTTCACATCCACATTACTCAAAGGCTCCTCTGCAGGGACCAATTTCTGCTCAAGGGGCTCGCTGTGGATTTTGTCCAGTGAGGAGGTTTCAAATATAAACTTTTTGTTCTGGACGTCCCCACTCACAGCATCACTCACTCCCTGAAGGTTTGCATCAACGGTTTCATTATTAATGAGGTTCATGGGACAGTTCTCAAACATCCAAGTTAACTTATGTGCCGAACCGCTTTCAATTGGTTCACGTTGGCTCAGTTCATCACACGTTGTCTCCATTTCTAATCCTATTTCATCAAGTGACTGGGATTCAAAAAGTTCTTTGACTCGTGATACATCTCCTGACTGGAAGTCGACGAGGCTGACACATCTCATGTCTTTGTCTGAATTTGTATCCTGTCTAATTCTGTCCAAGGTTTCTGTTTCAAAAAGACATTTGACTGTTTTCACACCAACCTCTGATTTGACAGCGTCTTGCACAGTGCTGCAGAGATTCAAATTGTACTCCTCCCCATCTTTAATGCTGTCAAGAGGTTGTGATTCAAATAGCCAAGTAATGGACTTAACATTGGTGTTGTCGGTGGCTTCTTTATCTTTGACATTATCTGATTTGTTAAACAAATTGCCCATTGACTGTGTTTCAAATAACCATTTACAATTCTTGACATCACCCGTATGAGGCTCCTCTTCAACAGAGACATTTTGCTCTGTCTGGTTGAACTTAGAATGGATCCCGTCTATTGTCTGCGTTTCAAAAAGCCACTTTGCCATCTTGACATCTCCCTTCGTATCCTCTTGTCTGGTGATGCCTTTGATAACCTCGACATTTCCTTTTCCTTCTGCAAGCTCGTCTATTGGCTTGGTCTCAAACATCCACTTGTAGTTTTTAACCTTGCCTTTGATTAATTCTTCTCGGCTGACTGTTGTAACCTTGTGGAGGTTTCCAGAGCTGTCCTTTATTGCGTATAAATGAGGTGCCTCAAACATTGCTCCGTTACCTTTCATGTTTCCTGCTGGGGTGGCATTTTCCTCCTCAATAATCTCTTCATCAGAATGAGCAATTTTGCTCAAAGGAATTGTTTCAAAAAGATGTTTGAATCCCTTGACGTCACCCTTTTCAATCTCTTGTTTTTTGAATGAGGTGCTCTTCTCAGTACTGCAGCTCTCAAACATTCTCTTTCTACCTTTTACTTCTCCTTGTTCATCAGCTGAAAGGGTAATTTTCTTCAGACGCCCGACTTCATAGGTATCACTAAGAGTCTCCATGGGTTGAGTTTCAAACAACCACAAAGAAGTTTTGATGTCCCCTCCAATTATTTCTTCCTTTTCCAAAGATTTTTCATCTGAATCTCCTCTCAGTGACGCCAAAGGCTGTGTCTCAAAATACGTCCTCTTGTTGACAACATCCGCCTCTCCACTGCATTCTTCCACTGTTCCTTCAAACTTGTCCACGCCTACAACCTCTTGTATTGTGCCAAATGGCTGAGTTTCAAACATCCACCTCTTTTGGTCAACTCCACCTCTGTGCCCCTCTTCAAGTGATATCCCTCGAATGATTTTCACGCCATCAGTTTCCTTATTAATCAGGTCCAAAGGCTGGGTTTCAAAAAGCCAACGGGCAGTGCTGATGTTATTGCTGTTGATCTCTTCCCTGCAGATGGATTTGATTTCATGCATATTGCCACTGTTGTCTCTGATGGCACAGCAAGGTTCTGTCTGGAACAGTTTCACAGTCGTCTGGACGTCTCCTTTCTGCTCCTGGAGTTCAGATTTCAGTTTCAGGAAGCTATAATCTTCTATGGAGTTGCAGCGTCCTAAGTCACACAGTGATTTTGACTCAAAAAGCAGCCGAGTCCCTGTTACGTCTCCTGACTGGATGGGTTCTCTCAGCACTGCCTCGACCAGCTCACCTTCTTCTCTTATGGATTTATTTAGAGAATCTAAGGGCTGGGTCTCAAACAGCCATGTTGATGTTCTCACATCACCTCTGACAGAGGTCTGTCTTTTTGCAGACTTTTGTTGGGTGCTGTCAATCTGCTCAAACATAGAAGATGTGCCTCTGACATCTCCGCCTTTTAACTCCTCATCATCCAACATCTTCTTGGTTGAATGAGGGTCCCCAATGTTGGCCAGATTCCAGTTCTCAAAAATCCATCTCATGGACTGCACTTCACACTGATAAGCTGCATCTGCTGCATCAGGGTTTTCTGACTGCACTGCCTCCATTATCTCATCATCCACTACATCATCAAGACTTGCCCTAAGGTCAGGGTGGATGTGTTTAAAGAGTCTCTTCAGTTCACTCTTCTGCCGTTGTTGGTAGAACGTGGAGAAGGTTTCTTTAGGTGGGATAGGGAGGCTATCACATGTAGGAGGCCCTTCATAGTCCAGGGGTCTAGGTGGTACAGGAGGAGGTGGAGGGATAGGGAGGTCATCTTCATCACGAGAAGATTGTGAAACTTTGACTTTCCTGGCTGCGTCAGCCATCTTAAAGTGGAAAACAGATGGGAGTGATATTGTTAGGATTTAGTTATCATAAACAGTATTAGTGATGTTACATGCAAATAATAGAATGGCATGCATTTGACAAGTAAAGCAATACTTTACCTTTCTTTGTGCTGACTTGCTGTTTGTCACTGCAAACCATCCTGTCACCAACATGCCATCATGACACACCAGGATTAACGAAACACTTCATAGCTGTTAGTAGGCACACATTACCCGGACACATGCACTATAGCGTAAGTGTGTTAAGATACTTTGATAACTTTATTTTATCTTCTTTTTTTTTATCCATAGAAACAGATGGATATACAAATCTTGTGTAGTTAAATTTGTAATTGTTTGGCAGGTTAATTTTGGTTCTGTTTTCCAGGATTATAAATCCAAATGAAAAAAGAATTCTGAAGGTAAAGTAGTGACACATTTAGTCATTTGTTTATTGTTGGCCACTTGGAGGCAGCAAACACGACACGGAGATATTATCACATTATTAATAAATCAGCTAACTGTTTCCTAACAGACCCAGTAGATCCAGAAAAACATAAACATAATTTTGTACTTTTATTAGATACTCTCCTCTGATTTGTTCTGTAACACATCCTGAGGGAAATATGAGATATGATAAAGTAACTTATCACATCAGTGCTTAATAATCCTTTAATTTCAATTTGTAGTCGACCACTGTTCCATAACAATGTTGCATACATCACCATCCTAGTACTCTTCCTTACAGACTGTGCATTATATTTGAAAAAAAAAGGAAATTATTTGTCAGCCGGTCATTCTAATCTTCAATTATGCCGATTGAAACTTTAATTTTAAGGTTTAAAAAAATAATCTGTCCCGTGTGCTTTGATTAATCACTGAGGACACTGTTAATATGAAATAAGTCCAAGTTAATTTCAATGTGGTAAAGAATATTTTGATGCTAAATTGTTCTGTTTAATTTGGTCAAAATTTATATTTTTGTCATTTTCATAATCACAAGGTCAAATGTTAAGTGTCTTTGATCATGCAAGCAAAGTATAATATTGAACTACCACAGCACACATTATTTAACAGCAACCACACTTTTTTAAGGGATGAAAATGAGACAGTACCTTAATGCTCTTCGACCTTGTTGCTGGAGCACTGATATATTCCTGTTGAACAAAAGAAACATACAGTTAATAAGTAGTTATCTTCATTAAATAATATAAAGGTTCTAATCATTTTCTATATAAGTTTATATCAGCAAAGTTCTGCACATGTGCTATATAAATTTAAAGTATGCAGTAGATTAAGTGTAAAATGTTGAGTGGCTCCCATATTGTGACGAGCATAGTGGCCATTCATTGCTGACGCCCTTGACCTCGGTGTGTGGAAAGGAATGAGAGGAATGTTAGGAACTCACTGGCTGCGTTGAGCCTCCTGTGGCGTCGATGGCTGCTCTTGACAGATAAAGAGCGGATCTCTCTCTCACGGAGGAGGAAGCAGATATCCTGTCTCTGGCTGGTCTTGTCGGGGAGATCCCTGTAGTCGGCGGCAGACGGGTTTTATCACCTGTAATAGAAAAGACTAAGTAAATTCAACAAAAGTAATTTACTTAGTTACTCAGTTACTTAGGGCTGGACAATATAGCCCAAAAAGTGCAACATTTTTCAGATCATTTGTTATTGATAATCATCACGATAATTGTCACATTAGTACAAGAGTGAAGGTTGTAGATTTAAACTCTTTTTATGAGCAGAGAATGACAAACACTTGATAAACAGCAAAACATTTTATATGTTATACCTCCTCACTGTGCTTACAAAATACGTAAGCAATGCAATACAGAAGTATATATCGGACTTTTGTTATTTAGCTATTAATGAATATTATATTGTCATAGTTAATGATATTGCTTCCTACAATAACTGTAATAAAACATGTTTTGTATCCCTTTGGCTTATGTATAGATTCATTACGCTTGAAAAAGCAGGACACATGCTGTATCCCAAAATAATCAAAGTAGAGTGCCTGGTGCCGGCAACAAGTTTATTGACAACACTGTGTGTGTGTGTGTGTGTGTGTGTGTGCGTGCGCATGTGTGCCTGTGTGCCTGTGTGTGGGTGTATTTATAGTGATGCTCATAGTGGGTGTATTTATAGCGACATTTGAAGCTTTCTTATCACTGTTAACTTGTGGAAACAATTTCCTCTGCCGCAAGGCCAACAGCATGGCATTCTCACAGTGGCTTTATATATAACTTTTCTAGTCTTGATGACCACTCAAAGCGCTTTTGATTTATTGTGATAAAGAAAAAACAATGTAGGCTTTGATCCTGGAGGCTGACAAGACAAATAGACCCCCACAGCCTGCCTGCTGCCTGGGACCACATCAGGCCGCATGCCATGGGCCGACCATGATGCCCAAGAAGACAGTGGGAAAAAAAACAGCAACTGCTAGCTCAGCTGGGGTGAAACAGATTGTTTGCACATTGTTTATGTGAGCTCCCTGCCTCCAAACCGTCAACCCCTGACCAAAGGAATGTGACTGCCTGACCCCATGAAAGACATGGAAACTATCTCAGCTTGAACCTGCTGCTGATTGTTGCTATTATAACACTGTCAGCAACTAAAAGCAAATGTCCCAGAAGCTGCTAAAACCATTTGAAATCTCATTGGTCAAGAAGGTAGCAGCTATGACAAATGCAGAAGCTATTTTAACATCAGCAAAGTGAACAATATGGCGAGAGCACAACAGCCCAGTTTGTTGCACAGGCCAACCAGCTGTAACTAATGTCCAGATTTGAGCACACCTCTCCTTTTCACACACTAAGCCCTCATGGGACAAAAGGATGGACCAGCAAGCCGGCGCCTCTCACGAGTGCGGACTTAAAGCATTTTGTATAGATGGGCGAGCAGACAGAATGAGGCCCCGCATGGACGTCCTCGCCCACTAAACTGAGGGGTCAACTTCATCACTTGTCATCCATTCATCATATCATCAGTATCAACAGCTGACACTGATTCATGAGAAGTGAATCAAAGACATTTCCTGTTTCTTTTTTAACGTCTCTTTGAGCTGGGTTAATTCTCATGAATGAGGAGGAGCTATTAGCAGCACAGTAATGTGGGGGCGTTTTGGGCTGAGCTGGCAGCTGTACAAATGATGGGGAAATGCAGTTGGTATTTGTTCTATCGCCACCACCTTCGCCGCCATCAGCTGTTGCAGATTGTTGCCACATTCACAGACTGTAATGAAAACCTGCACGCCCAAAGGTGGCTCATGCCGGAGGGTCTTAGACCCCCCAAACAGCACCCACCAGCAGACAATCCAGCCCTTTTTTATTTTTCCATTTTTTAATAACCTAAGTGCTGCTTATTGGTCAGTGATTTACAATCAGACTTTTCTGATAATAGAAACAAGGGAAAAAACAACTAAGCCAGCTAAACTAGACCCCTTTAGAGAAGAAAAAAATTAGATGATACATCCATTCGTCAATCAACACAGATATCAAAGGCAACTACTTTTATCATTCAGAATTTCAGAGTCAATCATTCCAGTGTCGTAACTGTCGGGATATGCTCCTTCTCTTTGTCATGTATCGTTATCACGGACAGATTGTTCACCTATTAATTTTTACAATATTCTCTGACATTTTATAGACCAAACGACTTATCAATAATCAATGTAATCATTAGTTGGAAACTTCAATTGTAATTAATTTTTGTAATTTTATTTCATTTTAGTATAATAAAAGTAAAGAGAGAGTCGTGGACACTCTGCTTCACTACAGAACCAAACCATATTGGATGAACCACATGACTGTCAAACAAAACAAGGTAATATAGTAGCCTTTCTCTATTTCCATAAAGGTAATACTCACTAAAATACAATCCAGCGTCGCTCTCACTCCCGTCCCTGTGTATCTCCACTGTGCTGTGGATAAGTGACTCTCAAGGCCTCTGCGATGTGCGATACAGCCTGTCTCCTCTCTGCCCTTCACTTCTCTGTGACTGAACTCTTTCTAGTCCTGTGGCTTCAGTGACAGCTGATTTTTATCAGAGCCCACTGCCTCAGTGGAAGACTTTGGCTATTTTTGGGAGGGTGGGCTGGCGGCTGAGTCAATCACCACTGTTAGTCACTGAGAGACTGGGGCAACCCCTCCACCTCCCATTCCCACAGATACAGTGTCACCCACTATTACGGGCACTGGGTGAACTGACAATATGTGTGTCAGTGGGTGCTCCGAGGACAAAAAATAAAATGTGAACAGGAACCCACTAAAGGTCCTAATTTGGAACGATCAGTGGAATAAGTCTGGTTTAGGGACTGTTTTTTAACACTTTCATATTTGAATCTGTATTTGGTAAAGTACTAAATCAATCAGTAATGAGTATCAGTAATTCAGTTAGTAATCCACTAAACTCACATTCCTGCCTGTGTCTCAAAGGGTCAAAACAAACGTCTGCAATGATATCAGTTCCAGGACTCAGAGTGGCACGGCTCAGGGGGCCAAGGCCTGCGTCACGGTCAGAGCCGTCAGCGAGAGCCTCACTCCTATCTTAAGCATGTGTGCGGCAAACACATAGCTATGTATTTACACTCCGACATCTTTGTCTTTATTTAGCTTATTGATGATGCATCTCAGGGCAGAAGAACACACACTCTGTCACGATCTACAAAGTGACACTTCAAATACCATTTGCTCTTTGGGAACTTAAAACAGATTCATGTGATATAGGTAATTTGTAGGGGTGCTCGAACACAGTTTTTTGACATATGTTGATGAATCTGTCATATCTCAGCCTATCTGCGTAACTCCATAATAGTCTACCAGATACAAAAAAAAGCCAGGAATACAAACACTAAATGACTGGAACTGCTTGATTTCACAAGTTTTCAATAGTGATTATGAAATATGGCCACAAAATACAACAGTGACCTCATGTCTGTGACGGAGCCCTGGCACTGATCCCACCTGCCCTATCACATCTCAGGAACTGTTAACATGAAATACGGCACCGCTGCTCACCGTGTGAGTATCTCCACATTTTGCTGTTAGACTCCTGAGGTCCATTCACGACCTTTCCCCTTTCCGCTTGGGTAGTTCCCTGTGGATCAACAGTGTATATTAATCACATATATTTTAGTTTTTCTTAAGTTTTAAGTGGGCACAGCCCAATAAACTGTGTTTCCCTGCCACTGCCCTTTATGCTAAGCTAGGCTAACCCCCTGCTGGCTCTATTTATTAAGAGTTGATATAAGAATTGAATGAATCATCCAACTCCTAAAAATAGAACTATTCCTTTAAAAACATGTGGTGCTAGATTGGTTTCACATTTCAGAAAACATTTTTCTTTTTCCAGGAGCTGAAGGTATTAGTGTTGCATGACTAACTTCAATTTAATTTTTTAGAGCAACAAATAACAGTATGCATTATTTCAAGGTCCTTTGAACAAGGAAAGTTAAGACCTTATTATAGAGAAACCCAACAGTTCCTACCACGGGCAAACGTGGCAACTGTGGAGAGAAAAAACTGTGTTGGGGCCCTGAGCTGCCTGGTGCTGGAATTGGAAAGTTTTTGCCAGGGATCTTCATCAGGACACTGGTTGATTAATTTTATGTGATCACATTATCTGTAAGTGTTTTTTCTTTCTGTGGATAATTGAGTTGCTTTAACACTAAGGCACCAAGAACCACTGAGGACCATCAGTTCAGTTAAACACTGCATATAAAGCCCACATTACGTTCTCTCAAGCATGAAACAATGGCCATAACTTCCACAACTGAATAGTGGCATCCTTTACCGGGCTGTTATGGCCTCTCTGGTCCCGCAGGGGGCAGCCTTCCCTTGTTTTAGTGCCAGCAGCAGCCTTGATGTCCAGCCTGGTGCTGCTGTGGAAGTTCTGCTGCAGCGAGGCCTTGGACTCAAACAGGGCACACAGAGCTTTGGTGCCTGAGGACTCCTTCTGAGGGAGGCATTCCATGGAGCGACTCCTGGACAGATTGGAGCTTCTTCCTGGGAGAGAACGTGGCCCCCCCCAGAGGACCACGTTCTCCCTGCTCTCTGTCCTCCCCCGCTGACTGTCCACACTGATTTCTGTCACCTGGAATGCAGCAGCTGAGTTTGGTGGTTGTCATATTATTACTAATGATGAAAAAATAAATAAAGATATGCGTTACCTGAAGTTTATGATCCGCTTTTTCAAGATTCCGTAGGTCACTACAGCTTTGGTATCTGTTTAAACAAATTTATTGGCAAATTTATTTATAATGCTCCTTGTGGTTTGAACTCAATGATCAGCTGGGAATTTGTAATAGGTAAAAACGAATTAAACTGTTTTATGTGCCCTTATAAACAAAAGCACTAATTCTTAACTTTCATTCCTCATTCCAGAAGAGGACAATGCAAAGAACCTGGGGGCAGCATGAGGCAGGACAACCTGAAGCACACTCTGTCAACTCAGCTTATAAAGGTAAGTAACACTGAAAAAGTACTCTTTCAAACTCACTGTTGCACCAGCTGCGACACAGACTTCCTGCTCCAGTGGCTTGAAGCTGGCATGACCCATGACGTCTCCTGAACCCCAGACAGACACCTCAGGGACTGGGTCCTCCTCAGCCCAAAAGTCTCCATAGCTGGTCCCTAATAGACAGATCAATGAGAGATCAGTCCCTCTATCGTAAACAAGTTTTAACAGCATTTTGTTATATTCAGAGCATGGGAAAATATCTTTATTCATTTATCTTTCTGAGAATTGCAGCACTCAGCTGAGTTTTAACTCAATATCATTATGCAATAGATTGTCACACTGACAGTCATAAGACTCTGTTAATGTTTATGAGGATCCAAACTCAGACAGCAAATGCTAAACGACACCTCGGTCTGACTCTGCTCTATTGTATGATAAATATATGATAATATTTAAAAAAAAATATATATATACCCTGTCCTCTGAATAGAAAATATCTAACTTTAAAGAGAGAAACTCATATTCTAACATATATTCCATACAATTCTGCAGGTGAAGAAAAAACCACAAGTTACAAAGCAGAACACAGTTACAATATTATCATCTTAAATAGGTTGATGCTGTTCTGTTTGCAAAATTAAGAATAATATTCAAACATACCTGAAGAGAAGCAGAAGAAGTCACCTGTGCATATCGGTCTGTCTGGCAGACTTGTGAGTTTAAGAGAATCTCTCACAAGACACAGCAGTTTGTAGTGAGCAAAGTCCTTCACAACTTGTGATTCAAGCCTTCCGGATAGGAAGAATTGCTGCAATAACTTTACCTTATACATTTCTCTGACACACCAATAAAAGTCACAGGGACACAAGATTAGTTTATTATGCAAAGCACATCACAAACTAAATCCATGTAATATGTTGTTTTCTGTCCAATACTGGTGATGACAGTATGGGAAAGAATGCAGAGACCAACCAGAGAGCAGAGCTGGTGTGTACAATGACAGCTGGTTCAGTCAGATGTCAGTTTTGAAATGCCTGGCATGGCCCCTCTGTTACTGTATCTCATGAGCAGCAGTGTTTTATCTCCACCTCACATGCTTACTATAAGTGACCTTACTGCTGGAGCAGGAGTCACACTCATTCACTCATTCACGTCACGTGCCAGTATTCCTTGATGTGCTTAGACCAGACCTGGGCATTGTACGGCCCCCGGGCGTCTCCTGACCGGCCCGCGTGAGGTCAACGTATGTGAACAAACATTTTCTGTGATGAAGTTAAACAAATCCAGATACAGATCCTCTCTCACTGATGATCACCTGTCAGCTGTCCTTCGCATATCCACCTCAGATATTCAACCTGACTTCAGTGCACTTATTCATGCCCAAAACAGACTAGATTTCTCTCACTTAACAAGAAAAAAAAAAAAAAAACAGCAAATGGGGTGATTAGACTATATGAGTTAATTTAAAGCTGATCTTTGGAATACTGCAAAATAAAAATCATATTTTGTTCACAACTGTTCTTGTAAATGTTGATTAAAGTGTGATATATTGTTGGCGTTATTACTTTGCCTGCCTCACTTTTTCATTGCCTAACCAGAAACATTTACTCTTACCTGTAGAAGCTTATCAAATTAATATGAGTAGAATTGAGTTCAGCTTATTGGTCCGGCCCTCCACAACTGTCCATGTTTCTTATGTGGCCCCTTAAGAAAATGAATTGCCCACCCCTGGCTTAGACGATAGTGTGTTAAGCTGCTGGCGCTATTCTGCCGGTATAGGTCTTAAAGTACAGGAAAAAGAGGATCACAGCCAGAGCTCAAACTGTCAAGTTACAATTCTGGTGTAATTGTAATGGTAAATGGCTTTGTATTTATATAGTGCTTTTCTAGTCTAGATGACCACTCAAAGTGCTTTACAGTACAGTTTTACATTCACCCATTCACACACACATTCATACAGTGCATCTATTCGCAGCACTTTGTTATTCTATGGGGGGCCATTCGGGGTTCAGCATCTTGCCCAAGGACACTTCGGCATGCAGATGGGTCAGACTGGGGATCGAACCGCCGACCTTCAGGTTGGAGGACGACCACTCTACCCCTCAGCCACAGCCGCCCCACACAAGGTGTTCAAAAGGGAACTTTATATTTTACTAAACTAGGACACAGGAAACATGAGGTAGTCAATAACTTTAAAGATGCACTAGTGTGCTGTTTATTCAATCTAAAATATGACAGATAAAGTTCCTTTAATCCAGAATAAAATAAATGTTTGTTTCGTTATTTTTAGATATAGTTGAAAATGCAAATCAAAAACTCCTGGCCTGTTTATTGCATCCCCAAATCCTGTTGTGTATGTTTTTATTGTATTGTATATGGTCATGTTAAGCAGCTCCAGGCTGATCTCAGTTTTCAGCCTATAAACAACAGTAGAAACTAAATGTGCAACAGTCATGACTCACATCAGAAAGAATAAATATTTCTTGCTGTTTGCAGGTGAAGTAGTTGTACGCAACCACCACATAGTTATAAGTGAGTCTCTGTTAATATAAGGCATCAAAGCTTTGTTCGGCTAAGTTATGTAGCTAAGTTAAGCAAACATATTCTAACATAGCTAGCAGCTTCTTCTTTACTTGCTACTTCCTCGTATTTTGGTGTTTACTTATTGAAACATCTGCCCTAATCTGTATTTTTATATTAAGCATGGATCAAATGACTACTACTAAAGTAGCAACCAAACTGATATGCATTTTTGTTGGTAAATATTGATATTAGGGACAAAAACATTTTATTTTCTAAGCTTTTTTAAAGATCACTATTTGCTTGAAAAAGTCATTTTCAAAATATATTTAATGATGTATGGCTTGCACGAAGCCATATGGCCAATAGTAGACAAGGAATAACTTAAACTGAATCAGGAATTGTGTATGGATGTTGGACATATAACTGGCCCCTATCTGTAAGTTGTGGCCCCTTTATGGTGCCTGATTTAGAAAAATCCTAGATCCGCGACTGTGTAGAAGAAGTGAGGGTATTGGGCTTAAGGCCATCAGGTACAGAGGAAGACGAGTTGCTACTTGTGAGCTAGATGTGTATAAGCTACTGCTTGCAAGCAAGTTATTATATGCTGATTATACAAAGGACATGGAAGGTGCTATCAGGTGTCAGGTTACATAAGCTGTATTCTGACTTAGCTTCCACTTTCATGTTTTGTATTCTTAAAGGCCCTTTTAAAATTCTTACAAATTTAAACATTTCATCAGTCCACTGTTAACATTTCTTCTATTTGATCTTATTATTTTTTATTAAAAAAAATTAACCATGCAATCATCTAGAAAAAAAATAATACGTCTATTTCTGTGTCAATGTTGTATTAGAACCAGGAGATGGCACCAGAGTATCATACCTCCTGTCATAGACACAAATGTGGTTAAAGTGGTCATAGCTGCTGGTTTGCTGCTGACAGAGCCTTTGTTGTTGCACTGACAATCGAGGTGAGCACACATGCACACATGGCAGCTGTTTGCAGCACTAAACGGTTATTGGATTGCATTTGTTCCAAACACATCTAATGCAACTTTAGAGTATCATGGTACACATTAGTGCTGTCAGACTCAGATATCAGCGATGGCGGAATATTGCATCTGAGTTGTGTCTCAGTTGTGTTATCAGCCATTAATGCATGTCCTTTGCCAGCTGTGGTGGTAAAAGAGGCAATCAGAGAGGGATTGAGTGTTTCGTGGGAGGGTCGTGGGGGGGGGGGGGGGGAGTCAGACAGTCGCACCCACACTGCTTCACAGAACAGTCAGTACTGGCCTGAACAGCTGAGAACAGAGAGCAGGTCTCCTTCCTCCTCCTGCTGCTGCTGCTGCTGCGTGCTCCTGCGAAAGCCTCACATGGAGTCACATGTGACAGCCAAACACCAACAGCAGAATACACTGTGCTGGAGCGCAGAGAGCACAGGAGCTCCCACTGCAGGGCTGATAGGCACACACATTCTGAGGCACAAGGAAAACAGGAACACACAACGTGCACACTTATACAACTTTGTTTGTCTGTTACTGTGAGTGTGTAGTAAAGCAGCTTAAACAGAGACCTTAATAGATGCACTCTGATATGTATATACAGATGATATATATATATATATATATATATATATATATATATATATGGCTGAGCAGTGCAACATTGTACCACATGTTCCTTCAGGGAAAATGCATTTTGCGTCCACATAGCGACACACAGGCTATTTTGTTAGTGTGTAAGAAAGGTCACCACAGCTCCCTGGCTAATGTTGACAAGAGACTCATTGTTGAAGGGGGAATGTCAAAGCCAATCACACAGCTGCTTTGCTGTTACAGCTTGCACTGCTCACATGCAGAGACAGATAAGATCACTTCTGTTCAAAACTGTACTTGTGTAACCTACTTTGCACTCGCAGCTGCCACTTGTCTTGCTTTTGCTAAAATACTGTGACAGTGATCACACATCGAGGATGTTTGAAGAGACTAAAATGGGTAAAAAATTGCCCCTTTATTACGAAAATATGTAAATCAAATCATTTTTTTTTTTAAATGATATATCTAGAGTACATAGCCATATTGTGAGTGTAGCAGCTTGAGCCCTTCTGTTCCTATAGGAATGACGAGGCTGAGAAGAGAAGGCATTTGAATTATACATTGAGGTTCATCTCAGTACATGCTCTGTGTATGCAGGTTACTCTGCGTCATATTATAGTTCACATACAGATACATTTTTCTGTCTACATGTTGCACACAGAGCAGCCTCTTGGACTCCAGGTTGTCGAAGCCCCACAGTGATATGATATCACCCCTGGAGAAGGGCCAGCATTAGGCAGCCGTACCATCGGCACAAGGCCAGGGCTTACCATTAGGGTGTCACAGGAAGTTCTCCGGTTTCACCCCCCCCCCCCCCCCCCCCCCCCCCCGGAATGATACCACAGCACAGACAAAAGGATGACCGTTCATGCATCACGTAAGGTGTTACTGTTGTGACATTTTCTTTATCTGATGGCATTTCCTCAATAGAGAAAGTGAGGATGGTCTCTTTAAGAGACGTTTGGCACAAAGTTAAGTTTAAAGCCCCTAATTCTAGTTTCTATTCAAGATTTGAACCACTCCCAGGAGGATTCTACACCAACACAATGTGTTCTGCCAATGCGCGAGCAGTTTTCACAACTTAACCATGTGCCTGGATTAATCTGCATTCTCTTCACTGGTTTGAGATAGGGTTAAGTCAAGCAACATTTGATTCAAAATGTGATACCTGCTGTGAGGTAGGGCTGTAGAGATTAGATGTGAGGAGGACAGATTCTCCATGAATATAAAATAAAAAACGATCTTTCTAAAAACCCATCTTCCCCTGAACTCACGTGCCTCTTATGTGTGGCCCTCCTGTCTCCTGCTAAGTGAGGCATGTCACTGGCTGTGAACATGTTTCTGAGGGAATGGTAAGAATGGAGCCCATTCATTTGTGCACTGATTGTGAAAGTGTATATTATTTTATGTTGAGATTCTTCTATTTCAAAAATATCTGTAAATACAACATTTTTGTCAGCTCATAACCCAAACATGGACAACTAGTAGCTACAAATCAGGCTTATTATCTGACATGAGGTGTAAGATGTTAGGGGTTTACAGGAGGGGAGTTGAGGAAAGACCCAATTATCTATTGTTATCTTGGCAGAAAAAAAGGAAAAACAAGCAACTTTAGCAGTGAACTAGGTACCTATTTATGTCAGAGTTACTGTAAATATGAATATACAAGGTACAGTGAAACCACATTGTGAACCTTCGCACACTATTTCGATTGAGTTAACATATTCTCTCCCTGAAACATGGCCACAACCAGAGCTCAATCTGTCCCCGATCACTTTCCTGCTTGAAGCCATCCACCATGTTTCCACACGGAAAGAAATGTGCGACTGCCATGTTGAACACTGTCTGACTTTTTACTCTGCAAATGCAAACTTCAAAAGTCTATCATAAAATAAAAATATGCCATTTGACAATACTTCTATTAATGTTGTTTAAAAAACTTGTTTAAAAGTGCTACAATGGTGATTGACAGTGAAGCAACCGTGATTCGTGGTCAAAGCCTCATTACATAAGCATTTGGTAGCTAACTGCCCCAAGCTCCCCCTGGCTACTGAAGTGATTTGCTGATTAATTCACAGTTTAACGTCACCTTACAGTTATTAACAGTTATTAAATATACCAACATCCAAAGGATGGACAACAGTAAACTATGACTAGTCAGCAAGATTTCAGCAAAAATGTCTTTCCCTTTAGGGACAAATAAGGCAGTTTATAGCATAAAAGGGTTTGTGCCAATAATGATTTATGGAAATACTGTTGTTTAGTTTTTCCAACGTTTTTTAGGTGTTTGGAACTGCTCTACTTTGGCTGTCCCAAAATGAAGTTTGATGTTACATTTAATTGCTTAAGACTGCATGGGCTTAAACCGGGAAAGTCTGCACATTTAGACGTTTTAAAAAAAAGAAACATGACATAACTGCTTCAGACATATAAATGCACAAAGTCAAAAGATTACGGAACCTGAATTCACATAAAGGATAATGCATAGAGCCAACACCTGTGACGTAAAAACTGTTAATGGCAGCTTTACTGATGATGATGATGATGATGATGATGATGATGATGATGATGATGAAAACTAAAATACAGCTCCACTGCCTCCCTCTCAAGCCTCTAAAATAGAAACAGCTGGGCGATATTTGCCCCTGTGGCCATGGTGATGACTGTCAAGATATGACATCAGAGGCTATGTAAAAAAAAAAAAAAAGGAGCAAGCGTGTGCACATGTGACATTTCTAAGAGAAGTTGTGGAGTAAGAGAGAGAGGGAGGTGAGGAGAGAGAGGGGGATTAGAGATAGATATCTGTCCTATCTATCTTTCCATCTATCTATCTATCTATCTATCTATCTATCTATCTATCTATCTGTCTGTCTGTTTGTCTTTCTGTCTTTCTATTCCATACATCCATCCATGCAGATACGGATATTACATAATCAAATGAATATACATACATATACATATATTATAATGCATATAGTATTAAATTCTATATTTTATCTATGATATACTGTATATAATAGCTATTCTATATAAATGAATTCTACATATATACGACTGAAATTATGTTGAGTGTATTGATTGATAATAATTTTTTAATTTTTTTAACATTTCTGCATTGTGTCTAGTTTTACTTCAATTGAGTACTTCTATCATGACTACTGTATATTTATCTGTCATGTTTGATACTGTAGTCAAGGAAGTATGAATCAGGAAAACAAGATTATCTCCAGGCAGCACGTGGTCCAGTTGGCACCTGACATTATTACCTGGCTGGAAAGCAACAACGCACACACTACGACACTACCTGATACTTCCTGCTGTGCCCAGGAAAACCGAGAGTGGTCATTAAAACGAGGCTTAAATCCCTGAGATAGAATCCACGGGAAGGAAGGAGAATCTGGGGCACAGTTTCACACGCCTGAAGCTTTGTCAAACTCCGTCAGTATATTGCTGTATGTGGGCCATTGCTGGCACAGCTTGACTTAGGAAACGGGGCCACGAGAGACAGTGGTAGAACGTGAGAGGCTGCCAGAATGTAGGTTAACTATAAGTTCAGTCAGACAACTCACATTCAAATGTTTATTGCAACAGTAGAACAGGTTAGTGTTTGGCGTCTAGGCTCCGACTTAATCATTCCCCCAGATATGATTACACAGATATGATGGGAGTTATGAGCAAATACTTAAACCTGTTCTGTGGCGCATTATGTCACTTCATCATTCATTCACGTGAATTGTATGATAAATACATCAGGTTAGTAAAGTGGGTCATGCAGACTTTGATAAAGTGATTAAAGATATAATCAATCTGTATTTTCACTGCATGCTAAACAAAGAAAAATGACCATTGCAGTGGTGTTCAAGTGAAATGTAAATTGTCCTCCATGACTCATCTCCATCTCTGTGAGTGCAGCGTGACGAAGAGTCTGGGCCAACCGCCGGACACACAACAAAGTCCTGCTGTGCGTGGTAGCAGCCAGCAAAGGGAACAGGAAACTCCAACTGTATTGCACAAATGTATTTTGGTCCCCACAGTGTGATTGTGCCATAAATAGGCCCATAGCCTCACGTAGCACTTTGATCATGTGTTATGATGAGTAAGACACTCTGAGACCTCAGAGACTGATCAAGCTGCATGGAAAACTTACACACCCATCATTTATTCACAAAGTCCAAGTTTGGTTATATTTTGCTCTGTATTAATCCCTTCCTCTCTCCTCTGCTGTAGATTCTCACTTGTGTTTACTACCCACACAGGGCAGTGGAATAGAAAACACACACATGCACTGCACTGACCCCAGCCAAAGTGGGTCACACTATTCGTACACACTTCCTTTCAGAGCTGAGGTCAGGACGAGCGGTCCCTCCTCCGGCCAGAGCCACAGACCCACAGGTATTTTGGTTTTGGTGCAGTTTTTGTTTTACTCCTCGCGGATGTGTGCCAACACAGGGGTCAAAGTTCAGGCTCAAGAGGGTTTTGGTCTGGTCTGTCTGTCCGTTCATCGGTCGGTCCATCTCTTAATCTGACGCTCTGTTGGTCTGCTCCTCTGTGTGCCAAGCGTCATGTCCATCCCAGTCGGGGACGCAGAGTAGCCTATGATTATCTTTAAAAGGAGAGACACTGGAATGTTAATCCAGACGCTTTACTTTTTCTCGGACAGGAGACTTCCTGCAGAGACTCAGAGGTCAAAATGAGTGTGTGCATACATGTGCATTGACAAAGTTCAGTTATCGCTGACATTTGTTTATAAGAAATGGAGTAAAAGCGTGGAAGCAGGGAGGAGGATTTTTTCTTTGAGCACAAGAGGCAGAGGCTTTTCACCCAAATCCATAATCCTGCCCATCTAAAGCTCCTCTTCGCCTCAGGGAGTTTTCCTGGAGTTTAGGAGTGTCAGAATAAAATCTTCATTACAGAGGAACACCAATGAGTCATATTACAGTAATGTAAGATGAATACCAAGGAGTGTGTGTCACCTTTAATGGAGGTCTGAGCACCAGTTTCAAAAGAGGTTTAAAGGCCGTTTCTACTGACATGAAACAGCAGACTGTCTATGGAAACAAAGAAAGGCCATAAAATAAGAGACTTACAGACAACTTAACACTTAATTGTTAAATTCAACCATAACTATTTTGTTGCGTTGAAAGTATTTCCTCTTACTTTGGTCTTCTGATCGCTTTGTCCACCCTCTAAGGTTAATTTGTTTCTTTTAATTTGAATAATGATAATATAGGAAATGCCCCTCTAGCCCAATTACATGTGCCTCAAGTGGCAGCTCACATGTCCTTCCTCTTTTATAATTGTGTCAGATTTCCTTCTGATGGTAATCACCAGCTGGATGTTTACATGTGATCTATTTACCACCATCATCACTGTTGGTAACAGTGCAGTGTGAGCACAACAGACAGGAATGTGTGGAGAGCAGCGTCAGTCATGATTTCTGCCTCTTGGTGTGTCACTGTCTGCGTCAAGACAGACAGGGGAGCTGCAGAGAGGATGCGATGCAAGAGGAATCCCCCCCCTATTCCCAAAGCTAGCATTAGCTTAGAGGATGTAGCATAGGACATATTTTTGAGGTATGTGGTTGTCTCCTATTCGTACATGTTATTCTGGACGATGCTCAGTTGATTAATGACTGAATTGTGTCGTGTTTGAATCTGTACAAACAATGTTACTGTTTCATGAGGTGAACCATGTCCCTGTCAAACAAAAAGAGCTTAACAGGATGATTTCTAATCAAATGTTATATGGACACAATTTATCTCGTAGCTGGACGACATGATTCAATACTTCTAAATCTTTTCATAAGTACTTCTTTTACACATCAATGGAGAAAATAAATGGGAAATTTACTTCTTGAACCAGAGCCATTCTGAAAGCGGACAGTCACTTACACTCTATATAGCTTAAATCCAGAGATGGAAAGTAACAAAGTACAAATACTTGGTTACAGCACTTAAGTATATTTTTTAGGTATCTGTACTTTACTTGAACTTGTATTTTTCGGACTTATGTATTTACTTTTGCTTCCTACATTTTAACACAAATATCTCTACTGTTTTTTTTGTGGTTAATTATTATAATTTCCAACATCAAGACATATTTAAACCTTAATGGACATTAACACAGGAAAGACGACCTATTGGTGAATATCAAGCGCAACAACGTAAAGTATGTACCAAGACGAAACAGATAAGAGACGGAGAATCAATCGCAGAGAAGAGGATCAGCACAAATGTCCTTGACAGGGAGTTATTACATGGAAGAGAGTAAGGAATTTGCCATCTTCACTGATAACGTTGACAACATCTATGACGAAGCAGCGCAACAAAACTACCATACCTGAATATTTCATTCAATACCTACTTGACAGTTTTTCATGCTCACACATATTTTCTTGCTTTGACTCCCGTTGTATTAAATTTTATATATTTTTATTTTATTTTAATTGAAGTAAGAGTGGTTCAAATAAATAGTCTTCAATGTGACATGAGTCTCAGTTTGATTTGCACAGATAAAGCCGGAGGAATATAAAGTGCATTTCAGAACCTGTACTTTTCTACTTTTACTT
This sequence comes from Pleuronectes platessa, assembly GCF_947347685.1. Lineage (NCBI taxonomy): Eukaryota > Metazoa > Chordata > Actinopteri > Pleuronectiformes > Pleuronectidae > Pleuronectes > Pleuronectes platessa. The sequence goes on along the minus strand of NC_070638.1, from coordinate 18,459,833 downwards.
GAGTAAAAAGTTTGAATCAATACCAACACGTTTACTGAAGCCCTTTTTAACACAGGTATCTGCACTTATACTTGAGTACAGGAGGTGAGTACTTTTACCACCTCTGCTTATCAGGAAACTAACTTGTTTTACCGCCGGTTGTGCGCATGCGCGACCTGTGTGGGGAGGAGGGGAGAACTATCTTGCCTCTGCATGTTGTGTCTCTGGCAGCTCTCATGTACACACTAGTACAACTGTGTATCCTCTCACACACACTCACACACACACACACTGCTCAGCTGCTCTGAGGACAGGAGGATCAACCCGCGTCTCTCTCAGCTCTTCTGTTTATTATGCCTCTGCCCTGGACTTGGTGAGTAACTATCTGACTGATGGTTAATATCCAGGAGATCGTTGTCTGATCACTTTGTGTTGACTTTGTGTGGGAAGCTGCTTTACTGTGAAATCTGGGAACTCGTGGACATTCAGCACCGATGTTTTAACTGTGGATGTTTCAGGTTCACGCGTTCTGTGTTGTGTCACTAGAGACGGGAACGAGTTGTAGCGTCGGAGCGAGACCGTGTTGTTGAGCAGCGGAGGAAGTTTACTCTGGTTGAAATGAGACTGTGGCTGTAAAGACAGACAGGAGAGAGAGAGACAGAAGAGAGAGAGGAGGGAGACAGGAGGGAAGGAGACAGGAGAGACAGGAGGGAGAGAGAGAGTAGGGAGACATGAGAGAGAGAGGAGGGAGACAGGAGGGAGACAGGAGGGAGAGAGGAGAGAGGGAGACAGGAAGGAGAGAGGAGGGAGACAGAAGGGAGACAGGAGGGAGAGAGGAGGGAGACAGAAGGGAGACAGGAGGGAGAGAGGAGGGAGACAGGAGGGAGAGAGAGAGGAGGGATACAGGAGGGAGAGAGGAGAGAGAGGGAGACGGGAGGGAGAGAGGAGGGAGAACGGGAGGGAGAGAGGAGGGAGACAGGAGGGAGAGAGGAGGGAGACAGGAGGAAAGGAGACAGGAGAGAGACAGGAGGGAGAGAGGAGGGAAGGAGACAGGAGAGAGAGGAGGGAGCGAGACAGGGGAGAGACAGGAGGGAGACAGGAGGGAGATAGACACAGGAGGGAGACAGGAGGGAGGGAGATAGGAGAGAGAGATGAGGGGGACTGGAGAGATACAAGAGGGGATACAGGAGAGAGACAGGAGGGGGACAGGGAGACAGGAGAGAGACTGGAGGGAGACAGGAGAGAGGCAGGAGGGAGACAGGAGAGAGACAGGAGGGAGACAGGAGGGGAGACAGGAGAGAGGCAGGAGGGAGACAGGAGAGAGACAGGATGGGAGACAAGATGGAGAAAGGAGGGAGACAGTCAGGATGGAGGGAGGGAGGAGAGAGAGAGAGGAGACAGACCGGAGGGAGACAGGAGGGAGGAAGACAGTTAGGAGGGAGACAGGAGAGAGACAAGTGGCAGGAGGGAGACAGGAGGAGGCAGGAGAGAGACAAACGACAAACAGGAAACTCCATCTCTCCTGTTCTTCTCTGCACCTCAACCGGACGTGGTTGTGGAGGTTTCTACCTGTTTCAGAGGAGACCCGCTGGGTTTCTCTACCATTTTGTTAGGTTCAACTTTACAATGTAAAGTGCTTTAAGATAAAGTATAATGCGATTTGGCGCCATTCAAATAACGATGTCTTGAACTTAATTAAATTGAAGACGACTCTGCTCTGCTCCAATCAAACCACTAGGTGTGACACTCCTGTGGGGACTTAAAGATTGAACGAAAAAAGCACAAATATCATTATAAACATATTTAGCACTCATTTCCCCCATAAAATAAGATAAGGTACAGCGACATAATTCTTTATTAGTCCCACATTAGGGAAATTGGTGTTACAGTAGCAAAGAGGACAGTCAAAAAATAGACCAAAGTACTGAAAGGTAAAAGTGCAATATAAATGCATAAAATACCAAAACAATTTAGAATATGAGTAGTATTTACATTGTAAACAGATTGCACATTGCACAAGACATCTATTGTTAACTACTCCAGTACATTAATGCAGTATAACCCCACCACTACCTCCTGCTCCACGTGAACGCGCACGTGCACCAAGCTGCTGCTGCTGCTGCTGCTTTGAACCTTTAAATTATTGATGTGGTCTCTGGGTACCCACATGCACAGCAGAGTCTCTCTGCTCTTGTCAGATATTACATGTAATACATGTGATTTAATTGGGACAGGAGACGGCCACTGTGGTGGCGAGCTAATTAGAAATGCTGTCATTTTATTTTATTTTTAGGAACGCTGAAGAGTAGCGCGGATGTGTTTTCAGTGCAGATAAATCCCTTTACACCTCACTGTCTCCGCAGCGCAGGCTTCTACAGTGTAAACTGTGAAATGGCACAATAAGCTGTCTCTTGTTTCACCTCTTCTTTGCTGATAGATCCAGGAAGTTGCTCACTCAGACTGCACACTAGCACACACACAGACACACACACACACACACACACACACACACACACACACAAACACACACACACACACACACACACACACACACACACACACACACACACACACACACACACACACACAACACACACACACACACACACACACACACACACACACACACACACACACACACACACACACACACACACACACACACACACACACACACTAACACAGCCTCATTGGTTTTTGAGTATTTGCTTACTACAGATGATCAGAAACCCGCTTGTCTTGTAGAAGCCTGTGTATTAGTGGCAGAGTACAGGCTGTCTTGTGCAAACACAAATGGCAGCCACTGGCTCATACCGCTTCCTCCTGACCAGGAGAAATGTCACTGGTCACCTGGCGTGCTCTTTCTTCATTTAGAAAATGCACAAGCTGTACTGTTTTTTCCGTGGCTCGTGTTAAGTTGAGCGTTCTCTTCCCTTCTCTCAGAGACTTAACAGAGGGTCATTCTGAATCCTGGTCAGCTGCTTGTATTACTGTTGCCTATACTGGAATGAGTCCCCACAGATTTGTCAGTATCTAAACCAAACTAGAGCTGAATATATTTGGCGATTCACAGGAAATAAAATACCAAGAAATGTGATGAACAATTGTTTAATTCATTTTTTAGACAAAATACAACAAGCTCTAATTCCAGCTTCCAAATGCTTTATTCTTATTCCCTTACGTTACTGTGATAATTATCTTTGTGTTTTGGATCCCATTTGAAAAAGGTTATACTAGTCTAATAACAGTTTATTTTTTTTGCTTAGGTTTTCTTTGACTAAGTAACTTTCAGCAGTCCTGCTTAGCTTTGTTACCCTGAAAATGACTCTTCTTTGGATTTATTTTCCCTGTACACATCCAAAAATAGCAGCCAGTTGAACCATTGCACCTCCCAGCCCTCAGCATATAGCCATTGGACGGTCTGTTTCCACATATTCTTCACAAAAAAAACTTGAGGAATCATTGGAATGTTAATTACTCTGCAGGGGAAAGAAAAAGAGCTGTTGATTTTTCTTCCTGTTCTCAAGTGCTCAGCTGGTTGTGTGTTAAAGCAGGATTTCAGCTAGCACTTGCACACTCATGAAACATCAGTTTGTAGGATAATCACTATCGAGATCTAATTAGCCTAAACAAACTTGTGGCCCGAAACCGGCTCGACCAGCAGAGCTGCGGCTTTCAAGGGGAAAGATCTGTCATTCCTCCGGTTGTCATTTTCAAAAGATGTTTTATTGGACACAGTCCAGACTTGTTCATGTGTTACTCAGTTGTTATGCATTATCAATTTGTTGATTTGTTTAATGTTTTTAATTTTTATGATCTTGCTGCCTGGATAGAGACACACAATGTCAGACTTCTATATATGTCGCCTCTTAAAATATTGATCTATGGATTTATCACCATATATGTTAAATGTCGAAACCTTTTCTCTTTGTGTTCTTGCAGAATGTATATCAACCACCACAGCCAAACAATGAGAGGCATACTTAAAAGGAAGTATGCCGAGGTGGATGACAACCCCTGCCACTCCTCCTCCTCCTCGTCTTCCTCCTCATTCTCGTCCTCCTCCTCCTCTCCTCTTTCCTCCCTCTCCTCGCCTGCAAACTCGGATTGGGAGTCCGACGGGGAGAGCAGCTCCTCCAACAACCAGGATTTCCCCCCTCACAGATTGTCTTCCCTAACCAGTCCACCCAGTAAGTCCCCACACCAATGGCCGCTGCCCCCCCCCCCCCTTTCAAAAAATGCAAACCTCTTATCGGGCGGTTCTCCCATCAGTGTTTAATAGGAGTGTCTCTTATCGCCCTGCAGCAGCACCGTGATGACTCGCTGATATGAAAATGCTAACCTAAGGGGCAGCTCTAGATAATGCGCCAAGAAGGACTTGTCTCTAGCCTGTCTGTCCAGTGGCGTGGAAGATCATTTGCCTGGGCGACAGAGCATTGTGGAATTGATTTGAATAGCAAGCTCCCTTTAAAGAACTCATATCAAATGGCCTGATACTGATATCACAAAGCCGCACACAAGGGCTGCAATGACAAAATACTCAGCAGGTACTCTGAGTGGTACAGTTTCAGCCGTGTTTGTTTGAGTTACCAGGACTCACAACCGGTGCAAACAGTGCCCCAGTGTGGAGCAGCTTGGACAGGCAGAGCAGCTGAGACAAGATTAGTCAGCTGCTCTCTGTTGTTTACTGACCTTTGCAACGTGAGTTCAGCCTCAGTAATATGTGAAGGTTGGACAGTTTGTTGAAGACAAACTGTTAAACCAAAACAGTAACCTGGTGGATATTAGCAACTAAAGCAGCAGAAAGAGTCTGATTACGTTCTGGTAAACCTCCAAAGAAGAGCAGGTATAGCCTGGTTCAATCCGGTTGATCCGTCCAATAGAAGGCTGTTTTTCAGTCTTTCTTTTCCTCATACATGTTCAACTATTGACCCAAGTGACTCTAGGGAAGTAACTAGTGTGTCACCTAGTGGCCATATGCACGTCATGATTCTTTCACACATTAACTACTGTATGACAGGTGAATCGCATCACAACCTGAACAAATACAAATGTTAGTGGATTAAAAAAAATCTAATAAGACTTTTTTTTAATGAATACGCTATTTAAATTTGGAAACACGATTCATCTTGAAATGGTGTGTCAAATCTTGCACGGCTTAGCCCCCTCTCCACTCATTGAATACATTTAACCAAATTAGAAGTCATTTACCAGAGCCACTGCCAGAGGGGATTTTAAAATACCATATGGTAGCTTTGCACAGTCAGCCTTTTCTTATCTAGCAGCTCACACCTGGAACACCATAGCTGAAGAACCGAGGAACACCACACCTATAAACTTCTTCTTTGATTCTATAAAACAGCGGTTGTTGGACACTCAAACAGGTCATCATCTGGAGTCGTGGTTCATTTATGTCATTGTGAAAACTAGCCTGTATTTACATGTTGGACTCAAGTACATTTGTTTCTGAAGCCACCTACAATGACTTTCAGCTATGGAACAATAATTACTTGTACAACATTGATGGATTCAATGTAGACAAAAATCATGATTTGTTTTAATTTGTTTCTGATTAAATTATTATGCTTTTACCTTTCATATAGCAGATGATGAATCCTGACAGTGGTTCACTTTTTCTGATGATTTGTGTCTTTCTTCTTACCCAACCAGTGTGCTCCATCCTGAAGAGGCCAAAGCTCCGGGGTTCACAGAGCAATGTGCGCTTTGACCGGGTGACAGTGTTCAGCTTCCCACGCTGCCAGGGCTTCACCAGTGTGCCCAGGCGAGGAGGTGCCACCCTGGGTATGGGGCGGACGCACAGCACTCTTCAAAGCTACACCGTGGCTGAGCATGCACTGGAGCAACGGCACAGACGTCGAGAGAGGCTCCGAGAAAAACGAATAGAAGAGAGGTTCAAGGCATTAAAGCACACAGTAAGTGCACCGCCTTTGTACATTAGTTTGTATTAGAAGGCTCATCAATGCTTCAGTCTTCTCACGCGACCTGTTGTTTTGATTCCAGCTGATCACCAGCGGAGCCATGGACCAGGAGGAAGCAGACAGGCTGACTGTGGATCAAATCCCAGAGGAAGACAGCGACGTCCACATCAGTGATGCAGAGCTCAAGGACGGCGGTTTCCTTCAGCCGTACTCCTCCAAACAGCGGCAGGCGCTCCTCCAGGCGGCAGGGGTGAAGCGCGTCGACAGGGAGGAGAAGAGACAGCTTCACTTCCTGCGTCTTTCTAGAGAGGCGTGTGGATGTGACTGTCAGGGCTTCTGTGAGCCAGAGACCTGTGCGTGCAGTCTAGCAGGAATCAAGTGCCAGGTACGACTCTTATATATACACATGATTACTTGCAGTGAGGAGGATTGGATGTTTTCTGCACCTGAAATTTGGACGAATGATACCTCTGTTACAGTATAACTACCGGTTATAAAAAAAACAATATGTTTTTATGTTGTGTGGGCCTGTTTGCTTTCATTCTAAGAGTAGTAGAAACTGGAGAGACTGGATTTGGATATTATTGGATATACACATCTTTTAGTGATCTATTCCAAACCTTTTTACTTTACTTTTAGTGTTTTGGCCTTTTATCCATTACTTTATATCTTATTATGCTAAACTAACATCTTAATCTAATTTCTGATTATATATACATTTTGTGGTGTAATATTGCATAAACTGTCAATTTATTTGATCCAAATAGAGTTTAAAACTTATTTTACCGACCACAATCCCTGATTTTACCTAATCAGTCACACGTTTTTATATATTTACTTATTCTTCCAAGACTCTGTTATTATTTTTTTTCATGTTTTTTCACTCGTGTTTGTGTTATTATTGAAATTTTTAGAGAATCATGTACAAATAAAGATATTATTACTTTAATTACCCATCCCACTGGGTAATATTTTTTTTTCTAGGAGTTTAAAATATTTTTTTTACTTTATAGTGTAGTAAACGTTGGATTTATCAACAAAATGAATTTACATGCATCTGTTTTTCATCATTTAACATTGTTGGCATTAAGTACCCACAACACTATTCTTTTTACAAATACAGGTGGACCGCTTAAACTTCCCATGTGGCTGCACTAAAGACGGCTGCGGTAATACTCATGGACGCACTGAGTTTGACTCCAGACGCGTGCAGACCCATTACATCCACACTGGTATGAGGCTTGAACTGGAGAGATGCCTGCCGGATGAGACACTGTGCAGAGAGGACCAGGCGGAGCTTCCAGAGGACCTAGTGGAGTACGAGGACCAGGGCAAGGCTTGTGCAGTGCAGAGTCCACAGGAAAAGAGCTGCCCCTTTGGGTTCACCATGGAGGAAGACAGCCTTCCTCTCACTCTGCCACCCGCCCCTTCCTTCCCTTTCATCCCGGAGCGGTTAGTCGTGGAGGAGAACAGCTGCAGCAGTGACATGACCGAATCCTCCTGCACCAGCTCTGACTCCGACACAGGAGGACGCCTCACTGGGAGTCAGAGTCACACTAAGACATATCCCTGTTCCCTTAGTATCTGTGACTCTGAAAACAATAACTACTCTCTGTGCAATCAGCTGCGGCACACAGGGGAACCACTGACACAGCACAGCGGCAACATGGCCACAAACAGCACAACTACTGACAGTACGGGACCACTTACAGCCAACACACTCACAGACAATGTAAGCAGGGCCTCGTTGAAGGATTACCTCGACGAGAATGCAAACCAAGCCACAGACTTCTTTGACAACGATTCTCTCGAGGACTTCCCCAACACGCCCTCCCCCACCCTGGACTTTTCCTCAGGGAGGTACATGGACCTGAGTCTTTCCTCCGACTCCGACCTGGAGTTCTTCGGCAGCGACTACCCCTCTGGACTGTTTCACAGCTCCTTTAAAGGATACAGACACCCCGACAGCATTTGCAGCCTACAGCTGTTCAGCTCTGTGAATCTGCCACAGTACGAGTCGAGTACTTACCTCCTGGAGTCTTTGATCGGCCTGACTGAGCCGAGCCCAGATCAGGTTTTCTCAGTCGCAGAAAATCAGCTTTTTTAGGCGATAAGAAACTCTAAACATATCAATAATCTATGTGAGAGAATTTTATGTACAGAGCACTGCTTTTATATATTTGTAAGAATATTTCAATGTACAAAGAATGATTTATAAAATATTTTTTTCCGACTTAGATATTTTCTCTATTGCCTAAAAATGATTGCCTTTGTTTCAGAGAAACTACACTTAAGTAATCTAATATATGTTCTGTTTTTTTATTTTATTTAATGAATCTATCAAATGAAATGATATTAATATCTTCCATGGCCACTAAGAATATTGGTGAATATCCGATGAATGAAGGGTGCACGTACATTTTCAAAGTTAGTGTTACGCAAAGTTACCAAAGGGTCAAGGCAGAGATACAATTTCAAGACCATATTTCTCAAGAAATCAACAAAATCATATGTACTGTTATCGGCTGTTTGCCGTGGTGCAAACAGGATCATCCACTTTGACTTCTGGTTCCAGCCTTTATTTGTGAATTAGTTTAAATAACTGCCACATCACATTGTGTTAAGAGTCCCTGTATTGCAGTAATAAAAGGAAACTGTTATATTTATTTTTACCCTGATTTCAGATTTGTTTGATGAGTGGTGATTTGTATCCTCAGTTCTTAGGTGAGGAAACTAATACTGCACAGACAAAATCACACACACACACACACACACACACACACACACACACACACACACACACACACACACACACACACACACACACACACACACACACACACACACATAACAATATGAATGGAATCAGTCCAGTATTCTGCCTCTAACTCAGTCCAGAGCTTTGGAAAGTGCAACAAAACAATACTAATTTTTCCATAGTTAAAAGTTCCATGACACACACAAACAAAAACAAAGTTATTCTCAGCAGAGGTGCAGCAGATTCAAGCAACAGAAGTGATGCCCGACTGACCTGACCCGCTCTCCGTCTGACGCACCACCCTGCTTTCACACCTGGCATTTATATTTGCAGCAAAGTCTTCACAGGCAGCACCACCAGCACCATTAAACAGGGAAGCCACACCAACGCTCCCACAATGCATTTGGACAGGATATTTACAATTCAGCCTGAGCAATACTTGCACTTACAAAATACAAATTATTGACCCTTAATACAGTTGAAATAAAATGCAGAATAAACAGAAGACTGGATGCAGTGCAGGTGCAGCATGTCTGATAGTGTTGATAATATTACAATTATTTTAAGACTTTGTTTTATATAAAATATAAATATAACACATTAGGTTCTATATAGAACTTAATGTATGACAAATTATTTTAATTATAAATAAACATTGTATGTAGTATTGAATATAACAAAACTAAATACATTTAGGCTGTAGGTCTCTGTCTTGACTCCTCAGCTAAATGGGGTTAAAAGCTTTTCATAAATGTAGTTTTTGATTGATATTTGTCTATGATAAAACAATACATGTATAGATGCAGTCTATTGTTTCAGTTCATCGTGTCAGCTGATACTTTTAGCACTGTACATACGTGCAGGCCAAAGCGCACGCTCGATATGTTCGATGGCAGCGGTGATCGATTGGTTTTGACTACAGACAAGATGGCCGCCAGCTGTGAGCCTTGATCGTTCTTACGCTCCTGTTATCTTCTTGCAATTTTCATATTTTAGAGGAGTGAGTGAAAGAAATGGGTTTGTCTCAGAGTTCAGAGGTAGCTGAAGGAGGAACTTATGGATACCACGTACACGGAGTAAGTATTCTTCTTCTGGGGCTGAAGCAGCGTTTGCAGCAGCTTATCGTGGAATCGTACTGTATGCTAACAGCTAGCTGAGCTGCTGCTGCTCACCCGCCGGTTCAACCTGACGATGTGGCAACCTTACCTGTTTGAACAAGAGAGCAGATTAATGCCAGTGCAGCTTTCACTGGTTTATTCAATGATTTTTCAGGAATGCGCTTTAATCCAAACTATTGCTCGCCTTAAAGAGCTTCTTCCTCCAGGTCTGAAACATTAAATTACTTCACTGATCAACATGAAACAAAGACGTTTCCAGAAGCTGATGTTTCGATTGATTCAATGAATTACAGAAAATACGTTTTACTGATGAATCTCCTTGCTGCAACTCTTCCTAGTAGCTTAGTGACGTTATAAGTCGACTAACTGAAGGATCGATAAAGAGAGATTAATCGAAAATGCCAAAAGTTCATCGGTTTAATCTTTATAGGAAACATTCTTTGCTTTCCTGTGTTCTATGACATTGTAAATCGAACCAGTAATGTGACGTTCTTGGCCCCTGGGAACCTAAATGATGATGTTAATCATGGGGTGGAGCCAAATTACAGTCGATATGGATCTATGTACATGTTCTTCTCCTGAGTGAAGGGTGTGATTTTAAACTTTTCTTTATCAAGATGACAAACACTCGATAAACAGCAAAACATTTAACTAATCTGAGATCAATTATGTGATATACCTCCTCACTGTGCTTACCAAATGTTGAATAAATAAATATATATATATATTGTATAATTCATATACTTTTTTATCTTGATATTGTTTCACTCATCCCATCAACGAAATATGTATACATGAAATGTATTAATCTTTAACAAATAACAATAAATTGTTCATTGATTTGAACTATTTGACAATTATTTTGACAAATACTATTTAACGTGTAATATTTTAACAATGTAAAGATGAAGCTCAACATGTTATCTCAATGTTTGTGTCTGGTTTTGACAGGTGCAGCCGGATTCCCCTGCAGAGTCGGCCGGCTTGCAGCCCTTCTTTGACTTCATTCTGTCTCTGGACAATAGGAGACTTGTAAGTTTATTGATTACGTTTTAATAAGCTCTGAGTTCACTTAGCACAATGATGGTGATACATTAAGCACGTGCATGATAATTAAAAATACATGCGTACACTATACTGTGTAGGAACAGTGTAATATATAGTTTGACCTTTGACCCCTTCCACGACAGAATGAGGAAAACGACCTGCTGAAGGAGCTCCTGAAGGCCAACATGGAGAAAGCAGTGAAGATGGAGGTGTACAGCACTAAAAGCATGATAGTCCGTGAGGTGGAGGTGGTGCCCAGCAGCATGTGGGGAGGACAGGGGCTGCTGGGGGCCAGTGTACGCTTTTGCAGCTACCAAGGAGCCAGTGAGAATGTGTGGCATGTCCTGGTCAGTAGCTTCAATGAGAACCAGTAAAACCCACTGATCTGTCTCTTTCCCCATGACCTCATCACATAATAGCTTAATATTGTCTTTTCTCCATAGGATGTGGAAGTTAGTTCACCTGCTGTACTGGCAGGGCTCCAGCCACACACTGACTACATTGTTGGAGCGGATCAATTGTTGCAAGATGTAAGACTTGTTTTGATATCATACATCAGTGCATTAGGAGATAATTTGTGGGATTTTAAAAATTGTGTTTAATGTGATCTTGAAAGCTGAAAGTTAATTCCGAGCTTCTGATTTCCAGTCAGAAGACTTCTTTTCACTGATTGAGGCCCATGAAGGGAAACCCCTGAAGCTGCTGGTGTACAACATACAAACGGATGCCTGCAGAGAGGTGGTGGTCACACCGAATGGAGCGTGGGGAGGAGAGGGCAGGTATGAGGCCACACACAGAGCAATAAGCGTCGATTAGTCACAGTGACACGCTGAGAATACCAGTGAATTCATCTTCTGTAAATTCATCTTTGTGGTTCAGGAGTATTTGATGGATCAAGATGGCACTCGCCACTGAAACTAGATAAAACTTTCTTCACAACCATTGTTGTGATGCTAAATGAAGACAGAGTTGAATTCAGATTCAGTCTTGTGTTTGCTTCCTAATGTTTAAAGTTGATTTATTATATTTTTTAAGTCATTCATCAAGAACAAAGTCAGTTGTCCTTTTATTTATATTAGTACTTATACATCACTACTCAATATGTTGTAAAAAATGTGTATCTATTAAATTGTAAAATGTATTGGTATACATTTTTTTCCTCTTAGTTTGGGATGTGGCATTGGTTATGGTTACCTGCACCGAATCCCGGCAAATCCAGACCTATCAACTGCAAAGCCTCCTATCCCTGTTCCTGAGGAGAATCCCTCTCCAACACTGCCTGCACATGGTTTCACAGAGGTAAATGTTAAATTCACGTCATTTTTGTTTATGTATCTGTTTTGATTGAGCAAATGTTCAATTGAGCAAATATTCCATGAGGCGAAGATTACATTTTTAGATTTATATGTTTTAGTTTCCTGAAGAAATAGAAATGAACTGTTTAGTTCATCTCTGTTCATCCTTTTATTCCAGATTAATCAATTTACAGGATATGTATAAATGTATTTAATAGATAACAGAGACAAGATAATGAAAGTTATGATCTATGTTGGTATTTCCTCAGTTTCCCTAAACAAACACAATGATTGTCTGATAATGTTCAATGAGATCCAACAGTTAACCCGTGTTTGTTTCCAGGCACCTTTGATGGCACCTTCAGGCCAGAGTGAAGATGTGTTGGATCTGGAGCAGGTCTTCCTGCAGGAAGCTGCTCTACCTCCTCCCATCCAGACAGTCCCAGACCCTGGTCAGTTCATATTATACAGAATTTATAGATGAGTAATTACAACAATAATTTGCTCTTATTTCAGAATCAGAATCAGAATCAGAATTCTTTTTATTGCCTTGTATATTTTCACATACAGGAAATTGCCTTGGTGTGGTTGGTGCACTTTACAAACAACAATATAAAAACAACAATATAGAGCAATATAAACATCAATATAAAAAACAACAATATCGAAAAAATAATATATACAGTAAATGTGTTTTGTGCGGTTTTAAGGTGCAAAGATTGGTGGTAGTGCCAATAATGTAGTGTTATAAATTATGTGCGAGGGTGGGGGGGGGGGGGGTCAGCAGAGTCAGTGTGATGGGGGGGGCTTGTTTGTGAGCCCCACTGCCATGGGGAAAAAGCTGTTCAGGTGACGCGAGGTTTTAGTCCTGACGGCCCGGAACCTTTTCCCAGATGGAAGTCTCTGGAACAGGTGGTGACCGGGATGGGAAGGATCAGCGATGATCTTGCCTGCTCTCTTTCTGGTCCTGGAGTGGAACAGGTCTAGGAGAGCCGGCAGGTCACAGCCGATGACCTTCTCAGCTGACCGAATGATCCGCTGCAGTCTGCCCTTGTCCTTGGCAGTGGAGGCAGCGAACCAAACGGTGATGGATGAGGTGAGGATGGACTCAATGATGGCTGTGTAGAACTCAACCATCACTTTCCGCGGCATGCTGAATTTCCTCAGTTGCCGCAGGAAGAACATCCTCTGCTGGGCCTTCTTGGTGATGGAGGTGATGTTCTCCGTCCACCTCAGGTCCTGTGCTATGATCGTCCCCAGGAATCTGAATGACTCCACTGTTTTAACTGGGGAGTCGCACATGGTGAGGGGGGCGGTTTGGGCTGGGCTCCTCCTGAAGTCTGCCACCATCTCTACAGTTTTTGAAGCGTTCAGCTCCAGGTGGTTCTGGCTGCACCAGGAAGCCAGGCTGTTAACTTCCTCTCTGTAGGCGGCCTCGTCCCCATTGGAAATTAATCCAATAAGGGTGGTGTCGTCGGCAAACTTCAGGAGTTTGACAGAGGGATGGCTGGAGGTGCAGTTGTTGGTGTAGAGGGAGAAGAGGAGAGGAGAGAGCACACAACCTTGAGGGGCTCCAGTGCTGATGGTCCGGGTGTCAGAGACAAGCTTCCCCAGCCTCACGCGCTGCTTCCTGTCGGTCAGGAAGTTGGTGATCCACCTGCAGGTGGGGTCAGGCACGCTCAGCTGGGTCAGCTTGTCCCGGAGAAGAGCTGGAGAGATGGTGTTGAATGCGGAGCTGAAGTCCACAAACAAGATCCTGGCGTAGGTGCTGGGGGAGTCGAGGTGCTGGAGGATGAAGTGGAGTCCCATGTTGACTGCATCGTCTACGGACCTGTTGGCTCTGTAGGCAAACTGCAGCGGGTCGAGGAGGTGGTTGGTTATAGTTTTGAGGTGGGTCAGCACGAGTCGCTCGAAGGTCTTCATTACTACAGAGGTCAGGGCGACTGGTCTGTAGTCATTAAGGCCTGTGATCCTCTGCTTCTTGGGAACGGGGATGATGGTGGATGTTTTCAGGCAGGCGGGTACAACACATTCAGCCAGTGAGGTGTTGAAAATGTCCGTGAACAATGGAGAAAGCTGATCCGCACAGTGCCTCAGTGTAGAGGGGGAGACAGCGTCTGGTCCAGCTGCCTTGCGGGGGTTCAGTTTCTTCAGGAGCTTATTTACATCTCTCTCCTGAATTGAGAGAGGTGTGAAGGGGGGGATGGAGGTGATGGGGCAGTCTGGGGCCATTTTGTGGGGGGGGCTAGTGTCTTTGTCCAGGCTGGGGAGAAGAGGTGTGATAGATGCGGGGGGGGTTTGAGAGGGTCTATCGAATCTACAATAAAAGTCATTCAGATCGTTGGCAAGTCTCAAGTCTTCCACAGAGTGGGGGGATTTGGTCTTGCAGCCGGTGATCACCCGAAGGCCTTTCCAGACTGACGAGGAGTCGTTGGCTGCAAACTGTTGTTCCAGCTTCTTTGAATACAGTCGTTTGGCCTCCTTAATCTCCTTGCCAAACGAGTATTTAATTAGTCTGAACCTATCCATGTCCCCACTCTTGAAGGCCACCTCTTTCTCCAAACGAAGCTGTTTGAGTTTTGCTGTGAACCAGGGCTTGTCGTTGTTATAACACACCCTGGTGCGTGTTGGAATACATCGGTCTTCACAGAAGCTGATGTAGGACGTCACAGCATCTGTATATTCGTCCAGGCTGTAAGTGGCAGTTCTAAAAATGTCCCAGTCTGTGTTTTCAAGGCAGTCACGCAGCTCCTCCACAGCTTCTCTGCTGCTCCAGTTCTTTGATCTCAGCACAGCAGGTTTAGAAATCTTGAGTTTCTGTCTATAAGCCGGGATCAGGTGAATGAGAGCGTGGTCGGACAGACCCAGGGCAGCGCGGGAGACTGCATGATAAGCCTTGCTGATGGTGCTGTAGCAGTGATCCAGGGTGTTCTCCCCCCTGGTCGGGCATTTAATTAACTGTTTATATTTTGGGAGCTCCTGAGATAAGTTCCCCTTATTAAAGTCCCCAAGGACAATAACGGGGGAATATGTGTTCTCTCTCCTTCTCTCCACTCCCAGTATCTGCTCAGCGAGTTGTCGTTGAGCCTCGCGCACGTCAGCTTGCGGGGGGATGTAGACTCCAGCCAGGATGAAAGAGGTGAATTCCCGGGGAGAGTAGAACGGTCTGCAGGTGATGAAAAAAGTTTCCAGGTCCGGAGAACAGGACTGTAAAATGACTTTCACGTCGCTGCACCAGCCCTGGTTTATATAAAAACAAATCCCTCCGCCTTTTGCCTTGCGTGAGAGGATCGGGTCGCGGTCCGCGCGTAACAGCTGAAAGCCGGTCAGCTGTGCGGCGGAGTCCGGTGTGGCTTCGGTCAGCCACGATTCAGTAAAACAGAATACAGAAGAGAGGGAGAAGTCTCTATTTGTCCGGATGAGAAGGCGCAGTTCGTCCATCTTATTGCACAGCGAGCGGACATTAGAGAGGAGAATGCACGGGAGTGATGAGCGAAATCCTCTCTCCCTGAAGCGCACCAGAGCCCCAGCGCGCTTTCCTCTCCGTCTCCGCCTCAGTCTCGCTGCGTGGCCGAGGAGCACCGCACCTTTGACCAGTAAATCAACTAAATCCACGGAAGATGCGAGAAAGTTGGGACATAAATCAGATGGTGTTGTGTCCCTGATGTTAAGAAGCTCGTCCATCGTGAAAGTAATCCGAGTTGGGTCGCAATTAACAGAATTAAATACTAAAAACAAACACAGAAGTGCGCACCAACACACCGTGGCAGCCGTTCGTGGCGCCATCTGTAATGCAAGACGGTGGGTGATGGTGTTTCCCAAGTGTTCAGGAAAATCTTAGCAGCCGTTGCCTTGTGTTTGTTTTTACCTGCTTTCTCAGAGTCTGAAGTGGCAGTGATGAACCTTGACGCTGCAGATGTGGTGGACAGGCTGGATCTGTCTATGTCATCCATAGACATGACTGAAACGGCACTGACTATGCATGAGGAGAAGGACACTGACATCTCTGGCATTGGTGAGTTATCACAGCAGCAGCTCATTAAATTGTCCAGCTGCTTTCATGTCAACCTTTGTCAGATGAAAATGCTGTTCTGTCAGCCACCTATTCCTGACTATATTTGTTTCCCTGTTGTACAGAGGAGCTGGAGGACAGTGTACTGCTGTCATCATCAGCAGACGACCAGACTGATTCACAAGAGCTGAGCTCGCAGGCAGTCATGGAGCTCACGTCTGCTCTCGCTTCCACTGACATTCTGTCTGATTCAGGCATCCCACCAGTGGAACCACATCAGCCGGTCACAGAGTCCACTGAACCACAAAGCGTTCTCATGGAGTCTAATGAGAGCCCCAGTCCACCTATGGGTGTGTTGTCTCTCCCTGTAGACACAATCGAACCTCCCGTTAAGCCGTCTGTCCCCACCGAACACCCTCCCTCCCCACTTCCCGTTGATCTCCTCCAATCTCCCGCCGCTGATGAGTCGACAGCAGATGATTCTCCTGCTCAGGCTGTCGAGGATGCAGCGGAGGAGTCAGCGGAGGAGTCAGCGGAGGAGCCAGCGGAGGAGCCAGCGGAGGAGCCAGCGGAGGAGCCAGCGGAGGAGCCAGCGGAGGAGCCAGCGGAGGAGCCTGCAGAGCCTCTAGATGTGGCTCTTGCTCAGCCGTGCAACCATGGGCACGATGAGGAGGAACCAGAAGAGACACCCGCTGAGTAAGCTTGTATCAGGCTTTAACACAAAGTACAAAAATGCAAAGTAAGCTGACAATCACCTTTATAAGAAACACTAGAGGGGGTATTCAGGACAGACAAGGGGACGCTTCCCGATTGTACACTGATTATCTGACAGGACTGTAAACCATCAGGTTAGTAACACTACAGGAACCAGCTCCGGCATTAACATGTAAACATATACTTTGAATCACTGTAGAAATATCCTGTTGTTTTTTTTAACATGAGAGAAGTTTAAGTTACAGCTAATTATTTTAGCCAAAAAGGATGTAATGTTGTCAACTCTTTAGATTTTACATTGTGACAAGTTTTTTTTTCTTTTTCTGGGAGGCTAATGTGATGAATACTTCCAAAGATAAGCATGTAATATATGAAAAAACATGTCAGGCATCAACTACATCAAAAGGTTTTAAAGTTTCAATATCCTTTAGTTTAGATAAATTGCAACTCTCAAGGTGCAGAGTTATATCTATTCTTGGTGTGCTTTAAAGAAGCATTATCTATTAAATGAGTCTCATAATAGAGATTTTAAAAACAGCAAATTTTAAGAGGAACATCGTCTGGTTTTAGAATGTTCAGTCTGGGGATGAGGGAAATATCTGTCCACTTAATTTTGTTTAACCAGTTAGCACAAGCTTTTACAACAGATCTGATGTCAGTACATTTTATATGCTTGTCTTTTATTTTATTTAATCTTCCAGTCTGTGATCAGTTTAAAAAACATTTGATGTTATGTCCCCTGTTTTACTTTACACTATTTTCACCTTGTAATCTATGCAACAGTACACAAGAACTGACTGTGACTACAATGTGTTTTATCATGTAAATTCAATAGATAAGTCTTTCGAGATATGTAAGAAGTCTGGTAACGTGATAATTCTGCTGTAGGGTAATCGTTTTTTTCTAGGGAGATACTTCATGTTTTTCACTGTCAAAATAGGTGCTAGTGTGTAAAATAAGGGAAAGTATTTTTGCAGATATTATCAATGGTTTGTCTGTTTTATTAGGAATGAGTGCAGAGTCTTTTGATGAATGTGAGATGGGTGAATCTTAAAAGGTTAAACAATCATATCACTTTAAAAAAAAAAAAAGAGGAATTTGTTTGTTCTTATTTCACTCATCAGCTGAACACGTTACTACCTTAAGAAAACATCCATTTATAATTACCATAAATCTGTCATTGTTAAACCATTCCAATTTATTTCTATGAATGCCTAAAATATACATATTTCACAAGTTATTACAACAGGGATATTGCAGTGTTATGGCCTAATTATGTTACCCATCCTGTTTTTGGCCAATTAGAGCTCACTCTAAGCGTCCCCCCACAACAGCTTAACACACTCACACTTTTCATTACAAAATTAACTCCAGAAAATGTACAATGAAACGATCTGTTGTTCTGCTTGGTGACACACCAAGAGAAATGGGAAGCTGAGTTTATTTCACTTTAGTGAATTTCCCACAGTGGTTGAATGTTCATATATTCTCTTGGATGAGATTCCCCCCTTGAAGTTACATATATTTATGATTCATTTAACTCCTATTGAATCTAAAAGGAAATGTACATTAGGAAAAACCCTCACTGTCAGCAGAGTCACTGCTCCTGAGCTGAGTACAGAATGAGGAGTAAGCATTAGTTATTGTTTAAGATATAATATGCCTTGTATATAATTGCCCAATCGCTTAGATGACTTGAACGACTACCGACATTCTTAAAGAGTGAACTGCAATTTCTGGGTTGTAGCGAATACAACTCATAACATCCAAGTCAAATTTAACTTCATGACCACGAATGTGCTCTAGGGATTTTGAAAAATAACCTTTTTTTTGTTTTTTTTTAAGTAAACTGTACATCAACAGAATAGAACTGCAGCAACCCCTTTACACTTCTGAACAAAATGAAAAAAATGTTGTACATATATTTACAAAAAATAACATTCAGTCCATTGAGAACAGCACAGCTAAACAGAAAAGACAAAGACAAGTGCTGCTGTCAGCAAAGTTCAATGATTAGACGTCTAAGCCAAGGTTAAGTTCAAGTTCAGATGTACGATGACGACAACAGAACGAAAGGATTGATTTTTAGGGATTGTGATGCTACCCAGAGACCAAGTGTACTCCTAAAGTGGTGACACTGCTGAGACGGCTGTGGAGTGTTTGTAGAACAAGGACAGTTTCTGGAATGTACTAAAACAGTCTACTACATCCATGTGCATATACACACACACACAAACACGATCGCTTCAAAACAAAATGGCAGTCAGGAGGAATGAAACAAACTAAGCGGCCAAATTGGGAGAAAAAAAAATGAACCAAATCGAAATAATATAACCCATTAGAGTCCGTTCTTCAAACTTAAAAAAAAGAAACATGGACCACTTGTTTCCCAGGTGTCTGTTGGCTGCTCGGGCCTGTTCTGGTCAGTTCCCTACGATACACCATGAGCCACGTCCTCACATATGTTACTGGTTTCTCATTGATACAGCGACTCTTGACCACACAATGGGGTTTAGGGTACTACATGTCAGAGGTGGGTGGTGATTGGCAAATGACAGAGTTCTTGTTTCAAAAATGACGACTTTCACGTGGACTTCTGCCTATAGTGAAGAGTCAAGTCCCCGCCACTCTTCCAGATAAAATGTTTAACTGTCCGCAGGTCCATGTTGGGATCCAGAACCTGGGTCAGAGAAAAATAACAAATAGGTTAATGAATTAACAAATATTCAGGGTGCACCAAATCTACTATCAACAGCTGTGTCTCAATTCAGGGGCATCCATAGTCCCATTTCGAAGGCTCCTTCAAATAGAGCTGACAAATGTATCCTTTCATCCCAGAGAAACTGAGGCTCCAATGGGTGGATCCTATCCCAGGATTGCGACATTGATTATCATGCTTCTACTTAATCACACAGCCAAAGCTTTATAAAACCAAGGGGCATTAAAAGCAGACTAGACCATCTTGTTTCAGACCGTCAGCATGGCCCACTAAGACTGCTCCATCACGGGCCAGGTAGACCGCATCCTCTGAAGAATGCAGCCCTGATATGGACACTCAGCAAGTATGTCAAGGACGTTTGTGCTCACCTGGTCTTGACACATTAGCTCAATCTTCTCCTCGGCAAGCATGGCCATGTCCTCCTCCTTCTCCTGCTCCCCGGGTTTGTCATTGGCCGTGGAGCTGGTGGTCTGCGACTCGTTGTCAAGGTTAATGATTTTCTCGTAGACATGCTCCATCACCTTCCTAACCTGAAGCATGTCACTGGCCGAGAGACGGTCCCTGCAGAGTGCACAGGAGGTAAAATCAGCTCTCAGCAAACCTGGTGTAACATGCTGTAGACCTTTGTGGTTCTGCTCAGTGCTTCACGTGTTAGAAAAACACACACATTTTTACCAATTCCACAACAATGAAAAACAATGAGGAAAAGAACTCACTTCTTCAGAGTTTTTGCACCAGAAGAGGAATGGGGCTGGAGGTAGAATGGGATTTTATTGAACTTGGGCATATTTTTCTGCAATAGAAGGATAAAACAGTACATGTAAATATAATGTATTAAAACATGACAAGCACATGGAAGGTCTTAGAAAATAGGGCCTTTCACCTAGAGAGAACCCCCCCTTGATGTTTAAATTAAAAACTCGCAATTTATAGAATTTCTGAGAAGTACAGCTGTAATATTCAAAATCGATTTAACATTGCTGCATTTACGGCCAAAATCGTAACAGTGACTGAAAGTCACTTTGGCCCCCCCCCATTTAAATCTCAAAAGTTAGTAATTCTTTTTCTTGGATACATAACCCTGAGAGGTTTCCCATAGTTCCAGTAAACAACATAAATAGCACCAGATTTTCTCTGTAGTTAACATGAAGTTAATAATAAATCTGATACAAGATTGTGTCAACCTTCGCTGGAATATGAAACTATAAATGCCAATGACGATTTAATTTTTTAATCGCCCACTCTATGTAAAATAAGCTTGTGCATACACAAAACAGTATGCACACAATGTACAAATACACATTAGCGTCCTCATTTAATGATAGGTCGCACAAGTCATCTAAGAAAGACAAAAGGTAGCAGAGAAGGAAGTTCAAGCATTTCGCAGAAGGTGAAATTAGAGGAATTGAAAGGAAAAAAAGAAAAGATAAACACTGTCAGACATTTTCTGAAGAGACTGTTCCTTATTAACATGTGTAAGGCGACAGACATAATACTCACATCTACAGTTATGTCAATAACCCACTGTGGGACTGTCTCATTCAGCAGCATAGATTCAGTCTCTCCACCAGAATCTCTACATAGCAACCTGAAAAAGACATGACATGAGAGACCTTTAGGAGCTGATGCCATCAGAGAGTCAACTATTAACATTTATAAAAACCGTCAATGTGACAAGTGTTAGAACAAGATGATACTTTTACATTTATTCGGCATTGACAGGAAAAAGTCTAACTGAACAAATACCTAAACAGTGTTCTGCCTCCTGCTTCACCAAAGATTACTGGTGTGTGTGGTGGCACCTGGAAATATCCATTTCCTTTCTGGACCCGGTTCTCCTGCTCTCCGTTCACTGCGGACACAAGAACAGCCCTGCTGTAAGTAAAACTGAAAGTATCCTTGGACAACCAGCATTCATTGACGATAGTAGGGAGTGCATGTGTTTTTGAGGCAAAGAAGAACAGAGAAAGAAAAGCCAATTAAATTTATAAGATCTCCTTACCATGGTTCACCTCGTTCTCTTCCTCGTCCATGGGGTTGATGCGAGTTCTGGGCCAGAACTCCAGCAGAGCCTGCAGCAGCAGTCCACCCAGGTTCACTGTGAAGACCAAGTGTTAAAGTCATGCGAGTTAAAACATTGGTTCTGCACTATTTCATTTGCATATAACATGTGATTTCATCAGATATCTTACATTTTGGGTCAGATCCATCAGAGCTTGAAAACCCTGCATCCTTTGCAGACACCCAGGCAGCAAAGCAGTCGCTCTCATCCAATGTGATAGTGAGCATCTTTTCCGCACCAAACAAACAACACACAAATGTAAGACTATAAACTAGGCTCAGAGAGGAGTTGCAACTGCTTGACAGATGAAAACTTCTTTTGTAACCAGGTTTGTCACTCACCCCAGTTTTCAGGTCAACAGAGAACCAATTTGGCACATAGACCATCTTGAAACGCTTTTTAATCTCTTCATCAAACTCCACTTTCCCCAAGTCTTCGCCCTTGCAAGCCTGGAGGTAAAAGAAAAAAGTAACATAAATTAAAACCACAGATATCACCAGGTTGTTAAATAGCAAGTTAGTTTGTTTTATCATTTCGAACACGTTTAAAATAAAAAAATATTAATACAGGCAAATAAGGGAAAAAAGGGAACTTGAACATTGTTCAAGTTCCCAATTTATTTCAACATTTATTGTTCAATGAACAATAAATGTTGAAATAAATTGTCTGAAAAGGCTTAGAAAGAATGAACACTCATTAGTACGACCCGCTTTTATACATCATAATATTTTGTGAAATGCCGCAATATTCCAGCTTTCACCATTAACAGCTGAATCACAATCAGCAAACTTATACTTTCATGAGTTAGTGAGAGAAGATAAGTACAATTAAACGAAACTAAGAAATTATGCATCATACATCCTATTCCCTGTCGTAATGTGATACTTCCACTCCACAATCATCTTTTCCACACGTATTTAGTAAATTGGTTTTAAACAATTATTATAATGTATTAGGGCGGTCAAAATTAATGAGTTAACGCGGGATGATTAATTTGTGGAATTAACGGCTTAATCTTTTTAACGCATTAACGTATGCGCAGAACGACCTGCTCCCAATACCCATACCCGCCCCCACTCACCAACTCATAGCGACACACGCAGTGAGATCAGAGCTCTCTCACGTGAAGCAGCTAGTCAGTGACTTTGTAGAAGAACAGCGAAACAGAGTTTCTCTGGTCTCAGCTGCTCAGATCAGCGCCGCTGCGTCATGATCAGAGCAGAAGCTGCAGTTGGTTTGTACCGAGCTGGAGTTTCTGGTGTTTGTTTTAATTTGCTCCAGAGTTTGAGGAACCATCGATTCATCACCAAACACATACAAAACATCACACCGTACGTTTGTCATCTAAATCATCCCAATAGAAAAATTAATTATGGACGTGAACTAGTTCATTTTCATCTGCGTGAACTGAACTGGAACTCGTTCTTTTTAAGTGTGAACTGGCTCAACACTGCTTCTACCGATGGGCTCAGATTCAGATTACACATTCACATTGAATTGTGTATAGGTTTAGTTGTTTGTTTGATTTAAAAAATGAAAAGAAAAAGGTTTTATTCAACGATCCTATATTTGGTTAAAAAAATTAAATTAAATAAAAAAAAAAGGGCAAAGGCTAAGATGTCCCAAATGTTTATGATAAAGGTTCTTTAAGTTTGATCAAATAAATAAAGTTCTAAATAACATCATCATATGTTTGCTCTGGGGCAAAGCAAAGAGAAAGCCACATTTATTTATGGTATGTTTTAGTTAGATTTTTCAATCTTAATAACTATCATTTGGACTTTATAACAAATATATATATCTGCCTTCTGTCATTTATATTTCCATCCCTGCAACAATATACATAGAAAATGTTTTTTTCAGCCATTTAGCTATACTGTGATTAATCTGATTAAAAATATGAATCATTTGACAGCCCTATAATGTATTTAATGTTGGCCATGTTTTTCATTTTGCATCACAGTTGTTCCATACTCTAACCCCTTTGATTGTAATACTACAACTTTTATTATTAGTTCTCACAAATTGTTTTCTTGAAGATATAGATTCCTCTCAGAGTGGCAAGTGTTGTGATTAACAATAATTTTATTGTTTTATTATGAACTGGATGAAAGCATTAGAGATGCAATCACACTCTAACATACTTAGAATAACATAAATACAGCATGGATTTACCTTTAGAACATCCCAGAATGCCACGTTGTTGTTGGTATCTTTGGTAAGTATGTGTCTCTTGTCATTGAGAATGTGGCACTGGATAATACTGGCACCTCCTGTGAACGCAACAGACAATTCTTCTAAAAAAAAACAAAGACTAATTTAGAGAAAACTGGTATCAGATAGAAGAAAAACACACGTTTACCTTTAATGACTTGCTCTGGCTGAGTACACAGTGGTGTCAGAGGGGTAGTGCAGTCATTGTCATACTCTCCTGAAGATCTGAAGTTGTGCATTCCCTTTAATGACTGCACACAGAACATAATAATTATCAGAGATTGTCCTGGATTTTAACACTCGCTTCCTCTCTCTCTCTTCCTTTCGGCAATATCTGTGATTAATGTAATGCAATTATCCTCAGTGTATCTCCCCCCTAGCAAATCTGGTTTAAATATCTACACACATTACAGGAGGATTACAGCCAAAGAGCATTAGGTGTTGCCACATGCACGAGTCTGTATCTACACTGTGTTCAGGTCATTACGTACGACAGTTGCCCAGTGATCCCAGAGTTGTCACGCATGCTTACCCATTTATTAACGGATGACTTGGTGGTCGAGACCCAGATTGCAGGAGGTGGGTCAGCAGATCTGTCCAGTTCCATCTGAGCAAAAGAGAAAGGCAGCAAAAAGGTTGGATGACTCCTAACGGTTAGCTATGAACACACAAATGACGGAGGAAATCCCCAGGTTTATTATTCTGACTTCTTTTTATCTTAAAAATGCAAGTCAGCACAACTTTCTTTAAAACAGATGCTGCAATTGCCCTCAAAGCACAGATATGACAAGCCTCAATGAAAAAACAAGAAATCCATTCATTTGAAATGAATACCTGTACAGTAACATGCACTTGTGGGTTTCTATTGCTTAACCCATTTTGACCAGATGAATGAGATGAGACATGTTGAGACATGATGAGACATGTTTGAGGAAGAGGATGAGAAGGAGGAGATCTTGGCAAGTTATCCAGCTTTATTGTTCTTTGAAGATGTTCCTGAAGTTCAGTAAAAAACTATTTACAAAGAAAACCAAACATGGAATAAAAAAGTAGTTTTTTAACAACGCTCAGGTTTTAGAGTGTGTTTTTTTTCCGGGCCTTAGGTCTTAATAAAAAAAAAAAGAGCAAGTAACTTGTAGTAGACAACGCATGCTAAAATGCAGATATAATTAAAGGATAAAACTCAAAACTATCAGACTCAGTATTTACATCAACCCTGTGCACAAACACCAGGTGAAAGCATTGGTCAGCATTTAGACAAAACCTGTACATGTTACTAGTACAATTCCAGAAAAGTTACTTAATATTAGTCCCTTAAATACTGTATTTTATTTACACAATTTTTGCACAACAGATAATTTGTTGCAGGTGTGTTATGTTCTCTTACTTTGAGCACTGGGGCCTTCTCCTCACAGATGAGCACACGAATGTCGGGGTTACGCAGGTCAGTGCAGTAGATCTTTTTGTCCCTGCCTCCAGAGTAGACGTGTGTAAAGGCCTCGTTTACCTGCAGGGCCCACACCCCTTCATCGTGCACCCGGTAGGTGGCGATACACCTCTGTTGGCCGAGGGACCAAAGGCGGATGGTCCCGTCTGAGCTGCCTGACAAGCACTTAGGGGGGAAAAGGCAGGAGCTTATTGACATTCAGAAAATATTTATTAAGGCGCTGCTAACCACTGGTTAAGTCACACAATTCACCTGAGTGCCATCTCGATTCAACAGCAACGACTTGACGTTGTCTGTGTGACCTTTTAGCTTCATTAGTTTTGCACACGTTCGAGGATCCCACACTCTAAGAACCTGACGGAGAAAAAAAATGAGAAAAAAGCAAAGGGCGTAAGAGATTAGTGTTTTATTGTGAATTAAAAACAATATATACAATAAAGTAAAGCTTCAATTTAAGTGTTTCCATGTTTCATAATAACTGGACTTCTGTAGCCACAGTTTTCCTTATTTCTTAAAGTGTTCACCTGTAATTATCAAGACTGTTGAGAATGTAACATGCCACATGAAATTGATCTATTAGAATGAGTGTCACAGACCTTTTCTGTGGATCCAGATACTATGACTGTGCCCATCTGGTTCATAGCCAGACTGTAGATAGAGTCCTTGTTCCCACTCAGAGAGGACGCTGCGGCAAGCAAAACAGAATACGTTGTAGAATTTCTTTCACTCGAAAAAATGCATGTACACACTCAATTCTGCGTACAATTGTAATAAAAACTGTAGTTTGTTGGCAAGAAACACGCAAAGCTGTCACACAAGGACTACTCACTGGTTACAGTGTTATTGGAAGCAGTGAGGGCTGTTAGTGTGTTCACATCCCAAAGAAAGATCTGCCGGTCGAGACCCGCCGACGCTACCAGCTCCTTGTCCTTGGCGTAGGCCAAAGCTTTCACATAGTCCTTGTGTGTTCGTAACGTGGACATGCAGAATCCTTTATGTGCATTCCATACTTTGACTGTTGTATCCGATGAGGCAGATATCACTAAAAACAGAAGAGTCAATGAGAAAAGCAGAACGTAAAATTCAGACCTTGAAACTAAACTGCACAGTGTCTAAACTGGAATTAAAACAGCAGCAAGTCATGAAACTCACATGTTTTTCCATTGCAGCAGAGAACAATGTCATTGACCCAGTCTGTATGATGCTCCATTGAGGCAATGTACGGGTCCTGCTACGGGGAAACAGAGGGAAACTTAGATAGATACTTTATTGATCCCAAAGGAAATGTAGACATCCAGTAGCTTAAAACACACACATGGGACAAGAAAAGCACTCAAGAATTACAGTAGTACAGAAGTGTACTCAGTCTGTGCAACCAGTCAATACCATAAGAGATGGAGTGCAAAATGATTATTAGTGCAAAAATGATAATACTACACAATACCATTAACCAGACGAGTTATTCAAGCAAATTATCACTAATATTTAAAAATACTGAACACGTAACCCTGAAACCCAACACATTATGCATAGGGGGCAGTAACAATTATAGGAAAATAATTAAGTGTGTGAACGCACAGCTGTCTGATAGCACAGAGGATTTTCCAGTTTCTCACAGATCCGGAGAAAGAGAAGTGTTACCTTGTGCTGGTAGACGCTCCATATCCGGATGATGGAGTCTCTCCCAGCGGTGAAGAGCCGGTTGAGAGCTGGGTCGAGCTGGAGAGCATTCACCCCATTTCGATTGTACTTCTCCACCTCATCTCTAATGACATAGGACACCTGACACACAGAGAGGGGAGTGAGCAAACCAGCTGTGCACGTTTAGATGCTCTCACATGCTGGGTCTCATGCACCTGCACTCAGGGCATGCAGTTTGCTAATGAAACATGTAGCCGAGCTAAATATGATTTATTTTAGGGATTCAATCATGCTAGAATTATTTTAAACTTGGTGAAATCCGCTACTTGTAGTGTGCTTTGATTCGGCCACAATGCACAGTGGCGGGGTGCATGACAGAACCACGGCGGCACGTACGTATTCCCAGCAATTAGACTGAGCCCGGATAGTGTGTTGCTAAGCTATGGTTAACGCGGCACCAGCATAAAACTACTGCTGCAACAACACATTAACAGCCACTGCTAAATGACGAGTGAGCCAGTTTTGTAATAATGCATTACACGTGTATTTGTGTGCGAGTAGTTTCCAAAAGCATGAGGTCATTTAGACGCTAATGTTAGCAGCAGACGCCAACACCTAAGCTAAGCGAAGCTAACCTAGCTAGGTTAGCCGGCTTGAGTCATGACTCGTAACAGCTGCGCTGCCTTTGCCGGCTGGTTTTTGCTCCTCGTCAAATCTCTACAAAGCTCAGTCTCAAGGCGAACCACTCAGTGGAGCCGTCACTGAACTAACTGCACTAGAGCAACTCTGATAAATCACCTGTACTTTTCTCCGCCCAGCAGCATTTTGCCTGTGATGCGTGGCCATCTTGCATGTTGACAGTTAATTCATGTGATGCTACATCCGGAAAAAAGAAAACATATCCAGCAAAGCGTCATGGGTAATGTGGTTTTACTCTGTCCTCCACGCCCCCTCATGATTTGTTCACCTTCCAGGTGCCTGTCACCATGACAAGGACCTTGGGAACCACAGAAGAAGACCTCTCAAACAACACTAAGCACCTTATCTTTGACTGTAAAATAGCACCTTCAAAATAAGTGTGACGGTTCATTGACTTGGAAAAGAGAGATCTATCAGGATCTAACTGTATCAGGTACAACGTTAGAGAAATACTAAGCTAAAAATTAGTTAAAAAGTCGTAGAAATCATTACAATACAGCATTTATCTCCAATATTCAGCAAGGACACTTTTGGAATATCAAGAATAGTTCTTGTTGTATTTGTTACAGCAGCAGTTCGTCTGGTTGAGGTAGCCGGGGAACGTGCAAGTCATATCCAGCGTTCAGCTGTTGTTTCAGTTCAGTGAATGGGACCAGTCAGTCAGAGCTCTGCTTAACACATTGATTGACTTTGGTTTTTCTCTACATGAAAACCACCACATTGCTCGGACAAGGAGCCCAACAAAACCATGCATGGCTGCAGAGGGCGCTGTTACTCAATATGTGTTATAGTGTTACTTTAAAGGGATAGTTCACCCAAAATGAAAATTCACTAATTATCTTCAAACGTAGAAAAGCAACAGAAAGTTTTCATAAAATGCCTATATCCTTCTCCTGTGGTGTCATTAAAGTGTCCGTAAGCCCAAGCATTCAAATTCTACTCGAAACAAGATCTTTTACACTGTGTTTTTGACCAAACGTCCGCTTTGATCCATGCGCGAATGCAGCCCCAGAGGAGGATAAGGTGAGTAGATGAGTGAATTTACATTTTTGGGTTAACTATCTCTTTCACATAAACCGTCAAAGTGGTACAGGGACAGGATTGAACCATTAGCTAGCTGGGTCAACAATTCAGCTCTTAAACAAAAGGGCCTTAAATGGCTGTGGCTGTACTATGAAGTTGAGTATACAATTTAATTAGATTCTTATTTCAGCAAACATCAACATAGTCCCATTTAACTTACAACATGCCTTCAGAATGCATATTTTATCACTGCCAGCACTAAATCGGCAAACACTCACAGGTAGGTGATCTTAAAATGGAATTACTCAATATGTGAGTATAAAAAAGAATATCAGAAGAAAAAGATTGCGTCAGACTGAGACCAGGACATAAGTCAGGATTTTAGAAATACTGAGGACATGAGTCAAACTCAAAATTTTTGTTTTTATTTCCTAGCATGAAAGCTCTTTAGGGAGCCAGGAATAAAATTACTCTAAAATCCCCTACACATATCAGTAATACATCTCAGTATTCTCTATGATAGCTAGGTATCCTATGGTGGCATCAGTAGGTTGCTTTTCTGACATAAAAAAACACAACTTGCTAGCACAATCACCTAAGCCTCCCCTACATAGATAGTCCGTTATTGTCCGCTAGAGGGAGCTATAAGATACCAACACAGTAGGTGAAGACAGCTCAGATAAATATTGTAAAATCATCAGCTCTTAACCTTAAACACACGATGGAAACACACTGATAGCTTGTCTTAAAAAACGAGCAACATAGCTTGATTTCACAGGGAGATCACACAGCAGGTGATTCCGTTGATACATAATAAATAAACCGATGTAGGACTTGGTTAGCACTCTGGAGTATCAACTTTTTAAAGAGCACCATCTGCCCGCCAAAACCCCGAACAATTTCATACAAACATAATCATTTGATGCAAATTAACAAAGGACATTTTAGGTCAGTATATTGGATCATAACTTCACCACCCAAATTCTCTTCTGTGAGCCTGTTACCGAACATTGGGGAAACTGATATCTCTCTCTCTGTCTGTGTGTGTTCAGTCAGAGAGAACTCCCGTTTTTATTTAAAATATATTTAAAAAATTTTCCTACTGTTTTTTATTTATTCTGTTTGTTTATGCATTGGATACATGTTGTCATTTTTGATAAAAAACAACCCTATGTTGACAGGTTTAATTAGATAAAGGTTTGTTTATAACGGTCTCTCTCCGTCTCTCTTTCTCTCTTTTTTTACACGAATCTGTGTTGTTGAAAGGTCTGGTAACGGACAATTACCCCCCTCTCTCCCTCTCTCCCCCACTCTTGCTTCTCTCGGGGCCACAACTATAGGTGCGTATCCCCGCCTCGCGCTCTGCCCTGCGGCTCGTGACCTCTCCTCTGTGGGATGAACACGGAAGGAGCGGAGCAGTGGCAGAGGAAAACTTCTCCGCCCCTCACTCCCCCTGCGGCAGGTTTGAAAACGTCCCAGTGTGAGGTGATGAGACCTGCGGTGTCAGCTCTGAGTCTCTTGGTCACTCCTCCTCTGCCCTTCATGCTGACTGACAGGCTGGAGTTTACATCCACGCTGAAGAGGAGCAAGTGTCTGGAGGATATCATGGATTTTACAGAGCAGAGGGTTTGGCTGCTCCCTCTCCTGAAACCCGAAGAACTCAACTCTGGAAACGACGCTGTAAATCTCAGAGTTTCATATGTGAGTACCTCTGTGAGGATTTTCAGATTCTGACATGAATATTTAGCATGTAACTATATGACCAAAGAGGGAAAGAGCCCTAGTTTAACCCGATTATAATAGAGAATTTTTAAACATATAAAAAACAATTAGGATTTAAAAAAAACTGTGGTTCTATGCTTAAGATATAATACAAAACGGCACTTACATGGCTATATACAGTATACAACATGATGAAGTCCTAAAACAAGCCCTTTTAGGCGAATTGTGATTTGTGAATATGAGCTTGGGCTATACAAATAAGATTTGATTGATTGAGGATTTTTTGAATGAAATATCAGAAAACCATCCTGTCTAATACACATTTTAGTTTTATTTTTTACTTTTGAGCATAACATGTAATTATTTTCCAACCTGTTTATAGAGCCAAAGAGAATTGTACATACATTGTGATATTATTGCTCATTTTCAAGATATAAAATAATTATAAAATTACAATACCATACATTCATGAATATAAAGCAGGTGAAATGTATCAGATTTTACCCGGGGACGGACATAATTATTAATAAGAACCTGCCGTTTAGCATTAAAGGCTCACATTTATTTGTCACTCATATTCAAGACATTCACTTCTAGTTCTAAAATTTACTCACATGGCTCAGAACAACTTCCATAATTCATTAAAGTGCAATGTGTAACACATTACATAATGATATGGGAGGAAATGGTGACACATTCAAAACAAAGTTTCCCTATTTTTAGCTTCTTTAAGTTGCTATCATCTTCTTGTCCAATGTAGCGGATGCAACTCGGGATTTGTTTTAAGGTTCCACAGTTTTTGGAAAGACGTTTAAGCATCTCTGAGTCAGAACCAGGAGAGCTTATAGAAATGATAATTTCTCATTACTGCAGCTCTCCCATCATGATAATACTTTCACCACTGTCTCATTTTGTAGGTCTATACATTCTGTAACCTATGTATTTAAGCTATCTGCTGCAATTACATTGAAAGGTTTTTGCAAAAGAAGTGGGTCATCAGATCAGCCAGTGCACCTACGGTCAACATTACGAAGCTCTGAGAGGGCGACCGATGTGCAACATTTCCCTGTAAGAACTAACAGAATGTTCGCTTATTCAGTGGTGGAAGTTTCTTTTTGACATTTGTGCTTATGGCCAAAAGTCTTGTCTTTTTCTGAATTCAGTATTTGAAGACAAAATGGAATTCCTGATGTCACCATGGAGGGCATGTGGCAATGTAACAAAAAGATTAATCGTATGTTCAGAAATGAAAATTATATATGAAAACAGCAATATGTGTACACATAAACAAAATAGTCCTAGATGAAACCACTAATTTGAGATTATATAATCTATCACCATGAGTGAGCAAACACCGAAATGCTTGTTGGGTTTTCCAATATCCTAAAATAACCCTCTTAAGGCTCTTACCTCATAAATCCAGCACACAAAACCATAAAATTAGAGTGAAAGTAACACAGCAGCACAACGTCCAAGATACCAGTTTCACATCATCATTTATAAAATAATTTGCTTGTATGACCATCATTTGTTATATTTGGCTGAATTATTAGTAATGACCATAATGAAAATGAGGTGACCAAACCTTTCCTTTTTTAAAACATGAAATCCAATATATTGACAGGAAATATTGAAAATGTGTTTTTCTAACTTTTAAACATTTAGAAAATATGACGAGACAAAACCTCAGAGAAGAAAAACCAGTGGCAGCCAAACACAAACGTTTCAATAATTCGATAAAAAATGACTTGATCTATAATCAGGTGTAAAGAAACAAATATATGTCAAAGTCAGGTCAGGGGACCTGGTCCACAGCCAGCATAGAGTACTAAGCTTTGGTTTGTATGTATTAACAATAATTGTTTTCTGATGAAGTTGTAGCAGATTATAAGCTGACACAGCCCAGTTATTACAAATAGTGAGTTTAACGAATGTAGAAATATAAAAACAGTTGGTTTGATCGGATGTGATGCAGCTGAAGATCTGCTCACCACTCCATTCCAGCAAAGAGGAATATTTGATAGAAGATAGACAAATTTATTCTTATTGACAGTTAATCATCTTGAAATCTCATTATAGACACAGTTTACACTTCATATTCCCTTTACATGCCCTCAGGACTATTTCTGTATATGTGAAAAATCATATCTTTTAGTTTTGTGCATACATTTTCACCTTATAATTCAGTTAATCAAATACTAATTTAAACAGGGCAACTTATCTGATCCATCGCATTGCCCGTTATGGGACTCAGTGATGAAACTCTGAAAAAGGAAAGATTCAGGTTTAAATCTACTTACAAATTTTCACCAAAAAAGCACTATCAATTTCATTTCAGTTTAAGAGATCTTCTTTGTGTACTTTTTTCTATCTTGCAGACATATATGGCACCAAAAATAACAGCAATGTCTCAAAGGTAGAACATTGATATTGAGATGTGTGGCAGAGATAGATGTATCACAAAGCTGTTTATTTTATTTTATTTGATGTACTTATTATTATACTATTTACCAAGGCTGTGTGTTCAGTCAGTGTTTATCAGAAGTAAGTGTAGCCTACTCAGTGTTGTCACCTTCATCATCATCATCATCATCATCATCAGGGTTTATCATCTGCAGAATTTTAAAAGAAAACCAGATGGACCCAACTGCTGCAACTAAACTGGGAAGTGCTGCTTTCTCATTATGTAAAATATATTTTTTCTGGTGACAAAACATTTTAAATATGTGAATACCACTCTAAGTCATTCACTGATTTGTTATTATTACTTTTTATTTTGCTGGCTCAAACCATAATTACTATTGCCACCAGCAAGTAGTTTTTGTAACACTCAAATAAGTAAGACCACTTGAATTGTCCTTTCCCACCAAATGATAAAGAGTTGAAACATACAGCAAGTCCTTTATTTGAACTCTGGATTTCTCGTACACCTGCTGTCATACTGGGATCATGGACACGAAGCAGCTGGGGAGTAAATACCTCACCCATGAACATATTAGTGGTAGCTGCTGACCTTTAATATTTACACATGTTGAATGATTTCTGAGCTTGCAGTTATGAGAATTTAAAGCACTAGTATTGCAGAACGCATGGGTTTGTGTGTGTGTGTTGGGGATGGGGGGTTGTATGTGTGTGTGTGGGGGGGGGGGGGGGGGGTATTGCGTGCATGTCAGAACTGCCAGTCCTGTGCTGCTCTACTTTCAATCTAATTATCGTAATTATTTGCTGTGATGATGATGATACCACATCTGGCTGTTATGGGAATAAAATTTCATTCAACTAAAATATTTTTCCCACTGTGCTAATTCTTTGTTGCCACTTCCTCTCACAAGTGGCGTGCAAATTGAAGCTCTGTACCGTTGTAGATGTTTTCACATGTGATTATTAAAATGCATATGTAGTTTGAATATGTAGGCTAAGGTGTGTAGGTCATAGTCCGTTTTTTCACATTTACCTTTAATAGAAGAAATACTGTGACTCGCTATAAATAATTTGTCCCATCACGACAGAAATTTCATCTGAACCCTTTTTATCTGCTTTGTGACGCTGCAAATTGACCATAACCTATTTATTTTGATAGCAAATGGGAAAGCACTGGATTCAGTGTATGAGATGAGCTCATCTGAGATCAACCTGGGCCAAATAAGCAGATCAAGTGAAAGCAGATAACTAGCGTCTGGCTGGACGTGTGAAAGGATCAATGCATTTCAGGACAGGAGGAGATGGAAAAGTCCGAGCCTAGTCAATATGAAAAAGATACAGTGTTTTTTCTCTATTAAAGGGGGAACTTAGCTATGTAATCCTCTCTTTTGAAAGCTTTTTCGCTTATTAAAATATCACTCCGTCACTGGCTAAAATGAGGCAGTGAATATTTGGTAGTGGAAAGGCCTTTGGTATTGTCTTTATTTAGATTGTGACTTTGGTCTCTGATCAGAATACCTGCATACTACTTTTATATTTTGATTTAGTCAACATAAGGAGAGTTTGAAAAGAAAAACAAATCAGATGTGCTCTTGGAGACAGATATCTGTCACATTGCTTTTTTTTTTTAAAACAAAATTTCTTAATGTTGTAGAATAAATTAAAATGCAGAAACAATCAATTATTTGGATGGCATAAGTTTCACAGTTTTTTTTTTTTTTTACTATTTGGTGAAAAGTGAAGCTTTGAGAGATGTTGGAGACCATAACAAAGCTAAAAAGGGAATTTCTCAGTTTGCTGAAACATGACTTGGCTGGATGTGTAAATAAACAATTGGATGTGAAGATTTTCACCATCCACAGCTTTTATAAGGCGTTACAATTTCATTGTGGTATTTTCAGCTTGGTGCCCTGATCCCAAGTGGCTAGAGAACTAAAAGCGCAAAAGAAAATGTATGTTATTTTAAGTTCATCAGTATCATCAGCATGTTCTTCAATAATAAGACCAGTGGTGACATAAAATTAAATAAATAAAATAAAACTCCTTCTTCTTGCTGGTGATTTTGTCGTAGAGCTCACACGTTTGCTCACCTCACAGTTGAGATTTTAAAAACACAGCTCACTGTTTTAGGACATCAACATAGGAAGAGGGAGACATTTTGCATTTGTGGTTGCTATTAAGGGGGACCATAGAGGTCACAGAGTACGACTTTCAGGGTTTTTTGCAGGTTGACATCCAGGCCCGGCCGTATCCCTCAGTTCAGCAGAGGCAAACAAGTGATCACCATGCTAAATCATAGCTGGTGAAAGCCGCTGGTCAGGGCTACAGACCTAATCCCTCTGATTCAGAGCTATGGCTGCCCTAGTTTGACAGAGTTGGATAACAGAAATCTAGTGGTCAGTGGGAAGGGTGAAGAATCCATGTCTTGTCCTTCAGTCCCATCTTACAATCAGAAATCCAGGTTTTGACTTTAGCTTTTGATATTGCAACTACACAATATTTGAAATAGAAAAACATGAGCCATATTTTCAAACCTCCAAAGTGCAACCTTCAAGTTTACCACACACACATGTATAAAACATAATGGATGCAATGAGCACAACATTTTCATTGATGTGAATTAGATATCTTTATTTTTCTCACACCTCCTTTCCTCTGTCATTTTCCCATGCCTTTGCTCCTGTAGCTGTAAATAAATTCTAGTACAGGAGAATCAGGATGAAAAGATGGCAGCCATGCTGTTACCAACGGGTCCTGATGGCTTGCGGCGGTTCACTCGCGAATCCTTGGCTGCCATGGAGCAGCGGATTGCAGCGGAGCAGGCCAGGAACACCAAGGTTTGCCAGGAGGCTCACAGGAACGCAGAGCCACTCAAACCCAGGCCCGACCTGGAGGCAGGCAAGCAGCTGCCGCGCATCTTCGGTGAAATCCCTCCAAAACTTATCGGGATGCCACTGGAAGACATTGATCCGTTTTACTACAAGAACCAGAGGGTGAGAGTCTCCGTCTTTGTGATCGAGTTGTAGCTACACACATACCATGGATGTGTTTATAGTTGTATTCACATACAATACATATATATATACATTTGTAAATGTCGTTTTTACAACTTAAAAATCGAGTTATGACAAACCAGCCATTCCCCCCCAACTTTATAAAGTGTTCTTTGATAGCTTGAAAGGCACTATATAAATTCAAGTTGTCATTATACAATTAAAGATAACATTATAATCTCAGGTTATTTTTCTTGAGACTTTCTCATTTAAAACCAATTGTTAATACTGTAGATTATAATCTTTCTGAGCAGTTCACAAACATACAATTCATTTATTTATACAGAAGTTAAAGAAAAGTTATTTTACTCATTGACAATGAGTAAACATTGACAGTTCAAATTGATATTAACTGTGATGCTTTTGCGTAGAGCGCTGTTCTGTCTCTTTCTAAGCATACCACGGATTTGATTCACGTATGATTTGTATTGATAGACGAGCTGTATATTAAATGATAAATACAACTCTCATCTGTACTTGTAAACATGATATGGTAGCGATGTTTTCACTGGAGTGGTGTTCTAGAGCAGCTTGCTGAGGCACAGCAGTGACTGCATCTCTTTAGATCTCTTGTGGATGCAGAAATAGGATTAGCAAATTTTGATTTGCAGAGTTGGTAGATCAGGCTGCTACCCATTAATGGGCCGCTTATGGAGAGATGAAAAAGGTCGTGGCAGTCATTCTCAGGGTCTCTTTGTTTTGGCATGTGATGCGCTGCTGGATGGGAGGATTATCCAAAGAAGAAAAAATATTTAAATAAATGTCACATCTGTTGGGAAGAGGTTCAGCTTGCTTGGAGTTGCCTCCATTAACTCAACTGGCCTCGCGGGCTGTGCGTGTTTGGTGCTCGCCGCTTTCTTGGGAGCAGAAGTGCTTATGGTTGAAGGCAACACAGATGGTAGACAAAGATGCAGACTCAACACAGAAGCTATAAAATCCTGTGTGCTTGGTAAAGAAAAAGGCCAAACCGCTGCTCTTAGCTGCTGTTGAGTTTCTCTGCAGATGTATCACAAATGTTCCTGTATTTGACTGGACGATTAGTTTAGGAAAAATATATCAATAGTTTTACTGGTCCTGTTACAATGTATTTTATGTGCAAATTGTGAACAAAAATATTGAAACATGTTTTTCCCATGAATGATTTCTGTTTGTTTCTCTCTCTTTTGCAGACTTTTATAGTACTTAACAAAGGGAAGGCCATCTTCAGATTCAGTGCCACGTCTGCAGTTTACATATTTACTCCATTTCACTTCATCAGATCGATTGCCATAAAAATTTTGGTCCATTCATATCCTTTTGCATTGCTTATGTTTATTCCTGCCACAGCCATTTAAAATAACCACGGATGGTTACTTCTACTTTTTTGAGTTAGTCTGTATTTTTAAGGGTGATGTAAAATCCAATTTGAAATGTAGCAACATCTTCTTTGGGTTAAAAAAAATAATATATATATATATATATATTTAATTATAGTAATCTGTCAGTCTTTCCAGAACAAAATCCTGTGAAAAATGTAACTCAAAATATAAATTGAATGTCCTAGTTAATTCTCCTAACACACCTCTTTGCATCTCAATCTGGCACATAAGCCAATTTCTAATATTTACTGATTAATATTTACCCCCCCAACCCCCCCACCCCCATTTTGGAAACAGCTTTGTATTGGTCATCTCTGGCTTCACAAAACAAATCCTCTCATATCCCTCTTTTAATCTCTGAAATGAAATAAGAGCAAGGCGATTTCACGTCATGTGACTGCTGCCTATTAGTTTCCAGATAGCTGATTTGCACTTAACATGCAGGGGGAGGTCTTTCCTCTGCATCTCATGCAATGTCATAGATTAAACAGCATCAATTGATCAAATTATCTGTTCATTATTCTCTTAAACATAACATAAATAACTAAAAGTTACAATTAAATAGTCTATGAGTCCAAATATCAAAACTGTGTAATCTTTTTGCAATAAAATTCACATTACGTAATTTAGTTTATTGAAGGACAAATTGATTATTCTGATTAATTTACAGTTATTTCTTCCAGATTCAAAAGTATATATATATATATATATGCTTTAAAGTTGGCTGTTTCTTATGGTTTCATTTATCCATAGGAGAGAATGATATCATTCTCTATAATCTGCATGTCCTGTCGTTATAATGCCATTGGCACGCAAAGTATATCCTAATGGATGTGTGTCGTAGGATTATGGCAAACATTGTGACTGTGTTACTGTGTCGGTGACAGTTACAGATGTTTTTCCGTGACTGACTGTAAATCGGTATTTTGCTGTAAACATTCCTTAACTTCTCCTCCACATTGTTTAGCCTGTTCATAATGTTCACTATACTGACCAACTGTTGCTTCATGGCCATGTCCGACCCGGCACCATGGACCAAGCACCTGGAGTAAGTACATACAGTACAGTCTGCTGTGAGTGTGGGACAGAAACTGTGATACATGTTCTAATGTGGAGCTTTGCTGGGATTTGTTGCTTTAACAGCGATGACTGAAGAATCAGTTCACATGTAAGTAAGATGAAGCATGTCATATTTCCTGTAGCCCCCAAACTAAAGCATGACATGTGGAATGAACCTCACCAGTGAAAAGTCTCAAGAAATATTGTGCTTTGCATGATGTGGAAGGTGCAACTCATCGTCACCATCATCAGTGGGTCAGAGGAATGTTTAGCATGTAGCATAGCATGCTATCTGCACTCACAAAGGCGGTTTCTTCCTTTTAATTTTTGCATCAACGCAGCGTTAGTTTAGCCCAAAATGTGAAAATAGCTCGCCCTGCCCTGTAGGATGAGGTTACCAACAAGCAGAGACTTCAGGAAGATATAGATAAAGAAATACTGCGGCATATAGACCCCCATAAAACCATAAATGGTCTTTCACATCAGTTATATATAATATATAATTCAGATTGAACAAACAAGATATAAGAAGTTCATTTTGAGATATACAGATCATAGTCAGCAGATTCCTTTACCTTCAGAGCAAACTGGTTACTGACAGATTTATATTTTCACTATACCTGAGAAAGAAACTGTAAACAAGCACAAATCCGTTCATACTTTATGTTTTGGTATATGAATGAATCACTGGAGTCTTCACCATGTCGTTTTTGCTGTGCAAAGATGAATTTGATCTAGTATATATATATATATTAGGTTATTATATTATTTATATACTCTGACTAATATGTTGTTTTTGTTATGAGGGCTGATGTTAAAGATAAGAAATGTAATTAAGTTTGAGTATTTTACAGTTGAACCATAAACTTTATATAAATAACTAAACCTTCTTATTCGAAATTTAGAAATTGGTCATATTGAGTCTGAAATGCATGAAGAAAGGTGATTTCATTTTTTTTTTTTTTAAAGCCTAATACAAAGTCACCTGTCCCAGTTCAAATTCAGGCCGAATTTTCCTTTTTGACACAAAGAACACTAAAAGCTGAGTCATGTCTCCTCTAAAGATGCTTTCTCCATCCATTCTTATGGTGTGGTTAGAAAACATATTAAGATTTATAGAAAGATAGATTAAATTGATCTAATGTGTAATCAGATATGGTCACATAAGTCAAAATTGCAATTTCAAAAATGTCCAAGATTTCCCGAAATTCATCATTGAATTGTCTGTGAAATTATCGATTTGGCCGATAAATGAATCGGGCTCTAGTTTTTTATGACAAACTGTTTTTAACCATGAACATTTATGTCATGCACAGTCAGCGATACTTCTTAGTTATTCAATACTACAAATCATTTGTATTATCCAATGAATTTTGAGTTGATAGTGTTTGTCTTCCATTGTCAATTCTTGTTTAATTTCTCATAGAATGTTATGTTGTGGTTTATTTGAATGCTCAAATCTGTGCATCGTTGTACTGAGTGCTAACTTTGATTTGCTTCCTCCTCCATGAATATTCTCTAGGTATACGTTCACCGCCATTTACACCTTTGAGTCAGCGATAAAGATATTGGCGAGAGGATTCTGCTTGTTGCCGTTTACCTTCTTGAGAGACCCATGGAACTGGCTGGACTTCAGCGTCATTCTCATGGCGTAAGTAACGATGTCATAACTGATTGTTCATCTCACCTGACATTTATTTTCCTTTAGCTTTGGCTACATTGTGCAGATGTGAGGGAAATCTAGTTTAAAAAGTCATGTTTTGTGGGATAGTTTTTGTGCTAATATTAATATTATGCAGAACCAAAACCTGTCCCATCTTTCAGTGTTTTTTAGTAATGTCAAAGTGACCGTAGTCAGTCAGTCATCCTGAGTGCTGATTTGAAACACCATGAGCGATAAGCCTATTGTGGGGGTCGTAGGTAAGTGTGCCACGATCCCATGATGCAGGTAGACGATTAGACAGGTGACCTCTCCATGCTGCTGCATTGTCTGAGACCAATCATCCTGATAGGACGTTTTCTTTGTTTGGAAACAGCAACCAAATCCACTTGTACTGGTTATACTCTGAGAGCTGTCACTACCTACAGTGATTAATCTGTTTTGGATTAATTATGGTTCATTCAGCTAATTCATCTGTCTTCTCCTCTCAAAGAAACAGAGCACATGCTACTGTGCTGTTTGAACTCTCAATGACACTATAATCAATGTTTTATCTTAACGATAGATCACACAACTACATGCATGTGTAAAAAGTTGTTAGGTTATTATTATTATTATCAACTAATAACTCTCTTATAAGTAGCATTGTTTCCAATCACAGCAGTTATCTACTATTTGGCCAAAGCCAAAGCACATTAAATGAAAACCTTTTCACTTTGTCCCTTGTACCAAACAGAAGTCAGACAAACAATGAAAATATTTGGTGAATTAAGTTTAACAAAAAAACTGAGCTAAAAGAAGAGTGAATATTGATCTTTGTCAGGAACATTTGCCAGGTGGATAGAGACATTATAGAAAATAAGTTATAATGTTCTGGATATATAAATAGGCAACTGTTAGCCGTTGCTTTTATCCTTAGTGTCAAGAAAAACATGGAAGATTAGTTGGTGTAGATTTATTTAAAGTCACTAACTCATTCTATGAGATCTTTACATTATTTGTATATATATGTAAATCTACATGCTTTTTTAACAATGATTGATGGAAACCAAGACTTTCACCTCTTTAAATCAAAATTATACCCAGATTATTAAGAAGTATACTGGGTAAATGGGTGATTAACTCTTTTTCCATTACCAGGAGATGAGTTACCTTTATGTTTTTTCCCCCTGGTGGGCTATGTTTGACATCACAAGCGCACAAACAACTGATGTGCTCTCTTACCTTGTTGTCTTGCCAATGTAGCATATTCACATGTGTGTCTCATTTCCATCACCGCTGATCGGATACAAACCTGTGTCTGCCGTAATCATTTGAACCTGGACTGAATACAGATTGTATCCATTTCCATTGCAGACAAAAGCCAGATATTACTGGATGTTAATAGGTTATTTGATCATTGGAAAAGGGGCTTTATTTAGTTGATAGAAATTTATTTGTGAAGATAAGATATATTGTTATGCTGGTGTTGCTGCTGATCATAAAGAAGACATTGTTTATTTAATACTCTTACTTTTCATACAAATTTACAGATATGTGACAGAATTTATAGATCTTGGAAACGTCTCTGCATTGAGAACCTTCAGAGTTCTACGAGCTTTGAAAACCATCTCAGTTATCCCAGGTATGATGCCCATCACATTAAACCTCCATTTTCTTTGTCACTGTAAAACCAAAGTTGAACATATTGTCTTGTGTCCTCCCTCAAGGTCTCAAGACCATCGTTGGTGCCCTGATCCAGTCCGTGAGGAAGCTGGCAGATGTGATGATCCTAACTGTCTTCTGTCTCAGTGTGTTCGCCCTCATTGGCCTGCAGCTCTTCATGGGGCTCTTGCGACAAAAGTGCGTCCGTAATCTTGCACACTGCGCCAACTCCTCCTACAGCGCCAACACCTCCTTCTTCTGTAACAACAGAACCTGGAGCTCCAGGGATGACTTCCTTAGCAGTGAAGGTCAGTTGAAACAAAACACACATCAGACCTTTACAGACAGAAAGTTTGCCTTTCAAACAGGAAAAAAGCAGCAGGAGATTTTCCGGGTCAGACACGTTCACAACTACAACATTCAGGCGAGGGGTGGAACTTGGGTAGAGCACGCAGGGGGAAGGACATAATGTACACATTCTGTTTCTTTATTTTGTTGACAGCACATCCACACTGCCGTTAGCCCTTATTACCAAAAGCTCT
The DNA here is from genome assembly GCF_947347685.1 of Pleuronectes platessa. Taxonomy (NCBI): domain Eukaryota; kingdom Metazoa; phylum Chordata; class Actinopteri; order Pleuronectiformes; family Pleuronectidae; genus Pleuronectes; species Pleuronectes platessa. The sequence goes on along the minus strand of NC_070638.1, from coordinate 18,417,707 downwards.
TGTATCTTGCTGGTTTTCCAAGTTGACATTTTCCTCAGTGACTTGTACTTGTATGGGACCTCTTTTTCATCCTGATATGTTTGTATTATTTTTATTATTCAAATTTTGAATTTTGCAGACATTTCCCTGCTCTATTTTCACAATCTATTACTGTTCTAGGGGGCTGGCAGGAAAATGTCCTGAGCAAAGGACTCGGACATTAGCATTGTCACATATAAGACCTTTCAAAAATGTCTGGAGTTCAGTGCATGTCTGAAAGCAGCTTTATATTTCCCACATGTACAATGTGTAGTGCCAGTATTATCATATAACGTCTCCTTAAACTTCCTATTTCCTTTTTATTTTAGATAATTTCTACAAAGTTGAAGGAGAAAAGGATGCCTTAATATGTGGATATGGAAGTGATGCAGGGTAAGTGAGTGTCCTTACTGCTTGTAAATCATCTGTGAGCTATCACGTGATAGCACAATGTTTAGCGTCTAATGGCTTTTTATACTACGCATGTCATGTGTACAATTGGATTTAGCAGCTTGAGCATCAGGCTCGGTGCTAAAATAGTTTTCACAGACCTACAAAAAACAGACACAACAACACATGATACACTTTCAGCTTCATATTTACAATCTGGGACTTAATGTATAGAGCAATGATCCCACCAGAGGGAGGGGTGGGGGTAGCGTGAGAGAGCTTGTACACAAGACGACATGTGGTGTGGATAATCACCCAGTGGAACTGGAACCCTTTACTGAGAAACATGGAGTTGCCAGCTGGAGAGAGGGGGGGTCTGTAGAGATTTCATCGTCTCAAAAGCTCTATGACATGATTAGGTGAAACAGGGCGAACTGGATCACTTCAGATTGATATTCTGTTATTGTTGAGAGGAGATGGTGTACTCGTTTCTTCACGTTTCATGATAAAAAAACTGATTTTAACAGAAGAAAGTTAAAAATTAAGCCTCAGTATCTTTCTCAGATGCAGTGTCTGTAAATGTTCACATTTTATGTGTAAATTGTTGCACTTTGTTCCCAATCAAAGGCACAGTGTGGAACCATCCAAATATTGCTACTCAGCCTTACGCGCTGAATAATCCTATAAATCCAAATGCTTTTGAAACAAGCACAACAGGATGACTCTGCCCCTGCCAGGCCCAGTTCAAGGGTTAGAGTGAACTAAATACCCATCTGTGTGAACCTGAAATCCTGCAGCTTCAACAAATGGCTTCCATTAGGTGCTCCAGTTAATGATACATGATAATGCCTCAATGACAGCTAAGGTAGGGGTGTTTTTGCAGGGATTTTTTTCCTTCACTCTTAAAAGGTTGTTCTATATAGAACCTGATTATGTTTTTATATTTTGGTAAATAGTAACACCCACAAAATAATACATGATGTTACCATTTAACACAGTTAAATCTTGGGATTCTTCAATAGCAGAGGGGAAGTTGTCATCAATTAATAGCAGCAGCTTTAACAGATTGGGTTATTTCGGTATAAATCAAAAACGGATATAAGTATAAACCAGCCTGTGCCTCTACTCAAGTTTCAGTAAACCTTGAGATACTTCTTGAGTATTTTTATGAGATATGTCAAGTCTGTATGAGACTTGAAAATGGAAATATGTTACTATTAATTATAGTACCTAGTTTTAATGAATTAACAGAGAAGGTGAAGACACAGTGGAGGTAGTTGCTTATTTTTATTGGCTTCATAGTGCAGCCATCCCTTATTTTTATTCATCTCACTCTGCAACCTGTTCTGCAAAAATACAGGGATTTAATCCCCGAAGAGGTAAAAAATTGGTCCGGTAATTTCTGTTCAACTCAGGTAAAAAGTGGATGCATTCAAGGGCATTCAAGGAGAAACTATGTCATTACACTCCCTTAAATAGTGGGCCAGTACGATCTAACTTGTACCAATATTACCGATCCAGCTGTCCCAGAGTTTACATACATGTCAATGTGATTCTATTTTAGATTTGTGGGATGTTTTTGTGTTCCTGCCAGTTCTCCTGTCTAACTGATGTGATAATTGTAATGACTGGGACACGGTTTGGACTTAGATGCATGACTCGAAAAAAGATCAGTTTCACAAAATCACAGTCCACCAAACAGTTTGGTAACAGGCAGGCAGTCATTCCGAGTAGACAAATTCAAAGTGTACATGCAAAATGCAGAGTCCAAAAGATGAGCAAAGGTCAAAAACACACAAAGGAATAATGCTCTAATGTGAGACACAAAGGAACAAAGATTTACTGTTGACAAACTGAGTAGCGACACAGACTGTGTCTGAAATCACTCACTAAGCACTATATTGTGCACTATAGTGAGTTCGCCATTTTGTATGGTGTCTGAATGCTGAGTGAAGTTTTTATACGCTATAGTGCCCTCACTGTTTCCCACAATGCATCATAAAAAGTAGTGCACTACCGGTGATAACTAACCGAGCAACACAAACCATCATGCATTGCGCTCGTGGCGGAGAGACGAGAGGAGCGAGAGCAGCAGGAACAGCCGGACCTGTCGTATAAATGTAAATAGAGGCAGTGCAGCACAGCACAGCAGTGTGTTAAACAAGTGTATTTGTACATTTATATCTATGTTTTTTTGTTACCTTAAAGTATAAATAGTAAGTGCAAAATAAACACTTAAAATGTTTCATATCTCATAATCCTATGTCATTACTGGCGCAGAGAAAATGCACTGAGTAGTGTCCAAAAGCATTTTCTTCTTTACCCAATGAGCTCACTTTGTCGTGCTCTATATAGTTATCACTATATCATGGAGTAGGGAAAAGTGAATGAGTGGGGGAGTTTGGACACTGGTACAGAATATGTACTCTAGCAGCAGGTGAATACCAAGACACAAGTGTAGACAACCAGGGGCGGGGGGAAAAATCACAAAGGTGGGAAACACAGGGGGACCAGAGGGGAAGTTATCTAAAACGAGTAGAGAGTTACTTATCAAAATAAAACAGGAAGGGACGAAAACAGTAAAAAACATGACGTGATATCGGACAATATGTGATATTAATAGCTATTTGGATAATACGAGAATGATGATTTCTTTCAACATTGTTCTGTTGTGTCAAACAAAGTGGTATTTATTGCATTTATAGGGTTTTTCTTTTGTAATTCTTTGCCGTTTGCCAATTGATAAGAGCTCAAAAACCAGATGACGCTGCATGGCAATGCTGCCAGGTTAAAGGCCAACGGAACCATAAGGTAGCTTAGGTTTTCGTGGTGTCAAATTGAGGCCGCCTTTTAACTTGTGTGACATTTCAGATGGAAGATTCTGAGGCTGGCTGTGGAGATGGGCAAGATATTAAGCAGGTCAGGATGGAGGACGTAAAACATAGAGGATGCTTAATCTTTTGAGTGTATTCCAACAAGTAATCCCTGAGTAGATTTCCAAATTAAAGCTTTGGATACATTATGATGACACACACTCACACACAGTCGCACAGATGCACACGAACACACCCAAGACACAAATGGGGACGCATGCACACGCACATTTATAAAAAGATGTTTTCTAACAAGATGGTTAACAAGTTTGTGATAAATGATTTGCTGAAAGGTCCCAGCTGTTTCTCATTACGCCTACTGGGGAGTTCAGGCCAATGCTGATCCCCTCACATCTTAAAGCCACTGTGCATCCAGGATTATGACTGATTGTATAGACAGTTTCAACTTTTACCCCTGACTATTGTGAGCTTGGAAACCCTCCACCTCAGACCTTCCCAGGGTCAAAAGAAAACACTTTGTTGAGCTTGACAGATGTTCTGCTGCTGTTCTGTTACTTAAACTGCAGGAAGTGGATTGTGCACTTTTAAAGCATGAATAAAATACAAACATGTTAAAGAGCTTCAATAGGGCTCACACAGACTGTGATAGTTTGGTTACATAAGATGAGTTTTATGAGAATGTCAATGACAATACCTTATTATTTGTATCTTTAACTCTGATACGGCTGGACGATAAAGCCAACAATTATGTTAACATAAACATTTTCATGTCAGTTAATCAATCAGTTGATTATCAGCATAAATTTCATATTATTATTTCTGTTCAATTTAAAGACAGATTTTTGGGTTGTGGTTTCACACTCTTTGTGGTTTCAAATTATTTTACCATTTTACAAATCTGAGGTAGAACAAGTATGTGTTATACCTCCTCTCTAGGGCTTTGCAATTAACAGAAAATGTGTTAAAACTGACATTTATAACCTCTAATAAACTAAATCTTGCTCATGTTGGTTAATTCAGTTAAGACTTGCCCAATGTGTGCATTCATGAACCGTCGAGTTTCCATTACGTTCTGTGTCGTGTTCCTCCTTCAGTTCATTTATGCACAGTATGAAATGACTTTGCAAACTCTGTGTAACTTTCTTGACTTGATTATTCAGTGTTTTTGTCAGTTACATTACAATTATGAGGCAATGCATTCAACACTGCACCAATTTGATGATGTAAGAGCAGGTTTTAGGAGTCTGAGAACACAGTCTGAGTATTGGAACTGAATGTATTCTGTATCTGCCACAATTAAACATCCTCCAGCTTGATAATGTAAACTGTCACAAAACAATAGTTGTCTAAAACTGTCTTCTTGAACTTGAGAGTAAGTTGCATTTCAGTGCAATATCCCCAGCCACCAGACATTTGAACAAAGAATACCTGACATATGGAAAACAGGGGATTTACTGCATGAATGTGCAGCCTTGCAGAAATTATGTGATGCAAACACGTTAACATGGAGCAGATATTGTTATCCTTTACGACACAAATAATTGACAATGTTTGAGAGCAGGACGTGCTCAGTATTAGTGTGGTCTAATAATATTTTTAGCGAGTGTAGTTTTCTTTTGTAGTTTCAGATTGAATTGGCTCAAAGTAATTAATCCTGAGTGATACATGTAGTAAATTATTACGGGAACACTGTGGGATGTACACTACATAGTCTGGTCTTCCCTTTGTTTTCAGTGTGGAGACTCATCAGATCCCACAGTGGGTTCATGCGGCTCAGCAGTTCTCCTTGAGGACTGTTCTCAGGAAAAACCCATGCAGTCTCCAGGGCAGTTACCATAGAAACCTGTGAGACATTAGCCAAATGGGTGCTTTTGTTTTTTACAGCAGCATCTAATTGCAAGAGAAGGCTCATGTTCATATAGTTGTTAAAGTGACAGCATTGGCTAACGAATAAGATTAGCAACCATGACGCTGGGTGTATGCTTTATGTTTTCATTTCATGTAAGGCAGCCGAGGGTGACTTAATTTATACCTGAGAGAGTGAACTCAAACCCGACATTCTGAATAAAAGGAACAATAATGGTTAAAATAGTAGCAGAAAATAGGAAGTGGATAAAGGTTTAATGCTGTAGATAGAGTTTTGAATTAAAGATGTGTTTTACCCTTAATTTAAACTGATCCCCATGCAGCCGTTGTTTTCCATTGGATAGCAATTAATGTTATTTTTCATTGTTGCTAATCAACAGTAAAATTGTACCTGTAAAGTGTCAGTGCACATCACGGGCTCCTGAAGTTCAAGGTGACGTCACTTCTATAAGCTTTTTTGTTTATTGTAACATAGGACAAAAAGAAAAGCAGCAAATCCTCATAGCTGATGAGCTTGAACTAGAGGAGGTTGTTGATATTTTTCATATTAAATGACTCAGAAGGTTAATCAGTAAATGTGGGCAGATTAATATTCAGTTGATCGACTGAATATCAATCAATCTTGATGTGATTTTTGCCTAATGTTTTGTCATGTTGATTAAAAGAGGGGAACAGATAGATGACAGGCACTACTGCAAAGGGGCAGAGGGAGGGGACAGCCTGACAGGAAGATGTCGCTGGCCTCACGCAGCCTATCCTCACTCCTGCACATTACTGAGCATTCCCACTCAGTTGGCCGCTCGCTGAGATCTACAGCTGTTCCCACTGCAGCGCTCTCCTGTCCAGCTGTTTCCCAGCCATTATGAAATTATTCTGCACTCAGACTGACATGGCAGCCCAGCTTGTTCTCAGCTGCTGGACCAAAATATTTGCTGTAATGCCACTATGCTGACAATGAAGATCAGAAACGGAGGCATCGAGCGGACATTTTTTAGAACTGCGACTTGATACCCATCTGGCTCGGTGTAATCCCTTTTTCCACCAGTGCATTATAGTGCTCCTGACTGGAGTGAGTTTCAAGTTCCCTCTTCAGTTGAAGTAATGGTGATGGTGGCAGTGTATGTACTTACTGACTTATCCGCTTCTCTCTCCTGTGGAGTCAAATGCCACGGGGCTACATGTAGATACTGGAGATGTATTTAACTCTGATAAAGCAGCCTGCACGCCACCATAGCCCTATCTGTCCCAGCTTTGGTTTATCAGTCCTGTCTGGAAAGCATCTGTCTTCTGCATTTAAATTCTTTGTCCTTTACAGGAAGTGTCCTGATGGATTTGACTGCCTAAAAGTAGGAAGAAATCCAAACTATGGCTACACCAGTTTCGATTCCTTTGGCTGGGCTTTTCTGGCCCTGTTCCGACTAATGACACAAGACTACTGGGAAAAACTCTTCCATCAGGTGCAATTTAGTTTTAATCTACGTTATTCTTTGATGTTTTTTGCTTGCCTAGAGAAATAATGTATATATTTTTCATTGGCCCACACGTTTTTACTCAACCACGTATAATGAATCTTGTTTCAAGGAAATGTCATGTGGTTTACCTGGTTAATTGGAGAGAAACACATGGGACACAGATGATTAACATAATCTTGCAGTGTAGTACATACAGGTAAATAACCTGATCAGTCAGACAGGATTTAAACAACTCTCTAATCCAACTAGGCCATTTAAAGAAGCTACTGTAAGTGAACAAATGCAGAATTTCAAAGCTGATCTACTCATTATTTTTTGAATATTTGTTTTCAATTACTACCTGTTGTGTGAGAAGATTCAATCCTAGTGACAACCCACAGATAATTATCATCTGCAGGTTCCTTCACATCTAGAGAGAGTTTTAGCATCTTTTTTTGAGTCAAAAACATTACTCTCTCATTAGGGTCTTTGTTTTGGCTGTAATGAACCACAGGTTAGACATTTCAGCTAACTCTCACAGCTCTCACCCTCACCTCTAACAGTAGGAATCTGTTGCCGCGAAAGGACGCAACTAGTTGAGGAACATAATGGAGAATTTAGCCAGGTATTTTCCTCAAGAGTTATTCAGGACCAAAAGGCAGCAAAGGGTAAACATTCATTAGTTTGCCAAAAACAACTTTATACATTAGTGCCAATGTTGTTCTGTATCAGTCTGGATGTGTCAATAATTAAAGGTAAGGTTCATAAATTTAACTGACACACTTTTTATCTTGTTTGTTGAAATACGGGATTGGTTGCATATTGTTGCCAACTCTTGCTAGATGTTGCAGGACTAGGATTAGGTATAGGCTACCACCCCTATCTTTAAGTGTTACATGACATTTTCACCATAATTACTTCAAATAGTAAATACTGTGAGAATGTTGCGTATACAGCTTTTTCCGCTGTGTCCAGGGATTAACTAAATAATCCAGCTTCAGTTTAGGCATTAACTCTCTATACTTGTATAACATAGTACATGTATATTATGTTTGCCTGAACAACACAGTCCGGCAAAATATAATCAACTCCCAATATTATCTATATCACTTACTGTGGCTGTAAAAATGTGTAACGTTTTTAGCTAAACTCTCTAAATTGATAATACACCGTGGCTATATCATGTAATTTTCTTCTCATACGGAATAACTACTTCAGATAGATATTGTAAAGCTGTAGGATTTCTTTACCTTTAATTGTTAAACTGTCTGAAATTATGGAGTAAGCAGTTTCCCATCATAACCATACACTGTATTGTGTCATCAAAAATGGCAGCTTTTTAAAAGAATAGTATTTTCCTTTTCCTTCAGTTTTACTGACTTTATGTCTGTTTCCTCAGACCCTGCGCTCAGCAGGGAAGACCTATATGATTTTCTTTGTGCTGGTAATCTTCCTGGGGTCCTTCTACCTGGTCAACCTGATCCTGGCAGTGGTGGCAATGGCCTACGAGGAGCAGAATCAGGCAACCATCGCTGAGGCCTGGCTGAAAGAGAGAGAGTTTCAGCTGGCAATGGAGCACCTTCGAAGAGAACAAAGAGTCAGTGCATCGCAACCAGTCAACAATTTCCCTGTTTCTATTCGAATTTGGACAAACAAAAACATACATTACAATATCCTGTAACACATTTTATTTTCTCTTTGAAGTTGGCGGCAAGGAGACAAGCCCAGGAGACGGACTCAGTGTTGTCCCCAGAGCTGTCTCCATTCTGTCTGAAGACAGGAAGTATACGACGAAACAGCAGCAGAAGAAGAAGATCTCACAGGACCTTGTCAGAGGAAACAGAGGAGGAAGCTGCAGAGGAGAAGTTTGAACCAATGGACGAGCTAATGGTACCTCACTCAATATCCTGATTGTCTTTTACGTTTTTTGGACAAGGAGCTAATGTGTCCTCTGTGTCTCCTCAGCCACCTCTGTCTCCCCTGCCTGTCCACCCTCTGCTGGCCACGCTCTCATCTCACCCCCTCAGCTCGAGGAGAGAAAGCCAGATCAGCATGTTCAGCACCTTCCGTGCACGCAACAACTCAGAGGCAGACTTTGGGGACGACGAGTATAGCATTCATGGGGAGGCCTTCAGGAGTCGGGCCGGTTCCACAGCAACACCCTGGAAGAAGAGAGCTGGCAGTTTGAGGAGTCACTGCTCACAAGTCTTCACCCCGAGCCTCACCGTCAATGGTCGTCTCAACATTTCCCTGGACCAAAATGGAGTCACCACTGTCGGCTTGCACACTCCCACCTCCATCCCTGCGTACAGCATGGAGAGGCTCAGAGAAGACACAGTGAGTTATAGATGCTAATGTGCAATTAGGAAAACTCATGACAAATAGCATTTTTAAACTTGCATACGGAAGTAACTTAACATTGATCTCAAATAACAGCTCACTAAATAAAAGGGAGATGGAGGCTTTGTGTAAAATGTTCTCTGTGTGCCAGAAACTCACCAACGCAGATGACCCAGTTCCCAGACATCTCCTCCAGCCTTCTCCAACTGTGACCGAGCCTCCTCCAGTGCACAGGAAACGAGGCCTGAGCTCTGTCAGCTTCTTCAGTGATGCCATCGATGGTGAGTCCTTTTCAATATCGAGGGAATTATTTGGCATCCGTGGAAATTACGCCTATTTGCTTTCTTGCTAGATGAGCAGATTGTTGTAGCACTCTCATATCTGTTTTTTAAATATGAGGCTCTAACCAGCAGATTTCAGACATTCACTGAACTATGAACACTTAAATGAGAGAACACAACTGTCCGAATCAGTTGCTCAGGACATTTCTCGGAACTTTTTTTGCCAGCCCCCTGGAAAAATGTTCGTCTGTGTGCCCATCTGAGGATACAGTAGGAAAATGTTTGAAATCTCCTCCATCCAGAATGGGTGTGTCGATGACCCCAACAAAAAGATGTCTACTTGGAAGGTCAATGAGATTCAAGAAGTTTTGGCGACAAGGGCCGACATTTAGGCCGATGTACTTTAAAGAAGGTGAACTCTGCAGTGGAATCTATACTTCATACTCTGCCTAATGCATGTTCTACTCAGGCGCTACCCCTCACGTGAAGGTCCTGTCCAGTTTCCTGTTCGATGTTGTGAACTTACCAATCTCATGCTGCATTCTCCATGTGTGAAAGGCAAACATTTTAAACTGTCCGGATCCAGTTTTCCAGAGTACATGTCTGAAAACAGTAGCAATAGTAGGCTTAGGTAAGCAAATACTGGGAAGGAATGGCAAAGTTATCAAATCAACTCACCAGAACCTCTAAAGCTTAATAAATATTATTCTTGATTTAGTTTTTTTAATTGTTTGAAGTATTTAAACATCAGCCATAAAAATGTTATCATCTTCTCATCCAACTCTCCACAAGAACCCAAACTATTCCTTTAAACTTTGTTCTTTTTAACAAAAATTCTGAGGATGAAACGTTCACCTGGGTTTCTCTTTGCAGAGCTGGAGGTGTCGAGGCAAAAGTGCCATCCCTGCTGGCTAAAGTTCGCCAAGAAATACCTGATATGGGACTGCTGCTCCTCGTGGCTGATGATGAAGGAGTGGGTGAAATTCATGGTGATGGATCCTTTCCTAGATCTAGGCATCACCATTTGCATCGTGCTGAACACCCTCTTCATGGCCCTGGAGCACTACCCCATGACTGAAGAGTTCAACACCATGCTCTCAGTGGGCAATCTGGTAAGAGGGGGTTTTGATGATAGGGGCTGAAAGATATCCAGGTTTTAACACACCTAATGCTAAGTGTTGTGAGGTGTTAGATGAGCAGTCAAGAGGGCCGACTTATTATGTTCAGATAATGTATTTCTATATGAGACACCTGTGTTTTTATAGCCTGTGACATTGAGCTGGAAACATTCTGTTCCTTTGTCAAATACTCTACTTGTGATTAACTTCGGTAAGTGTAAGTATTTTTAGACGGAGGTTAGCTGGTTCCCTCATGCTTTTTATCACCCTCTACTGGTAAATAATAGACCCTGACATTGTCCAAGTTCACACACTTACAAGAAGAAACATAGAATAAATAATTTGTATTAATTTTTCTTCCACCAAGCAGATTGTTTTTTCACTCCTTGTATGCCTGTTTGTCAGCTTCAGCATATCCTCAAAGTCTGTTCACATCTGTTTCATGGATTTGGTCGGAAGTGATTACTTTTTGTGACTCAGTCAGGATATTTTTTGATGTTTTGTTTGATTTCCATCCAGCCATTTTCTGCTTCTTATCTATAGTTATTGAGATGCCCCCTCCTTTCACCTCCTGTTTTATTATATTCAATTTATTTTTCGGATTATTGTCACAGGGATTGTTCCTTTGATTATTTTCATGAACTATTTGTTAAATTAATCTGTCAGTAGTATTCACTCTATTGCTCTATGGTTTTTATGCCTCTGCATTATGTTTCCAGGTTGTTTGTCCTGCTCTGCCTATCTTGTGAACAAAATATCTCAGGAATGCAGTGAGGTTATTTCTTGAGTGAACCGATTTGATTTTGGTAGATACAAATCTGAGATCAAAGGTCACTGTGATGTCAAATTTTTTGCCATAACTTATGAGTTAACACTAATTTTGACAAATGTTCAGACAAATGTTGATTGGATAATGTGACAAAGTGACATCATTTCATATCCAAAAGGCCAAAGGTCAACTCAGTCACATTTTAGTAAAATTAACCTTTGCTCAATATGTTCTTGTTCAAATTTCCATCCGATCTAATCAGTTTCATTGATTCAAATACACACAGTGACATAGAAACCCCACCATTACCTAGGGTTTTAGTGGTGTAACTTCAGTGTGATACACACTCACCAGGGAGCAATTGTAAATGCTCACATCAGGGTAGTCAGTCCTACACAGAAGTATAATCCATAATTTATTTGTGTTTTCCAGGTGTTTACAGGGATCTTTACAGCAGAGATGGTGATGAAGCTGATCGCCATGGACCCTTACTACTATTTCCAACAGGGGTGGAACATCTTTGATGGTGTCATCGTTTGCCTCAGTCTGATGGAGCTGGGTCTTTCCAATGTGGAGGGGTTGTCTGTTCTCAGATCCTTTAGACTGGTAAAATAACATTTATATCTCACTAAGGCATACAAAAAACTGTTTTTAACTCTTTAACATCTCACTTCATATTTCTGTTATTAATATGTCAAACCAAGAGTGATTGAAATGTGGTTTACGATTGGATGACATGTTTTATTATAGTAAAGTAATTGTTTATGTTATTATAGCACTGCATTTTCCTGGTTTTTTTTGCATTAGTTTTATAAATAGGCTACATAAATGAATCATATTGTTTAGACTGAGGATTGGTTGAGAATTCAATAGGACTGAACAATTGCAAGTTTAAAACATTTTACAATCAAGCATCAGCATCAGACACAGTTTCCTGTAAAGATGCAACTTCAGTCATCTTCTACACCTTGTTTGCTTCTCAGTTACGGGTCTTTAAACTGGCGAAGTCCTGGCCCACTCTCAACACTCTCATCAAGATCATCGGCAACTCTGTGGGCGCCCTGGGAAACTTGACGTTGGTGTTGGCCATCATCGTCTTCATCTTCGCCGTTGTTGGCATGCAGCTGTTTGGAAAAAATTATCAGGATTTTGTGTGCAAGATTTCTATCGACTGTCAGCTGCCTCGCTGGCACATGAAGGACTTCTTCCACTCGTTCCTGATCGTGTTCCGGGTTCTTTGTGGCGAGTGGATCGAAACCATGTGGGATTGTATGGAAGTGGCGGGGCAGCCCCTGTGCATCCTGGTCTTCATGTTGGTCATGGTCATTGGGAACTTGGTGGTGAGTATTAAAGTTAACATTTTTACATGATTTAAGTTGTAATAACTAGGGCTTGGCAATAAAGCCCAAAAATATATAAGAAAAAAGGTGTCATTTTATTCGATATTGATAAATTTCACAGTAATTGACTGAGTTTTGCTACTGAGTGATGGTTGCAGTTTTAAACTCTTCTTTATGAGCTGGAATGACAAATACTTGATAAACAGCTAAACATTTTACAAATCTGATGTAGATTAATTATGTTTTACCTCTTCACTGTGTTTGCACAATACATAATCATCATACAAATATTAGCATAAGACTTTTGTTATATTGCTAAATTATTCTGCGATAATTATTGAACTATTTTATTGTCCAGCCCTAGAAATAAGAATAAATCAGGTGATGAATTTTTCTCAATGTCAAAAAATTCGATGAAAAGACCAAAGATTTTGCACTGCCCCAATGAGAACTAGTGATTCCATTTCAGGAGGATGGGACCTACTTAAAAGGTGTTTGGTGCCTCATTGTGACAAAACTTGCAAACCCTGCTACTGTTTAGCTACAATGGTTTTAAACACACACTAAACACAGAGGATGTGGTTATGTCACAGCATCATGCTAACTGTCCTGCAGATTAGCATTAGCAGGCTTCCAAACAGATCAAGTCTGGATGACAGATAAACCATCTGTAGTCCCTTCTTAGTCATACATATTAGTCATACGTATTATCTGCATTTGTTGTCGTGCAAAGTTTAGCCACAATATACACATTGTACGGCAGCAGCAGCAGCAGCAGCATTGCTGTAGCCTCGTGTCGACAGGGTTGGATATTTTATCCACAGCACAATAATTAAGCCTCACAGGGTTAAATTGTGACCTAGGTATTGTTCAAAAGATCAGCCAAGGTCACTGAGTGTTCTCAATGTAGCTCCAGGTATAGGTTTTTTACACTGGATGAAACGCAGCCAGTACATCACTGCATGCAGCCTTTTCTTTTAAAAAAAAAAGAAGATTAATCTGTCGGGCAATTCTGTTTGTACACAACAGCCGTCACTCAGTCACATAGCAAGGATACGTATTTGTCCACCCATATGGCGAATTGTTGTCCAGCTGTGTCCTGTAAGCTAACGTTAATGAGAACAGATTCCGGAAGAGTCCCCGATTGCAGAATGTATTTATAGTCAATGTCTTCTACTTCAAGTGTGGCATTGTTTTAGTGCTCATTAATTAAATATATAAAATCACATACAGTAGGTTTTTTATTTTAATATTGTTACTATCTTGTTTGATAATTTCCTTTAAAGTGAGGTTAAGTTCAGATTTTTTTCCCTCTAACAGGAAATAGTCAGAGATTAATATGTGTAGTGTTGTACATGATCTTGATCCAAACAAGAGAAACATAAGAATACTACAATACACATAAATATGAGCATTCTCTACACCACAATCAATTCAGTTCTAAAATCACGATCATGATCTCAGTTTTAAAACCTTGGTGGAGCAACAAGGCTTTGTGTGTGTAGTTCATGTCGGATATTGTTCAAACACCTGTCAGCAGTCCAGCATGCCCCCGGCCAATAAATGCTTAATATTTTTAATGGTCTTTGTGCAGATGATGACTGTCACTCTACGAATGCACATCTACTGACAGAAATATTTGAACTACAATGTGGAAGCAGAGAAGCGGGTTATAATAGGTTCTGTATCTACTGATAATTTGTCTGGCAACAACATTTGGTGGGTGCTGTCATATTACATTTTAGGTTTTCTGCCTCGCAGACAGACAAACACACCCGTACACACACACACACACACATACACACACACACACGCACACACACATTACCCCAACCCTATAGCTGAGACTGACTCATGATTGGTCGAGCATACGACAGGACCTCACTTCTGCCGTTTCTGTGCAGTCTCTGGTTCCAAATGTGCAAGATGGTGGCGTTTGTATCCGGGATGTTTAAGCTTCATTTCTGCATAATGGCAGGAAGTGGAGATGCGTCGTCCATCTTTATAGACCGTCTATGTGAGCAACAGTATCTTTTCAGCCGACAACATCCATGTCCATTGTTTGAAAAATTACGTTAAATGTGTTACATCTCCCATTTTTTTGAAAAAATGCGTTATGGCTGATGTCATGGCCCAAACTGGACAGGAGAAGCTGCATCCCTAAAGTGATAGCACTTATTGAATTGTGAAGTGGAATATCATCTTTCTACCTCCAGCACCACTGTAGATTTAACTCTATCTTTTCAGCAGCAATGACAATTTAATGTCATGGGTGATGATATGACCTTAACAGCAGGTCTTGTTATACACCTGCTGGACACAGACACATTCAGTGACCGTATTGCCTTTTTAGGGCAAACACCAGATCACAACAGTGCTCCTTATGGAGTTAAAGGACAGAAACCTTCTCTGCACATGTATCGTGGGAAAGCTGTTTATCCAAGGGATTATCCAGGATGCTTACGGGCGAGAAGGTCGGAGGGCAGTCATCACTAATCATCTGCTCATGCTCTCCTTCTCTGACTGGCTCAGTGGCTAAAGTTGATCCTTAGCAACTGTACCACACCACACATGCACATGGGTAAAGAGCACATAGATCACAAATATACAGAGTATCACATGGGAGTTGGAAACTGGAATACTTTCATTTCATTCTCGCTGAAAGCACCAGTGTCACAGTTTGGTAGAATATCCTCTTGTTTTGACAAAGCTGGATTTTCCAGTGTTGACAAAACGTGTGGGATATCATGTGTAGGTGTCATGCATTGGTTATACTTCAGCCTATGGGTTAAACATTCTCAGTTTTGTGAAGAAAGGTGACTGTGGACATACACCCAATGTAAACACAGCCAGATGAGGTGGTCATAAGTTATAATCATCGGATCATTTCTCCAAATCCAATGTAATGTAACATAACATCTGTCTGTAAACAGGTGCTGAATCTCTTTCTGGCCTTGCTGCTCAGCTCCTTCAGCTCCGACAACCTCTCTGCTCCAGATGAAGATGGCGATTTGAATAACATCCAGATCGCTATCGCCCGTATCCAGTCCGGTGTCTCCTGGCTGGCCACAAGGGTTGGCAGACTCTTTAACCGCAGCTCAAAGCGTGACAAGCAGAAGGATAGGGAAGCCAGTCAGGCCATCAAGCTGGTTGGCAATCACATGGAGAGCAATGGTGGAATTTTTGTATGCTATGGAGATAAATATATCATCCCAGAGGAGGACAGCTACATGACCAACCCAAACCTGACCGTCATTGTTCCCATCGCACCCGGAGAGTCAGATGTGGAGTTTCCGGAAGAGGAGGAGATCTCTGAGTCGTCAGAAGATGAAGACAACAAGCCTGTGAGTTTTGTCACCAGTAGAAAACATACTGGCTTTTAGAGATTATCTATCAACACAGTCACAAGCTGCTCTACATGTTGCCTTTCTGGATTTTGGCCACAGGTGCAACATGTACATACCAGATGTTTTTCTTTTGACCACTGATGAAAAACACATGCTGTGATATTACTGCTTTTGATGAGGCAATATGCAGCCTTCACAGAAATATCAACAGCAAGAGGAAGCCAACTTTGAATGTGCTTGTTGTGTTTCATGTAGGTCTTCAAAAACTGGAAACTCAAAATAAACCTTGCTTTTCCTGCTTTTTGCCCAGAACCAGTTGCGATTACTCCATGTGCTTAGCCTGACGTTGTCAGACTCACAATTCTAGTCAGAATGTGAGTCTGAGACCGCTCCATTGGGCTGTGATTATGGGGCGTGTTTCAACTGACCAGGAAGTAAAATTCTTCTTCGCTCAATTGGATAGACCTACAACCAATCAGAGCAACGTAGTATGTGACGTATGCTAAGCAACGCATTGTGAGTTATTTACTAACGCCGGGTTCACACCGGACGCTTCAGCGCAGCGCCAAACCTTAAATAACAGCTGGCTCCCATCCACTCCCATGTTAAAACTTTGTGCCGGTCACACCGGAGGCTGAAGCACCGCGAGGCAGCCTTGGCGCAGCGCGGTGCTTCAGCCTCCGGTGTGACCGGCACAAAGCAGCGATCTACTGGATCAACGGGTGATATTATTAGCGCTGCCCGGCGGTTCAGCGTCGCTTCAGTGTCCGTTGTGAACAGCCAAGCGCCGGGGGGATAGGGATTAGCGCGGTGCTCTGGCGTCGCCTCCACGTTCTGTGTTCCTCTTTCAAACTGAATGCGCTGTCGATGTCTTCTAAAACAGACTCTATGGCAGCATCTACACATCTCAGCTCGCCAGCGGCAGGCATGTTTGTTGAAAACGAATTCAACCCAAGGGCACTTTGATGACGTGGTTGATTACGTTACCGTTGATCATCTGTCAATCATCGTATAAAGCCCGCCCTGACAATCTGATTGGCCAGGTCGGGCATCATTTTTTCCCAACGGAGCGACTCCAGACCGAACTGCCGACCAAAAATGTTGTGGGCGGGGCTAAGTTCGTCTGGCATCCAGGCTACCATGTGCTAGCAACAACTACAAAAATGATCAATTACTTATATTTAAATATACATAAATATATATATTTATTTATTTTAGTAAAGGTAAAAGTGTCCTCATGACTAATGCTTAATTTTCATGTCTGGATTTTTCTAATAATTTAGTATTAATTATTCGTTTCCTGAAAATGAATTCTGTAGTTAAGGGATTTGGTAAGAATAGCATGAGAAATCACTTAAAGAAACAACTACATCCAAACCAAGTAAATATTAATTCCTTGTATGTTTATTAGTATAAAGTTTAAATTAAAAGGTCAGCTGCCTTGCTGTGGATTTGCAAAAAAAAATTCCCATTTAGAACCAATTGACATTTGACCTTTCATGAAATATCGAGGAAATTATTTGGTAGATATTAAAAAGCTTTCGGCGTATAAAAGTGTTGAATAGTGTTTTGTGACTTGTTTGAGTGGCTGATGTGTGGTTTGTTTTGACAGCTGCACTGTAACTACAGTTA
This sequence comes from Pleuronectes platessa, assembly GCF_947347685.1. Lineage (NCBI taxonomy): Eukaryota > Metazoa > Chordata > Actinopteri > Pleuronectiformes > Pleuronectidae > Pleuronectes > Pleuronectes platessa. Next base: position 18,400,321 of record NC_070638.1, on the reverse strand, counting down.
ATTTTTAAAGCAATGGAGTGTATTTTTTTTAGTTTTTTATCAGTTCAGCTGTGTTTGTTGTGGCTCCTAGTTTTAAGTGAAATAACATCCAGCAACAATATCACCAGTTTTCCAGTCCGCACACTCTGATTGGCTGCTCCTCATGTCAATCAAAAGTGAAGCTTATTGAGGGGTTGATGAGATGACAGGGGGGAGGGACATTAGGTGTTGCAGGGGTGGGGGTGGGCTGTGAAGTGTACGCAGATGTGGAGGCGTTCCTGACGCATAAGCTGTTAATCTGTCAGGCAGACAAGGTGAACTCTGATGGCGACTAGTGCCCTGGGGGAACAAATAGAAGTTGGAAATCCAGATGTTTTATTTCAGTTTAAGTTATTAATAGTTAATGTAGCATCACGCATCAAACATCTGGCAACATTTTCTCAGAAAGCTGAATTATGTGGAGAAAGGATGACCATCAAACAAGATATGAGTTTAATATATTTGCAATTGTACTAACTGGCCAAACGATACAGAGAATATTGTTGACAGCAAATGCCTGGAGAAGATGATGTGGGGATGGTTCATCTGGAGTTATATAAACTTAATCATTGAAAAAGTAACCACCTTGAACCAGTTGTGGTCTCAGAGTCTCCTACCTCAGCTATTTTGACGGTAATATCAAGTTATTACGATGATGTAAACACTCAACTGAATGATGGTTGAATTCCATTTCGCTGATCCAGTGTGAGGGTGCTGGTGTTGTGCTTACAACCATGATTTACTAGGACTTTAGAGAAACCGTAAATGTTAATCCTATTGTTAATAACGCCTCTAGTATTCATGGTGTGGCAGGTTAGTCAGCACTTCTTCTAACCACAGTAACACACACGTTAACAGTGTAATTAATACCGAGGTCAGTAAAGCAAAGCTGGTTCTTCCCCACACACCTGTGAGAATATGTCTAAACCTGTTTCAGGGGCTTGGGACCACAACACCCGTAATAATTAAGTATTATTTGTAAATTATAATTAGACATTTAGCTAACAGACGACCACTGGCGGAATAATTGACGATATAGTATTACAATTTTAAGCATATTAATTTGTACGATTGTCTGGTAAAACCAGAAGCTCTTTTTTCACTCTCATGTGTGTACTGTGAATATGAAGTTTATTTTAGCACAAACACAGGGAATCACTATGCTTTGCTCTGTGAACAGGAAACATAATCCACCCACCTCAGCTCTGAAGCTCACTAATTAACATGTTATATCCTGTTTGTTAAATCTGTACTAAAATCTAAAAACCTGTTGTTTTTACTAAACAGTTTTTGTGCTGGACTATGAGGCACAATTAGTCTGGTTGTCAAAGTAAGGTTGTGATGACATGTTGGGATAATTAGTGAACTTTACAGGCACAGCTGTATAAATATGAATGGAGCAATATGATTGGTTGTGATAATCAGTAATGTAAAATGTATCACCACACCAAGATTATAGGACAAACTGTAGGAAAACTCATTGGTGGAGGTAATGCTTTCCCTTGTCTGTTTATTTGTTGGTTTATACAGTTGTTTGTTTGTTTGTAAGTAAGATTACATAAAAACAACTGGATGGATTACAACATAAAAAACAAGGCGGAAGGGTGCAGTATGGGTCAGGGAAGAACACATCATATTTTGGTGCAGATCTAGGAATTGGTATCACTTTCTTTTACATTGTGAGATCTTGATGTGAAATTAGATGCACATTGAATTTAAGGGGGCTGCTTGGTCTTCTACTCAGTGCCTTATATTTCAGTCCCTCCTGCAGCTCCTATGTCTTATGTGGGAATATATAATATAATTCTACGTGTAACGGAACTGAAGGAGGTCAGCCATGCTCAGCAAACACGTTAGACCTTACAATCCCTCTGCCTTTCCTCCAAGTCATCCTTTACCAAACTCCCTGATTCTCCCTCTTGCCTCACGCTCACCCCCCCCTTGTGTTTCTCCTGTATTGCTCCACCACTGGGTGTAGAGTTGGTTGGGGCTTTATTGAGGTGGAGGGTGTGTTGCTCCTGTCCTCTCTGGCAGTCGGACAAGAGCAGGCCAGATGTGGAGCCAGGCCCTGCAGAGCAGATTAAACTGACATAGCTGAACAGAGCCAGGCTGAGATGAGCAGGCTGCAGTCTGGCGCTCTCTCTCCCTCTTTGCCTGCCATGCTCCACTCTACACCACACCAGAATTAGGCATCAGGGAAAATGGAAATGAAAAAAACTTTCCTACAGCCCTCTATCAGCTTAACATGACATCAGCAGCTGCTCCTCAGTCTGGGAGGTTACATTTTACATTTGAAGAGCTTTAAACACAAGAAAAATGACTAAACTGTAATTATTATTTTGACATTGTTGTCAGAACATTTAACCAGTTTTAATGTTTTTGCTGATCTGTGTTTAATCCTGACTCGTCAAAATGTGCAGAGCGCCCTTTCTCTTCACTCGGTCTTTAAACACTAAGATGGTAATGCTGGTAATCTTGTTTCCAGGTCCCGCGAATGCTCTGTAATGCTGGATTAGACCTCAAACCATTTAAAGGATTGAAACTGCACCTCTGTCCTATGAATCATGTTAAATATGTTGCTGATATATCACAAGAAAATCTCGTCAGAATTGTATTAAGGCTCAGGAGAGATTGAAAGGCAAATACAGAGGAGAACTAGAAGGACCCACCGAGAGCAGGTACCTCAGCTACGGCTAATCAAGCTCATGTTAAAGGAAGTGAAAACTAAATAATGTATCTGCCTGTTTATTGTATTCATCTACTACAAAATGGAATAGTTTCTCTCTTGGGTCATGCCCCACACCTCCACAAAATGACATAGAAATTTGTTCATTAATTTTTTTATTTATTCCTTGACAGACACACAGCAATGCATGGTACTAAGGCCCTAGGCCCAACAGTCCCAATAAATTCAGCTAAGATGTACCAAATTGCACACACTCATAGATATCACTTCCCTCAATATGTCTTGATTGTTTTTCATCAATTATTCTCTAATGTTAAAGAAAGCAATTCCTGGATCGACCCCTTGTCCTGATCTATGCTAACATTTAGTGTTAGCATATGTCACACATGTCCTATCCCTCCACCAAGTTTCATAGAAATCATTTCAGTGTTTTTTTAGAAATCCCGCAGACATGACACAAAAAACAAACAAAAACAAACAGAGGGTGAAAACATAACGTCCTTGGCAGTGGTAAGAATGCTGCTGCACCGCTCAGTTCATGTGGAAACTTGAAAGCACATCAGACGTCTGGTTACAACCCAATCAGAGATGACACAGCAGGTGTTTGTAGTTTGTTGTATCTCCATGCGCAGCAGACAGGCCCAGTTGGGTATAGATAACAGATCTACTACTAAACACAATATACTGTATGTCGGTTTGTAACAGTGAGACTTGTCATTTCTCAGGAGATGGTCAGCCTGTCAGAGGGCAGCACAGTGGACCTGAGGAAGCCTGGAGAAGAGAAAGACAACATATCAGAGCTGGCTGAGGAGAGCATGGAGCCAGAGGAGTGCTTCCCTGAATGTGAATATAACATTTTGTTACCATACGACAACTGCTAACATACTTTGCTGTGCTTCGGTATTCACCTTCATGTGACTGGTTTGTTTTCACTCTAATCCTCAGTGTGCATGAGGTACTGTCAGTGCTGTGACATCGACACCAGCCACGGTCTTGGCGAGGCCTGGTGGAGGCTGAGAAAGACCTGCTACCAGATCGTGGAACATAGCTGGTTTGAGACTTTCATCATCTTCATGATCCTGCTCAGCAGCGGAGCTTTGGTAAGGCTGATAGATAGACTAATAAAATTAGCATAAACTTTATGTATTTTCTTCTAATTTAAAGCACAGTTTTATAAAATGTGATATCCTTAAGATTTCTGGCCAGGCTGATAGAGCAGAACCAGCGGCTCCTGTTATTAACAGCAGGTTTTATACATCAAGTCCCAGAGTTGTGTAGGCAAACACGCTTTGAGGAGCCTCTTTGTCAGAAAGGGCGACTAGTGTATCTGTTTACAGTGCAGTCGTAACTTGAAGCATATGTTTGCGTCATAGTAGTTGTTGATTTAAATCATAATATTGCACCCTGACTTCTCAAGCTTTACAGCTGAGGTTTTGATAACAACCTTCCTGTAGTAGTCCCCCACAGTAACTATTTTAACTGAGTGATATGGAAGGGGTATAACAACTGTAATGCTAAGTTCTTAAATCTGAAATACATGACTTCTAAATCATCATTGCACTTAAAGATCAAAACAAAGAACTTTCCAGACGTATGTTATTGTTGTATGTTAAACTAACAGCAGTAGTGTATTGAAGTTCTGTTTTCTCACACTGCTCCTCCTGAACTGCTGCAGGCGTTTGAGGACATCTACATCGAGAAGAGAAAGGTCGTGAAGGTGGTGCTGGAGTACGCTGACAAGGTCTTCTCCTACATCTTTGTGCTGGAGATGTTCCTGAAATGGATCGCGTACGGTTTCAAGAAATATTTCACCAACTACTGGTGTTGGCTCGACTTTCTAATCGTGGACGTAAGTGAACACTGATCCGTGCCTCCTGTGTTTTTGTAGCACTACACAAGAAGATGCCGTCAATGGAGAATCGCATGTTGAGAATTCAAGTTGAACTATAATCTGTGTCATTGTAGCAAAATAGATTTCATGTTTGTAGGATTCAAGTGTCATCACATACAGGAAAGGACTTGACAGTTAATCTGTACTTTGCAGAAACTGGCCATTTTTCTTCACTGATACTGTTCTAAACCCATCTCTTACTCCTACCGCTGAACCACCCAGACTGCTACATCACACACGAAACAGTCGTCAAATTGTACATTTGCTTTTATGCCAGGATTTGACCGGATAAGTTAAAATTCATATAAAAGTCATCAGAGTCACGTAACACTCTGTGAACATGTTTTCCTGAAATGGATGTGGCCCTGAAGCATATAGTCATCCAAAGTGCCCGCGGCGCTCAGCCCGAGGCCTGACTTCTCCTCTGATCTCACCTGCTGTTACACAGATCGCCACAGACCGCTCTATTGTTAGGGTAAGTTCTAGTGGGCAGGTCTCAGGTGAGTATGGGCTGGAGTGGGGATCGGAAACTTGCATCTGCATCTCAATTGCTTTCTGTGTTTCTTCACTTGTAAATGCTTTATGTTGTGATATCAGAAGCCACTGTCTTGATCCCAAACAAACGTGTATCTTATCAGATTTCTTGTCCTTGAATCAGTTACTTCAAGACTTTGGCTTTTATATCAGAAACAAATGCAGTGCCATGTACTCTGAGGTCTATCTACAGAAGATCTGGTGTAGCCGACTCCGTATATTAAACCTACAAATACCTAATTTGTCTTTTTTGCAATTTAGTAAAACACTGTTTGAGTTTATGTCTTTATGCTGTGTCTAATCCATGCACTGAGTGATATTTGTTATGCCTGTTCTTAAAGAAATATAGATCTTGTTGATCTTTGCAGCTACAGTATCTTTTCTTTACTTACCTTCTTTTAATGTGCTTTTTGTATTTTTGCGTCTTCCGGAGCCAAACACTTCTCTAGTCCTGAGAATAAACTTTGAGTATCTTCTTTAGATATATTGGACAAACACCTGTTTAAATAGACTTTTATAAAGAAATACAGACTATCGCGACCTTATTAGTCCAAATTGTTTTTAATGAACTTGTTGGATCAATCAGATGCAAATTGGGATATCAATTTGGCAAAGACAGATATAAATTCTTTATAAAACTCACTCTATTTGATATATATACATATTTCATATGCATATATAGGTGAGTATGCGTGCATAGACTCCATTTGTCCATGTGTGCATACTTGTCTGTGTTTTGTCATCATCGATCATGACATGGATTTCTCGTTTCTTCCATTTAAATCATCTCATTTTCATTCATAGCTGTCACCCAAGGGTCATTCAACAGCGGAATACCATTTTGTTTTGTTTGTTTTGGATGTAGAATAGAGTGGAAATCTAAATTTGCGTAAAGATGATACAAGAAACATATACCAAATCTAAACCTCAAAAGTAAAATAGTTGTGTTCCAAACTGTGGATTGTCCCAAAATACAAAGACAATCAAATATGGCTCATCAGATGTTTTTTTAACTAGTCTTTTTTTTATCTTTTATCAAGCTTTATTTTCTTTAAAAATGTATATTACTGGTTAGAAAATATGTGCATTTCCTTTGCATATGCGTTCTACTGTCTTATGTACTGTAAAAAATATTGCGAATTTTCCTCCAAAGGTTTAAAACAGGATTATTAACATACACAGACTTTTAATTTCATTTTCTGATTCTCCCAGTCTACTTGTCTTCCTGTGCCCCCTGCAGGTGTCCTTGATAAGCCTGGTGGCAAACTCACTGGGATATTCTGATTTCACTGCTATCAAGTCCCTGAGGACCCTCCGGGCTCTGAGACCTCTCAGAGCTCTGTCCAGATTCGAGGGCATGAGGGTGAGAATTGTCACACATTCTATTTTCAGCACCGATCCTGTTGACTGCTGACTAACCCATGATTAATATCAGGAGTATTTCCTCCTCCAAAGATGGTTTTATTTATTATTTTCTTTAAACAATTCTCATTTAATAGTTAACACCAAGAATACGGAGTTTCAACTGTTCAGTGTTTTTTAGGAGCTGTCATTTCGTCCATCTTTACATACAGTCCATGATGGTGACACACCAACTTTAGCATTTAGCTTGAAACACCACAGAGGCGCTAAAATGGCTTAAGTTTGGTCTTGTTATGTCTTGGCTTGTAACTAAGAAACATAAGAAACAGCACTGTTGTACATGTAGCATGTATGTTTCTCTGTGACTGGAATCTTCCTTAAAATGTAGGTGATTTGTGAGTAAATTTTACAAAAGTGGAGTTACATTTCAATGTTAAGGAGCCCAGTCAACACACAGCTATTACATTCATGCTTTAATCATAGATGTCTCATTGTGTTATTGAGGAAAAATTGTGTTTCATTCAATCAACAATCTTAAAATTAGCCCAATAATTATTATGGAAAAAGCTTGAGAATCAGACTGTATTTCCATGAATCTTTAAAGAAATCAGAGATTTATCCAGTGATTCAGAGATTGTGAAAATGGTGAAAGGTAAGTGGCTTTAGAATGAAGAGTGTTCACGGGTAAGGCCAGTAGCTGCTGGTGTTTATTACTATCAAACTAGAAACAATGGGGATTGAGGCGCTGGAGTCGGACAAACATACACAAATGGTGTTTTCACTTTTTGTGTGTATTTCCACCACATGTTTGGTCTTTAATTTAACTTCAAATGGTATTATAAGGTCTTAAAGTCTAAAATTGAAACTGTTTATGGCTTTAGACTCCCTGCGACTATTAGGATAACTCCTGCCTGTGAGCCTGAGCTGCATCTTGTCTGTTGCTCACCAGGTGGTCGTGAACGCTCTTATTGGAGCCATTCCCTCCATCATGAACGTGCTGCTCGTGTGTCTCATCTTCTGGCTCATCTTCAGCATCATGGGAGTCAACCTGTTCGCCGGCAAGTTCGGCAAGTGCGTGAACAGAACGGGCTTCATCCACAGTATCACCTTGGTCAACAACAAGTCCGAGTGCCTCGCCATGAACGACACCCAGTTCTACTGGACTAAAGTGAAGGTTAACTTCGACAATGTGGGACTCGGGTACCTGTCCCTGCTGCAAGTGGTGGGTTTCTCTGGTTTTTCATCAGGAATCATGTCAGTCAGAGTGACATTAATATAGGTTGAGTAGAGCATGTTGTTTTTCAATAGATAAAGTCAATGCTTCACAGTGTAAAGCAGTGCTCAAGCCCTAACGTTGTGTAATGTATTTCATTATAGGCCACGTTTAAAGGCTGGATGGAGATAATGCATGCAGCTGTTGACTCAAGAGGAGTAAGTGTATCTTTGTTATTGTACAGCTGACAGCATATCATCTACATGTTAGTGTAAGAACTTAAACAAATGCTTGTTTTCAGGTGGAGGAGCAGCCCATCAGAGAAATCAACCTCTACATGTACCTATACTTTGTCATCTTCATCATATTCGGCTCCTTCTTCACCCTCAATCTCTTCATTGGTGTCATTATTGACAATTTCAATCAGCAGAAGAGAAAGATGAGTATTAACAACACAGATGTTAGACCTGGGTCACATGTTTTTTATGTTTACTTAATCAGGAAGTCATTGAGTTTAAGAGACATCTCCGAGAAAGAAACCATCACAAAAACACAATCAAGAAAATCAGGATCAGCATCAGGAAAACTTTAATGAACCCTGGGGGGAAGTTTTGTTAAAGTCGCTCCAGACAAGAATAGAAATATATACAGACCAAAAAATGACGATAGATAGAAATACAAAACATAATTTAGAGTACAAGATTAAGATTTTGTATAAAAATATGTGTATTATAATACATTACATAAAAAAGCAGTCAAATAGGAAAGAAAACGGTTTATACAATAATACAGTGTATACTGTGGAAGATAACCTATTATAAATAAAGTTTAATGTGCTGACAGGGTGAAATAAGTCTAGGGCTGGTCTATTGACTCAGTGTCTGACACAGACTCACAGGGCATTCTCCAATTGAGAAAGAAGACACTGCAATTATACAAAACATGGGACCTACTTCTGAAAGTAGAAATAATTCTTGACTTTTTTTTTACCTGCATCACAAGTAATTCCTCTTCCTCTGGCACAGGAATATTTACCTCATAAATATGGCCTAGATCTGGATGCAATAGGTGGTTTTAACAAAATACATTTAACAATATAAAAGTTATTTCTGTCAAAATAATGTAAGTTTTTTTTGGTTTATACTTAGGTGGACAAGATATCTTCATGACTGAAGAACAGAAAAAGTACTATAACGCCATGAAGAAGTTGGGATCGAAAAAGCCACAAAAGCCAATACCAAGACCTGCGGTAAAATTACATAAATAAATTAAATATTGCATTGTTTTTTGGAGGTTTAGAACATATTTTAGTTTCCATAATTAGTTTAATATTTTATATTACTTTAATAGCCCCTAACCCTGTACATTGACCTGTCCACTAACACTGTTGATAATGTATACATTTGTCTCTGTTCTCTGACTGAATCACTGTTTGTTTTCCTATCCACAGAATGCTCTCCAAGCCTTCTTCTTCGATCTCGTTGCCAAGCAAGCCTTTGACATCATTATCATGATGCTCATTATTGTCAACATGGTGACCATGATGGTGGAAACAGATGAGCAGTCCGAGCGCATGGAGTCCATCCTCAACAAGATCAACCTGGTCTTCATTGTGATCTTCACCACCGAATGCCTGATCAAGATCTTTGCCCTCCGTTGTTATTTCTTCACAGTTGCATGGAACATCTTTGACTTTGTGGTGATCATTCTCTCTATTGTGGGTACGTATAAAAATGCAAAAGGCAGGATCATTTCTCAGTATCATTGGTCTAACTGCTTGCTGTGAGCAGAATATCATTTTAATATTTAGAGACATTCTATAAGTTTTCTCGTGGAGTACATCTCAAAATACTTCTGAACATTTTCTTTTGTATATATAACACATCATAAACTGGACTCAGTGCAGTGCATACTACTGCCAAGGCCCAAAAGTCCCCTTAAATTCAATCAAGCTGCACCAAATTCCACATTCGTAGATATCAGTTCCCTAAATACGATTTTTGTGGTATTGATCTTGCTTTCAAACAAACAAACAAACAAACAGACAGGGGTCAAATGTTACCTCCTTACCAGAGATTAGGTTAACATCTTGCTCTTGTTCAACGAATGAAAGCTTTAGCCCTTCATGGTTCTGGCTTTACCGATAAGCACTCTTCATTCTAAAGTAATTTACATTTCCCCATATTCACAACCTCTGAATGGATAAATCTCTGATTTCTATAGTGATACATGGAGATACAGTCTCTGTTTTCATTAGCTGCTAAAGGAAATATTTGGCTTTTAGGTTTTAATGCTTTATTATGTTCATGAGCCTGAGCACACTTTGTTGTCTGTCATTTAGTGGAAGCCTACATCGGGTTATTAGAGCTTTTTCAATGAAAAATTTGAGGATTTGAGCAATTTTATAGTTGTGTTTAAGGAGGTTATGTTTTCAACTGCATTTGTTGTCTGCATTATACAAAATAAACTGGACGGATACTTTGAAACTTGGTGGAAGGATGCTGTATTTGTCAGGAAAGAACCCGTTACATTATATATATGAGATATCTATACGTGTATGCAATTTGATGCGACTGTTTGAATTTAAGGGGAGTGTTGGGCCATTTCTAGTTTTGAAAATAGAATAGCACTCATTGCATACCTCTGCCAAGTCCTCACAGCCCCCTTAAATTCAAATAAGCCTTATAGCAAAGGCCACATTACTGTTCTCAGCTATACACTGATGGGAGTTACAGGTTCAAGTATGACATCACACTTGATCCAGATTTTTAACTAAAATGTTGAATAATCTATCTCTCAATGTTAAAGAAAGTGGGAAATAATTCCCAGATCTGCATCCTAATTTGGATCCACCCAGAAAATATAATGGGTCCTTCCCTGACCCACAGCAAATCCTTCCACTATATTCCGTGGTAATCCGTTGAGTAGGTATTGCGTAATCCGGCAAACAAATAGAAAGAAACAAATGCAGATGGAAAAAATAAACTCCTTGGTGGAGCTGTTGAGATAAACCTGATCTATTGTGTTTCTCTCTCCTTTCAGGGATTGTTCTTGCAGACATCATTGAGAAGTACTTTGTATCTCCGACCCTGTTTCGAGTCATCAGACTGGCGAGGATAGGACGCGTACTTCGACTTATACGTGCAGCCAAAGGAATACGAACTTTACTGTTTGCCTTAATGATGTCCATGCCAGCACTGTTCAACATCGGCCTCCTGCTTTTCCTCGTCATGTTCATCTATGCTATCTTCGGAATGGCAAACTTCGCCTACGTGAAAAAACAAGATGGGGTCGACGACATGTTTAATTTTGAGACTTTTGGAAATAGCATGATCTGCCTTTTTCAGATCAGCACCTCCGCAGGTTGGGACAACCTCCTTAGTCCGATCATGGCCAACTCGCCAGAAGAGTGTGACGTTAATTTTGTCAACACCGGCACCAACACCCGGGGAAACTGTGGCAGCCCGTCAGTGGGCATTGCTTTCTTTGTCAGTTACATTATCATCTCTTTCCTCATTGTGGTAAATATGTACATAGCTATTATTCTGGAGAACTTCAGTGTTGCCACGGAGGAGAGCACAGAGCCCCTGAGCGAGGATGACTTTGAGATGTTTTATGAGGTTTGGGAGAAGTTTGATTCCGAGGCGACACAGTTCATTGAGTTTTCGATGCTCTCTAGCTTCGCTGACAATTTGTCTGAGCCGCTGCGCATCGCCAAGCCCAACAGGATCAAGTTGATCTCCATGGACCTTCCCATGGTCAGCGGGGACAGGATCCACTGCCTGGACATCCTGTTTGCCTTCACGAAGCGTGTCCTCGGTGAGTCGGGCGAGATGGACGCGCTCAAGCAGCAAATGGAGGAGAAGTTCATGGTGACAAACCCCTCCAAGGTTTCCCACGAGCCCATCACCTCCACGCTGCGTCGCAAGCTGGAGGAGGTGTCTGTGATCATCATCCAGAGGTGTTACAGGAGGCACCTGGTCCGCCGGCATATGAAACAGGCGTCCTACCTCTACAGACAAATAAACTACGAGACTGTGGTGGATGTGGAGAACGCTCCAGAGACAGAGGGGCTGATAGCCTCCATGATACAGCACTATGGGCTTGAGATTGTACAGACAACAGAAGACACTCTCTTGTCCTCACCTCCATCGTATGACAGCGTTACCATGGCAGCCAGCGACCTCTCGGAGGTCGTCATATCAATATCCAGAGACTCTGAACTTGGAGAGCCTGGTGAAAACTATGAAGAAACTTTTCTTTGAGACTCTACTGTGTGGAAAGAGATAGTGTGGTTTTATATAGCTCAAAATATCTCATGGTCAAAGAGATTACATTTTATATACACATATATTTATATGCCGAGGAAATAGGCTTTATTTTTAAGTAACTCGCAGCCTCTGTTTAAACTGAACAACCCACAATTACAGTTAATACCTTCATCCATTAGAGGAGAACAGCTCTATCCTCACTCACCAGAAAATAAAGAAATCTCTGTTTTTAATGTCTATCTATATATTACATGAATAACAGGGGATTACATATCTTACCTGCTTATGGAGTATTTTCCTCTCTTTAGTCAAGAGTGTTGTCAGTAGGACTTTTTGATTTCGTGTTCAGAATTTGTAATACTTTATCTCAAAACCCTGCTCTCGCACTCAAATAGCCCCTGCTTCCACTCAGATTCTTTCTGCTTGTGCTCAAACTTTGCGCAAACATTTCCTGCGCTCCAGCTTCAGCTCTACCCCTCACGCTGCTTCAGTGCACGAGTGAGACGTCTGCTCTCAGAGCTCTTCCGTTATCTCTTTCCGTTGGTTTGTTGGTTGGTTTCTTTGTAAATTAGTTTGTAAGCAAGATTAAACAAAAACTACTTGAAACCTGGTGGAAGGACATGTTAAAGGTCAGTAAGAATTCATAACATTTTGGTGTGAATCCAGATCAGAGGAAGGATCCAGAATTTGTGGTCACTTTCTTTGCAAGATCAGGTGAGTTTTAAAGGTTTTATTGATTTCTCTTAGAATAATTTATGCATCTTAAGCAGCAAGAATGTATTATTCCTTTTGAATAGCACTCTATCTTCCAATGTTAATAATTCCTGAAACTGCTGATCTGTATCAGCATAGCCATTTAATGGGTTCTTCCTTGATGCAAGCTACATCCTAGTTTAATGTATATCTGTTCATTTGTCTGTGTGTAATCTTGCTTACAAACAAGCAATCACACGAACCAATCAAAAGACAGCGTTGAAAAGATGACCTCCTTGGCAGAGGTAATGATAGGGACACTGGCTCAATAGGATTAAATGAATTCATTCCATCACACGGACACATGAACAAAACCTACTTTCCAGTTATTACTCAATATGCATCACTCCATACATGAAGAAATTATATATATATTGAAAAGGTATAATTTGCCATTTTCTGGTCAAACATAGCACAAGTTTACCTTTAACATATTTAATAAAATGAAAGGTTGTTTGAACTAATGAGCCCTGAATTATGTGCCTGATATTGATTGTCGCCCGCACACTTCTCTCAACCTCTTTAGACCATTGAATTTGATCTGATGGATGTGGAGTGGAGAAGCAAGAATGCACTGAAAGCTCATTTTGTAACTGATTGTATAAAGGGGCTGTGTATTGTATGTAAAGCTAATTTCTACCTGCTTTTTTGTAATGTATTTATATTGAAAGACAATGTCAGTGATTCATGATAACACAATATGATGAAATTATATAAATATACTGTGTTAATTTTGATATAAAAGACTTTCCTTCAGAACCAGATGGTCTGTATTTGTATTTAGATCGATCACTTCATGGGCTCTTTATTAAATGGTAAAAAAAAAACGGACTATTTGGGGGGGTTCCAACTGTCAATATAGCTCAAATAGATTCATGTGTAGATTATTTTGAAAAGTAAAGTTAAGGATCTAGATCTTAAAAATAACAAAACTGTGCAGTGTCTCTGTCATTTTCACATGAGGAACCAGTTAGCTGATTTGACCTCATTACCAGGCAGGGCAACGTTAAATCTCTTTCTGAGTACATGTGTATAAAAAACAGGACAGATGTGCGCAAACCTCTGCATCTCCATGGCTGTCTGTCCTTGCCCTTTAAAGGTTGAGTTTGTTTATAATGCCTCCACAAATGCATGATCTGTGCCATTCATTATTCCGTCTATTCATTGAAATATTCATTGAAGAGCAGGTGCTCAAACACACACACACAAACACACACACACACACACACACACACACACACACACACACACACACACACACACAGAGAGAGAGAGGTAATATTACACAGCTATTCTGCTGCATGATCTATCAACAAACACTCTACTGTAAGCATGGAAAATTGAAAAGTAAATAGTGACCAGCTATTAAAGAATATAATAAATCTAAGGAAACGGAAGATAAATATTTAGGACATTTGTGTGTATTGAGCAGGACTGTTGCTTCCTCAAGACTTCAGTCAGTAATAGGACAAAAAGGTTTTGCAATATTTCAATTTTGGTTCCAATCTCTAAGTTAATAGCTGAGCACTCCAACAATTTTCAGTTTGGAAAAAAAAATCATCAAGGGTGCCAATTTGGATTTATCCCCAAAGAGATTTCCTCTCTCTGGTTGTCGGGGTGGTCAAATCCAACTCTGACCAGCTGGGATAGAGGGATAATCTGTGTGTAAAAAAAAAAATCACTTGTTTTAATTACACACTCTCAGACATACAAATGCACGCACTCTCTCTTCTACCCTCACCCACGTGCACACATGTACATACATTTAACATGTGGTCATACATGCATTAACACGGCTACTACGCCAACAAGCACCGTACTATGGTCATCCATCCCCACGGCAGACAGATGCTTATGTATCTCAGTTTGTGAGTGAAGTGGCAGAAAAATGTGACTTGACTGAATGTGACTTGGTAATTGATCTGATTTGTAAGCGTTTGGACATGTGGTGGAGATTAAAGCTTCATCAGAGAGAGAAAAACATTTTTAAAAAGATTAACAAGGCACTATATCTAATTGCAAAATGCACCAGCACACAGTAAAACACAAGGCAATGTCAAAGTAATGCATTACAAACCGTCTACATGTAATGTGGATATGGTGAACGCTAATACAAAAGGTTTTAGACAAATTGCATGCTCCATATATGTATTTATTCACATACCATTTAGTTAAATAAAGGTCATGAGTCACGTCTAGTCTCATCGTCTGTCAGTCAGAGGTCAGTGAGATTGTTATTTTTCAACGCAATAGCATTTGTGTCTAATCTATTCATAGGGCAGGTCATTTTTAAAGAAAGCCCATTTCTACCAAGAGAAGAACATATAAATAATTATTATAACATAAATCAAAATATGACAATCTTAAAGCTTTTGATTTTGTATGTCAAAATGATGACTATTGTTTTGAGTTCGACCTGCAATACCTTGGGGACAGTGTAAGCAGTCTCTTAGAACCCATACAGACATTTTACCGAGTTTGAATTTGACCAAAGTTGTTGCAAAACAGTTGCACAACCAACAGAGCCCCATCATCATTCATTTGGAATCATGTGTCTGTGAACAAGTCCAATATTCCCTCTCCCTTTGCTCCGTTTTGGTCTCCACCAACTCCAGAAAGGAATGATCTGTCTCTTTAGCTGCTCGGTGCTTCACTCTTTTCAGACAACTAGTTGCTATCATTGCCTTGTCTGCAGTTTAATGCTGTGTTCATAGTCCACAGTGAGTTTTTAGAATCGAACAACCGCTGCCTTAAAGTCTGGTGCAGCTTCTGCTCAGCTCAGCTCAAGTTCTTATTCTATTCTCCTGTACTTTGCTGGAAATTAACTGGTGATTCTGCGTATTATGTTTCTTCCAATGGAATTAAAATGGTTATTGGGGCAAAATAAAACACTGTAAAAAAAAATTAAAGGAGCCATAGAGGTTTTAAACATTCTAAATAAAAGGTAAACCTGGTCAAGGTATTTTGCGGTTGGTTGCCTTGTTGTCATGACAACATAAAAACCGAGCTTGGCCTCACTAAAGGGCTGTGAATCCCCAAAAAAAGAGGAGAAACAGGAAGCAGCCACATACAGCATCTGTCAATCACCATGCATTGCAGGGATTTACTTAGTCATGGTGGCTGATACTGCCCAGATGGTCTGATGAGGCACTATCTAATTACTTCTGTAGATCTGATGAATACTCAGCAGGCCATCACGGTCAGAGATCCGTCACTGCCACCACCAGGGCTTTCATGCACCTACAGATCAGTATAGATATGGACTACGTGTTTGCAGCAGGGGATTTTGTGGCATGTGTGTAAATCAGGAGACAGAAGAAAAGATGTCAGGTGCACAGAAAGGCCAACAGCATGAAATATTTATGTGTTAATGAAAAACATGTGGTAAAGATTTGATTTATTATCTCTAGGATTTCCCGTGTTTTATTCTTCCCCTTGAAGCTCAGGTTTAACATCAGTCTGACTATACAGAGCGTTTCTCTTAAGGTACTAAATTAAAAATTCATACCGCATCTACAACCAAGCATATGCATTGATCACAACTTCAAAAGCTTTCATATTCTTTTTACACTGTTCCACTTGCTTCCACACGGGCATCATAATATGGAAAACATGGTTTGTAAAACCAAGACTTGTGTCCAGCACCTTGAGAGGTTATATAAATCCAGTGCATTTATCATTTAACCAGGTTTCTGTCGATTCAGTCCCTGTGTGAGACGATGTGGATCATCAGCCACATGTGCAGAAAGACAACGGGTTGGTTAATTGGTATTTCGCAAAAAAGAGAAAGGAGAAACATACATGTGGGTCATACAGGAGAAGGTTGGTCAGTTTACTTCTATGAACAGAATTGATGAGGATGAGTATTTGTAGTGTGAAAACCAAAAGTACAGGCTCTTTAGAGGGAGAGACACCAGAATCTGGAAGGTCATTATGAGATACAACCGTCTGGGAGAAGAATTTCATATTTTTCTTGAAAATAGGAAAGTAAGCATTATGAATTACAGAGAGAAGTATCCGTCAAAGCTCTAATGAAAATGCCCATCTACGTTTAAATTAAGTATTTTACACTAGGTGCTTTCTGAGGAACTACCTGCCTTTGTTTGAGCAACATTTATTCAGCCATGTTTGCCGTTTGCCATTTTAGTTTTTGTGCGCCACAGCATACTAGATGAAGTGTGGGAGTCACCTTGCTCCAGTAGAGGGCAGTGGTGCAGCATTCTGGGTGCAACGCTGCCTTTTCCTGAGAAGAA
The DNA here is from genome assembly GCF_947347685.1 of Pleuronectes platessa. NCBI lineage: Eukaryota > Metazoa > Chordata > Actinopteri > Pleuronectiformes > Pleuronectidae > Pleuronectes > Pleuronectes platessa. The sequence goes on along the minus strand of NC_070638.1, from coordinate 18,383,340 downwards.
CAAGTGTTGTCCAGCTGCATTTATCATCAGGAGGAAAGTGTCGAGGAGTGAGAGTAAAACTTTGTTTTCTCAGCTGGTCCTTGCAGGTGGAAGATCTTTTTAATAAGGACACGCTCCTCTGTTAAAGCTCAGCTGGCACAGCTCCTCTGGAGTGAAATGGGTAAAGTTGAGTGTTTTCCTGATGTCACCATCGGTTTGTTTTGGTGTTAGCATGCCTGCTAACATCACCGTTATGGCTTTGATTACTCAAACATCTTAATAATCATTATTACTGCAGGTTATTAATTAAGATATAAAACAATACATAATATAATTTACAAAGATCTCTGGCTTTTTAATAATAACAATAGCAAGGAACAAACCCAGTTAAACAGAATATTTAACAAACTAAATAATACTGTTTGCACCTAAAGGACTTATTCCTATATTCATTTTATTTCATATTGAGCTGATTTCTGAAGACATCACCAAAGACTGCAAACATGCATCAACAGGTTCTTCCTATACTTGTGATAATGTGGTGCTGATGTGTATTATGTTATTAGTAAAGTAAATTAGGTTATAACCTAATGAAGTTACTCCACATTCCTCATTTGAACGCAGGCAACAGACTTTATTCTCATTAAATTGTAACTTCTTTAATTTCTTATTGCAACTTTACTCACATGATATTACGACAATATTCTAGAAATCTAGCAATTGTTTTATTCAACTTTTCCCGAATACCCAGTTGTAGTAATCCACGTCCACTGAAGGGAGCTCATGTTTTCTCCACACAGCTTTCTGGCACTGATTATTATTTTTATGCTTCATTTTTTGTAACATTGTGTGAATGGATCAGTTTACTGTTCTAATGCTGCCTCCGTCTCTCTCCCCTGGCAGAGGGTGCCCTGCCCCAGTCCTCACTAAGGCTCCTGGCTCCACCTCTGCGGGTGATGCTGGCTGTGATGTGGAAGGTGGTTCGTCAGAAGAATGTGAAGCATTATAGGAAGGTGGTGGAGTTTGTGTCCTTGGTAACTGAGGCCATCCCTGATATATTGACTGACAGACAGATGAGACTGCTCACTCTGGGATTAAGAGCAAAGGTAGGAAATACAGATCCACCATACTCTATATCATTAAAGGGTAAAGGTCAAGGTAATGCTGATATCAGTCCAGTGTTATCTTCTCGTGATTCAACATATTTTGAAAGATTTCAACCAGATATCTGGTATCCATCTTGGTGCTTTTCTTCTTTATTACACATCTTGGGAGAACAAAACTTTATTGGAAAAACACAATGTCTTCACAGGAACATGTAAAATGTTGCAGATGAGGGGAAATGTATGTACAGACAGTGTTTTTCAACCCAAAATAAAACATTTAAAAATGAAATAGTATTATGCATTGTGTTTTACCGTATTAAAAGACACCATGACCAATGTGCATTTTGTTTTAGTGAGGAGTTTTCTGTTCAATCTAAAATGTGATCAAAGAGCCGCTGTAATCCATATCCAATAAAGAGAATTTCAACTAAAGATGTATTAATATTACAAATCACACATTTTACTAGAAATAGCAAATTATCTTTAACAATATATATATATATATATATATATCTTTTTTGCTAAATTGTGGGCTTTATCTTCACCACCATGGTTTCATAAATAAAAATAAATTCAAGTGGAGTCAAGTTTCTTTTTTTCAGTCAACATAACAGAATATATGTATTATTGTTGTTACAGATGTCAAATAAAAAAGTTACCTTGTGATTTTAACCTGCATTTAATAGTATAGGCCAGAGACATCTGTCTTTGGTTTTACCTTGAAAATGGATGCAAAGCTTGTTAGAACTGTCTTTACCCACAACAACTTTTAACTTTACATTGAAAGTTTGAACTATTGTAAACTCCCCCTAAAGATGTACAGTATCTGTAATTATCACATTCATTGTTGATACATTCGGTGGATTAAAACCAAATCAATCATATATATACACAAATTGAATGGACCCTGAATGCATTATCTATCACTATATTCTTTTGATTTCAGTGTGTAAGCAGAAAGTTAGATGAGTAGAGCTGAGCTGGCAGTTAGATTGTATAGTTTAACACTATCAATGTGCTGGTTGCAGCTACGAAGAGGGAGTATTTAGTTTCTTTATTGTCTGTCTCTGTGTCATTTCCAGATGACTTTCCAGATGTTACGTTCTGAACAGTCAGAAGATCTCAGACAGGTTACAACACACTTAGACAGCCTCCTGCCAACCAGCTCGAATCAGGTGTGTGACGTCTTCCGTCGTGGACATTAAATATTGACTTGTTTTCCCTGGTCCTGCTTATTTTAAATGTGCATATTGTACTTGACAGCCTCAGCCCCAAACTGAAGCCCTCGAAGACAACTTTGTCCGACTTATTCAGAGACTTCTAGAGGACTCAAAGGGGAGGGAACACTTTCTTGAGGTACTTGTTTGCTTTAACATGAAAAGGGGCAGTTTTTTGGTTTGTTTGTCAAATGAGGCAGTGCTTTGAGACTTCATATATATATATGATTTAAATGTTCTGCCTGACAGAATGTGTTTCCCATGGAGTACGGCCCCAACTTTGATACAGCACTGGAGATGATGGTTTGTGATTTCTTCAGCCGGCTGGAAGAGCTTCTGCTTATACCAAACTTTAAACAGGTAAAGACACTTAATTTGGCTTTAAAAATGTATCAAATTGAATGTTCATATTTCCTGGTCCAGTCCCTCAAAATAATGGTTTTATTAATTTGGTAAAGACCGCAGTATGGATCAGTGATACATCCTCTGTGCTAGAAGAGCACATGCAGTGTGTGACCACTACAGATGACCTCAACGTTTTGCTCAGAAGCAAGGTGCATCATGGTAAAATGGCAAAGATGGATTCCATTGGTAAGTGTATTATTTATCATTTATAGACAAATGGATCGATTGACAAAATATCATCAGATCAATTTGTAATGACAGTAATTATTTGTTGCAGCTCTCGTGTAGATATGTTCCAACCACTTTGAAAAAAGTAAATATACAAACAGTAAAGTTGTTTTCTCTTTTCTGTTTTCAAAAAAGGACCCTCTCCATCAGAGCAGCAGCTCTTCTTCTCGTTATCTCTCCCTCCTTCATTGAGAGCAGCCAAGGACATGGAATCAAAAACACAGACATTTAAAAACCAAAGAGAACCTGAGGCGACTCCTCAGGAGGTGGGAGACACGATGGGAAAGGATAGAAGATGGTCGGATGACAATGAGACTCCACAGAGCAGCACAGAAGAAGCAACAGGAGAGAAATGCAGTGACCGTGTTCCTGATGTTCACATTGTGGAGGAGTGTGATGACAGAGCTACCTCTACATCTGCTCAGAGCCCTGTATTGTCCGGATCTTTAATCGGCCACCCTCGGCTCAGAGTTGCACAGAAATGCAGTCAGTGTGCGAAGTGCTTCATTTACCGTTATGAGCTCCTGGAGCATCAAAGACTGCACACTGGAGAAAACCCCTACAAGTGCTCTCAGTGCGGAAAAGCCTTCAGGAGGACGTCTGACCTGTCCACTCACAGACGGACACGGTGTACGAAGGCCGCTTATATTTGCATCAAATGTGGAAATAGCTTTCAGTCTATACAGGACAGATTTAGACACCAGTGTATTGAAGGTGTCCCAAAGTTTGACTGTTTTCAGTGTGGAAAAGGCTTTAAGAAAATGTACCTGCTGGATAAGCATGAGCTGACTCACAGCCAGGACCGCATCTTCAGTTGCAAACAGTGCAGCGAGGTGTACCCCAGCATGAGCGAGCTGCGATCCCATCAGAGGATTCATCCTCCCAAGCTGTCACATCAGTGCGCGCAGTGTGGGAAGGTCTTCAGCTCGGCTGCGTGTCTGACAGCTCACGAGCTGCGCCACAGACAGCCGAAAACGCAGATGTGCATGCGCTGCGGCAAAGCCTTTAAGAACAAGCATGACCTGAGTCTGCACATGCGCAGTCACACGGGCGAGAGGCCTTTTCAGTGCACGTACTGTGGGAAACGTTTCTCAGTGTCCGGAAATCTCACCGTGCACATTCGAACTCACACCGGAGAGAAACCATATCTGTGCTCTGACTGCGGAAAGGCTTTTGTTTCAGCCGGCGAGCTGCAGATACACAGACGCACCCACACGGGGGAAAAGCCATACAAATGCACTGTGTGCCAAAGAGGGTTCACCATGGCCAGTAAACTGACACTTCACATGCGTGTTCACACCGGGGAGCGCCCGTATGTCTGCTCTGTGTGTGGGAAAGGTTTTTCACGTGGTGGCGAACTGAAGAAACATACCATGAGCCACACAGGGGTTCGACCCTACGCTTGTCAGCTGTGTGCAAAGACTTATACATGTCTCAATCACCTGAGGAGACACTTAAAGACTCACAGTGGGCTCCAGGCCGTCTGATTATCATAAAGCATTTCTTTCAAATTAATGTTTTGACTTCATGCACTGTGTACAATGTTTCACACACCCCCTCACTTGTATGGACTTTATGTATTGCTTTAATATTTATCGCACTTATTTATTCAGACTTTACCACTACATATTCTTATATATTTATATATTTTTTTTTTTTCTGCTGTTTTTATATATATATATTTTATTGTACTATCCACTCCAGCAGTACAAGAACACTTTCCTACTGGACACTAACACAATCACATCATTGCATTCCATTCCTGTATCTGTAAATGTGTTCTCCTTATGTGATTTAAGTATGTATGTCAGTGAGGTGTTTAAGTGTACAAGCTACTGGATGATCTGAATTTCCCACGGGATTGATAAAGTATCCATCTATTCATCATTGGAGTGAACCTCTTTTGCAATTGATCCCGGCTCTTTAACAACAGAATTCTGAAGTAACTTATTTGTTCCTGACAGAAGCAGAATTTCTGATTAAATCCCAAAATAAAACATCTTGCAGTGGCCTTCACAATATCAGTATTGGAAGTGAGGGGACAATTTATAATTTAAACAAATAAAAACTCATTCATTTCAAAAATATGCATCTGTATATCCTGTTCGAATTGCTCTGGACGTTTCTGGAGAAAGCCTTTTAATTATTTTTTTTACTGAAATAAAATACACGTTTTGTTTATGGACAGAAATTTTATTTCGTTTACTCTTACTTTGAAATGTAGCCATCAATAATTATTTTAAACATTTTATTTTTCAGTTCTCTGTAAGATTAAAAATCTTATGAGCCATCAGAAAATATAGTTGATCAATTAGCTGATCAGATTTAGGTATTTGATCGTCTGGTGAGGGGGTGCAACTTACATTGACATCAGATGAGACCGGAGTCCCTGTATCCGGGCTAACCCGCCCAACAAAACGAACGCTCCTGTTACCATCTGACACTGGCTGGACCAACGCTCTTATGATGAACAACGTGTTTCAGGAAGAAGTTGGCGCCTGAAGCCCCGTATGCTGTTAGCCTGCGCGCTAACGAGACATCTCGTTGTAACGCTTCATCTTCCCGCCGTTATTGAAGGATAGCAGAATGAACGACATGGGTATGTGTCAGCTCGCCAAGCCTTACACAAATCTATATTTGCTTTGCTTCTTTTACAGCTAGCCGAATAGCTAGAGCAAAGGATTAGCTGAGGCTCAGCAGGCCTCGACTAATCCCTGGAACAATAATTGTTTTGCCCAATACTGAGCCGGTTCTAACACTAGCGGCCTTGTAACTACTATGTTAACGTGGATGTTTTGTTGTTGGCACAACTCTTAAATAAAAGCTCTAAAATGTTATCAGACTCAGCGTAGCTGATGGGTGTTTTCAACAGACCGTAGCTTCATTTATAGTGAAGTGACTGATGTTATGCTAAATGCTAGCGCTAGCAAACAGTTCGCGTCCACGTCCCATCCGCGAATTGGCCCCTCGCTGGGACTCCTGTGCAATGCAACATCAGTACATATGCGTTTGTTTGAGTATACCATCTATTCGAGCTGGAGACATTACTCGAGCAAGCTGCTCTGTGGGAAGCCTGGTGCTTCAGGTAGCGGAACATCATCTGCTGTGTTTGTACTGTTAGCATCACAGATGCAGTGTTTACCAGAGGGTGAAGGGTCACTCCTTAGCCCAGCGGATGGACTGGCTTATAGAAAGGTGCTGTAGCAATAAGAGAATCCTGTCTACTCTTCCACTAGCACTGGATTCTTCACCACTGTTTTCATCAAAATAAATTCCTTGTTTTGAAGAGTTGCCATGAAAGACGGTTGCCATATATAACATTTAATCCAGACTTCACTGTCAAAACATATTCATCACCAGTGACCTCTGGGTTCGGGTTGTGTAGCTTTAAATTTAAAAAGTAGTTAATTCTCTTTGTATGGAAAATACATTTAAGTAATCTCCAGTTTTTTGATTATATATTTGCCTTTCACCTGATTCTGGATGTTTTTTTCTTCATTATACAGTATCAATCTAATATACCACATATACCCCTTGTGACTAAACATTTGTGAAGATTTTTCAGTGTTGGGAAAAGATAACAAGTTATAAAAGCCTCTGGGTTTCTTCAAAAGCAGCTGCACTGAACACGGTTCCGATATTGTTTAGTTTTGTTTAAGCCAATCTAATTTCTCTCTGAAGAATTCAGCGTCCCCCTGTCCTCACTGGCGCTTCTGGTCCCACCGCTACGACTGATGTCAGCAGTGATGTGGGAAGTTGTTCGCCAGCGCAACATAAAGCATTATGGGAAACTGGAGGAGTTTGTGTCCATGGTAACAGATGCAGTTCCTGAGCTGATGAGTAAAAGGGAAGGGAGGCTGCTTTCACTGGGCCTGAGGGCTAGGGTAAGTAATTAGTGATGTATTTGTGTATGATAAGTTGTAACTGAATGAGACTTCAGCAGTGTTTGAAACAATTTCATGTGAATGTTGAAAATGGAAATTGCATTTTCTACAGACAACTCTTGAACTGCTGCGTTCTGAACATCCGGAGGACCTCAAGGCTGTAGAGACCCACCTTAACCGAATCAGGTCTTCTTGCATTGAGGAGGTGAGCAAAGAATGTTTTTATTGTCCAACTATAAAGGGATTAAGCTTTTACCTTTAATAGATTGATAATTGTTTTAATACATTATAAGAAACAATGGTAACAAGTTAACAGGTTCCAAATTGTGAGATTTCATGATTTGTTGCTCTTTTGTCTTATGTGTTAATAAAACACTAAATTGATCAGCAAATTGGTGGTTCTTTATTTTATTCTGACTGGTGTTTTTGTTTCCCCAGACAAATGATCCTATTATTGAAGCACCAGAGGCTAACTTTATGAAGCTGGTACAAGGGCTTATTGAAGACACTGATGGCAGAGAACATTTCCTCAAGGTAAGATTCCTATTTGCCTATTAATATTATTGTGATTTAATCAAATGTATGATTCCCCCGAATTTCCAATCTCATAAGACGATTCATCTCAAATTTAAATATTGAAAATCTGAAATATGTAATTTTGATATTGTCTGTCTGATCATTCCAATCGTATCTTATTCTGGATGTGTAAAACTCTTTTTCCCCCGACAGAACGTGTTTCCTGTGGAGTATGGCCCCGACTTTGACACAGCACTGGAGACTTTAGTTTGTGAATTCTTCACAAGACTCGAGGAGCTGCTGCCAATACCAGATTTCAAACAGGTAGAGAGAGGATCGCTACAAACTGACCAAACCTTTTGAGCGCCTTGAATTTGAATTTCAAAATCTCGTACTTTTTTACAGACTGCCTCCTGGATCAGTGCTGCCCCCTCTGTCTTAGAGGAGTACATGCAGTGTGTCTCAAATGGAGATGACCTTAAGTTTCTCCTCCAGAGCAAACAGTGCCATGGAAAACTGGCAAAGAGCAGCATTGGTATGTGCACGTCCACTATGAACTACTCAATGACCTTGACATAATCTGAAGAAATATGAGACCAATATGACTAATTCTCTTTTCTTATTTTCCACATAGCTCCGTTTCAGTCAGAGGATCTGCTCATTCCGTCTCTGTCTCTCCCTCCATCGCTGGAAGTAGCCATCGCTTCCCACCCCGGTGTTTGTGACGATGAAACTAATGACGTTCCTCAGATTGTTATGTTCGATGAGGAATTGTCTACAAACCCGTCCACCTCGACTGACTTTCCTGAATCACCAAAACGGACTGACGTCCCATCGTCTCCTCACAGAAGACTGCAGTCCGCGATGCACAAATGCACCGAGTGTGACAAATGTTTCAAGCATTATTCGGTCCTCGTCGAGCACCAGAGAGTTCACACCGGGCTGCAGCCTTACAACTGCTCCGAGTGTGGGAGGGCTTTCAGAACAGCCACCCTGCTGGCCGGTCACAGGCTGCGCAAATGCAAAAATGCTGCATATCTGTGTATTAAATGTGGGAACAGTTTTCCAACCTCGCTGGACAAATTCAGACACCACTGCCCCAAACGGGGCCGCAACTATGACTGTGGGCATTGTGGAAAGAGATTTCAAAAGTCCAACAGCTTGAAGGAGCATCTGCTAACTCACGTTCAAAGCCGGCTTTTCAAGTGCAGCCATTGTGGGGTGGGGTTTTCAGGGATTGGTGACCTGAAGTATCATCAGCAGGTAGATCATGATAAGCCATACCAGTGTAAACAGTGCGGAAAGAGCTTTATCAGCTCAAAGTGTCTGGCCAAACATCAACAGCGGCATCAAGAGGTTGGTGAAATTGAGACAGCCAAATTAATGAGTGGGGGTAAACATAGAAAAGGTGGCTCAGGTCACCGCTCTTCTTTAGCCTCTCTGTCGTCCAGGAAGACGTCTAACAAATCCGCTTACCCTCGCGGACGAGTCATCCATAACTGCCCTCTGTGTGGGAGGAGCTTTAAGTATCGCTTTGAATTCCTGGAACACCAGAGGTTCCACACGGCGGTGAAGCCATATAAATGCTCTCAGTGTGGCAAATCCTTCCGCACTGAGGTCCACCTCTCTGGACACAGGAGGAGAAAGTGTAAAAATGCTGCCCACATCTGTACCAAATGTGGCTGTCAGTTCAGGTCTCTGCACGATCGCCTCCGACACCAGTGTGTGCAGCTGCTGACAAAATACGAGTGTTCTCACTGCGGGAAGACCTTCAAGATGGCCCACCTGCTCAGGAACCATCAGATGAGTGATCACCAGCTTCCCTACAGCCCCAACCATCGCTTCAGGTGCAGATACTGTGAGGAGACTTTCCCTGGGATCAGCGAACTGAAGTACCATCAGAGAGTTGACCACGAGAAACCCTACCAGTGTCAGCAATGTGGCAAGTGTTTCCTGTCTGAAAAATGCCTAGCCAATCACGAGCTGCGCCACAACAATGAAAGACCAGAGAGCTGCCTGGTCTGTGGCCGCGGCTTTAGAAACCGCTATGACCTGAAGCAGCACATGCGCACCCACACAGGAGAGCGGCCTTACCAGTGCACCCACTGTTCGCAGTGTTTCTCCACTGCAGGAGGACTGAGGAGTCATACCCGGGTTCACACGGGCGAGAAGCCGCACGTTTGTCCAGATTGTGGGAAGGGCTTCTCCCAGATCGGTGCAATGCGCACACACAGGCTCACCCACACAGGAGAACGGCCATTCAAGTGCACGGTGTGTGGCAAAGGCTTCACAATGGCACACAAGGTAACGGTTCACATGCGCGTCCATACTGGGGAGCGGCCGTACGTGTGCACTCAGTGCGGGAAAGCCTTCTCAGATGGAAGTGTGCTGAAGCAGCACATGCTGAACCACTCAGGAGTGAGACCGTACCACTGCCAGATCTGTCCCAAGACGTACACGTGTCTGAACCACCTGAGGAGGCATCTGAAAAGCCACTCGAACATGAACTGAGCCACACATGAAGAAAAACTGGAGCAGAATCCAATGACATTTTACAAATATACTGAAACACTGCCTTTGATTGGCTGGTTCATGAAACCAAGCAATACCTGAAGGACTATAGGAAGATGTTGTACAGTTGCTGTTCAAATTGACTTAAAAAGTTAATTAAGTCTAAATTTGCCATTTGTTGAGGACTATTGAAAAGTAACAAGTGAACATTTTGGCTCTGTGTAAATAAGATGAAAGACTAATGTGAGTGCAAAGTTAAAATTGTGACACTTTCAATTCAAAATGGCATCACTTTATTCCTCTTGGCCTTTTATATCCCAACTGTGGTTTGTGGATTTCAGATTAAATGATCTTGTTACACCTTTTGCATGTTAACTGATTTAATTTATTCAAGACAAAACACTGCAATAAAACGTATTCATCCCTCTGAATGGAAAGTGTAGGTGGAAGTTTTATTTTCAATCAGAATAAAACGTTTCACTAGAGGGCAGTAGGTGACCATTAAACATTTCCCCTTGATCCCTGATCAGGCGGAGCTGTGACCATCTCTTACGGTGACCTTAATTGAAACTTCATGCAGCAAATTACTGCTTATTTAAGTCATATGCTCTGTACTGCAGCCAAGTAGACAAAATACCTTTTGGGACACTAGAGATTGATGAGGGACTAATGCATCGGAAGTTAGTCTGACTCATTTCCTGTCATTTACTTTATTTTTGGTGTGGCTCGGAAATCTTGATTACGCTGTAATTTTCTTGTTTTTCCAGGCGCCCATCAGTGATTCCCCCCCCCCCCCCCCCCCCCCCCGAACAGTTAAATTGGGTGTAGATTCCACAAAAATACAGAAAATTACTTTAATTAAAAACCACATTGTAAAAGTTCAAATCCATAAATTTATAAAAAGGTAATTAATTTGTTTACAGGATTATTCAATTGCCTGATAATCTTGAATGTTAAATTTCATTCAATTATGTTTGAAAGAACAAACGCAAACTTTTTATCACTTTTATTTACTGTAATTTGACAAAGGCTTTCGCGTTGTCAGCTGTTAAATGTTTTATACTTGTTTTTATACAGTGGGTCTCTTTCCCATCTTTTAAAACCTGTTTGCAAGATTCCACTGTAGCTCAGATCCCTGAACCATACAAACAAACTCTTGAGTCATCCTGTAATGGCCTCATTGGGATTAATCTCTTCCATGTGTGCTGACTTTTATGTTTTTGCTGGAAAAGAGAACCCTGTTCTTTTTTCTTTTCACCCTCTGTCTTTCCCTTGTTTAACATCTCATCTACGCTCACATGCCTAGGGACTATTGAATCACATTCTCTGAAACAAATTCAAATCGTTTGCCATTCACAGGAGAGCGCAGCTCCAGAAATGGATGTGGTGGTTTGTCAAATGTTGAAAACTCCTCCCCAAAAACGAATAGACCTGAGACTGGACACACTGTCTGCACTCAGCAGTATTTCTTCAGTATTTCATCTGTGCCTCTGACTCAGAAAATGCTGCTAATCTTCTCCAGTGAACATAAGAATCCTGCGGAAACTCATGCTGCGTCCTGTCTGCCATCAGGCAGGGCCCAGGACATTATGCAGAACCCCTCTGTTGTAGCGACCGTCTGTGTAACTGCAGTTCTCTTGTCGTAGAGATCTGTTTTAAGTTGTCAAGGACATGACCCGTGTCTGCGTCTCCTCAGGCTGAAAGAATCTAACTTCTCAGTGATCTCAACCCCACCTGCCTGCACGATGTAAAAAAAGCGGTAAAAAAAAAAGTGCACTGCAGTAAAACAGTGTGGAACCTGAAAACACCCCCAGCTGCTTCTCCTATGAATCCCACATGACTTCAATGGAGTATGGAGTAATGTATTTGTGATTACGGTTGTTATTGAGACATCTAGCAGAATGCATGTTTCTGGATTTAACACACCCGCACAGCTGCCAATAAGCCAACAGATTTACTATGAGAGCCTGCTAATAAACAGAGATCATTACCAGATGTACCCCTTCCTCATCCCTCCTCCTCCCCTCCCCTCTCCTCCCTCTCTCCAACACTGAAACAGTGATCTCAGTGGAAACTCTGAGTCCAGGCCCAGAGCTCCCCTACATCCCGGAGCACATGCATGTCCACAGCAGCATGCAGGAAAATCCACCCCCATTTATACTTTGCCAAACGAATACTGCAACTCCCTGCCTCACACAACCTCCCAGAAAACTCCTTTTTCCCGAGGCCTCTCCAAGAGCTGCGCTCAAGGAGCTGTAGATGGCACTGTGTCTCTTCCTGCCTCAGAGGAGAGGGGAGTGAAGACCACCTCCACCTCCTCTTCCTCCTCCCTTCCCCTTCTCTTTTATGTTCACGTCTGAACACAGAAGTGGTCCAGATGTATTGAAATTCCACAGAAAAGAAAGAGGATACAAGGGTTGCTTCAGCTGCTTTTCATTTGGCCCGATGGAATTACTCCAGTTTGAATCTATTCAGGGTTTCATTGCTTAATTTTCTACATGGGAAATTTGAGATAAAACTGTGAAAATGACACATATGTAGCTTTTTTCTGGTTTCTGCAGACATTTTCAGAAATTATTAAAACACAGTCGAGATCATTTGTGCATGTACTCTCTCTTGCAAAGAGACAAACATCATCTGTGCATGTCGGGGCCTCATTTACTCTCAGGCTTGTTTATTCCTGTTGTTCCCCTCTTCCTGTCTCCTGTGGAGCCCTTTTAAGGAAGCAAACATATCTTGGATTTTGTGTAAACTCCGGGTCCGTGCGCGGTCTCGTGTAGTATTTCTGCTATCCCAGATAATGCGCGTGAGCTTTTCCTCTTCTTCCTCCTCCTCCTCATCTTCCTCCTCCCTCCCTCCCTCCCTCCCTCAGCACCGCGCGCTCTGGTCCTCCTCTGCGCGCTCTGGGTCTCGCCTCGGAGAAACTGCGGCGGAGAAGCTGGAATCGACAAAAAGTTTATTTTTATTTTTTTTAAGAAGTAGCGGACTTTAGGGGGGTCCGGTGTGTTCGTGTTGTCTGGGGGAACTGGGTGGTTCTGCTGTGTATCGTTGAGTTCTCCGTTTTAATCGCAGTTTGATCATGGAGACTCTCAGGGTGCTCCTTGCGCTGCTGTGCGTCCTCCTGGCCGGAGCGCAAACGAATAACAAAAGAAACAGGTTTTCGGGTAAGTTTGCTTCACCTCTATTTACCTTTTAAATGTTTTTATTTCTAATATGTGGTGTTCATGTCAATTCTTTGCCTGTACGGCGATCTGTCTGTGCTTGAATTTACTGTAGTGATGTTTAATGCAAGAGCGCATCCAGATGTTCGTTGTCTTTGGGTTGCATAGTTGCAAATCAGCAGCAGAGACGCAGCAATAGGATAAAGTATGATGTGATGATGACAGTAGCCTAGCCCACCCTGAGCAGGCCCTGGGTCTGTCCTGTGGTTTTTTCTTAATGGGCCTGAGTAGTGTAGAATAGTCTCTGGATGTGAGGCAGAAGAAGATACAACGGTGTGGATGCCCAAAATTCATGTGGAGAAGTATCAAAGCAGCTTAGGAAATGGCATTCATGCATCCCCACCAAAGTGCTGTTATAGTTCAAGTGTATATGCAACCTAACTGTGTACAGTCCTGCAATGGCCATAAACCTACATGTGGGAGGATGGATCAGGTAGAGCGAACCTATGACACCCATTGTAACTGTAGGGTGCTGTAGGCCTGTAGGCCTCCAATACTGCAGCAGTGACACCCATGCTGACGTCACATGAGTTGAGGGGTAGATGGATGTGCACCCATTTTGGATTCACTGGTTCTTTAAGAGAGAAGAGATTTAAATAAATTAATGAATATTGTTGACCGTCATCTTTGTTTGTTTCCTCTGTGAGCAGACTGTCCGGTGGATCTTTACTTCGTGTTGGATACGTCTGAGAGTGTCGCCCTCAGACAGAAACCTCCCAACTATTATATCGACCAGATCAAGAGTTTCACCAAGGAATTCATAGATCAACTCCAGGAAATGTAAGACATAAATACACACACACACACACACACAAGCACAAGTTTTTACTCTTCTCCATGTGAAGATCCTTTTTGGGATAACGACTGTAACCTCAAGCATTAAAGTTCATTCCATAAACCAAACCCAAAGCTACTCCATTGTAAAGTCGGCAATTATTCAATCAATAAGTCAAATGATAACACCTCCATTCCTATTGTCCAGGTGCATTATGGGACACAGGGACACAGGTGCAATACTGCACATCACTGACCAAACCCATCACTGATGCTGACTATGACATTTAAACAGTATTTTTCAGCCTGGCATGATGTTAATACAAATTACATATATGATCAGCGAAATACAAATGTACCAAGGTTAAAGGTACTCCCTGTGCAGCAACACATCACAGCTGCTATATGTGAAACCTTAATTTACAAAGTATTTAGTAACTGCAACTGTCAGATAATTGCACTGGAGTGAAAGTGTATTTAGTATTATTTGCCTCTGACATTACAACTACAAGTACCTTAGACAGTGCCATGTTGCAGAGTAATGTTGTGTTAATGTGTTGACTGTACTTAAATACGTCTATGTGTCCAGGCGCCACCGATGTGACCGAGTCCTGACTTGGAACTCAGGAGCACTGCACTACAGTGACGAAGTCATCATCGTGCGAGAGCTGAGTGAATTGGCCACGCATCGTCAGGCCTTGAAGAATGACATCGACACCATCAAATACATCGGCAAGGGCACGTACACCGACTGTGCCATCAAGAGAGGCCTTGCTGAGCTGCTCGTTGAGTAATAATAACACAAACTGGTACATTTTTTTGCAGATTAAATGACGAGAGCACTGATATCATTGTCAAGTGTGTTTTTGTGTGTGTACCTGCTTTCAGGGGCTCCCACCATTATGATAACAAGTACATCGTGGTGGTGACTGATGGTCATCCCATCACTGGGTACAAAGAGCCGTGTGGAGGCGTGCAGGAGGCGGCTAATGAAGCCAAGCAGCATGGAGTCAAAGTGTTCGCTGTCGCCATCTCACCTGACCAGGAGGTAAAAACTTGCACCTTTGATTCGACCCACATACCCTCAGCCCCTAACCTCATATTAACGAGCACAACTACATGCACAATTCCTATAGATATTAAATGATAAGAAAACCTACTTTTATCAATCACTTTCTGAATGTGATTAATGGGTTCCTACATGAACTTAGTCATAAGAGTTGTGAGTTTTTTGCAGACAGAGTTCTGTCTTTGTTTTTCTTTTGACAAGGGTATGGTGATGTCATATACTTTCATGCATGAATCAGAAATTAGAATGTAATGTTAGTTGATGGACTTTTTTCTAGTCGCAATCAAATGCGACCAAACCATAACCTACACAGTATGGAAGAAGTTGCTTTGCTGTATGGGAAAAGTAACTCTTCATTAATAAAACTTTCAGATGTTTAGATGAGGTTATTATTTTTTCATTTTGCCATCGAAGTTGACATATGAAGTTATTAGAAGCTTTTAAGATGTGTATATAGTAACATATTACATTATCTGTTGTCTACTTGTGTACATTGTCCAGAGAGGCTTGACAGTGGACACATTTAACCTGAATGTAAAAATGTTGAACAAAGTCATGTGAAAAAAATCAATTTCAAATTTCAGAAGCGCCACGGCATTTCAACTAAATCAGCCCCCTGACAACCTAATATTAGCTTCAGCCAAACTTTGAAATACATTTTTGCAGAGGAATTACCCTTTAACCTTGAACTATATCTAATCCTAAATTTAAAACCAAATGTCAAACTTCCCTGTGAATTACAGTTCCCTGAAGTATAGCCATGTGTGGTGGAATGCAGGTAGGCGATAAATAAATAAAATAAATTGAAGTGCGGCTATGTAAAGTTTAGTGTGAAGTGAGGGGACATTAAATGAAGTAAGTAAACTCAATTGCAGTTATGTTAAGTAAAGTCAGCGAGCATTGAAAGAATTGAGTACAGTCAAGTGTAATGTAGTGTGAGGTGAAGTGAGCGGAGGTCAAAATTAAGTGAAAAGCCTTAACTTTTTACAATATAAAACTTGATTTAAAGATTAAAGTATTGTTACAGTCATTGAAAATAATACAATATTTGGACACATTCAATGATTGTTGTTCATGTGACACTGTCTGAACTGAGGGAAAAAAAGGAGGTGATCTAATTTTTGGCCTTATGCTCAGAGAGCAACTAAACAATCACTGTTCCTGATGTTCTACGTGGAAATCTAACTGTAGATAGTCTGTTATATCTAATACAAAAAGGACTAATGACAACATTGGCTGAAGCTGAAGTGAGATCCTACAAAGAAAACTGTCGCAGATAAAGCTTTTAGAGATCAGTTTCAACAATATGTTGGTGTAGGTGCTACTTTCAGGCCAGTAGCCCGACAGTATGTTTTGTGATTCACCAGGAAACCAGGCTGTCAATCATCGCCACAGACCAGGACTACAGACAGAACTTCACCGCTGCAGACGACTCCAGATCCACCAAGATGGAAACCATTCGAACCATTATCGATATGATCGTATGTATATTCTCTTCTCTTTTGTGGACCGAATCATTTTATTTTTATTCAAAACTAATCTTTCTTTTCTTTTCTTCTTTTCAGACAAACAAGACAGAAGATGTGGTATGTGATTTTCACATGTTTCTAAGGAAATATTGTCATGTCTGTTGGCTTACTACTGTTGAATATATAGTAGAATGTCCACAGAACTTGTGTGAACATAAAAATTATGGATTTTTTTATTACAAGTCACATGAAACTGAAATTATAACAAATCAAGAGTGCTGCGACGTTCAGGATTCTTGCTGCGTCAGAATCTCCCATGAAATCACTGCAGTTTGAAGTTAGATATTAGACTTGTTGAATTATCCCTACCGTCATTTGACAGTTGTACTTTCTGCTGTTAAGTTCAGAAGACTCCACTGTTTGTTATTATTTAAGTCTTTCATTTTGAGACAGGTCAGAAAACAGGATCGTGTCATGTTTCCTTCTTTGATTTGAAGATAAAGACAATTTTCTGCGTGAATAATCTTTCTGTTCTATTTTTTTTCTAGTGTTGCTCTTTTGACTGCAATGTAAGTATGCCCTTCTACATCTATGCAAATTCAAACCATTCTCGGAGCAATCAGAATTCGGGTCATTGGTCGTGTCTACTCCATTTTGTGTGCAGGCTAAAGGAGGGCCCAAAGGACCGGATGGACCGCTTGGCGGAAAGGTGTGATTATCATTTGAATGTATTTGACTCAATACAGTCAGTGCTTTCCGTTGCACAGGTAAACATTGAAAACTGAACTAATAAACTCTTGTTTCCTTTATTTTCTCAAAAGGGAGAAACAGGTAGACCAGGAATGCCAGGAGAGAAAGGAGATATTGGTGCGAAGGTAGGTGATTTCCACAATCAGCCTCATACAAAACACAAACTAGAAGAAATACACGACAATCTCTGCATACACGACAATCTCTACATATCTGCTCGGATTTATCATGATTTATCTTCTGTTGTGTTACAGGGTCACTTCGGAGATTCTGGTCCTCCCGGTTACAATGGAGAGAAGGTATAGTGCACTTCTACCACTAACACAACATGGGGTACATATCTGGAAGTATAGAATCATGAATGAATCATGCTAATGAGATTTAGCAGCTGCATCTATCATGAAGCTGCGAGTAACAGATGATACAACATCATTACATCATGTCACAGTGGGATTAAATGGAAATACCACATTGAGTTTATCCAGCCAGATGAATGCACTGATGTGGTCAGCACTTAACCTGCAGGGGAACAGTGTCTTTGATGAAACATACATGTGTGTCATCCATCCTATCTTATAGACACGCAAATGATCGTATATTGCTAATTACCCAACCCCCACAACCCAGAAAAGATGCAACAACGTGGCAATGTAACCACATATTTTTAATAGTAGTAAAGTTTAGGTTTATTTGACAGGATTTTTTTGGGTGAAGGATTGTAGGTATTGCACTGAACAAAATGCGCGAGTTTCCCCTGGTTCCCCGTACCTCAGGTTTTCAGTGGACAGAATGAACCTTACCCACACTCCCTATTGACCCACAAGGTGACATTATATCATTGACACCAATTGTGTGAATGTAAGCATTTGCCGCCATCCCGGCAGGAAGCAGTTCTGTTCAGCTGCCCATGTCTCCATCCTCCACCGTGCCACAAATTTGACAAAAAGGTTTATTTTAGCTTCACATATTTATTAGACAGATATTTAAGAGTCAAGTTGATTTACGTCTCCAAGGTCTGGTCACTCTGAATGTATTTCTGATGATCTGATGTTGTTTATCTCATGATTATCACTGACTCTTTGTCAGACTGTTCTCACCTAACAGTCACCACCATGATGTTTATTCTGATGATGGTAATAATGTGTGTATTTCTGTTACCAGGGAGACCGCGGTTCCATAGGAGGGAAGGTAAGAACACATCAAACTAAAATATTTCCTCTTAAAACAGATTCAGTAAATGTGGGGTCCTGTATGATTCATGACTCACTAATGTGGTCTGTGTTTGTTGCAGGGTGATAGAGGAAACAAAGGCTACAAGGTGAGCTCTTCCTGATTGGCGGATCCTCAGATGGATACTCTGTCAAATTAATGGTTAATTTCTTCTTCCATCACTTTTATCCTCATTCATTCTGCTTCTGTTTTTGATTTGTCTTCTCAGGGAGACAAAGGTCATAGGGGAAATGATGGAGTGGATGGACGCAAGGTGAGTTACAAACCCCAACATCTGATCAGTGCAGCTCTTGCTGTCAGTCTTTCTTTGGTAAAGTTCATGAGTTTCATTATCATCCATGTTTCTGTGACTTTGGTCCTCAGGGTGAAGGTGGTTTCCCTGGTCTTGCCGGCTGTAAAGGATCTCCCGGATCAGACGTGAGTCATGTTTCTCAAACTGAGGATAATCCCACTGTTATGGTCTTGCATTTTGGCTGCGACAGGAGTGACACTCACACCGTCACACAGTGTCGACAGTATAACTCCAGATGGAAACCAGTCATTAGATGTTTACACACATTAACATCAGGTTTAGGGACTGCAGATATACAGTAATTCAGATCTACAGGTGATAGGAAACAAACGCAAGCTCACATTCTATGTCTGTGTCCTGATTTCTCTCTTGAACACCTCAGCACACTCAGACGAGTCACTGCTGTATCTGCCTCGGGCTCGTCTTCATTGTTTACACATAAGCCATTAGCCAAAGTTGCGTGTTTAGGAACGCTGCTGTCGGTGAGGCAGACAGACTGAGGCACTGGCTCTTTAATCACCACTGCGTTTACATTCTCTGCTGTCAGGTTGTTTAAATGAAGCCCTATAGTCACACTGTAAACAAACACACTCGCATACATGAACATACGTGCGCAGCGACCTCTGAGATGGAGTGTTGGGCTTCAGCTGGTTGCGATCATGCACCAAAGCTGTCTCTGTGTTCTATGTTTGCAGGGTCTGCAAGGAGAGCCAGGACCAAAGGGAGACCCCGGTCCGTACGGAAAGAAAGGAGGAAAAGTAAGATTTAGGGAAATCCTTGCACTGTCAATGATTGTTAGAATCTGCCTTTTGTGCTCTGTGATCAGACCCTTTGTGCTCATTTCAGGGAGATGATGGAAAAGACGGCGAACCAGGAAGGCCTGGAAACTATGGACCTCTGGGACCTCAGGTAAATCAGTGCAAAGACAAACAGAGGAAAGTGACAGGCAGCAGAGAAGAGATATGACTCCAGTTTTCTATCTGTATTGTGACAGGGTGACCCGGGCCCTCGCGGAGCTGATGGGGACAAAGGAGAGCGTGGAGATGATGTAAGTAATAATTCTACCTGACAACATAAAACAAAATATCAGCCTTGTGACCTTTCATGACCCATCTCATATCTTGTGTGTTTCAGGGCCCGCCTGGAACGGATGGGCCACGCGGCGAGAGAGTAAGTGAAATGGATTCATATTGACTTTAAATTAGCTTGTTTGTGTGTGAGAGCTGCCAAAGTATACATTTACATCTTTAAAATGTCTTGTAGGGACAAGGCGGAGAGAAGGGGGAGCAAGGTTCCCGTGGAAACAGAGGGACTAGAGGAGAAGCGGTAAGTGATGATACGGATGATGAGGAGGAGGGAGGAAGAGTCTGTGGTCTTTCTAATTTCTGTTCCCTTTCTTAGAGATTCATGGGAAATGCAGTTTGGCACTCGTACTGACTAGACTGCGACCACACTGTTCTTAATGGAACCCATATGATTGTTCTCACTCTCTGCTCTTACTGAGCTCTGTGTGTGCTGCTCTGTCTATTGTTGGACTTTATGTCGCCTGAAACCTTTGCTGTTCTTCTTTCCAGGGGGAGCCAGGACCCCGTGGAGAGCAGGGAAGGGAGGGCTCAACTGGCCCCAACGGAGACCCTGTAAGACACACACACACACACACACACACACACACAAATTGAAATATAACACACACAAATTGAAATAGGTACAAACAGGAGCTACGGGTTCCTGTTTCAAGACAGCCATAAAAACGAACCACCCACTTTTCTCTCTGGCAGCATCCTTTTTTCCAGTCGGAGAGGTAACATGCACGCTGCATCCATACTTCATTTTGAGGGGTAGCACAATGAGCAGAGGCGAACCTGGCCCGTGCCCCAGAATGCCGCCCACTCCCAAATGCTCCAGCTCCCCTCTCCTCTCTCGTTCTAATTTTTTTTTTACCTCTCCTGGGAACATCGGCACTCACTCTTTCCCCTCTGACTCAGTTATTCTCTCCGTT